>NC_092875.1:256839850-257492350 GCF_028372415.1 Notamacropus eugenii | reverse complement strand
TACACACATCCATGTACAATGTACACATACACACGCATGTATGTGTACATTGTATATGTATATGGAATGATGATGATGATAACTGCTGTTCATATAGCACTTATTATGTGCCAGGCACTACACCAAGCACTTTGCTATTATTCTGTCATTTCAACCTCACAACAACTCTGGGAGGTAAGTGCTGTTGTTATCTCCATTTTGCAGATAAGAAAACTGAGGCACAAAGAGATTAAGTTACTTGCCATGGGCCACACAACTAATAAGTACTAGAGACTGCATTTGAACTCATCTTGATCCCTAATCCAATTCTCTCTCCCATCCACCATACCAGCTAGTGTGCGTGTATATATATACGTGCATTTATGCAAATATACATTCATTAAACACACCTGTATGCATGTGTACTATACAGATAGATATTATGTATGTATATATGTGGGCATCAACCCTCATTAGAGGTACTCTGTGATAGACAGCTATTATGTTTAATATTGACTTGTGAATCAAAGAAGACTTGGGAATACATGGAAAGGAGAACCAGGAGAAAGTAGTGTCATAAAAAGCAAGCAAGAAGAAACTATCAAGAAGAAGAGAGTGATTGACAGTGTCAAAGAATATAAAGAGGTCAGACAGGATGAAGACTGAAAAAGGCCATTGGGTTTGACAATTAAGAGAACACTGGCAGCTTTGGAAAGAGTAGTGAGTGATAAGGTCAGAATCCAAACTATAGTGAGTTAAGAAGAAAGTGAAAGAAAGTGGAAGCACCTAATTTAGATGACTTTCAGATGACCATGAAAAGGAGATATACAGTGAGATTTGTTTTTCTTTGAGGATAAGGGAGACACGGACATGTTTATAAGCAATGGGAAGCAACTAGGAAGGGAGAGATTGGAGATAAATATAAAAGGATTGTCTTGCATAATGAGGGAGTGATTGAGGTTATATTGCATAAATTTTAGTGGACCCAGTCAGCAGTTTTATGATTTTCTCTAGCTTCAATCAGTAGCATGTACGTAGAACCAAAAGTAGTGGGTGATGGTGTTGTTCCAGAGATGAAGCAGGGCAAGTTCTGCCACATAATAACATGGCAAAGGACTTGAGAGAAGAGGACATCATAGAATTGTGTTAGTTCACCAAGGGTTCAAGACAGGGAAGGAAGCAGAGTATAGAGAATATAGGAGTAATGGTCTGGGAAAGAACTGAAGAGACAGAGGAATGGAAGTCATGGTTTGTATGAAGAACAGAGTTTGGGGTTGTAAGACAGAAAGAAAGATGAAATGCCAACAGACTGCAAAAAATGAGGGAATTTCAAAGTTTATGAACATGGAAGTAGTATATTTGTGGGCCATGGCAAGATCAAGGATATGACAATCTTTATGTGTGGCTGAGGATAAAATAAGTAACTATGAGGTTAGGGCATTTGAGAGAGTGTCAATGTATATATTGAAGTCCACTAATATGATCACAAGAGTTAAAAAGGAGAGAAATACTGTGAATCAGGAACCAAGTTCATTGGACAAAGAAAGGTAGTGTCCTAGAAGCCAAGAGATAACAGCTACAAGGATTGTGAATGGGTGATAGATATGAATTGAGTGAACCTCAAAGAAGAAAATATTTCTAAGTGGTGGTAGAAGAGGGAGAACCTGGAAGTACAATAGGGAGGATGGAGCATTCCAACTCCTCCATCTTGACTAGTAAGAAAGAATGAGTGAAAGTGCAGCCAGCTCTGGAAAGGGAGGCTAGGGATTGGAGCCTGTGTCATTAAGAGGGAGTCAGTTCTCAGTAAGAGTGAGAATGCAGGAGTGAGGAAGGAAAAGGTTTATGATGAAAGCTAGTTTGTTGTCTATGGAGCAGGCATTACTGAGGACTCAGTGAAAAGGGTGGATAGTTTTAGAGTGGGATATGATAGTGATTGTGTTGAATGGGATGGGAATGAAGGATCAGACAGTGGTGAATGGAAAATGGTACTTGAACGATGACAACTGAAGGTTCAGAATCCCTGGAATGGGAAGAATATGACCTGGAATAGTTTGTTAATCATTGTGAAATGATTTCAGGTAGGTTTTCATTGTCCCTAGGCATCTCACCTTATGGTTGAGTTCTCTCTGAACCTTAGGCAGTTCAGGTGAGGGGCCAAGTGCTAGGAGATTAAGAAATGGTGTGACTCTTCTCCCAAAAGCAGGAGACCAAGGTGGTTGCTGCCTCTTTTCATCACATTTTGGCCTGGGTCACTAGGGCACCTGAGTGAAGCTGTAGCTACTGCAAGCTTTCTAGTCTTTCCCTCTGTATAACGTCTTGCAGCTTTACTACTTTAACGCTTGTAACTGATCTCTAATTAGAAGATCCCTGCCAAAGTCTTAATTAAAATAATAAAAACCAAAGAAAAAAAGCAAAACAAGGTAATTAGATTATGCATGGATAAAGTGCTGGGTCTGGCCTCAGGAAAAGCTGAGTTCAAATTCTGCTTCAAACACTGATGAGATGTGGGGCCTGAGCAAGTCACTTAATTTTTGGTTACCTTAGTTCCTCATCCATAAAATGTGAAAATAATAGCACCTCCCTTCCAGGATTGTTTTGGCGATCAAATTAAATAACAATTGTAAGGCAATTAGTACAATATATGGCACAGAGTAAACACTATATAAATGAGTTATTATTAATAATAAAAACTACCATAGCCATTACCTGTAAGAAAGTCTTATGTACAATATGTAATAATTTCTAATAACTTTTATTTCCTTTTTCAGCAATTCAGACTTCAAAACTTCTTACTCGTATATTGTTTCTTCCATGCCTCAGCACCATCTTAGCTACAGCTAATAATGTGAATGATGGATTAGATAGGCTCATGGCACAATTAGGAAGCTATTACAATGGTCTAGACAAGGAAAGATAATGAAAGCTTGAACTATGGTGGTTTCAATGAGAGTAGAAAGATTGATGTGAGAGCTATTGCCAAGGTAGAATCAATAGGACTTGACAATTAATTTAATGTGTGAAACAAGAGAAGTAGAAAACATCAAAGTTATGTCTGAGATTACTAGTCTGCGTGATTAAGAGAATGGAAGTTTCATAAAGAAGAATGAAGAAGGTAGACTATAAGTAGAGTTTTTTGGTGGGGGAGCATTTATTTTTAGAAGATGACAATTTCCATTTTGGATTTACTGAATGTAACATGTCAGAGGAATACTTGAATGAATGGATGAATGAATGAAGCATTAATCAAGCGTTCATTATGTTCAAAACACTCTTCTGAGGCTACAAATAGAAAAATACGACTGTTTTTGCTTTCAAGGCACTTAGATTCTAATAGGGAATACAAGACATATGGAAAATTTCAGTTATAAGTCAGCAGAAAGAGTCCCATGGTCCTTGAAGTATAGCAGATATTAATATTTTAATGTAACTTCCACTGACAAAATCATATCAGTTTCTGACTTTAAGTGTATGATGGGGCTGAGGACTTTGGTGACAAGAATTTTCCTTTTTTGTAGCGAGGGCACCAGAAATCTGGGCAAGATGCTCTATACAGATGATGGGAGGTTATATTCCAAGCTACAACTAAAGAAGCAGAAAAAGGATGTCCCAATTAGTGTGACAGGTAGGTCTTCGTTGACTGTCACTGCAACATGTGCAGGAAAAGCAAGGTTACATTTCCAAGGACTTTGTTTCCCTATATAATGGCTGAGGGCACTGGGCAAGAAGCAATGTCATTCTCAAGGCCTTAGGTTCAAGGTCCTATTCCGTTTCCACCAGTGTCTAGGGGGTGATGGCAGTCAAAGTGTTCTCTCTCTCAAAGTGCTTTGCTTGCCTGCCCGGTATGTGACATTTGCTTGACAGTTTGTATGAATGGCTGGCCCCTCCTTCATAAGAGGTTGCTTGCTAGTGTGATGACTAGGAGAACTTGGCTACAAGCAGACTTGTTGGTCTGGGGTGGGGTTGGGGCTGCTACTGACAAGGATCTTGTGCCTGTTGGTGGCAGTTGGTCAGTAGTTGTTGCTGGTAGATAAAGGGTGGATTGTGACTACATGTGGGGTCATGACCTGCAGTTTAATAAGCACTGATGGGGTCATGAATGGAAAGAACTTAAGAAGCCCTGGACTAAGTGAATATATTAAGTGAAGCTATTAAGTGAACATATCCTATGAGGAGTTGAAAATAAGAGACCAGAGCTCTGGAAACCATTTTGGTTTTTTTGGAGGTAGGGGTCATCAATGCCAATACTAGAGAGATATCAGAGGCCAATGAGGTCAGTGCAGTTCAACCTATTCTTTTCATAGATGGAGAAATTGAAGAAACAAATTACTCAAGATCACACAGGGAGTAGATTTGCAAGTGGTATTTAAACTCAGGTTCTCTTATTCCAGAACCTGTTCTCTTTCCAGTGTGGTAAAGATTAAAAATATTGATTTATCTATATGCTTTTAGAAGTGACAATCAAAGTGCTGGGAGTGAATGACATTACCAGTAGAAACAATGCAGAGTCAGAAAAGAATACAGTTGAGGTCAGAACCCAGAAGGATGCCGATGCTTATATTTAAGTCATGCGAAGAAAACAAAAACTGATAAAAATGAGTTTTTATGTTCAAGAACATGCTTATGCCATGTAGCCAACCTTCAGCTGAGTCAAAATTAAGATTTACAACTCTTTAATAAACCATATACTTTCTTTTTTATTTCATTTCTCTCTTAAGGTCAAAAGATATCCATATACCCTTTAGCAATAGCTACAGATATTTGGGATTTCTTTTTCACAGCATCTAATTTATAATTTAATGGTTTTAAGATTTTAAATGTCTCTGCCAAAACTTAGTGCTATCCTTAAATAAAGGTAGATCAGTAATGTTTATGTGCTACAGTCTATTCATACTTCTTAATTATTTCTTGAAACAAATGAAAACTTAATTGTTTGTCAGGCATTGCTGTGTTCAAGCATCTTAATGTTCTGCCATTCCACCCCCAATTAGGTTTTGTGACCTTCTAAAATTCATAAAATTTCCTGAAAACTCAATAGGACTTAGTAAAATATCAAAGACTACACAAGCCTTCTTATCTGTAATAGGTATTCAATTTAATAAGCATATTAAAAGACAGTCTCCTTATCAAATGTAAGCGTAAAGTTGCAATCTTCATTCCAACTGTACTTCATTTCTCTCTCCAGGAGAAAACCATATGATATGCATAACAAATCAATATGAAACTAAAGAGGGAAACAACAGCTTGCTAAATAAATACCATAAAGCAATTCTCCATCAAAGCTTCAGTAATTACTTTGTGGAACAGGCTGCCCTAATACAACAATTAATTAATTTTTCCAAATGAATTATGCAAGCCAATATTTTTTTCTTCATTAATGTTTTGTTGGAGTCATTAAGTTTCATTAATGAGTAACAAAGAAGCAATTGGAATTTTATTCTGGCTGATATGTGTTAATGTGCTTAACTTGAACTAAATGTGTTTCTAGTATGTAATCAAATTTGAATCAATCAAATCAATTTGCCAGTCAAATGGCTGCTTGGAGCTGCAGCTGCTTCATGTGATGGCTTTACAAGGAATGTGCAAAAAATGGACCCTATCACCTCTGTCATGTGGCATAGAATCATATCAAACCTAACTACAAGCTGTTTGATTTTCTAAAAAAGACCATTGCGGGGCGGGGTGGGGGTGGGGGGGCGAAGCCAAGATGGCAGAGTAGAAAGATGCATATACTCTTGTGCTTCCCCCACAGCCCACAAAATGCCTGTAAAAAGTGACTTTCAACAAATTCTAGAGTAGCAGAAGCCACAGAACAACAGAGTGAAAGAGGTTTCCAGCCAAAGGTAACCTGGAAGGCCGACTGGAAAGGCCTATCCCATGGGATGCTGAGTGGAGCACAGCCTAGCCCTGACCCTGTGGCACTGGGAAGAACAGGACCTGAATAGGCCTCCAGAGCAGAATTCCCAGCAGGGAGGGTCCCAGATCCCTCAACCCACAAGCAACAAAGAAAGCTCCAAATGTCAATGTGGGAGGGCTTTCCCAGCTGGGAGAAAGGGGAATGGGGCTCCTCCAGCATTGGCCCCAGGCAGCAGCAGCAGCAGGCAGCAGGTGGCTATGTGGAAGCAGCCTGAGTCCATTGTCCAGGCAGCTCAGATTAAAGCCTCTGGGGGAACTGAGCAGCTGATCTGAACCTCAGCCTTGAGCATGGTACTGGG
This sequence comes from Notamacropus eugenii, assembly GCF_028372415.1. Classification (NCBI taxonomy): domain Eukaryota; kingdom Metazoa; phylum Chordata; class Mammalia; order Diprotodontia; family Macropodidae; genus Notamacropus; species Notamacropus eugenii. The sequence goes on along the minus strand of NC_092875.1, from coordinate 257,486,159 downwards.
GAGAGGAGGAACACTAGGAACCTCCTCTTGACAAAGGATTCAGAAGTCAAGTAAATGGCTGGAAAAAATGCCCAAAAAAGGGAAAAAAATAAGACCATAGAAAGTTACTTTCTTGGTGAACAGGTGTCTCCTTCCATCCTTTCAGATAAGGAAGAACAAGGCATACTGTCAGAGGAAGTCAAGGCCTCTGCCTCCAGTACCTCCAAAATGAATATGAAATGGCCTCAGACCATAAAAGAGCTTGAAAAGCATGTCAGCAGCCTGCTAAAGGGGAACCAAAAAATGATGAGAAAAATAATGCCTTTTAAAAAGAGGCTAACTCAATTGGAAAAAGAGGTCCAAAAGGTTAATGAGGAGAAGGAAGCTTTAAAAAGCAGAATTAGCCAAATAGAAAAGAAGTTTCAAAAGCTCATTGAAAAAAATAGTTCTTTAAAAGAGAGAAGTGAGTTCAGGGAAGCTTATGACTATGAGATAAACCAAGAAGTTAGAAAACAAAACCAAAAGTTTGAAAAAATAGAAGATAATGTGAAACATCTCATTGGAAAAATAACTGACCTGGAAAATAGATCCAGGAGAGACAACTTAAAAATTATGGGACTACCTGAAATCCATGGTCAGAAAAGGAGCCTAGACATCATCTTCCATGAAATTATCAAGGAAAACTACCCTGATATTCTAGAACCACAGAGCAAAATAAATTTTGAAAGAATCCACCAATTACCTCCTGAAAGAGACCCAAAAAGAGAAACTCCTAGGAATATTGTGGGCAAATTTCAGAGTTGCCAGGTCAAGGAGAAAATATTGCAAGCAGCTAGAAAGAAACAATTTGAGTATTGTGGAAATACAATCAGGATAACACAGAATCTGGAAGCATCAACATTAAGGGATTGAAGGGCTTGGAATGGGATATTCCAGAAGTCAAAGGAACTGGGATTAAAACCAAGAATCACCTATCTGGCAAAACTGAGTATAATACTTCAAGGGAATAAATGGTCATTCGATGATATAGAGGACTTTCAAGCATTCATGAGGAAAAGACCAGAACTGAATAAAAAATTTGACTTTCAAACACAAGAATCAAGAGAAGCATGAAAAGGTGAACAGAAAAGAGAAATCATAAAGGACTTTCTGAAGATGAACTGTTTACACTCCTACATGGAAAGATAATATTTGTAACTCTTGAGACTTTTCTCAGTATTTGGGTAGGTGGAGGGATTATACACACACACACACACACACACACACACACAGACACACACACACACACATAGACAGAGAATGCAGGTTGAGTTGAATCAGAAGAGATGATATCCACAAAAAAAAAATAAAAATTAAGGGGTGAAGAAGGAAAATACTGGGAGGATAAAGGGAGAAATGGAATGGGGCAGGCTATAACTCATAAAAGAGATAAGAAAAATCTTGCTCAGTGGAGAAGAAAAGGGAGAAGATGAGAGGAGAAAAGTGAAGCTTACCCCCTTCACATATGGCTTAAGGAGGGAATAACATGCTCACTAAATTTGGTATGAAAATCTATCTTACACTACAGAAAGGTAGGGGAGGACAGACAAGAAGGTTGAGGGGGATGATAGAAGGGAGGGCAAATGGGGGAAGGGAGTAACTAGAAGTAAACACTTTTGGGAGGGGACAAAGTCAAATGAGAGAATAAAAAAAGGGGTGGGACAGGGTAGGATAGAAGGCAATATGGTTAGTATTACACAACATGATTATTATGGAAGTCTTTTACAAAATGACACATACATAGCCTGTATAGAATTGTTTGCCTTCTCAGTGGGGATGGATAAGGATGGAGGGAGGGAGAGAAGTTGGAATTCAAAGTATTAGAAACAAATGTTGAGAATTATTTTTGCATATAACTGGGAAATAAGAAACACAAGTAATGGGGTATAGAAATTTATCTTGCCCTACAAGAAAAAAGAGAAAATAGGAATAAGGGAAAGGTGGGGTTTGATAGAAAGGAGGGAACACTGAGGGAAAGGGTAATCAGAATGCAAGGTATTATGAGGTAGGGGGAGGGGAGAGAGGGGGAGAAAAATTGGAACTCAAAATTTTGTGGAAATGAATGTCAAAATCTAAAAATAAATAAATACAATAAAAAAATAAAAAAGAGCCCTGCTTCCTTGGCTCTGATCCTTGCATTGGCTGATCTTTTTTACTTGGAACAATAACTCTGTCCCTCTCACTGTTAAGATGATCCTTGTTGTATCTATTGTGTCTGATTGGCCTCTAGTAAAGGGATAACAGGCAAATACATGCTTATATTTGCTACATAACAGAACTAATTGTTATGACATAAACCTATATATTCTGTGATTAATGTGTGTACTTTAATGATTGAAAAAATATAGGAGAATAATCAAAACCATCATTCCTTTGGCACTTTATGGTATTCCATCCAAGTGCAGTGAAAAATTGACCAAGGAAATTAACTGATATCTGGTTGTTGGAGGCAGCTGTAGTATGGAAACAAGTCCTACCATAATGATTGGCACATGGTAGATACTCCATAACAATCTGTTGATTTGATGAACATGTGAAATAAAAATAGGAAACTGTTCCTTTTCTATGTCCTAACTCCCTTCTCAGCCTATTGTCATTAAAAAATTTTTCCCCCATATACAAATTTCCTAGGGAGCAGGATGGCAGCAGCCAGGCTTTAGCATCCTTTGTAGTAACACCTCAGACATACTTAACGATCATTTCCCAACCAGCTGCACTCCTCTGGATTTCTCCATCAGGTCCCAAAAATGTCTTCCTGGAAGATCACCTCACTCCTTGAACTCACATTTCGTTGGTACCCTCTGACTCTGAGCCCCCTCTCTCTGATTGAAGATAGAGAGTTCCTCCTAGAACCTCTATTTAAGAAGGGTGCCAGGCCAGGTATCTCTTCATTTTCCATCTAGCAGCACTCTGCTAGACTTCTCCATCATATCACCACACTGGATAATTTCTTTCTATCCCTCCTTCCTTTTCATTTTCCTTTTGTATGTTGTCTTCTGCCATTACAATGTTAACTCTTTAAGAACAAGGACTTTCTTTTACCTTTCAATGTGTTCCCATGCCTAGTGCTTAACAAATATTTAATTACCGACAACCTTGACCAAATTGTTGCCAATTTTTACCTTCACATTGACTAATAGTAGAGCAATTCCTATCTTAATTCAATCTGTTCATCATTTATTAAATATCTACTATGCTCAAGTCACTGTGGAATTGATCTGGTAAAACAAGAAAATGTAAGAGGGAATATTTTCAGACTGATTACACACATTCAGCGAATCAACAAGCATTTAGTTAGTGTCTACACAAAGCAGTTGGAAAATTCATGGCTCTTACAAACCAGTTTATACCAAACTTTATAAACATTCAGAATAATAATATTCAATTCTACAAAGATTGAATCAGCACACAGTAAGTACTTAATAGTGATTACGGATTAATTGATCGCAAGAATGTAGAGATGCACAAGGCAGAACACAGATCCCTGGAGCATTCTATGTTTCATACTGCCATTTTTGGTGTGAATCTATCAATCACTATTTGAGATCAGTCATTCAACTAGTTACCTGTACAATCACTTAGTTTACTATCTAACTACTCACAAAATTATCTAGATTACTTCTCTCCAAAGTTGGATAAGTAAAATGAAAAAAAAAATGCAAGAAAAAGCATTAAAATTACTATTTATATTACTTTTTACATCTTAAAATATCAAAAAACCATATTAATATTTATTTGAATTGACCCTGGCACCATCAGTTCCTAAAATTGTTCATCTGTCATATTCTAAGATTAAAAACAGCAATAATCTAAGCAGATTTGACAAGAAGTTTGTTCCTTCCATTTGATATTTCAAGAAAATTATTTAAAATATGCTATTTCATTTGTTATTGACATTAAACTTTGCCATCAGTCTGTATGATAACTTAAACTATTAAATAATGAAAATATGCAGCTCTCACAGTTATCAGTTTATACGTCATTCTGCTTACATTACTGCTTACACTCTAATTGGCTGATTAACCATATGACATGTTTATGATCCATTACAAAAGTTGCACCAGAGAAGATTAAATGATGAGCTTTCAATTTCTCTGTGTCAACTTTCTCCTCACATCTTGCAATCTGCCTTCAGCCCCAATTGCTCTTTCTTTGAGTTCAAAGAAACTACATTCATTTTATATTCTGATTAGCATCAAGTATGTTATCTATCTTACTCAGCCCTTTATCATAAGCAAATTTAATGAGCATACCATGTATACCTTTATGAAAATCATTTAATTAAACATTAAACTTAACATTTAAATGTTAAGCATCCAGGGACACTCTCTTAAATCATTCCAAATTAACGTCAAACCATTAACAACTATTCTTTTGTTTGATAACTATATGAGTAGTTAGATAGTAAACTAAGTGATCACATAGGTAACTAATTGAATGACTGATCTCAAAGGGGATAGATTCGTGCCCAAAATGGTAGTGTGCATAGAATGCTCCAGGGATCTGTGTTCTGCCTTCTGTATTTCTGCATTCTTGTGATCAATTAATCAGTAATCATTATTAAGTGTGTAATGTATGCTGATTCATTGTTGGTGGAGCTGTGAGCTTATCCAGCCATTTTGGAGAAAAATTTGGAACTATAGACCAAAGAGCTATAAAAAATGTGCATACCCTTTGACCCAGCAATACCCCTTCTAAGATTATATCCCAAAGAGATCATAAAAATGGGAAAAGAACACACCTTTACACAAATATTTATAGCAGCTCTTTTTTTGGTGGCCAAGAACTGGAAATTGAGGGAATACCCACCAACTGGGGAATGACTGAACCGGTTGTGGTGTATGGATGTAATGGAATACTATTGTGCTATAAGAAATGATTAACAGGCAGATTTCAGAAAAACTTGGAAAGACTTATATGAACTGATGCTGAGTGAAGTGAGCAGAACCAGTAGAACATCATACACAGTAACAGACACCTTGTACAATGACTGATTTTGACAGACTTGGCCCTTCTCAGCAATGCTAGATTCTGAGACAGTTCCAAAGAACTCATGATGGAAAATGCCATCTGCATCCAGAAAAAGATCTGTGGAGTTGGAATGCAGAGCAAAACAGACTGTTTTCTTTTTGTTTTGTTTTTTCTTTCTCACTATTTATCCCATTTATTATAATTCTTCAATGCAACATGTGAAATGTATTTAATGTGAAATGTGAAAATGCATTTAATAGCAATGCAGGTATAGAGTCCATATCAGATTACATGCCATCTTGGGGAGAGAGGGATGAGGGAGGGAGAGAAAATTTCGAAGTTATGGAAGTGAATGTTAAAAACTAAAAATAAATTAATGTATTGAAAAAAAAGAAACTCAGGAAGATAGATCTCAGAGAAATATGATTTTAATAGATTCTAGGTATGGCATCCCATGAGGGATCCCATGTCAAGTTGTTCTGGGGAGATATTTTATTACAAAACTCAAAACTGTACCATAACTCCTCCAGAAATGATTTTGTTTTAGTCAAGGAGTATTGGATGAAAGGGATATTCAAGTTTCCTTTTTTAGGGGTGTGTGTGTGTGTGAGTGAAACATGTTGCAGCTGATAAGTACAATTAATGCGTTTTTGTCAGACAAAGCTCTTTTCTGTAATTAAGCTGTCTTTTTTTTTTACCTGCCAATTTATACTCTGTGGTTCCTTACTCTTGTTATTTTCACTCTAATCAACTGGCTAGACATAGGATATTAGATCAGAGCATATCATAAATGTGAACAATACCAATGCCTGCCCTACGTTTAATATCGTATAGTTTGAATGTTTGTAAAGGAGCTGTGGGACCTTTTTGAGGGAATAGCCAGATATTAACGCTCAGAGGGAAAACTGTAGGTTGTGCCCATTGTGTCACAGACTGGGGTTCATATGCAGAGCATTCGCCTATCTTCATAAGTAGAAAAAATTATCTTACTAGAGGTTTCTAGTGAAATTATAGGTTTGGAAAATATGCATACATACAAATATGGTCTGGGTGTGTATGTGTGTTTAAATTTGCATGTATGTATGTATGTACTATCTTAGTTTTTGACATATATAACTTCTCTTTATGATAATACCCCAAGATTATTGAACAAAGTTGTCTCCCTGGTCACAGTTGTCACTGAATCTTGTATAACTCAAACAAATGCAGGAGAGACAACTTGACAAGGCAGAACCTTCAAGGTGGTATTTTGTTTTATTTCGTTTGTGTCTTTCAGCTGTTTGCAACACAAAGATCTTATATTTTTTGCACTTCTCTATGAGTCATATGACTGAAGACTTCTTGTAGAAAATTACCTGTAGAGGCCTTCCATTCCTTTTGCATACATGTATTAATGATATCCTGGACTGGTACATAGATCATTCTTATAAAGATTTCCTAGGAATGAAAATGTTTGCACATGGGTTAGTAGTAACCAGTATTTTTCCAGTTGTCTTTAAGAGAAAAATCTTCTCCATTTTAAATGTTTATTTTTATTCTTCTAAATGATACCTTTTCTTTTAAAAAAAGGAAGTAGCTTGGTATATAAAGAAAACATTGGAATAGCAGCTATTTTCCTAGGTGATGAGGCTAAGACACAGATGGGAAGGTGGGACATTTAAAAACCTCTGGATACTGTGAAATTTACAGAGCTCTCCTTTGACCAAGAGAAGAGGGGTAGGGAAAGAGGCCAAGGCAGAAGCCAAAATACTCTATCCCCACTAGCAACCTCTTGGTGGTGGTGGTGCTGGCAACATTTTTGGAATTCTCTTTTTTATTGACTACTTACAAAAATCCAAATTAGTAGAATAACTTTATTTCTGAGCTATCTTTTTTTTATTTTATAAATGACATTAGGATGTGGCCAAGTCTCCTCAGTCAGTCCAAACCTTGTTGCAGTTCATTTGACTGCTCATCAAAGACAGATACATTGATTGAGATAGTTTTCATAACTAGTTGTAATGCTTTTGATTGATTTGACTCAAATGAGACATTTCCCTTTGTGTTTAAGATACCAGGTTGTTGCCTTTTCTCTTTTACCTTAGTTGGAGTGGGATAATTTGATTGAAATCCTCAGGTATACTCCCACCCTGATAAGATATCAGCTTCTTTGCCTAATTCTGGGTGACTGAGCCCTTTGTCATTATAATGGTTAAATATATGGAATCATCCCCAAACTATGGAGTTCAGGGCCATCACAAACAGAGTAGTAGCTACAGTCAGGCTGGTATATTACACACCATATTCCATTTGAGTAGTTTTCAGTCTTCTAAAGAAAATCTGAATTTAAAGATCTCAAATTCCACTTTAAGTTCCCTTAATAGCAATATTACAGTATATTAAGGATGGATACTATTACCTTCTACAATTAGTTTACATTTATCAAAGTAATGATGACTTCCTATTATGTTTACTCTTGCATTAATTTGATTATAAATGCCATGAATAGTAGCTGTAAAATATTTATTTGCTCAAAAAGACACATTTAGTACCAGGTAATTATAACAAAATTTCATAATTAGCTGCAACGCTAATATGTAATCATTATAAAGCAAAACTTAATGCTCAAAAGTAAACAGTCATTGGCACAGAGGTGTTAGAACTCATTAGATCCCTAATTTTAATTCTTTGTATTGCCATAAAAGAAATCAGGTTTATAAATGAATACTTCATAGGTTTGGGGAGAGGGATGAAGACTTTACTTCCCATGCACCATAAAGGAAAATTTTCTAGTGTATGATGAAAATGGCTTTATTAGCTATAACCCTCTTCCTTGTCCCCTTGTGCCCATGTCCACATGGTCTATTAACTATATGGCAAATTAAAATTCTCTTCAAATAAGAAATTATATTGTAGTTTACAAAGAATAGCAGGTATGTTGCTGATATTGATTGGATACCATAAATGAAGTCTTCTCCAGGGCTTCCATAAGAGTTTAGGAGGTATATTTGCTCTTCATTCTCTCAGTCAAATTGGTCATTTTTTATTTTTTTAAATTTTTTTCATGTATTCTGTCTAGTCTTCCTGGATTTTCAATTCTCCCTGGATTTTTATTGTCTTCCTCTCTTCTGGCTCTCATGCCTCCACCATGACAATTTACTTTTACTTTTTCCCACTGCTTTACTGGGTTTTCACTCATATCCTTCCCTGTCACAATGGGTGAACCCCAGAACTTGTGTGCCTGATTTTTTCTTCTCTGTCAGTGATCTTGATTTTCATGAGTTCAGTTTAAATCTCAATGAAGATTAATTCTGAATTATTTTTCTTCTGAGCTTCTGGACTGTCACCACCTGATGATGGAAGTATCCAGAGTCACCTCAAAACAATGTGTTAAAAAAACAACTATCCAAAAATTTACCCCTTTTCTTCTAACTCTTCTATTTTTTTTTGAGACCATCACTATTCTTTCTAGTGATCCTATTTTATAATCAAGGAGTCATTCTGAAATTTTTCCCCTCCCTCAACACTCTCATCTCTCAGATTCTTTTCTATGAGACAAAATTATTTTAAAAAATTGGTTCATATTCATCATACTTCTATACTTAGAAGTTTAGTTATGAAAGGGCTCATGCTTATCTAAAGAGATAAGTTCTCTAAAAATGGTCTGGGGATTGAACTACCAGCCCTGCACTTCTCACCTATGTTCCTCCCATTGTGCTGTCATAGTGCAAAGAAAGGGACACCAGGCAACATAAGGAAAAATCAAGCATAGTTATTTATGATAACTTCAAATGTATTCTTTAATGGAAAAATATAGGGCAAATGGAGAAAGAGCTGTGGCAAGGGAGGTACTGCTTATTCATTGGTCCTCTTTTTTTTTCATAGATTTTTTCCTTTTGATCATCCTAGAGGTGAAGTGAATGTCTAGAACTCTTGAATTAACACATGCACATTCACATAAATCCAGTTACAAACACACTTTGCCACCTCACTCTTCACTAGTCCATTTAGAAAGCATATCTCATGATCTTGAAGAGGAGAAATCACAGATGTGGCAGATACTAGCTGCCAGTGCTTCCGCCTTGGGACTACAACCACCTCTCCCTTCTCTCCTCAGTGTACCTCTGCACCTTTTAAATGAAAATCATCTGTCTTCCCATTTGATGACTGACTTAGTATTAATTTTCTCTTTTCCCGTTCTATGAAGAATTTTTGCACATCCCAAGGCTTTGTGGAGAGCCAAAGCATTGCCAGAGGTTATTACATTCTGGTGTACAGTGTGTGTAAAAAAATTAGCTCAATATATATTTAACTCAATTAAGTAAACTCAATTCATTAGGGCACATGCACACACTCGCACTTGGGCACATACTTGTGTGTGTATGTGTGTGTGTGTGTGTGTGTGTGTGTGTGTGTGTGTGTGTGTGTGTGTTTATGGTGTTTGGCAAAATCATGCCTTTTCTCTAGGCACCCTCTTTCTGACCTGGCTCACTTACACAATCTTTACTCATATTATCAGGCTGGTGTTCCTAGATGAAGTAGCAACAGTGCTGCAATTCACTTTCAGGGCTCCAGGGGTAATGTTGGTGTTGAGAGGCATATTTCTACTTCTTCCACCTGTAGCTCCTTAGCCCCTATGCTTATACTTCCTATTTAACAAATCAGCTGAAAAAAGCACTATTGATGGAGTGCTAATAGAGTTTTCTCTAACCCCAATAATCTAACTTCATTACAGGCTCGCTGTATCTACCTAGCCCCCCAGCCCAGCCAATGTCCTAACTTCTTTGTACATGCCTCACTGCTCACTAGAACAACAGGTGTGTCCTTGAAACTCATAGTTCTCATAGAAACAGCAGGCATAGGAACCCAACCACTGCTTCTACCTAGCCATGACCTCTGGACCCTTTCCCTCATATTTGAATAGGTGTGCTCTTGTATTCAATCACAATAATTTTATCCATCTAGCCCAAGACAGGACCACAACACCTAACTATCTCTCTTGACCAGACAGAAATACAATAGATAGACAATTGGAGGGTAGCATGGCCAGAATGTTTAACCACCAAACCATAGATGGTACCCCTCATCCATTACCTAATCCTTTAACAAACTCCTCCTGCCTTTTTAATATTAATCATATTCTTATATTCTATGTAAATTTCTGTTATGCGATTTCATCTTTACCCTATAAAAATCCATCTTGTTTTCTCTGAAGTTACTGTTTCCTCTTGGAACTTAGCCTGCTTCATGAGAGGCGTCAATCTCGATAAATGCTTATACTTAGATTAGAGGTGGTCTGACTGAATTCTTTGAGACAATTCCACCACAACACATTATGAAACCTCAGCAGTTTTTGGCATCCCTAGGTTTAAACCTCAACACCTTTACATTAATCATGAAATATTTACTAAGTAGAATGCAAAGTAAGAACACTCTTACATGAAAGTACACATATAATAGTCATCTCACATAAAATTGCACATATAATAATAATAATTTTGCATAAAAATCCACATATAACCTTGAATAACACTCTCCTGCCTCTAAGTGCACACAATGTTCATGGGAAAGAGTAGCCAGAGACTTATAGAAGCCAGCAGGTAGACAAATAGAGATGCTTGTTTGCTGGGGGTAACTCATGCCTCCAGACTGCATACCTTAATGTTCTTGATTTTCTTGGGGAAGAATTTGCACTCAAACTCACTTGAGTAGGGCCACTTCTCTGCTAGCTATTCTACTTGAATTATGAAGCCTAAAATCCAACTTGCGTGGGTATTTAGTTCTGGTCTCTGTGCAAGTCATGGCATTACCTTCCATGTGTTGTGGTCCTCTTCAAGAATGAAGGACAAACAACTTGTCTGGGCTCTCAGTAGTTTCCTTCACTCAGATCATACAAAGCAGTAAAGAGCTAGGCAGAAAAAAAAAGAAAAACAACTCTTAAGGGGTTTCCAGGCTCTCAAGCCCTAGTTGGCAATAAAAAGCAAAACCAATCAGACTCTTCTTTCTCCAACAAGCTCTGTTAAGCAGTAGAAGATGCTTCTTCCTGTAATCATTTCAGCTTATAGCAGCAAATGGAAAGATAATCTTCTTCCAGTCAGCTCAGCAGCAGAGCAGTGAACGCTAAGCTCTTTTCTTAGCTTTTAGTTTGGCTGTTTTCTCTATCAGCCATTTTTCAGCTACTCTCACAGCTTACACTTTTTCCTATGCTAATCTATCCTACTCTCAGTTGCCAAAATGATTTTATTTTTCTTCCTTAATTTTATTTATTTTAAAATTAAATTTGATTTTAATGAAAATTTTCCTCCTCTCCCCTACCTTCATCTTTTCCTCCTCCAAAATGAGAAAGCAAGGGACAGCTAGGTGACAACAGTGTATAGAGTACTGGCCCTGGAATCAGAAAGACCGAATGAGTTTGTAACTCCTGTTAGAAATATATATAATCAAGCAAAACAAATTCCCACACTGGTAATGTACAAAAAAAATATCTCAGTGTGCACTCAGAGTTTCTCATCTGTCTATCAGGTGGTTCACTGCGTGTTTCATTATGAATCCCCTGGGATATTCTTTGTGTTAATCAGTGTTGATTCAAGGTCTAATCATTGTCTTTCCAAGTTTGCCCTTATAACATCATTGTTGTCATACAAATTATTGCTGTGGTTCTGCTCCCTTAACTCTGCTTCTATTTATGCAATTCTTTGCTGGTTTTACTGAAACCATTTCCATCATTTCATCCAACACCATGATATTACATCACCTTCATATGCAATAATTTGTTCAACTATTCACCAACTGATGCATGCTTCCTCAGTGTCAGTTCTTTGATCCCACAAAAAGATGTATTATAAATAATTTTGCATAAGCCCTTTCCTCTATTTAAAAAAGTCTTTTTGGAATATAGATCTAGTAGTAGTATAGCTGGGTCAAAAGGTATGGCAAGTTTAATAGCTTTTTGGGGTATGGTTCCAAGTTGCTTTCCACAATGACTAGTGTAAAAATTAGGAAAATTGTGAAAGTGGAATGATTGATTACCTTACTAACCTCCTTGATCTGCTTGAGTTCCTTACTATTCAGAGGAAACTAAACTGATATGTGAATCAGAATCATGTAATCAGGAGGCAGACTGAGCACACATCAAGCTGGACATATCTGCAATCCTTGCAATGTTTGCTAAATCATGAATTTCTGGCAAAAGGACAATTATCCAGGAACTAATTGGTATGGAAAATCTTCCTTTAGATTTACCCAGGCCAAGATCTAATAAGACAGAAGAAGAAACTCTAAATTTGGGTTAATGGATATATTCCTGCTCATTGTGTCTAGATAGGTCTAGAAAATGTTGATTCTTTCTATTGTCAAGATAGGTAATATGGAAATTGATGTCTCTTTGTCCAAGATTTAAGTGACCTAAACCACATACCGCAAGACCCTCATTTTAATGTTGCCCACCTCCCAGTATGTCAACCCAATCAAGGTTTGATTGGCACCCCTTAGAAATACTTACTTTTCAAAGGATATGCATATATACTGTATACCCCAACCCCAAAGGGAGTTCACCTTCACCTGTAGCTTTACATGCATGCCAGCCAGCTTGAGAAAAAATAAATGTGGAGACAACCTAATTTGTTTGTCTTTCTTGGGTCAAACTCTGTTGGTTGACACCAGACTATGCCATAGCAAAACCAAACAGTGCATCAATGTACTGCTTCCCCCCAGCTCTTCCAGAATTTGTCATTTTCCCTTTTTTGGGTCAACTTTGAAGGGTCCAATTTGAGCAACAACCTCCGATTTGTTTTAATTTGCATTTTTATAGTATCACTGACTTAGAATATTTTTATGTGGCTATTCACAGTGTTGATTTCTTCTTGTGAAAACTGCTTGTTCATATCCTTTGACCATTTATTAATTTTTATTCCTATAAATTTGAATTAGTTCCCTATATATCATAGTAATGAAACCTTTATAGAGAGACTGTATAGAGAAACTTGCTTAAAGGATTGCCTCCTATTTGTGTGCATCTCTTCTAATTTTAGCTACATTGCCTTTATTTGTGCAAAACCCTTTTAATTTTAAGTAACCAAAGTTATCTTTTGTTGACTGTGATTTTTTCTGTCTCATGTTTGGACATGAACTCTTCTTTTATCCATAAATCTGACAGATAAAGTCCTTCTTTGTCCCTTAGTTTGTTTAAAATTTCACCTCTTTTCTCTAAATCATGTACCTATTTGGAGTTTATTTTGGTATACAGTTTGAGATGTACAGGCATATCTAGATACTTCCAGACAACTTTCCATTTCCCTAGCAGTTTATATTCAATGGCAAATTCTTGATCCATCACTTAGAGTCTTTGGGTTTAACAGACACTTGGCTATTGTATTCATTTGCTTCTGCATATCATGTATCCAATCTCTTTTCCTGATCAACATCTCAATTTCATAACTAGTAACAATTTGCTTTGATGATTACTGCCGTGTGCTATAGCTTAAGATGTAGTACTGCTAAGACTCCTTCCTTCCAACATTTTTTCATTGTTTCTTTGGAGATTCTTGATGTTATTTTTTTTCTCCAGATGAATTTTTTTCCCAGCTGCATAAAGTAAACCTTTGATATTCTGAGTGGTATGATATTGAATAAGTAAATTAATTTAGGTAACACTGTAATTTTTATTAAACTGTCTCACCTTACTCATGAACCATTAGTATTTCTCTGATTATTTAGACTTGTTTTTGTGTAAAAAGTTTTTTTTAAAGTTTTGTTCATATAGTGTCTTGATAGGTAGATTCCTAGGTATTTTATATTTTCTGTAGATAAATGGAATTTCTCTTTCTATCTCTTCCTGCTTGATAGTTTGTTAGTGTACAAAAGGTTAATTATTTATGTGGGTTTATTTTATGTTATGAAAATGGGATGAAGCTGTTAATTGTTTTAGTTAGTTTTTAATGAATTATGGTTCCCTGAGCAAAACCATTATATCATCTGCAAAAGTGAACATTTTGTTCCCTCTTAGCCTATGCTTATTCCATCAATTTCTTTTTCTTGTTTCACTTCTATAGCTAGCATTTCTAGGACTGCATTTAATAGTAATGGTAACAATATACATTCTTGCTTTACCCCTGAGGTTATTGGAAAGACCTCTAATTTACAAACCCCATTACAGATAGTACTATTCTTGGCTTTAGGTAACTATTGCTTATCATGTTCAAGAAAGCTCCATTTATTGTTATGCTTTCGACATCATAATGTATGCTGTATCTTGTTAAATGGGTTTTTCTGCATCTATTGATATAATAATATGATTTGTATTATTTTCATCATTAATATTGGCAATTATTATTTTAATCTTAATATTGAACCAACCCTGAATTTCTGCCTATCCAGTTTCCTTACAGAAACCAAGACTTTAAGGATGGTGCTCAAAGCCGCACTTTTTCCAAGGAGAAATCTTTATTCCAGAGAAAGTTTTTGGCCAAGTTTAAAACCATGGGATCATATAGTAAGTCATAGGACCATGGATTTAGAGCCACCAGTTGGCATATATTATGCCATAATATAATGTACAATGTAATATTATGGTATAATACATAATATAATATTATGATGTCATTGTTCTTCTACAAAAATGAAGGATGAATGGCAATCAATCAATCAATACACACACATATACATACATGTATATATATATGATTTTAATTAGGGATGGAAAGAGATATAGGCATGTCTGTAGACAGCAGGAAAGTAGAGAGTGGATAAAAAGATGTTAAAATAAGGAAGAGAGAAGACATGCACAATAAGAAAAGCTTTTGAAAATGATAGGAAGGTCAGGAGGACCTGAATTCAAATCTAGCCTCAGACATTTAGTAGGTGTCTGACACTGGTCAAGTCATTTAACCGTCTTTGTCTGTATTTCCTCATCTACAAAATGATCTGGAGAAGAAAATGGCAAACCACTCCAGTAACTTTGCCAATAAAACACCAAATGGGGTTATGAAGGGTCTGAAATGACTGAAATGACTCAGCAACAGCATGAGATCAAGAACATAAGTAGTGTAGTTTGCCTTGATAAAGATCATCTTATCCTCTGAGACTGGAGCAAAGGAAGAGGGAACTGTTGAGATAATTTGAAGTGTAGAAATGGGGAGGAAGGGAAAGGGAACTTTTTCCAATATGGAATCATTCATGACATCTTCCCTGATTACTGGCATTCTCTTCCTCTTGATATATATGTTGAATTCCTCTAGTAGAAATGTGAGAACACTGAGGGCAGATATTTTCTTTTAATGTTCATATATTCAGCTCCTAGGACAATGACTATTACATAGTAGATACTTAATAAAACTTGTTAAAAAAAACACAATCTGTGTCCCATTCAGAATAGGTTTGTACTCTATATGGTTTCTAATGAGATAATAGCATAGGCAAAGCCATTTCCTGGAAGCTTACTCAAAGACTGACTATACCATACCTGCCTTCTAGGATGCAGAGAGCTACAGTTTGCAGGGATGAATATGATTCTGTGTGCTATACTATTAATCTTTGTGAGCCTAGTCATTACCAACATTTAACAAGGAGGTTGAAAAAGTAATTATCTACTGACAAGAAAGGAGATAAGCTTTGCATCAGATACCTTTTAAATATTCTGCCCATGAGACACCTTTGAACTCAAGTTGCGTCCCACTCAGTAGTGTGAATAAAAAAGAATATAAAACCAAACAAACCCCCAAATCCAACTCAGATATTCTTACTTGGAGTACTACAGTCTCTATTTAACATTCCATCTTCATATACTGTCTACATTGTTAAATTGCCTGAAACTGCAGAGCAGTCAAGCAGTACACAAATTAAGGCACAAAGTAATCGGATTTCAATCACTAAAAATTCACAGCTCAATTAAGTTATTTACTGAGATGTTTGTCTTAGCTGAAAAATTCTTTGCATATTTATTACCATTTCACACTAACCTTTTAAAAATATCCTGATGTGAAAATAAAAAGGCACATTTGTTTTATAAGGCAGGTTAAAGTTATGGCTTCAGGTATTTAAAACTGAATAAAAAGTCAATTACCTTCAGGTTTGCCAAGAGAATGATTAGGTATCTATAATAGAAAATGGACTGCAAATTGCCCTGTTATGTTTTGTCTCTGAAAAAGAATGACAAAATGTATGATTTCAGGTAATATCCAGTGTTTTGCTCTTTCTTCCATTTTGTCTGACTGCAGATAAATTTCATTTTTTCCAAGGTTCAGCAGATCCAGGTTCCCTCTTACAGAACCTGGCATTAAATTTGGTTGAATTTCTTCATATAATTCATTTAAAAGCACTCTCAGCTTTTAAAATTTACTTCATTGTCGAATGGATATAATAATTACTAACCACTTTCAATCAAAGGGAAAATATAATGGTTCCTGTGATCATATACATAAAGTACCTTGAAATTTTTGGAGAAAATGGGTATTACGTATAATTCTCTATGCTTAATGTTGTAATAAGTATATATTTAAGAATATTTCTTGAAAATTGGTAGCACAAGAACATAGATCTAGGGCTAAAAAACCCTCATATATCATCTAGTCAAACCTCCTAATTTTACAAATTAGGAAGAACTGAGACCCAGGGAAATTAAATGATTTGCCTACGGTCACACATGTAGTAAAGTGATGGAGGCAGAATTTGAACTCAGAGCCTCAGACTCCAGAGTCAATGCTCTTTTCATAAATTTATTGGGTTAAGTTGTATAGGATGATGTCATGTTTATAGTTATTCAATTAATGTAAATTGACCAATCATTTCCCCTATCCTTTCCTTTGCTGTGTATAACAAAGGCTACAACAAAATATCAGCCCCCAACCCCAGATCTTCAGAGAGAGAGAAAACCTCTCTCAATTACATTTTTTGCTACTATAGAATCATGGAATAACAGAATCTTACAGCTAGAGATCTCAGATAGCATCCAGTTTCCATACATGAAGCAAAAATCCTCAGAACAACATCCTTGACAAGGAGGAGGAAAGGAAAGGGAAAAAATCATTTATTGTGTCTACTATGATTCTTAGCACTCTTCTAAGTGCTTTACAATTCTTATCTCATTTAATTCTCACAAGAACCCTGTGAAGCACATGTTATTATTTTCATTTTACAATTCAAGAAACCAAGGCAGGCAGAGATTGTCACTCATCCGGGATCCCAGCTGGTACATGTCTGAGGCTGGATTTGAATTCTAGTCTTCCTGACTCCAGAAAACTCTATCCATGGGACCACCTACCTACCTCAAGCTGCCTTCATAACAAATAGTTTTAAAGCCTCAGTTTGAGGATTTTTAGAGATGGATAACATCTGAAGAATCAGTCCACTATGCTTTTGGACCACCCTCATCATTAGGAAGCTTTTCTGTAGGGTGATGGATTCTTTCATTCTTGCATAAACCTATGGATGAATGCTCAAATGTCATAAGCAACAGTCAATGAATATCTTCTAATATCCAATCAACAAAACAATGCAGGTGTACAGATCATAAATTTCACTGCTAAATTAAATTTGCTCAGACAAACATTCCTTTGAGGCAAGAGAATGAGCCTGACGACACTATTCTGATTTTCTTAATTTTTCTGAGGATGCTGGAAGCTACAGTTAGAAGATGAGTAAGGTGTTATGAACTCATGGGATTTAAAGGGCCACTAACTTAAGGATGTTGCTTAAATTTTTGTTAAATATATGCTCTCTCAGTGTTAAAAAGAAATGATGAAGATTCAAAGTAAATTTCCCATGAAATGGTTTAGACTGTAGAGTATCATCATTATCATTAGGTATTCTCTCAATTCTCAGTTTTCTGAGAAAAGAATAAGGGAAAAATCTCACAAAATCTACTTAAATAGCTCCATATGCTCTTTGATTTTTAGCAGAACAGTTCTTTTGGTGCGTAGTGTTGCTTCCTCTGGCATATTAAAAAACTAATCACAGGAAAAAAAAACAATTTTGGGGGATGTATTGAAAGTCTCATTGAACTTAAATATGGCAAAAAGAAAAGGTTGTAACCAATGGTAAGAATGATCCTTTTATTTGATGATTAGGCTTGTTCATGTGCTTCAGCAATCACTGTTAAAAGAAGGCATATCTTGCTTTGCAGGAGATGTCATACTATTTTGCCCAGCATTGAAAATGTAAATGCTGTGGGCACAGTTTCTTTATTGAGGCTGATGGTGCTGATGACCTGCTATGCCATCAAAAACTCGAAAGTTGATACTGAAAGTCAAGCTTCTGTACCCTAAGTAGCTGAGCCATCCTTCCCTCATCCAGAAGCAGTGCTGCCCCATTAGCTTTACTAGTCTTAAGGGTAAATTTAATAATGCTCTCACCATTTTTCTATTAGCCATTCAGAAGTAAAAGTCTTTAATGGTGATTTGGGGAATTCCAGGAATCAAAATAGTTGGATTATTTTCAATAAAATGGAGAAAAATCAAATTATTTTGTGAACCATGATGAAACAAAAATGCTTTGGGGTAGCTTACTGTTAGTCTACTTTCCCAAATAAAGTCAGTTAACCTTGGACTCACAAACTCAGATAGCCAGCTTCTCAAGCTTTCCTTTCTTGAAAGTCTTTCTAAACTAAAATCTCCTTAAAAGATGTTATTTCATTATTCAGGTTATTTTTGAAAAGAACAAAGTCCATGGTTTGTCAGATAGGGAAGCTGATAGATTGTAAAAAATTAAATCATTTGAAATTTCTAAAAAAATGATTACTTAAAAAATATTGAAATGTCTCTCTACAATGCTTGACTGATCATGTCACTCTCCTGCTCAATAAACTCTTAGCTCCCTATTAGCTACAGAATGAAATATAAACTGCTCAGTAAGGCTTTTAAAGTCCTTCACAAATAGACTTCTTACCTTTCCAGTTTTCTTACATTTTATTATCCTCCCTATAGTCTATAGTCCAGCAATACAGGAATTCCTACTGTTGCTCCTATCAGACATTCCAACTTCTGACCTTCTGGCCTTACACTGGCTATTCCCCCAAGTCTGAAATGTTCTCACATCTTACCTCTGCCTCATGGCCTTCTTAAAGACTCACCTAAATTTTTACCTTCTTTAACAGGCCTTTCCACATCTCCCTTATTATTAGTGCCTTCTGTCTGATATTACCTGTATACACACATAACTAAATAAATACATATTATATACATGTTATTTGCATAGTTAATTTATATGTTGTCTCCCCCTCTTGAATATGAGAGCCTTGAAGGCAAGGACTGTTTCTTTTTACACTTTGTTTGGTACTGTCATACTTAGCAAAGTGGTAGCACAGCCCATGGTAAATACATAAAAAAATATGGATTGATTTCACTCAGAGAATGTATTTTGACCTTTGCATCTTGTCTAGCCAAGTATAAAAGAATAGAGCCTTATAGCAAAGAGGGTATTTGGCACCTAGACAAATGACCCTAGGAACCTTAGTCCTGGCCTAAGACTTTCAGGGTCTTTGGGGATGGGATTCCATAACCTTATGGAGTTCATATCATAAATACATAGCAGTGTCCCATAACAAGATTGGATCCATAGGATACTTGGGCTGAGTGAGATACATCTTATCTAAGCATATCCTTTTAATGGATAAACCCACCCTTTAAAACATAAGGTATACTTTGTTGTTAGGGCTACCCAAGGAGACCCAAGACTTTCCATTAAATAGAAACAAGTTGACATGTCTCCATTTGCCTTGGTGACCTTGGACCAAAAAATACTTTACAAATCTTAGTTTTTTTTTTTTTTTTGTCCCTGGTGGCAGTCTGACAACCTCACATGTTTTTGTTTCTCTAATCATTTTGCCTGTGACTTTCATTTCCAAGCCTATATATTCTGGTGAGGAATTCTAGACTATGCTTCCAATTTCATTTCTGGACAGATTTCTGCTCTCTTCTCCTCAATTGGAAGTTCTTGTTCTTTTCCTCAAGCTGCCTAAAACAGCTTACCCTGTCTTTTACTATAATTGCCAATCTTGGTGCCTTTTTAGCAGACAAGAACTGTGTCTTCACTCATGTCAGGCATAACCTTAAGGATAAGTCCTCAACTCTTTTCTAGGACACACTCCTGGATAAAACCCTAGTGTCTGACATCATGGCTGGGTGCTTGGGTTAATAGCTTTGAACTTATGAGTTAAAAATATGCCTTTTTCTTAGCAATTTGTCACATAACTTTCTCAGTTCTGATGAAAGATTCGTTATTTTATGACCATAACATTTCAATTTTCTTTTTTCCCTTTTCAAAATCATTAAGAATTGATAAAACCATTTTCGAGTCACAGAATCATGCAATTTCATGGCTGGAAGGGATCCCAGGGATCATTTAGTCCAATCTATAATTTGAAAAGGTATCCTTGGTAGAGGGGTGGCTAAGTGGTACAGTGGATAGAGTTCTGGGCCTGGACTCAGGATGGCTCTTCTTCAGGAGTTCTAATTTATCCTTAGACACTTACTAGCTGGGTGACTCTGAGGAATTCACTTAACCCTGTTTACCTCAGTTTTCTCATCTATAAAATGAACTGGAGAAGGAAATAGCAACCTACTCCAGCACCTTTGCCAAGAAAACCCAAATGGAATCATGAAGGGTCAAATATGACTGAAACAACTGAACAATTTTTGTACAAGAAACATAACATATTTCTGTTGAAGTCCTCCAGAACAAGGAAACCCACTGCCTCTAAAATCAGACCATTCTACTTTTGGAAAGCTCTATTAGGAATTTGCATTCCTTACATTAGCTCCAAACTTGACTCTTAGCAAATTCTATCCCTTCTTCTAGCTCTGCCTGATGAGTCAAATGACACACATTTCATTCCTCTTCCACATGACAGACTTTCAAGAGTTGAACAAAAGCTATCATATTCCCCTTCAGCTGCCTTTTCTCTAGGGTAAATACTCCCAGTTCCTTCCAGTAATATTTGTTTTGTATAGACCTGAGGTAGTGCAAAGTTTGGTTGTCATTTTTTGAATGTTCTTCAATATGTCAATATTCTTCCTTCAACGTAGCAGTCCAAACTGAGAATAACCCTTGAAATGAATTTTGACAGGGTGGGATTGATTGTCACTTTCTTATTACTGGAAACAACATTTTTTTAATGTAGTCTAATACAGCACTCTTTTTTGTTTGACTGTCATATCATGCTGTTTACTCATATTGTGTCTGTTGTCCACCAAAACCTCCAAATACTTGTCAGACAAACTGGTGTCAAACTATGCTTTATCTAGCTTTTTTATACTTAGGAAACTGGTTTCTTGAATTCAATTATAAGACTTTAAATTTATCCCTATAGTATTTCATCTTATTGAATGTCCAGGAAATCATGAAAAGTAGTTAGGACAAAGGGCAGTTAGCATTTCTGTATATCAAACTGTATGGTAAAGCATTAGTCATCAAAACCGTCTAGTACCAATTAAAAAATAGAAAGGGTGATAATGGAGCATTCTGGACAAGAGAGAATGAGTATTTTTCTCTTATTTTATTCAACCGGTCAGTCAATAAGCTTTGAGGACATACTTACTGTATTTCAGGTATTGTATAAACATCTGGGGTTACAAATACAAAATGGAAATAGGAATTTATATCCAATTTAGGGAGAAAATGCTAAATATATTTTGTTCATTGTTCTTATCTTAACAAAATCTCTCA
The DNA here is from genome assembly GCF_028372415.1 of Notamacropus eugenii. NCBI lineage: Eukaryota > Metazoa > Chordata > Mammalia > Diprotodontia > Macropodidae > Notamacropus > Notamacropus eugenii. The sequence goes on along the minus strand of NC_092875.1, from coordinate 257,464,535 downwards.
GGACCCTGACTTTGCAAGCATTGTGCCTTTCTATGTCACCTGTAAATTTGAAAAGGTTTCCAATTATACTTTTCTCCAAGTAATTGATAAATATGCTCAATGGCACAGGGCCAACCAAAGGTACCTGGAGTACCTAGTCTTGTATATTGTTTTTACTGTATGCTAAGATGGGTGTTTCTTCTTTCAAAATTCTATATTCATTCTGCACATTTGGGTGTCCCTTTCATCTTGGAGTTATTATTATTTCATGTAAAGGAGTTCCCACTTTGAAAAAATAGCTCCTCATTATGTTCAGTTTAATTTGAACATAAATGTATTCCTGGCATTAGGACCCTGCTGAATCCAACACCTGCTGTCTCAAAAGACTAATCATTTGAAGTTGCAGCAGCTTGAAAGATAGTCTTTTTACTCATCTCATGATTATAAGAGAGGCCCTTTTTTGAATTGGTTGCTTTTTAAAAAAATTCTGGATTTTCTGAAAAGACCTACTTTCTCCCAAACTTCAAATAGCCTACACAGTTTGGATTGAAATGCTGTATTTCCTAGAGGCTGCTACAGGCTTTATGGTATAAACCTATGGAGAATTAGGATTCAGGTGAAAGGGACTGAATATCAAAAACACCCAAAAGACAGGGCATTGAATTTTTTTCTAAGTAAAAAAATCTTCTCTTCTGTTGAACTCACGCAAAATTATATTAATGGAGAAGACCGTAAAATATTTAGCCAAAGCTTGATCCTTTAATCTTCATAGTTTAGCTGTCTGGTTATTTGTTCTTCTTTAAGAGTCAGTATATAGCGGATGGTAGTTTTAGAATTAAAAATGGGTTAAAATTCTTCTTCAAATGTTAACTGTGTGATTATTTTTTTAAATTTATTTATTTATTTCACTTTTAACATTCATTTTCACAGAATTTTTGGGCTCCAAATTTTCTCCTCCCTTGTCCCCTCCCCCCACCCCCAAACACCGAGCATTCCAATTGCCCCCATCACCACTCCACTCTTTCCTCCATCATTCCTCTCTGCCCTTGTCTCCATCCTCTCCTCTGTCCTGTTGGGCCAAATAACTTTCTATACCCCTTTACCTGTATTTCTTATTTCCTAGCGTCAAGAACAGTACTTGACAGTTATTCCTAAAACTTTGAGTTCCAACTTCTTTTCCTCCCTCCCTCCCCACCCCCTCCCTTTGGAAGGCAAGCAATTCAATATAGGCCAAATCTGTGTAGTTTTGCAAATGACTTCCATAATAGCCGTGTTGTATAAGACTAACTATATTTCCCTCCATCCTATCCTGCCTCCAATTACTTCTATTCTCTCTTTTGATCCTGTCCCTCCCCATGAGTGTCGACCTCAAATTGTACCCTCCTCCCCATGCCCTCCCTTCCATTGTCCCCCCACCCTGTTTATCCCCTTGTCCCCCATCTTCCTGTATTGTAAGATAGGTTTTCATACCAGAATGAGTGTGCTTTTTATTCCTTCCTTTAGTGGAATGTGATGAGAGTAAACTTCATGTTTTTCTCTCACCTCCCCTCTTTTTCCCCAAACTAAAAAAATCTTTTGCTTGCCTCTTTTATGAGAGATGATTTGCCCCATTCCATTTCTCCCTTTCTCCTCCCATATATTTCTGTCTCACTTCTTGATTTCATTTTTTTTTTAAGATATGATCCCATTCTATTCAATTCACTCTTCTCACTCTGTCTCTATGAGTGTGCACGTGTGCATGTGTGTGTGTGTAATCCCACCAAGTACCCAGATATTGAATAGTTTCAAGAGTTACTAATATTGTCTTTCCATGTAGGGATGTAAACAGTTCAACTTTTATAAGTCCCTTATGACTTCTCTTTGCTGTTTACCTTTTCATGCTTCTCTTCATTCTTGTGTTTGAAAGTCAAATTTTCTTTTTAGCTCTGGTCTTTTCATCAAGAATGCTTGAAAGTCCTCTATTTCATTGAAAGACCAATTTTTCCCCTGAAGTATTATACTCAGTTTTGCTGGGTAGGTGATTCTTGGTTTTAGTCCTAGTTCCTTTGACTTCTGGAATATCCTATTCCATGCCCTTCGATTCCTTAATGTAGAAGCTGCTAGATCTTGTGTTATCCTGATTGAATTTCCACAGTACTTGAATTGTTTCTTTCTAGCTGCTTGCAATATTTTCTCCTTGACCTGGGAACTCTGGAATTTGGCCACAATATTCCTAGGAGTTTCTCTTTTTGGATCTTTTTCAGGTGGTGATCGGTGGATTCTTTCAATATTTATTTTGCCCTCTGGTTCTAGAATATCAGGGCAGTTTTCCTTGATAATTTCATGAAAGATGATGTCTAGGCTCTTTTTTGGATCATGGCTTTCAGGTAGACCCATAATTTTTAAATAGTCTTTCCTGGATCTATTTTCCAGGTCAGTTGTTTTTCCAATGAGATATTTCACATTCTCTTCCATTTTTTCATTCTTTTGGTTTTGTTTTGTGATTTCTTGGTTTCTCATAAAGTCATTAGCCTCCATCTGTTCCATTCTAATTTTGTAAGAACTATTTTCTTCATTGAGCTTTTGAATCTCCTTTTCCATTTGGCTAATTCTGCTTTTGAAAGCATTCTTCTCCTCATTGGCTTCTTGAACCTCCTTTGCCAATTGAGTTAGCCTATTTTTCAGGGTGTTATTTTCTTCAGCATTTTTTTGGGTCTCCTTTAGCAGGGTGCTGATCTGTTGTTCATACTTTGCTTGCAAGTCTTTTATTGCTCTTCCCAGTTTTTCCTCCACCTCTCTAACATAATTTTGAAAATTTTTTGAGCTCTTTATGAGCTTTTCCCAGGTCTGATCCCATTGAGTGGGCTAGGATGTAGAAGCACTGACTTCTGTGTCTTCCCCTGATGGTGAGTACCGCTCTTCCTCATCAGAAAGGAGGGGGAGGAGAAACCTGCTAACCAAGAACGTAACCCTGTATAGTCTTGGTTTTTTTCCCTTTTCTGGGCATTTTCACAGCCAGTGACTTGACCTCTGAATATTCTCCTCACACCCACCTCGCCTCCAGGTCCTGCCAGTCAGCGCTTGAGGTCTGAGACTCAAATGCTGCTTCCTAGCCTCACAGCTTTGGGCGGGGGCAGGGCTGCTATTCAGTGTGAGATTAAGTTCAGGTGCTCAGGTGGGGGCAGGGCCACCTCACAGGCTCAGTTCCCTCAGGGGGTTTATGCAGAGACCTTCAACAATGGATCTGGGCTCCTGCCTGCTTGGGGAGCCCCAGTCTGCTCCCACCTCCGCTGGTGCCTCCTGAGGGGGCCTGAGTCATGGGGGCTCCCCACTCCCCTCTCGACCCACCGAAGAGAGGCTCTCACCGATCCCTGTCACCTGTGGGTGGAGGGACCCGCGTGGCTGCTGGAGATTCTGTCCCTGAAGCCTGCTCGGATCTTCTTCCCACTCGGATCTGCTCCTCTTGGCCCTGGGCAGCCGCGGCAGGGCTGTTCTCGGCTCCCAGTTAGCTGTGCGAAGAACCTTTTGCGAGAGGTTTTCAGGCTCTCTGGAACAGAAATCTTGTCTGCTCTGCTGCTATGTGGCTTCTCCTGCTCCCGAATTTATTGGCAGCTCTTTACTACAGATATTTCATGGGCTGTGGGTTTGGAGCTAGCGTATTTGTGTGTTTCTACTCCGCCATCTTGGCTCCGCCCTAACTGTGTGATTATTGCAAATCACTTTAACTCTTTGAGTCTCAATTTTCTAATCTATAAAATGGGGACATTTACCCTGTTACAGGAAGCATCTAATTCCCAAGGCTATTGAGAGGTTCAAATGACAATCTACGTAAAGAAGACTATGGTACACTTTAAAGTGTTGTATAAATGGCATTTGTTATTATGATGTTATGTTTCCCTTAAAACTCTACTCAAGTGACACTTTCTGTATTCTGCTTTACTGGTAACCACAGCTCCTATTGCTCTCCCTGAAAGTTTAGTTGTATTTATTTTGTATGTATTTATTTATCCACATTTTTTCATTTTTGTCTTTGTATACCTAGTGTCTAGCTGTGTTCTTGGAACATTATGGGTGCTTACAAATTGATCAATTGATTATCATTCCATCCAAGTCTGCAACTTTGTAAACATGAATTTTCCTGGATGAGCACAAAAGTTACCTAGTAGAGGGAGGGAGTCAACAAGGTTTGAAGCTTCTGAAGCTTTCTAGTTAAGGACGAAATCCTGCTTAATCAGTCATAGACTCCCAGCATGTAATTTCCTTCCTAGTCAATTAGCTATTTTGGACCACAGTTTCAGAGAATTTTAGTTTTGCAAAGAATCTTAGAGATTATGATGCCCTATGTTTTCATTTTAGAGATGAAGAAACTGAGGCATAGTAGTTGGGAAAGTATGTCCTATTAATGGCAGGACTGAAACTAGAAAACTGGTCTTTTGACATCACAAAAGTACATTTTGTTGTTCTACACTTGCTAAATTTTATCCTGTGTCCAGCAATCATCAATGCATTTCCCAAAGTACCCCAAATTCCATTCATTATTAATTTTAAAAAATTTCTCAAGTTTTATCTTAATGTTTGGATACTTTAATGCCTCTGTCTTCACATTAATGTGGGTATTCTTTTCATTGCCATGATTAATCAATCTATAAACATTTATTAAGTGCCACTGTGCTAATCTTTAAGAATATAAAAAGAGGTAAAAGACAGTCCCTATCCTTAAGGAGTTTACAATCCAATGAAGTAAAATCTCCAAGTTGCTTTTTATCCTGTGCAGTTCTTATCCTTGTACTTACAGACCTACCCAGAAAGGAGCTGTCCAACATGCTGCATGTTTTCCTTTAGGTTGGATGGATGCTTTTTTATAATGTGTGGATACCAGTGCATGCCCATTTGTCATCCTTTACTCTTTCTATATTATTGCTGGTTCATCTTCTTTACCATTTATACATTTTGTGGGTGATATCTTTTATTCTGCTTCTTGAATATAGACTATTATTGAAAATATGTTCTATTCACCTTATGACCACCATGTATCTCTTCATTGTGCTCTGTGTTATCGATAACTTTGATTCTTCAGAAGGTGTACACAAATTTTTCAACCCTATAGCATCACTGAATGAACATTGAGTTTAAAATTTGGATTTTCATTTTAGAAAATAACTTGAGACTACACAACATGATTTCCTGAATGTAATCTATCCCATATTGCCTGCGCCAGATGTACCAGTTCAATGGACTGAGTTCCCAATTTCCTGCTAGTCTGAAAATAGTTACTAAAAGTAATTTTTATGACTTTGCTTTTACTTTTTTGGACTGGACTTTTGATTTTAATGGTAAAGGAAATTCCTCATGAAGAAACTTCTATCAATCCATTTTGGCACCTGCTCTGCAATTCACTATCTTAGAGAGTTTACCATTATTTTTTTCATGGATCAATAGGTGGTAGATGATCTAAATGTTATGTAAAGAATCTAATTATCAGTTTTGAATGATTGACCAAGCATCTGTAGAGGACTGATGGAGCTAGGACCTAACTTTATAGACTTGAACTGAGATGACAGAATGATAAAATAATAAATTTAGAGCTGAAAGACATTCCAGAGTTCATTTAGTCTGACCTACTCCTTTTATAGATGAGGAAACTGAAATCCAGAAACATAAAGGAACCCGCCCAAGTTCACATAGCTAGCAAGTAGTAAACTTGTGATACTCACTTCTTTGTTCTAGGCTATAAGAGATAGACTTTGTATCACAGTCATTTTGGGGAAATCAAGCAGTTTTGAATCCACTGCCTGTGTGAAATAACAGTTGTGACATTCATTGTAAAAAATAATACAAAAATAAATCACAGTGATACTCACCCGTCCCCCAAACCTGGCTCCTCTCCCAGCTTTTCTCTTTCAGCTGATGGTGCCACCTTCCTCACAGTCACCCAGGTTTTAGATGTTAGAGTTATCTTTAACTGTTTTCCTTGTCCCTTAATCAGTTGCCCTGCCCTGCCTATTCCACCTGTATAATTGTCTTCCATCTATTCTTTTCTCTCCACTCCTGTTGTAATGCCCCTTCTCTACTACCTCCCATTCCTACCCTAGGCCTCCTCATTACTGGCTTGGACTATTGGAATACTGTCCAAATGATTTTGATACCAGTGTGTCCTTCAAACAACTGCCAAATTCATGTCCCTGAATCACTGACAGGACCATATCACTATCTAGCTCCCACTAGCTAGCTTTTAGTGAATCTTTATTTTATGCCTTCATACTGAATAAACCGGTGAGTCTTTAGCTTGCCATCTGAGGTCCTTCATAACCTGGGTCCTACATATTTTGATACTAGAGATGTTTAATGTGGATAAAAGAAGACTAAGGGATGACATGATACCATCTTCACATTTTTAAGGGTTTTAATTTGGAAGAGGAATTAGACTTTTGGGGATTCTTCTTGGCCACAGAGGAGGAAAAATAGAGCATAGGTAGGTTCCAAAGAAGTAAAGTTTTGTTTGAAATAAGTAAAACCTTGCTAACAATCAGAGCTATCCTGGCACAAAGTACATACATAGAAATTGCTTGTTGAATTGTTGGTTTATCGGCTGAAAAGTATGTAATGTGTAACAAGGGGCCCATCATCAGAGGTTTTCTAGTAAAAGTCAGATGACCTCTAGGAGGGTCTTTAGCAGAGGGATTTTTCAGTAGCTAGATGGCCACTGAAGTACCTTTAAATTCTGATTCTTTTATGATCTTTGGCCCCATTTCCTTCCACAATACATATATATCCTTTTGCTTCAGCAACATCATTAGGCAACTTGGTGGTGCAATGAATAGGGTGCTAGACCTAGAGTCAATAAGTCCTGACTTCATATCCTTCTTCATATATATTTGTGTGACCCTGAGGAAGTTCCTTTAACCTTTTTCAGTTTTAGTTTATTCATGTGCAAAGTGGGGAAATGATTACATGTACCTCATAGGGTTAATAGAGGAAAATTCAAGATAATATTTTAAAGTGTTTTGCAAACATTATAGTACTGCAAAAATTCTAGCTATAATTAGAATGAATAAGTCCCATTGGCTCATTGACTGATCTTGATTTTTCCCTGATTGGAACTCCTCTTTTCTACTTGTTGAAATCTTTATCTTCCTTCAAGACACAGCTTAGGTGTCATCTCTTTCATATAATCTTCCATGATATCAATAGTGGAAAATGACTTCTCCCTCCTTAAATTTTCTTGGGCTAATTTGGATGCCTCCTTTCCTATTACTGAATTTTGTATTCTATTACATTTATTTGTCTACTTCTTATATTTGCTTCTTACTTTCTAACATTCTTGAGGGCAGTCCTGTGGTGTTTTTAAAAACATCTCTTTGACTGCAGTAGCACAATGCCTTGCCCAGTCAGTGCTTGATAAATATTGAACTGAATTAGTGTATATACACATACACACACACACAGACACACACACACAGACACATGATTCCGGTAATTCCTGACAAAATGCTGCGAAATGCTTTAAAACAATCTAGACTCTGACATGAGAGAAACAGAATAAAGTAACTTCTAAGTTAAAACTTGTTCTACTACTCTTCAGCTTAATCAAAGGTCTAAAAGCAGAAATATTTAATAAGTATATTTAGCTGAATAATTGTTTTATTTTATTAATGATTAATCATCTATGTTATATGATTTATATCACTCATTAAAAGTGTTACCATCCTTTAGTTGTTTTTATTTAAATATCACACTGTACATCTTCTTTTTCAAAAGAATCAGACTAGATACAGAGGGGGAAGTGAAAAAAAGCAGGCAACATTGTAGATGAAGACATATTTTTGTGAAAGGTAAAATTACAAACATTTATCAAGTGTCTACTAGATGCCGGATACTGTGATAAGTGCCTTACAAATGTTGCTAATCTTCACAACAACCCTGGAAGGTAGATACTACCTATTATATTCCCATTTTACAGATAAGAAAACAGGCAGATAGAAGTTAAGTGGCATGGCCAGAGGTCTTAAGGCTATTAAGTGTCTGATGCTGAATTTGAACTTGTATCTTCTTGACTCTATGTCCAGGATTCTATCTCCTGGGCTACTTAGCTAGTGGGAATTTTACAATAGAATCATTACAAATAGCAATGGGGGTGAATACCAACAGGAAATCAAATAGATGAGACATTGTTATATGAGTAATGATTGGATGTCAACTTAGATAATTGTCACATTTATCACATTTTTAGATTACACAGTGCTAGGAGAAATAGGAAATATAGAATGAATGGGAAAAAATATTAAGCTCTTACTATGTCCCAGGCCCTATACTAAGAAATCAGGATATAAATATAAGCAAACAACATAATATCTTCTTTCAATAGGGGAAGACAATCCATATAAGAGAATGATATGTTTTAGACAGCTAAATCACAGTTAATGATTGGACAGTTAGCACATACTTTCCAGGAAGGGTTGTGTTGAGTTAATTATAGCTGGAGCTGGCAAATGTGTGTGTTGGGGTGGGGGGAAGGGAGGAAGAGTGTGAAATATACTTCATATATATAAGATAGGAGAGGGTATATGAAAAATATGTAGGAATTTTGGTGGGATGCAAAACCAACGTGAGTCAACAATGAGATACAGAATAGAGCACAGCTAGGAGGTGCATTGGATAGAGTACCTAGCCTAGAGTCAGGAAGACTCATCTTCCTGAGTTCAAATACCACCACTGACACTTGACTAGCTGTGTGATCCTGAGCAAGCCATTTGACCTTGTTTGCCTCAGTTTCCTCATTTGTAAAATGAAGTGGAGAAAGAAATGATAAACCATTCCAGCATTTTTACCAAGAAAGCTCCAAATGGGGTCACAAAAAGTCAGAAACAACTGAAAAACAACTCCATGGCAATATAATCTTTGACTGTTTTAGAGAGTTACCTATGATCAGAATACAATCTATTTGTCCTCTCTCCCGATCAGACATCCATCTGGAACATCATGATTAATTGTTGGAATGATGCTTTTAGAAAGGACATTGACAAGGTAAAGAACTTCCAAAATATGGAAACCAGGAAAAGGTTAGGGAGGGGAGGACCTAGAGAATAGAAGACTAAAAGAAGATATTCTAAGGACTGCCATATATATATGAGGGATTAGGGATTATAGTAGTTGCACTTGGTTCCAGAAGGCAGAATCAGGAATAGTGGGTGAATGAAGTTATGGTGAAACAAGTTTAGACTTGAAATAAGAAAAAAAAACCCATAATAATCAGAAATGTATAAAAGTAAATTGGACTGCCATAGTGGATAGCAGATTCATTCTCTTTCATCATTGTTTAGTCATATGAGAATGACTAAGGGAGTAGTAGATCCTTCCTTACATCATCAGTTATTCCACAATGACTGAAGGGGTAATGGGTTTTTCTTCACTAGAGCCCCTCATATCAAGGCTACATTATTGTTTGATAGTAATGTGGTGTGACATTTAAAAAGTTTGTGGGACATACTTTTTGGGTAACTAATCATTTTATTAATAATAAAGGGTCAGGGACACTCTTGAATATCAAAGACCCCTCATTGCAGTGGGCTCACAGTTTATATGAGTGGGTATTCCTCAGGGTGGCAATCAACTATGATTGGTTAACAATTAATAAGAGAGTGATTATCATAATGAGAAGTGGGCTTATTCCAGTGAGGATCTTGAGTTAAGTGACATTGAGCACCTAAATTCTGGTCAAAGAGATATCAATTTCCATATCACCTGTCTTACACAACAGAGAATCCCCGTTTTCCCAGACCAGTCTGAACACAACAAGCAGGCATCCACTCATTTACTTAAACTTAGAATTTCTTTACTATCTTTGATTAGATCTTAGCTTTCCTGACTGGGTAAATCTTTGAGTAAGATTTCACAGACTGGCTGATGTCTGGATGAGGAAGTAGAAAAGGGGAAAAATTTTAGGCCTAATTCAATAATTAGTTATTAAATACAAGAGGGGAAGGAATTCTTGTTTGGGAATGGATGGGATTAGATGGTCCCTGAGATCCCTTCCAACACTGAGATTTCCTGAAAGACCCTAAGCAATTTTCACTTTTGGAGAAGGCTAAAGTGACCAATTACACTTAAAGTTTACTGTTATTAAATGGGCAGTTTTCAATCTTTTGGATGTAAGAAGACATATAATTGTTCTTTCTATTTCTTTACCAAAAATGTTTTACAACACTGATTTTCAGGACTACATGTCTGGGATTGAACTTCAATGTCATGGCCACATAGAGAGGAGACCAGCACAGCTGAGAATGGAGTGATTTCCATACCATGCTGATGAAAATTAAATGAAGAAATTATTTTTTTTCCCATGGAGTGAAAAACAACGGATAATCCCCTGCTCACCCATTTTTGTATTCATGGATTGTTGCATAGATCTATCCAGACATGGAAGAAAGGATACCATTCAGAACCTAATTCTGGATTTCCTATTCTCTGTCTTTGCTCCTTCTCCTGGAATCCCAGGAGACTAGGAATTCTTACCTGAATAGGAGGAGGTGATAAAGGATTGTTCATGTATGTATGAGAAAGGTTTGGGGCTCATCTATCTGTGATTCAAACTGGTTCACTTAGCTCTAGTCACACAAAGAATCCCACAAACACTTATTTACGGCATGGGGAGGGGTCTTTTGGGAGCCATGGGGTGCTATACAGTTGAAGCATATTGTACAGTTAATTAACCTCTCAGAAAGATGAAAAGAAACTATCCAGTAGCACAAACTTGACACATTTATTTTTATATTTGTGCTCCTTTTTTTTTCCATTTGGGTTTCTTCTCCCCAGCCCATTGCCATATGCTGCTGGGACTCAGCTCTAATTATCTAACTCACAGATGAAGCGAGAAGTGAAACAAGCAAACAGAAACTTAACAGTTACTCTTTGGGACTCTGGTTTAACCAGAGATGCCAACATTTAAAAAAAAAAAGAAATTGAGAGGTTAATGCTGCATCCTAGTCCTAGGATTTCAAGTGTCAAAAAGTTTTGAAGTAATTTTTTTCTAATCTATCTTCCATTTTTTACACTGGACCATACTCTAACTCTAGGAGTATGCCATCCCTTAGCACAGATTAACTGCATCTATGAGGGTACTACTGCAGTACCTAGTACTACTTAAAGCTATAATACTACATAAATTCGACCTATACTTATCAGGTGTTTTCATTTGGCATACTTTTGTTGATAATTGACTAAATTTTTCATGGCAGGACTACAAATTAGTATTCAAACTTATGTGGCATAGCCTTCAAGGTAATATCTCCTTACTTTCTCCAAATATATCTATGGGACTACAAAAAGCAAACAGAGGAATTTTAGGGGCAATTTACCTGTAATTTGAAAGCCCACGTGAGTCCTAAGAGTTGGGTTTTATTATTTTGACAGGCAAGGTTGATCTGATTGAATTTGTTAAACTGGAAAAATGTGTGTGTGTGTGTGTGTGTGTGTGTGCATGTATTCACATAAATATTTTAACCCTGGATACCCAGGATATCATCACCAAAGTGGATCGTTTCCGCAAGCAGAATGACTCTAAATAAGTATTGCCCCAGGCAGATATGAAGAACCAGACCACCCACTGGGAGCAGAGACCCAGGAAAGTTCCACTTAGCAAGAGTTTGGAGTAATGAGTCTGAAGGGAATAACAATGCCTGGGAACTCAAGGGGAAAGAATAACACATTTCCTGGGGAATGCGCCCGTATTTTCAGATTTGCTTGCTTCTGTTTATTTGCTTTGTTTTGCCCACAAAGGTGAGATGCTTTTGAAAATATCTAGATTCCTTTCTTATCCCTCTCATACCCAGTCAGAAAGTCTCTACTCAGCTTTCAGGTTGGTTCAGCTCACTGAATTAATATCAGCAGTGGCACTCAAATTCATTGAGGGGTTAGAGTATTATTTTTGATTGTTTATCAGAAATTTATGTTGCCACAATTCAACAATTCATCCCCTAGTGTCTAATGTATGGGGCATGAAACTGAATTTACTTAGAGTTGTCCTGAGACTAAAGATGGTGTTAGTTGCTGGGACCATAATTTACACTGTTCCAGCTTGGGCAGAACCTGACAGAGTTTATTCTCTCTGTCATATGACTTTTGAGAATTAAGGATTAATTATATTTTCCTCCTAACACAAGCCTTAAAAAGGTTACGTATCTTTTTTTTTGCAATAAAAAATCTTTAAGTCAAGATTTTACTTATTGCAACATATATTTAAAATTATAATGTGACTGAATGGAAGAATAACATTTGCTTTACAAAAATTCGTCTTACATACAGCTTCTCCAAAATTCATCTGTTGTGTGGAACAAGGTAGTCCTGCTGAGATGATGGCCTAGATAAAGCAGCCTGAGGCTAACTTCCTGGTGTGGTAGTTAAATTAATAAATTTATGGGTGAGAACTGTTTTCCACTAAGAATATCCCCAAGTTTTTTTTTTAACTGCCCAAGGGTCCTTGACATCAGCAAGGTACATATTTGATCAAAACTTTGACTATGTGAGCCTTTGTTCTAAGCTAGAAGCCTAAAGAAAAAAAGGAATATATTTTAAAAAGAAAAGAAGAGGAGCAAAAAGTTCACACCTCAAAGTCAAAAAGTAAGTTGCTAAATTATTTGAGGTTTGTCGGCAGCCCAGGCTGTTGGCAACTAAAAATAAAATTTGATGGTTAAACCACCATGGCAAAGAGAATAACGAGGAAAAAAAAACAGAACGAAGCCCTAGTAAAATCCAGGTTGTAAGAGGACCACAAAGAGATGAGTAATATAATACACAAAGCCAATGGCTCCTCTTTCCTACTGAAATGAGTGCAAGAGGTGAGATTTTATATAATTTCTGATCTAGTATCTGTCTAAACGACCTCCAGGAGAATGAGTTAGGAAACACTCTCTCTCATCCCATTGAAAGGAGGGATATATGGAAACCTTCTTGTGTACTTCTCAACCCCTAGACATTTTGATATAGTTACTAAGCAGATGCCAGGGGGAAGAACTAAAAGAGGAAGAGGTAAAGAAGTATTTGATGAAAATTGAAAAAAAAAAAAGTTTTCCAACATATCCTAGTTCAAGTCCTATCTTCTTTAAACAAGCTGTCATGGTCTTCTCCAGCCCTTATTTTTCTCCTCTTTTCTCCTAAATTATGAAATTTAGAATCAGTGTCTTATAATTGAGTACTCAGTTTTATAGGATGTCCCAAAAATCATAGTACAATTTGAAGCTAATAAAGCACTATGACTTTTGGGACATCTTGTATACTGAATTTATTTATTGTTATCATCATGAGCATTACTATTATTATCATCCAGACCTGCGTTTTCAACAATACAGACTGCTTAGTGAGGAGCATTCTCTATTAATACCTCCTCTGCAATTTATAGTGTTACAGAATTGCCTATGATCTATAGACTTTAAGTGACTTATCCAGGTTTAAATAGTCAGAATGTGGCTGAAGCAGATCTTGAGTGTAAGTCTTTATGACTGAATGCTAGTTTTTAGCCATACAAGGTATTTTTTTAAGGGGCAATCGGTCCCATAGGGTCAAATAACAACATGCCATCTTATACTAGTCACTAATGGTTTCATACATGTCATTCTGATCTGTCTAGATTTCAGACTTCTCAAGGACAAGGATTGTCTTGTGGTTCTTTATTTTTTTAATCAATTAAACAATTGGTACATATTTATTGAACCCTTACTCTATACTAGAGACAGCTAGGTGGTGCAGTGAATAGAGTGATGTGTCTAGAATTAGGAGACCTGAGTTCAAATCTTGCCCAGACCTTTACTAGCTATATGATCTTGGGCAAGTCATTTAACTGTTTGCCTCAGTTTCTTAACTGTAAAACTGTAAAATGGTGATAATGAATATCCAGTCACTGGATCCAGATGGGTCAGGGGGGGAAAGTAAGGCTGGTGACCTTGAACAGCCCTCCCTCACTCAAAACAAAGTCAACTGCAAGTAATGTCATCATTTCTCTGATGCCATGGTCTTCCTTGAAAATAAAGGACAAACACAGACAGAAAATGGTCATAATAATTATATCTACCTTTCAGGGCTGTTGTGAAGATTACATAATATAACATTTGCAAAACTAGAATATGATAGGCACCATATAAATCAGTCCTGCACAATTTGGCAGTAGGTAGGGGTCAAAATTAAAACAAGCTAAGCTTCTTCGGGTCTCAGGTTACACTAGAGACTGACTGACGATGGTTGATTGCTGTGGGTCACATGACAAACAGGAGAGAGAGCACCGTGGCAACCCTACATTTTTTCTGGGTGCTGGAAATCCTTTGGTGGACTGCAAGAGACGTGAGGGCCATATATATATATACATATATATGATGCTTATCCTCCCAATCACCAAACTATACGCTAAGGGGCAAAGGGAATAAAAAAATATGGAGTATCACAGTCCTTGACCCCAAGGCATGAACCATCCAGTTGGAGAGATAAGAAATGCAGACATAAAAGATAACAGTGTGAGAAAGAATGTAAGCCACAAGTGAGTAGTACAGACAATAAATAACATATCATATGGGATTTCAGAGGAAGGAGAATAGTTTGAGCTAGGATAGTCAGGGAAGAATTTTAAGGATTTTGATAAGGTGTAGAGTAGTAGTGATTGAGTTCTAAGAAGCATGGAACATGTGCAGAGCCAGGAAAGCACACAGCATGTTCAGAGAACCACTTTGACTGAAATGAGCTTGATGGCAATGGACAGTATGTTTATGTAGCAATATGACAAAAAATTGTTTGAAACTAGATGATAGAGAAACCTTGAATATTAAGCAAAGGCATTGGGGTTGGAGGGAGCCATTGAAGGACTTTGAAATACTGAGAATGTACTTTTGGGAGTTTAATTTGGTAGGGATGATAAAGATAGAGATAAGGGAATCAATCAGGAAGCTATCATGGTAGTGCAGGGGCCTCAAATAAAGGTAAGGGCTGTGACAATAAAAAGAAAGACACAGCTGTGGAGGAGTATCATAAAGCAAGAGCTGGTGAGTGTTGGTGAGTGTTTGGGAGAGAGGGAGCAGTTTCTTTCAGTTACAGTTCCATTGCAAGTAGTCTGAGTCACTGGAAACAGTGAGCTAATTTGATGGAAGAGATGATGACTTTACTCAAAAAAATGGGGGAAGAAATCAAAGGGGGAAGATGAGCTAGAAATGACGAGAGGTCATCCTACAGATGAGGAAACTAAAGCTAATGGAAGTTAAGTGACTCGCTCAAGGTCACACACGGAGTGAACACGAGATGTGACATTTAAATCTATATCCTTAAACTCCAGAGCTGGTGCTGTTTCCATTGTACTGTATTTCATTCTGAATCATTGAAAAATTGTCACAAAAAACAAATGAACACATTGATCATGTCTGAAAATGTATGTCTGATTTTTATCTGTAGTGACTCATCTCTGACCAAAAGGTGGAAGGTCCAGGAAATAGATAATTCATGCTTTTTGTTTGTGTTTTAGAGGTATTGTTGGCTCATCAGAGCACAAAGTCGCACATTTTAGTGAGTCCCCTTTTGAAAAAGAAAAAAGGGAGACTTTCAAACAAATTAATTTTCTAATAACTCAGACTTGACATTCCATTCCAACTACCTGCTTTTCTTCTTGCCTTTGGGGACATTGGAACAATGTTGTCTTCAGCCCTCTAGAAAGGAGGTCTAAGAATTTAATTTGTACAACAGATTTTTTCCCCTATTTAATCTTGGTGATAATTTTATCATTCACAATGAATGTTTCAATAAAAATGAAGCATAGCTTTGCCTTGGTGCCGGATTTTCTCTAGCTGTTCACTAAGCATGGCAGTGTGTACAAGTCATTTAAGTTTACCCTCGGGTCTATTGGCATTAGGTACTGATCTTGACTGATAACTGTTTATATGCAATACTAAGCCTTCCTGTATTTTGCTTATTCCTAGTAGATAAAAGAAAGTCCTTCTGGACCTGACAGCAACATTTAAATCAGTTTTAAATGTTTCTTTTCCTTGCTCCCTATTGTTGTTCCCATCCTACATAGCAAATCCTCTCCCTTTATTCTGGCCAATGAGAACAGCGTAGCTTACTTTACACCTTCATGTTTTAATATTTGTTGTAGTAGTGAAAAGCCTTAGAAGGTATTGTTCATCCTATAGCAGGGATTCTTAAACTGAGGTTCATGAACTTGTTCTTGGAAAAAAAAAATTGATGATGGTATTTCAATATGTTTGGTTTTCTTTGTAAACCAATGTACTTTGTGCATTTAAAAATAACATTTTGAGAAGGAATCTTTAGTATTCACCGAAACAGTTCATGCCTCAAAAAAGGTTAAGAACTCCTGTCCTACAGGGTCATATAGATGTGATATTTTCATAGATTTTCATAGTCAAGGAGCTTCTATTTGAATTTGAAACTGTATAAGTGAATGGATTCTCCAGTTTTAGCTTCAAACATCACAAGTAGGATTAGACATTTTGTATTGGTCATATTTTTCTTCTATTATTTTACCTTTGCAAAGTAATCTATTTCAGCAATCAGGAGAATTCTATTTAATTATACTTACCTTTTTTGGTAACACAAATGAGGCCCAGTAAGAGTAGTAGAGCACAAAAATCAGAAAGAATGTAAGATAAATTAAAAGCATTTTTTTGTAAATGACAATTATTCTAACAATTAACAATTATTCTTTGAAAAATTGAGTATTTCGGAGATGAATGTTTTCATAGTAAGCACTGAACTAAAAGCACAAAAAATACAGTAGAGAAAATATAGATTGTTAAAAAGATCAGAGCTATAAGCTAATTAAGATTTTGTGATAGTCCAGCCTCATTATCCATTAATTTTTTTAAAACACAGACCAGTAGATTTTGAATATTTGTGGTTAAAATACAAGGGACCAATAATAGGAGAATTATTTAGATTTTTCATCATATTCCAAGTCTTTTCATTTTCCCCTGTTGGAATGTTATCTTAAAATACACTGATAAATAAGAATGCTGTGTGGTTGGCAGAATGAGTGGTTTTGCTTTTGAGAACATTCCCTTAAAGTGCTGGTAAACAGTTCTGGCTCAATTTAGATGACTGAAGTAAAGAAAGCAGTGCTACTTACGTATTTTCATAAGACATCAGAGAGCTGAGGTTCACTGTGACCTTCAGGGGATTACGAGTTTTTGAGAGCATCTAAATGGCAGATGAGATCAACCCGACCCAGGCTCTGATGCAGACTTTATAAACCTCGAATCAGTTGCCATGACAGCAGTGGTCAGAGAATGATCTTGTCCATCACTGGATAATAAGTCAGAAGTTAATAAAGATAGTGAGGTCAACAGGAATCCTGGAACTTATGGATATTTGGAAGAAGATGAAGGCCTGGCTTAAAACTCCTGCAAATTTCAGAGGAAAAGGAGGGCAGCAAACTAATATCACTCCTTTGTCTACTTCAAAATGTGGCTTCTTTCATGACACTAAAATCTTTTGATATGAATCCAAGACCTGCTTGGCATCAGCTTTATCTTGGACCATTAATGTCTTTGGTATTCCTCATGCTTCAGGCATGGCCTCCTCTCTTTGATCATTTCAAATCATTGGGTTTTCTGTATAGTTCTGCCCTTTGTCCATTTGAGAGATGTTACTGTTAGTTGTGCAAAAACTCCTTTCTTTTCATTTTCTATTGCTGCAGCTAAGTGCCTCAGTAGATAGAGAGCTGGATTTGGAGTCAGTAAAACCTGAGTTTAAATATGGCTTCTCACACTTACTAGCTGTGCCACACTGAGCAAGTCACTTAATTTCTTTTTGCCTCAGTGTCTTTTTTGTAAAATGGAGGTAGTACCCTACTTTTCTTCTAATTATGGTTGTACTAGTTATGTTCTAATAGAGATGTTTTAATTTTACATAATCAAAATTTTCCACTTTACATTCCTCTCAATTTCTTTGCCTCTTGTTTGGTCATGAACTCTTTCTTTATCCACAGTTACGACAGATAATTTCTTCTATACTCTCATTCTTTGCATATGTTAATCCTCTATGTCTGAATAATGTACTAATTTTGAGCCTGGTATACAGTGAGAGATGTTAGTCTATGTCTAGTTTCTGCCAGTTTTCCCAGCAGTTTTTGTCAAATAATGAATTCTTATCCCAGTGGCTAGAATCTTTGGGTTTATCAAAAATAGATTATTGTGTTTATTTGCTTCTGTATATTATGTACCTAATTTATCAGTCATTTTATTTTTTATTTTCTACCAAATTGGTTTGATGATTACTACTTTGTAGAACAGTTTATCTGATAGACTGCCTTCCTTCTGATTTTTTAAATCTACACCCTTGATGATCTTGACCTTTTGTTTCTCCAGATAAAGATTATCATTATTTTTACTAGTTTTATAAAATATTTTTTTAAGAGTCTGATTGATATACAATTGAATAAGTTCACTTAGGTAGTATCACTTTTATTATACTGGCTCAGCCCACCCATGAGCAATGAACATTTCTCCAATTATTCAGATCTGCATTTGTGTGAAGAGTGTTTTGTAATTGTGTCTATATAGTTCCTACATAACTTGGTAAGTATATCTCCAAGTACTTTATGTAATCTGTAGTTACTTTAGAGTCAACTAGCTGTCACAGTGGATATAGCATCAGGTCAGGAGTTAGGAAGAATTGAATTCAAATTCAGCCTCAGACACTTACCATGTGATCTAGGCAACTCACTTAACCCTGTTTGCCTCCATTCCACTCCAGTATTTCTGCCAAGAAAATCCCCAAAGGGGTCACAAAGAGTTGGACATTCCTGAAAAACAACTTGTAATGGGAGTTTAAAACTTCCCCATCCATTGATAGCCTCAGGTGGGGCTATTGAGGGAGGCTTGATCAGGTGATGCTTGTTTCCTATGAAGGTCCACACCTTTCTGTGATTGCTAATGAGGCACTGGGTCAGGAGGGGTCTTGCCTTCAGCTCTGAAAAGAATATATGCACTCTGAGGTGAGATCTTGCTTTGGGGCTTAGTTTTTGGAAGAAGGTTCGTGTCCCAGATGAGACTCTGGGCAGCCATTTTAAAACACCCTCCGTCTCCCCCTAGCACTTTGAAAACCCAGAATTGGTGCTTCTCACTCTGGTAATGATGTATGTATTGCCTATTGCCAGGCCTAGAGGCCTGAGGGCTACCCGAGTCTTACCTTACCTATCGCAGGTCTTCAGCTGGCCAAACCGGATAAACGTATGAGAGAAGAGACTTTCCAGAGTCGAACAAGGGTTAGGCTTTATTCAGGGTCTTGGTTACATGTGCAGGGGGAACTCTTCCTTAGGAGAGAGAGAGAAATCTCCCAAGGAGACAAAGATCTTACAGTAAGAGAATGAAAGCAGAAGTGGAAGTGGGGAGAGAGGGGGGAGGGAAGAGTGAAGAGAGAAGGAAGAGGGGCCTTCTGTCCTGTAAGGGCCCCTCAGCGCTAAGAGAGCCTTCGGGCTTTCCTGACCCTACTTAAGCTCTCCTGCTGCATAGTTTGCACCTGAATACTGTGCCTGTTAGATAACAATAGGTATGCCCAGATCCGGGCCAGTCTTGAGGGCGGGGATGCTCTCTCCCATCACGTTCTCACGGGAAGAGGCGGAAATACACGAGATCTCACTCCTCAATTCCCTGCTGTTTCCTGGGGGGCCTCATGAGAACTCTAAGGTTTAGAAGTCCTCACCTTTACCCATCCGAGACTGTCCACATGGAACTGAGCTTACACCCCCAACAGCCTATGGTCAGACAGTTGGAAGCCCTGTCTGTTAGTCCTGCTTGTATTTTCTCTGTTCATATATGTGTTTGATTAAAGTGATTGTTGACCCCTCAAAAGTTGCTTTCCTTTTAGAAAAACAGATCTAAGAACCTGTGCAACAGGCCTCTTGTGCATGCTGGAGTGCTTACTGCTGTACAACTAAACAAGAGCAAAGCAATTTTTAAAGTAAAATTTCCTCCTTCTGCTGAGTTTTGTTGTCATTCAGTCATGTCCAACTCTTTATGACCCCATTTAGGGTTTTCTTGGCAGAAATACTGGAGTGGTTTGCTTTTTGCTTTTCTCCAGCTCATTTTACAGATGAATAATTTGCTGTTTTTGACTCCAGCTCATTTTGTAGATGAAGAAAATGAGACAAACAGGGTTAAGGGACTTGCCCAAAGGTCACACAGCTCGTAAATGTCTGAGGACAGATTTGAACTCAGACAGATTAGTCTTTCTGACTCTCGTCCTGGTACTCTATCTACTATGCTACCTACCTACTCAGTGAATTTGCTTGGTAATATATAACATTGCTGATGATTTGCTTTGGTTTATTTTATATTGTACAACTTTGCTAATATTGTGATGTTTTTACTAGTTTTTTTAGTTGACTTTCTTGGATTTTCTATGCATATCATCCCATCATGTGCCAAAAGCGATGGTTGTTTCTTCATTATCTATGCTTGTTCCTTCAATTTCTTTTTCTTGACTTAGTGCTATAGTTAGCTTTTCTAATATAATATTGTATGACAATGGTAATAATGAATATCCCTGCTTTGCTGCTGTTCTTATTAGAAAAGCTTCTAGTTTATCACCATTACAATAATGCTTGCCCTTGGTTTTAGATAGATACTCTATAGCTAAATCATTTAGTCTTATTATTTTAAAGAAAAGTTCCATTTATTCTTATGATTTGTGTTTTTTTAAATGTAAATTGGTGCTATATATTGTCAAAAGTTTTTTCCACATCTATTTATATATGCAACTTCTTTTTTGTTTTTGTTAATGATATGGTCAGTTGGGGTAGCTAGGTGGTGCAAATGACAGCTAGGTGATAGAGTGGATAAAATGTGGAACCTGGAATTAGAAAGACTCATCTTTCTGAACTCAAATCTGGACTCTGACACTTAGTAGTTGTGTGACCTTAGATTAATAACTTAACTGTTGGGACTGGAAGCTCAATTCCGTGTGGACAGTCTCGGGCAGGTAAAAGTGGGACTTCTAAATCTTAGAGTCTTACGAGGCCCTCCATGAACAGCGGGGGTTCGAGAAGGTCAGACCGAGCTAGCTCGGCTAGCTCGGGTATTTCCGCCTCTCCCCCGGAGATACCTGATGGGTGGAGTCTCCCTGCCCTCGAGGTCGTCCCGGATTGGAGCACACCTAGTTACCTAACAGCACGGTATTGAGATGCAAACTGTGTGGCTGAAGATTAAGTAGGATTGAGGAAGCCTAAAAGCGCTCTTAGCACGTGTGGAGCCAAAGAGAAAAGTAGGGCTCCGCTTCTTTTCTTTCCTCTCTCCCCTCCCCCTCTCTCCCCGCTTGTGCTTCTACTTCCATTCCCTTAAGCTTAGCCTTCTTAGGAAATCTCCCCCTCTTCGTCCTAAGAAAGAAGAGCCCCTGCACTTGTAACTGAAACCCTGTAATAAAGCTCAACCCCTGTTTGACTCTGGAACGTCCTTTCTCTCATACGTGCATCCGGCGTGGCCAGCCGAAGACCTCGGGAGGTGAGGTAAGAAAGACTCGGGTAGCCCAATACAGGCCTCTAGGCTTGGCAGTTGGCGTCCCAACAGGGATTGGGAGCGTAGATAATCCTGGGTGCTTTTGGGGTACACCCGGAAGGGGCTGTGAAAGAAGCGAGTCCCGAATCCTAGATTCGGAAGGAGAGAAAGGGGAGAGAAGCTTCCCAAACCCCTGGGAAAAGGGCGGAGATGGGGAATCTATTGCCAGTAATAAAGCCAGAGGAACAGGAGGTCTGGGCTGAGACACTTCACAGGGAATGCAGGAAGGCGGGGGTCACAATAGAGTTAGATGACCTCCGAGAATTTTGTGAAAGGATTTGGAAAGTTTCTCCTTGGCTCAAGCAGGCAGGAATATCAAGAGAAAAATGGGGAGCGGTCGGAGAGCAAATGACTGCTTACGAGCAACAATACCCTGGGGAGCTGGAGGATTTAGATTTCCTGATATTCGGTGTAATTAAAAGCCTGCTGGAAGGGCCGGAGAGGCCAGGGCGGGATTGGAATAAGAGTGGAAGCGGAGAGAGGGGAGGGGAGGACCCAGGCAAGCAGAAAGTTAAGCGGAAAGTTAAGGAGCATAAAGAAAAAATAGATTCGGAGCTCCATCTAGAGGATGGGAAAGGCGAGGCAGGGGAGAATACGCCGTGCCTTCCCTCCGCGCCTCCTTATAACCTGCTCCATTGGTCAGACAGTTCAGGGCCACAGTCCAGTTTGGAAAAAGGAATAAGAAAGGCTATAGAGAATGGAGAAGATGTAGGGACATTTCCTGTGTTAGAAATAGCGGACCCCAGTGTCCCCGGTGGGGTTCGGAGGAGCCACATACCCATAGAGTGGAAGAGAGTGGCGACTCTTAAAGAGGCTTGTACCAAGCATGGCCCTAATTCACCCTTTGTTATAGCCATGCTTGAAACTCTCAGCGGTCAGTTCGTTCTGACTCCTAATGACTGGAAGAGCTTAGCTAGAGCCTGCCTTACCCCTGGGCAGAATGTGATTTGGGTATCAGAATTTTCTCAGAGGGTAAAGAGCACTACCGGTGGGCTAGGGGCTCAGGCCCCCCAGGCTTATCAGCAATTTACAGGAACAGGGCAGTTTGAGGCTACAGGAAATCAATTACAGTACTCAGCCTCCGATTATGTTTTGATTGCCGGAATGGCTATTGCCGCCTGGAAGGTTATAGCCTCTAAGAAAGAGAGAGAGTTTCCCATGACTAGGATTACGCAAGGAAACAATGAGCCATTTACTAATTTTGTGGCCAGGCTGCAGGAGGCAGTAGGTCGAGATATGGGAGAGGAAAACCAAGGGACAGAGATAGTGTTGAGGACATTGCTGCGGCAGAATTGTAATCATGACTGCAAAAAGGCAATGCTGGGACTGCCAAAGAATGCATCTGTTGAAGAGATGATACAGAGATGTGAAAGGGTAGGAAGTCAGGTCTACTTGGCACAGGTGCAAGGGAAGTACCTGGCTGCCGCCTTAAGTAATATCTCTTTGGAGAAAAAATGTTTTAACTGCGGAAAACCGGGACACCTTAAGAAAGAGTGTAGGAAAGAAATAAGTACAGGGAGGGGCCAGGACCCTTGTTTTTCATGTGGAAAGCCAGGTCACTTAGCTAAACAATGTAGGAAGTCGGGAAACGGGGTGAGGGGCCCCTCGAGGGCCCCGAAAGTGTACCCTTTGGCAGAGAATCGGGATGGCCCCTTGGAGGGAGAATACAGGAGATTATGGGGCCAGAGGAAGGAAAGCAACACCTTTACAGCTTAGAGAAGTGCCAGCTTGCAGCTCATCAGTTTGCCATGATTCCCCTGAGAGACCCCATACAGGAGGAATCCCTCATATTACAGAACCCCTCTCATGCACCCGTAGTTATATATACAGGAGTTTATCCCACCGGCACCACAGCACTTCCATGCTCCAATGTGGTAGCCGAGCCAGCTCATATAGACAATCAGCTTCCCATAGCTATTGCCCTTCCTTTAAAGCACTCAGTTCAAATCCAGTTACTAAAGGAAATAGGACAGAATAGACCTGAGTGTACGATCTGGCTTAATGGAATTCCCATGACTGGCCTCCTTGATACTGGAGCGGATAGGACCTGCCTTAGCGGTCGCTCAGTACCCCGGCACTGGAAGCTTAAAGAAAGCCAGAGACCAGTGTGGGGAATAGGAGGGTGCCAAAATACCTTAGAGACAATGCACCCAGTAAAGTGGGAGGCAGAGGATCGCCAAGGGACCGTATGGCCGTTGGTGATTCCAGGACTTAGTTTTAACATCTGGGGCAGGGACATTATGAGCCGCCTCGGGATGAAGCTATCAAATTTTTAGTAAGGGCCATTGCAGTTGCACTGGAGTCCCCACCCTTGAATTGGAAGTCAGACACCCCGATTTGGGTGGAGCAATGGTCCCTGACCCCAGAAAAACTCCAGGCACTACAACTATTGGTTAAGGAGCAATTAGAAAAAGGAAATATAGAACCATCAAAGTCACCCTGGAATGCTCCTGTGTTTGTTATAAAGAAAAAATCCGGGAAATTCAGGTTCCTTACAGATCTAAGGAAGGTAAATCAGTCTCTCATGCCTATGGGAGCCCTGCAACCAGGTCTCCCTTCTCCTAATGCCATCCCGGAGGGTTGGTCACTTATAATCATTGATATTCAGGATTGTTTTTTTTCCATTCCTTTAAACAAAGTAGATTGTCCTCGGTTTGCTTTTACAATACCTCACCCCAATAACGAAGGACCTGCAAAGAGGTATCAGTGGAAGGTATTGCCCCAAGGTATGAGTTGCAGCCCCACCATCTGCCAGTGGTATGTTAATCAAGCCTTAGAAAGCCCCAGACAGCAATACCAATGCAAAATCATCCATTATATGGATGACATCCTTATAGCTGCACCTCAGCTCAAGGAACTGGAGAAGTGTTTCCAAGCAGTAGAAAGGAACCTTTTAGGACTAGGATTAGTTATTGCTCCTGAAAAGATACAGAGAGGACCCAATTACAAATATTTGGGATATCAGATACAGGGCACCATCATTCGGCCGGAACCCCCAAAATGGGATATAAAGATCCAAACACTCAATGATGCTCAGAAACTAGTAGGAGCTATCCAATGGATAAGATCAAAGGTGCCTATACCTTTACCTCTCATGCAACCTTTATATTCACTATTGACAGGAGACTCTGCTTTAAATTCCCCACGAACATTGACTCCTGAAGCAGCCAAGGCCATAGAGGCAATAAAAAAACAATTTTTAGAGTCCACCACATTTCGGTGGGATCCAGGAGGAGATCTGGAGGTATCTATTATCTCCACCACACCTCCCTATGCCGTCATACATCAAAAAGAGAAGCCCCTAGAGTGGGTATATTTAAGTAAAACAGGAAGCAGTTTACTAAACAAGTGGGAATTTCTAGGACGGTTAGCACTAGAGGCAGTAAGAAGAGCCACCCACATATACCAAAAACAGCCAATTCTTTATGCTACACTCACCACTAAGGATGTAGAAGAGTTAGCTCAGAATCATGTTTCTTGGGCCACTATACTCCACTGGGCCCAGATGAAACCAAATTCGACTTTTCTATTCAAAGAATTATTACAGTGGGCCCCAGCACCAGTGAAAAGGTACTCACCAAACCCAGTAGAAGGGCCTAACATTTTTACAGATGCCACGAAACATCACAAGGCATCTATTTATAATTCGGCCTCCCAAGAGATATATATAGTTAACACACCCTACACCTCTACTCAACAGAACGAATTGGAAGCTATAATCCAAGCTCTCCAAATATATAGTGACATACCCATTAATATTATCACTGATAGTCAGTATGCATCTTTATTAATTTCACGGATTGAGGACTCTATTGTAGATTATCGGTCCAATATTTTTTCACAGTGTGAGCGGCTATTGACCACCATTAATAACAGAACACACCCTTTTTATGTTTTACATGTGCGCTCACATAAAAATGGCACAGGACCAATTTTTGAAGGAAATCAAATAGCAGACAATTCACTATACCTGGTAGGGCACACTGTGGAACCACAAGAAAGGGCCCAAAAGGCTCATGATAGGTTCCACCTAGCCACAGAAGCCCTCTGCAAATTATATGGGATAACTCAGGAACAGGCCAGAAAAATTGTTAAGAGCTGTCTCCAATGTATCCCATTCCACCCATCTCTAGACCAGGGTGTCAATCCTCGTGGCTTGGCACCCAATGAAATTTGGCAAATGGATGTCACCCATCTTAAGGGCCAGTGCATACATGTGACAGTTGACACATGGTCCGGATTCCTTATGGTGACTTTACAGCCAGGTGAATCAAGTGCTAAAGTAATTCAACATCTTTGGCACTGTTTTTCTGTTTCAGGCTTACCCTTAGAAATAAAGACAGATAACGGCCCTGCCTATACTTCTCAAACCCTTACACACTTCCTCCGCGATCTAGGGATTCGACATGTTACAGGAATCCCCTACAATCCACAAGGCCAGGCCATAGTGGAAAGGGCCAATCTCACCTTGAAGGCGATCCTCGCTAAACAAAGAAGGGGAAAAGGTCGCCTAACACAATCAGAGCTTGATACAGCTGTGTATACACACAATTTTTTGCATATCTCAAGAAACTCACATACTACTCCAGCTATGAGACATTTTGTGACTTTTCCAAGACAACCCCGCAAGGAAAGTAATACCCAGGCTGGATATAAAGACACATGGGCCATGGTAAAGGATATGGCCTCAGGGAAATGGAAAGGTCCGTATAAGATACTAATATGGGGTCCAGGGTATGTTTGTGTCTCCACAGGAAAAGGTGATGCGTGGATTCCCATTAGAAGGATCCGTAGGTGGGAACCGAGGTCGGAGACGACGGAGACGCAGGAGGCGGAGACCCCGGAGAGCCCAGAGACCCCGGAGAAGGATCATACACCACCTGAGCCTGCTGCTGACAGCTTTAACCTTGCTGCCCAGAGAGGAAGCAGCCCTCATCACAACCGCAGACACTGCTGCTGACAGCTTCCCATCTAGGCATCCTTTTTTCGCCAGCTGAATGAGGACTTTGATATCACAAACCCAGGACACTTGGGTGGGGAGGAGGTGACCAATTTTCCACCTGTATAGATCCATTTGCAAGATTAAGGGAGTGGTGACGTGTAAGGCGCCTACACCAGCTGCTTCTCTTAAAATATGCTTTGGGATTTTAGTTGATTGCACTTCCTCTGTTGTAACTCAGCCATTTAGTTTCATCTTTGTTTTATTTGATGCCTCCCTTTGTCAGTTGTGCTAGCTGCAGATTTCTGTGTGAATGAAGTCTTGTTGTAAGGTACTCATATGCTAAAGGCCTTCCTAATCCACTCAGCCTCCAGCCACTGTTTGCTCTAGAGCCAGGTGCGCTCCGCGCATAACAAAGAAGGGGACTTAACCCTGCTTTCCTCAGTTTCCTCATCTGTAAAATGAACTGCAGGAAAAAAATGACAAGCCATTCCTGTATGTCTGCCAAGAAAATTCCAGATGGGGTCACAAAGGGTCAGATATGATCTAAAATGACTGAAAAAATATGGTAAAGCATAGTTACAATTTTCCTAATATTGAACCAGCCCTATATTCTTTGCATAAATCCACCTGGTCAAAGTGTATGATCTTTGTGATATATTGTTTTAATCTCATTGCTAGTATTTTATTTAAAATTATTGCATCAACATTCACTAGGGAAGTTGGTAAATAGATTTCTTTCTCTGCTTTCGCTCTCCTTGGTTTAGTCATATTTGTGTCATAGAAGGAATGTGGTAGGACTCCTTTTTAAAACTATTTTCCCCAAAACATTGATACTATATTAGAATTGTTTTTTTTTAAATGGTAGAATTAGATTATAAATATATCTGGTCCTGTTTTTCAATTTCTTTTCCCAAGGTATGGTTGTTTCAGTATTCTATTTTCTCTTCTGTAAATAAAAGCAATTTATATTTTGGTAAATATGCATCCATTTTATTTAGATGGGCAGTTTTATTAGCTCACAATTGGGCAAAATAGCTCCCAATAATTGCTTAAATTTCATCTTCATTGATTGTGCTTTCTTTTTCATTTTTGACATTGGCATTTTTTTCTTTCTTTTAAAAATCAGATTAGACACTTGTTTTATCTTTTTACTGGTTGTTTTCCCCATAAGACCTGGTCCAAATTTTATTTATTACCTCAATGTTTTTTTATTTTCTTTCAGTTTTGATTTTTAGGATTTCTATTTTTATATTAATTGTGAAATTTTAATTTGTGAATTTTCTAGTTTATTTTTTTTAGCTTCATGCCAAGTTCATTGATCTGCTCTTTCTGTTACTGATGTTAGCATTTAGAGGTTCAAAATTTCCCGTAAGTATGTCCCATAAATTTTGGTATATGTCTCACTGTTGTCATCCTTAATGAAATTCTTGATTGCTTCTATGATTTATTTTTTGACCCTCTCATTTATCAGGATTAGATTGTGCATTTTCTAATTAATTTTAAATCTATACTTTAAAAGTCCTTAATTAAATGTAATTTTATTGCATTATGGTCTGAAAATGTTGTGTTTAATATTTATAATTTTCTTCATGTTTTTTTGAAATTTTTATGCCCTACTCTAGTCAATTGTTGTGAAGGTGCTAGAAATAACTGAGAATAGGTATTCTTTTTATTCCTACTCAGTATTCTCCAGAGTTTATAAGATCTAACTTTCAAAGAATATATTTATCTCCCTAACATTATTTTTTATGGCTATATTTATCTAGTTCTGAGAGGGATAAATTGAAGTCTCCCACTAGTGTAGTTTTATTGTCTGTTTCATCTTGTAATTCATTTGACTCTCCCCCCAAGAATTTCCAACCTATGTCATTTGGCGTATATATATTCAGTATTAATATGAATTAATTTTTGTGGTACCTTTTAGGAAAATATAGTTTCCTTGATTAACTATATTAATTTAGTCTATTCTTATATTTTTGTCTGAGATCTTGATTCCTAACTCTGTCTTTTTATCAAACTTTAACTCATGTATAATAGATTCTGCTGCTGTTCCTCATTTTAACTGTTTCTTCTATTTCAATTGTGCTTTTAACAACTACATATTGAATTCTGATTTCTAATTCATTCTGCTACCCTATTCCATTTTATGGGTGAGATCATCCCATTTTACATTATATTTATGATTATTAACTATGTGTTTCCCTTCATTCTATTATCTTTTGTTTATCTTTCTCATTTTTTCATCACTTCCATCATCTCCAATATAGCAGATATTAACTCAGGGACAGAGTCATTTTTACTGAACTTTTCCAATCTATTCCACTAAACATCTTTTCAAAAGTGCATTAAATTAAATTTTGAGTGGGAAAACCAAGAAAAAGTCACTGTGAGGTATTTTTCAGTTCAGGGCAGCTTAGGAAGACAGGAAAAAAGGTGTGCAGATACTGGCATGGGGTTAGCCAAGAAGAATATGGTACAGCAAAAGTAACACAGGTTGTGGACATTGGAGCTGGAAGCAGCAACAGTGGTTCCAGGAGTGCCTAACAGTTAACAGTAGTGAGGGTGATAAAGAGATTCTAAGGGACTCCTGTGTTAGTATTATGTATAGGATGAGCTGGCATTTGGCGTTTCTCTTACTAATTTCTGAGTCTAGTTCCAGAATGGAGAGGGACAGTTAAATACTTGGGGAAGGACCAAATAATAGATAAGGAGGGCAGAAGATGGAGATGCTGACAAATTCTATTAAAAATTTATTATGACCCTCCAAATTAAATCAACATATACTTTGATAGTCATTAACTTATATGCAAAGATGAATAATATGGCCTGGGAGTTAAGAATAAGAAATGCTTATAGAGTACACAGAAGCCCTATACCTGTATATTCGGAATAATTTTTTTCAAGAAGTGTGTCTGGAAGGTAGTGGACATGATGAACAACAAATGATATCACAAAAATGAAATGTATTACATTTTCATGTATGGAAAGTGACTCATAACCAAAATTGGAGTCATTCCTGAATGAGTCATCTGAGTTAAACACTCAGCTTTTTAGAGCAGACAAAAATTAATGCAATATAATGTAATATAATACAAAATAAAATAAAATAAAATCACCATGACCATGACCATGACCATCACCATGGCCATCACCATCACTCTATCAATTTTACGTAAGACTCTCTAATCAATAGAAAGAATTGTGACTCAGGGTTATGTGCCTAAGTGCTGCTGTGAGTTTTAGAAAGTTATTGATGACTGCTTTGGGAAATGACACTGGTTTCTGTCACTCTTCAGGGCTGACTCCAAGAAGGAGAAAAATATTTGTAAATATTTGTGAGGAAGCTGCCACCTCAACATATCCTTGATTTTCAGCTTGTCCCCAGGCTTTGAGAAATTTCCCCTGGGGTGGGATCAGGGTTTCTCTAATGACGCAAATCTACTTATTCTCATTTAAGAGTTCATTCAGTTGTGTATATTTTCTAGTTTAGTCTAATGTATAGAACTCTGATTTCTCTTTTCTATTTGCTTGGATAAAAAGATTTACTCATTGTTCACTATTTATGATGCCCTTTTATGTAACTGGAATTTGACAGGAAAGGGACAAGTGTATGGATATAAGTCTTGAGGACCTTGCCCGCCCTCCAAGAAGTAGTGGACAGGAAAATTACTTTTTGAACCAAAATATATGTGCCCCAAGATAAGAAGTATTTAAGGAAGACTATAGATATAATTTTAGTCTTCTATTCATCTCTAGAAAAGAACAGAGAGTCCAAGCTTATGATCCCTTCTCCTACCCCCTTATAGTAGGATTGTAGTCTCATTTAGAGTAGGGTGAATGCAATTCCAGAGATATCTATCCATTGCTTCCTTTTGAATTTGCTGTCTATATATGTTTGTACATATTACATGAGCAGCAATTATGAAATTATAAAGTGTTAATAATGAAGGTATATCAGCATGATAATCCTATTCTGGTGCCTCCTTATAATAAGGAGGAGAAATTGGGATTGTTCAGGCTTCCTTAATGGTCTCCAGGCTCTGGCAAGTCTTATCAGGATGGAAAGGTGTCATGCATGGGTCTGATGTTAGACTGTATGTTTGTTTTTTCAGGACCAGACTGACTAACTCTGGTAAGTCTTATCACCAAAAGGATAAGCACTTTTTTTTTTCAGGCATAGTAATTCATGAAGGTAAAGAGTCATTTTTATCTCTGTCAGTAGAGAGAGAGCCATATCAACTGACAAACTATATCACGGATTCAGGAAGTAGTAAAATAAGTAATCAATATTAATTTAGTTATTGGTATAATAATTATTAACATATGAGAATCAAGAAACTCATGTCCAGGTTGGATGCAGGGTAATAAACTTTTGGCCATGATAACTCTTGAACACCGTCATGGAGTTGTAGCATGTGTGGGTGATAAAAGGATTGTAGTTTCAGGTATTGAAGTATGAAATAAGTAACAATGCAGAGAAGTTTATGATTCAGTTATAAAATAAGTGAAAGAGATAATAAGTCCTCGGAGAGTTCCAAGGAAGGAGAAGATTAATGTGTGCTGTCCTGGTAAGTTAACAGTCTGCTTTGATAGCTGCTAACATGCCAACCACCGCAAAAAAATTGTCAGTCAGTAAAGTCTTTACTCACAATTGCCTTCTCACCTGCTTTCTGATTTCTTATCTTGTATTGATATTTGTCTCTTGACCTTATTTTGACCCCTCATCTCAACAACTTGATACCTGCTGATTCCTTGACAAAGTCTGGCTAGATTGTGTAGGATGGATAGGGGCTTAGGAGAAACCGTTGTAGTAATCTACATATTGAATGGTGAATGTCTTAGAAAGAGGTAGGACAGATGAAGAAGGAAAGGGTACGAAAGATATTGTGAAGAAAGGACTGAAAGGATTTGTGTATTTAGTTGCATAGAGGTAATGAAAGTTAAGGAGTAGGCAAAGAGGCCTTAAGTTCAAAGCCTGAGTATCTAAAAGTATTCCTGCTTGCCCGACAGTGGCCTGTATGGCTGCTCTCAGAGCTTCAGTAAAACCTTTCTAAAGAAGTTCCACAAAGTCCCATCATCAAATAGCACAACATAGATAAAGTTTCTGTTTGATTTCCTATAGTCAGGCTCCCCTTTAGAGCTCTGTCATTTTGGGCATCAGAGTTTTAATCACAGTCATTGATTTGAGATCATAGTTAATGTAGATATTTTCTCCATGTCCTCCTACAGATTATTCATAGAAGATCCACCTACTTTTCTTCAGATCTTTTGACATTGAATGGACACAAATAGAACACATGGACTAACCATCAGTTAAGCTCTTCCCTGCTTTCTTTTCTGGTCATCTATTACACATCCAGATGTCATTAAAATTAAAGTTAACAATATACATAATACCCCCTGAATTGGTCAGTAATGAAAATCAGCACATTGGGACAATTATGGCTAGTCAATATGGTGACATTCAAGAACTGATTTTTAAAATCATAAACATTAGTTAATTAGTGCCAATTTGAAGAACCCAATTCAATGAAATGGATTAGATTTAAGTAAAGAATAGACTGGCTAAGAAAGAAGGGATATGAGAGTCAACTACTAATTTGATGAATTAAAACTGAAATGGATTGCTCCCTCAGTCAATGTCATGTGTCTATTTTTTTTCTCAAAAGTATTAGACCACTTGAAATATGGTTTTAGTCATTCATCTTCCTGGTTTTCCGTGTCAGATGTTGTTGGGTAAACCAAAGTTTGTATAGCCTTCTTCATGATGTCCACTGTTGTTAATGCTATACACAAGGTACTTCATTTTGAAATAATTTCTCAATGTAATAAATAAGAATTTTCTCACACAATAAACACTTAGCATCAATGCTCTGTCAAGATGCCAAGGTAATAAGTGTGTCAAATAATCATTTAATTAGATTACAGAATGAAGCTCTTATGTGTCAAATATCTATTGATGCCTAGGAGAAAATAGTTTGAGATTTCTTAAGAATGCAGAACTCAAACTCATTTGCCAAGCAGTTAACTCAAAATTACTTTTGTGGGAAATTAATATTGCAGGGAATGTTTAGGCAAATAAAAGCACATGATTGACATTTAACCAAAAAGGTAGTAGCAAACTCATAACATTACTAAAGCATTTATTTTTTTTTTTGCCAATGCTTTGTTTTGTGCTTTATTTACTAAAATTTGAGTTTGCTTCTTGGGTTTCATGCATTATATCCTCTTAAAACTTTTAAAACAACATTTTCAGTGTAGGATGTATGAGCTATGGCAAGATGGGAAGTTTCTCCTCACAGGAATTTGTGCAATGTTTACTCTAGCAGGCACCGCAGAGATTTATCAGACAACATAGAAGACCCAGGGCCAGTCCTCAGAGGAACTGTCTGATAAGTTAAACAGGACAGGAAGATTCACATGTGCAGCTGGATTTTGTAAGAGTGTGAATTCAAAAGCTCACTGGTCTTCCCAGATGTCACATTGCTATTGGGTGTGAGAGAATCATCATGTTCAAGACATGTTTGTCAGAATTGTACCTTGAATGCATCCACTTATTTAACATGAAGATAAATAGGCCCCAATAATTTGCATATATACCCCCAGTGCTCTATCATTAGAAAGCAATGCTTCAGTTCCAATTGGAGCA
The DNA here is from genome assembly GCF_028372415.1 of Notamacropus eugenii. NCBI lineage: Eukaryota > Metazoa > Chordata > Mammalia > Diprotodontia > Macropodidae > Notamacropus > Notamacropus eugenii. The sequence continues at coordinate 257,431,450 of NC_092875.1, read as the reverse complement.
GATGCAGGGTGTGGGAATGAGGTCAAATGGAGGCAACCACAGATCAACAGACAATTCTGGAGTGAGTACAGCCTTCCATCCAATCTTGATGAATGGATATAAAACCTCTAAAAAGAATACAGATCTACCTTTACAGTCTTCTTATTTATCAGTCCCCCCTCATTTCCATACTGGTCTACTTGAAGTTTCAAACTTGTTGTTCCATCTCTGACTTTATTATTATTTAGCATGGGCTAGATAAATTGTTAGTATATTTCTCCATATTGTCCTTTAAGATGTCATGGAAACTGTTAAATGACTTGTTAGAATCTTAATAGACTATCCCTATTATGGTCGTACTTTGACAAGATGTTGCTCATGCAATTCTCAACAAAGGAAATGAGGATACCTTGACCAGACTTCTTAATGGGCCCATGCTATGACACTTCTTAGGGTTTACCTCCTGTTTCTCTAATTGCTCACCATTATCTTTCCATAACCTGTTCTACGTAGCAATCAGAGGCATATTACTGTACAGGGGGTTGGAAAGAAAAGGTGTCAGTAAAAGAACAGGCAAAAGAAAGGAATAGGAAGAGCAAGGTTGTTGTTGAGTCATTCAGTCATGATGCATTCTTTATGACCCCATGGACTGTAGCATTCCAATACTATCTACTGGGTTTTCTTAGCAAAAATCCTGGTGTGATTTACTATTGCCTTCTCCAGGGGATTAAGGCAATCAAATGTTAAGCGGCTTGCCAAGGGTCATATAGCTAGTGAGTGTCTAACCAGATTTGAACTCAGGTTTTCCTGACTCCAGGCCCAGTTCTCTATTCATTAAGCCAGCTAGCTGCCTCAGGTGGGAAGCAAAGAAGGAAATAGACAAGAGATGGAGAAAGGGAGGAGAAAGAAGGAAGAAGTAACTTAAAATTATTTTCAATTCTGGCACTGGGGGTTGAATACGAAGAGAGTTGTTTCTAGTTAATAATGTATAAATTCTTAGAGACCAGCAATATTGGAAGCAAAAAGCTTTGGGGCTTCTGGGAGGAAGCTTACTCAGGGCATTATTTTTCTTCCTTCTCCAGGAAAATCTCTATTTCTCTCCTAGGGCACTAGTTAGTTTAGAGTCAGCTTGTATGGAGGCTGCTCCTTTCTGTGGTGGTCTAGAGTTTTTTTTGAAGGATAGACTTGATTATAATTTTTGTAATACATTTTGCATTTCAGAATGGAAATTAAAGATACCCATACCCACATATACACACTTATAAAGCAGGTATCCTTAATGGTGCTCATAAAATTGGTGATCATATTTGCTTAGTCCAGGAAAAGCCTAAATTTGCAAATCTGAATTAGGAAAATGCAAGGAGAACAGATGTGCTTTGGAAATTTTGTAGATTCAATTAAAAAGAGCCCTGGAAGAGAACTTAATGCTGAGCAGCAGGACTCTGACAGGATTTTTAATATCATCAGTAAAGTGAATTATATGGCTAGGTTTTATGCCTATCACATCCTTTGTTTAAAATAGTGCTGCATTTGGTATAATTCACTGGTAAAAATGGAAGCCTAGCAAGTGACTATTCTCATGCTCTTGTCATTTAAAAAGTATGTCTACAACATGTGGAGACTGTTAGTCAAGCAGAAAAATACGTTTCTCTTTCATAGTACTCTTTTCTAGAAGATGGTATTTGAAGAAACAGGAAAGTGAGATACACTTTGTACAGTATTAAACACAAACAGTAACTTGAATGCAGTGTACACTCAAGAATAGGTTGGATGTACAGAGTATGTATTCATAAAAGTAGAAGAAAGTGCCTTACGAGATATAAACATTTTAAAACTAGGTAGATATGAACAATGTGTCTGAAGAAAATGAAATTTTCATTGATAATTTTTGTCTTTGTAGAGGCAATATGTTATAGCTGACAGCGTTGGACTCAGAATCAGAAAAACTTGGGTTAAAATCTCAACTCTTACTCTTGCTGGCTGTATGACCCTTGACAAGTCATTTAACCTCTGTGTCCCAAGAAATGCCATAGCATTTAAACCATACAAAACATACAAACTATATTGGTAGAAAGAATTCTTACCCTAGGACCTCCCCACGTTGAAATTCACAGATTCCTGTTGTGTTTGCATATATTTTTTCCCCACAGATTTCTATGACCCACGAGTTCATCACTTCTTGGCCAAGATGTTTAGGATAAACCCGTCTGGACATGAGTATGTGTTCTTCCTGGAAATCAAGCACTGAGCTTCTTATGATTTACCTGAAGCTTTTCCAGCATGGTAGAACCTGCTGAAATACCCCACCCACCTCACCTTAGCACAATGTTGAGATGAGAGAAAGGTGTTGTCTTCATGGAGAAAATGTGTCATTATTGTCTGCATGTCAACTTTGTGTGTGTGTGTGTGTGTGTATTCATTGAAATACAATGGAAATTTAGAGATTTTCTGATTTTCACTTCTTCACATCATCAAAGAAAGTATATTTATTAGGTAGAAAAAATGATGTTACCTATGTGTACACATCAAATCAGGAAAAAAACCACTTAGTCACCCTGTTTAAATTCTAAGACACTTATATATAACTCTGGATTAAGAAACTCAGAAAGCAATATCCTTAGGACCTCTGCGGGAGGAGAGATTTAAGCCTTTTAAGGGATAGCAATTTTTCATTTGGATAAATGGAAAAATACAAGATATAATGTGGTTCCAACATTTTACATCTTTTATGGATTTGAATAGCTAAACTTTGAGGTGCCATATTTGAATAACACTTGTGAAAACCATTGCACATCTTCCCCTCATGAATCCAGACTTCAGTCACCAGCAAATACTAATCTAAGAAATAACAGACAAACTTGAAAATGAGTTTCTGAATTTTGAATGTATTTTCAAAAGCTTAAGTTACAGTTACATAGTTCTTTTGAATACTTACAACATGTGGTAGCAGTAGGGTCTGGAGTCCAGCAATTGCTAAAGAAATATAGTAGGATTTAGCACTCCATTTTTATACTTTCAAAATGAAGATGCTGTCCAAAAAATGCAAAGAATGATGAAATCCAGATGTTGATTGGGTCAGATAAGTGATATACTTTCAGGTGTGAAAATCTTACTTGAAGGAGTAGTTGTAAGAGATTATTCTGACAATCAATACTGAAAACCAAGAAGGGCTGCCTTATCTTACATACCTTAGCTTAAGTTAGTGTTCCAGTGATGGAATTATCTGAAGAGTTGTCTCAATTTTTTCTGTGAAGCGTCTCTAAGAGAAGAAGCTTATTTTGTACTTTCTTTTCCAAACATAAGTATAACTGCTTATTTTAGTCCACCTTCATCTTATTTTCTATTGTCTACATTTTATCCAGATCTTTATTCTTCATTGAGGAGACCAGTTATAACAGGCTTGATGTCTGAGAATTCTCAGAACATAGGAAAACATGAGTAGAATGAGAACCACGGAGGTAGGTTTTCATAACAAGACATTAATCTGGTTCTGTTTAACACCAGAGGTGAGAATTTGGAGCAAGGAGTAAAAGGAGAAAAGAACCAAATTTAAACTTGACACAAAGAAACCTTCCCCCTTCCCTTCAAAAATCACAGCTATAGAAAAGTTGCCCTAGGACTTACCAGGTCCTTCTACCTTCTCCCTCCCCCTCCTGCCACCACTAGAGGTCTCCAAGCAATATTTGGATGACCACTTTTTTGGAGGTAATTTTTATTAAGGTTTAAATTTTCCCTTCAACACACCCCTTTTCTAGGTTTCCTTTTTATTTCCAAGGGCATCATTCTGTGCGATTTTGGTATGATCCTTGACTCCTCACTTTCGATCAAACCACATTGCCAAAGAGTTGGCAAATCTTATCACGTCTTTCTCCTGAACATTCCTCAGATACTCTACCTTTTCTCCATTCAAAAAGCCACCACTCAGGTTAGTTCACCTCTCTTCTAGAGTGTTGATATATCTTCCTTATTGCACTCCCTACCTCAAGTCTCCTCACTCCATTCTATTTTTCTCTTAGTCTCAAAAGTAATTTTCGTGAAGTTCAGATCCGACCATGTCAATTTCTCTACTTTTCATCCCCCTAATAAACTATAATGGCTGGCTTTTCTCTCTAGGGTCAAGTATAAACTCATCTGTTTGGCATTCAAAGCAACTTGCCCCTTCCTACCTTATATATTTCTCCTCTCCATACTTTTTTGTTTCAGCCATCTCAATCTACTTATTATTTTTCAATACAATTCTCCATCTTTGATTTCCTTGACTTTACCCTGGCTGCCCTGTATTCCAGAAACACTCTTCTCCCAAACCTCTACTTCCTAAAATTCTTGGTTTCCTTTAATCTCAAGAGACACCTAGCAGAAGACCTTTCTCTGCATCCCACCCCCAACTACTACTGCCTTCTCTTTTCATTTGATTTCTGTGTGTCTTTAATAAACTAATATTCATTCACATTATCTTGAGAGCAGAGTTGGTTTTGTTTCTGTCTTTTTATTCCCAGGGTTTAACACAGTTCCAGGTACATAATAGATGTTGAATACATGCATGTAACTAGAAGTAGCTAGGTGGTGCAGTAGATAGAAAACTGGACCTAGAATCAAAATAGACCAGAGTTTGAATCCAACCTCCAGTATGACCCTGGGGAAATAATTTAACCTCTGTTTTCCTCTGTTTCTTCATCTGTAAAATGGGATAATACCTTCCATTGTTGCTGTGAGACTAAAATGTGATAATATTTATAAAATGGTTTCCAAACCCTAAAGTGCTATGTAAATGCTGTTTTTATTGACAGACGGCTTCTAAGGGAGCTTACAAATCACAATTCTCTGACTTATAACTCCAGTTCTTAGCATACTCCATTGACTATAGTATGCAATATTGTGAAAAGTTTGTTGAAGTAATTTCTGAAATCAAAGATCAGTTAGAAAAGACAGGCTGTGGCATAATACTTCTTATGTTCCAGTTTCTCTCTCTGATTTTAGGTCTCAGTTCTTGTATCCCTGATTCTTGTTTACAATTCATCATAATTTGTAGGATTGTAACACTGTATATCCCTTGTATATCCCTGTACAAGTCATTCCACATCTTTGGGTCTCAATTTTATTTTCTCTGTAATAAAAGTCTTTGATGTTGGTCTAGGAATCTCTTCCATTTTTGGAATCCTAATTTTTTACTCTCCTGCCATGTACAATAACTGACACAAGGTGGCAGTGGAGAGTCGTGCGCCGAACAAATGCAGGCTACGCTTTGGTACTTCCAATCATTTAGTCTACAAATAAATGCCTGTGTCTTTCTTAAGACAATTGAGAATTACATTATTTAAACTGTGAGAAAGAAAACTTAATTTTCTTCTTGTGTTTATGACTGCCACAGTTTGGTGAGTAGGATGAAGGAAGAAATAGACCAAAAGTCCCCTCTCTCCCATTTTTAACCCAATTAAGCAAAACTTGTTCTCAGAATCCTTGACACGATTTTCTCTGCTCTCCCAGGCATTTCTGAATCACAATGCCAACGCTTAAAATTTTAGTTTCTGGAGCCATGACCCCATAAACCTAAACATTCCCAACGATACCACCAAGTTCACTGTTTTTCTTCTACTTTTTCTGAATTACTTGATATGGACACCCTTCATTCCCCACAGCTGCTAGATCATAAATGCTTCTTCATCCTGGGAGATATTTGTCCGTTTTCTTCAATAAGTCCTGCATAAAGGATCTGACTAAGAAGTTGGTAGGTTAGCTCTGGGGTCTTTAATATTCTATGAATTCCAGTGTAGCCTATGGATCTGATCATCATTGTCTCTCATTCTAGCGGTATGACTGCCCTACCTCTTTTCCATGTTAGACACGTCATTGACAATATTTGCCATACCATCTCTTACATTTAAAACATTGTTGATAATGTGCTGTACTATGTTATCTTCATAATGACATCTGTGGCATATTGTCTATTTATATAGGCTTATAATACATATTTCCATTGTCCTTTGGGTTACTTAAAAGTTTGATTCTTCTGAGATTGTGGGAATATGACTTTCAGGCATGTAGCAATTCATCTCAATCTCTTGGTTGATAGCTCTTTCAATTAACAAGGCATCAAAAAAAAAGCAAGACTTTTGGTGTTTAGGGGTTTGTAGAATAGTAAAATGCCATCCATAAATAAAAGCTTCTTGGGAGTCCACCATCTATAGGGACCTTCCTCTTCTCCTTGGACTACATATAAGAAACCCTCCATGACAGCAGTGAGCATCTTTGGGGAGCATACATTTTCTTATTTTATGTCTCATTTCATATTGATAACAAGATGTAGCGCCAACGAGATATCCATACCAGCCGCTATGGATATGCAGGCATATTTCCAGGGTAAATTCACAAAATACAAACTCTCTCCCTCAAAGATAAAACCAAAATATTTATTCAGATACCAGAAAACCAAGAGTAACCACAGTAACAAGGAAGTTTGTACACATTATCAATACAGGGAGGACTGCCATCCCCAGGCCTTCCCTCCATCAGGCCTCCCCACAACCAAACTCCTTTAGGCAAAATGCCCCTCTCTTACCTAGGTAGCTGCTCTGCTCTGCTCTACTCTGCTCTGCCTGCTGCCTCTCTCTCAGCTTCACCTTTCTAGTTCTTCCTGCTGCACCTTTCCTATTCCTTGTTCAGCATGTTCCTCCCACCATGGCTTCATGTGACTCAGGCTATGGACTGGGTCAACACTCAAAGCAGGTCATATGGGCCTATTAAGAGGCAGGGAAGATCTCCATATTCCCTTAACATTACACAAGAGAGTTATTGAACAAGGTTATCTCTGTATTTCTGTCCTTTGCATCTATCAAAGGATTCATAAATATACATAGGAGACATGTTAGAGAAGAGTCGTTAGTTAGGGAATGTAAAGATGTAGTCAGATGAAGAAAATACCTTCCTACTTGCTTATCACATTTTTTATTAAAGTTGGCATTCTCAAATGATATTATAGTGAAAAGATAGCAAATATTTGAACTAGTAGTTGATGATGTTTTCTTGTTAATATTTTTTTTTGGGGGGGAGACTGCGGTCATGATAACAACCAACAATTCCTATACCAGTATCTCATTATGGTATGGAAGTGACCCTATCTTCTTAAAATCTATACTAGCAGAACATAAGTTCTCTGCTGTAAAAAATTCTCCCTTTAACTATGTGCAACCTCAAGCCCAGCCTAGAAAAATGTGGAGGTACTCATTATCAGTAAGCTGGTCCCATGGGGATGAATTCTTTGGCAATGAAAATCAATGAAAAATATCAAATGTCCCTTGTTTCTGTGCAGTTCTTTTCTATATCTGTAATGACGGGGAAAGAATTGTGTAAAGGATATGTGGTTGCTAAGAAAACTAAAATGTTTTATGAACATTTATAAATATTAATTTAAATATAGTCACCCTAAACATGAAATTCTTGTCCAATGGCCACATTCAAAACATCACTGGAGAAACTGAAACATATCAATGCTGACATTCTTAGTACAAATGAAACCAGACAACAAGAGGAAGTTGTAGCAAAATGGAAGGATGATGGCAATAATAATCCCAATGAGTCCAAACTACTGTTCATATAAATATCAGACAAATTCCAGATGGAGAATGTTGTTTGTAATAAGACTGTTAAAAAAACTCTTTAGTCCTAGTTGGAATTCTGAAATGCTAAGGGACTGAGCTCTGACAGTATCACTGATTGAGTTAGCCTCCCATTCAGTACAATGAAACTGCTTCTCAGACTCAAGGAAATGCATGGACCAGCATAGAGCTGCATGTGGACCCTACAAGAAGCTATCATAATAAGCAAGATAGAGATATCATATTGTGGTACCACAGGGTGAATAGGCAATACCAATGCCCTACTGACTGGAAGTGTTTTTAGCAATTTTACTAAACAATGAGGAGGAGGGAAGCGAGATTGGAAAAAGCACTTATTATATGCCAGGTATTATGCTAAACACTGTAAATGTCATCTCATTTAATCTTTAAAACACCCCAGGGCAGTAATTGCTGTTAATTTTTGCATTTTACCATTGAGGAATCTGAACCAGAAATGTTAAATGACTTGGCGAGGGTCCCATAGCTAGAAAGTATCCTAGGCTAGATTCTCACTCATCTTCCTGATTCCAGGACCATTGATCTATTCACCATGACACCTAGCTACTTCATTTCATGTATGACTTTACATGAGGTGGAGTAAGAGCATGGATACTTTCATCATTCAGTAGTGCTATACTGCTAGAACTGGGGCCTGTGATTTCCTTGGAATAATGAATTCCCATGTCAGTAAACTCCCTTTATCAATATATATTGGCACCTTATCTGCAACTTCTAGTTTTTAGAGAATTATATAGTATAAAAATGGAAACAAATCTTACCACTTACGAACAAGGGCTCGCTTTTGTTGATGGTACTTTTAATTCCAAGTGAAACAACAAAATATTGATTAGCTGTATAAGGTGATAACATAGACTACATTTACTCCAAGTCAAGATCAGAAGAATAAAAGATGAAAACAAGATGTTGCTGAACTCCAGAAGAGTCTGAAGATCCTTAGGTCACTGAAAATTTTGAAAATGCAGATTCCAGAAAATCTACCTAAAATATAAATGGGTGACAAAATCAATATTAATGTCTCAAATGCTATTAAAAAAGAAGTAGGTTTACTTAGCCCTACATTAATTTTTTCTTGAATTCTATAACATGTGTCTAACTGTCAAACCAACTATAACAAAATTAAGTAAATCCAAGTTTAACATTTACTATGGCCATCATGAACAAGTGCATTCCCCCATAACATGTGACAAAAAGTGTAAACATTTTTAAGACTGATACATAACAATATACATGGTAGCTGTACCCATAGAAGAAATCACAGAAGAAATGGGAGAGCTATCAAGAAATACTTCTCAGGATAAACCTCAACCACCATCATGGCAGAAATGGCATAAAAGAGATTTTGACATTCTGTCGAAAGACTTTGGAGGACTATATATACATCTAATTGACACAAACAGTAGAAAACCTAAATGCCATATTGTCCAATAAAAGGAAGAAAAAAATAATCAAGAATAATAAAAACCAGAGAACAAAAGTATATTGGAAATTCTGAATTTCCTCAATCAGCAATTGAAACTAAAAGTCAATAGTTTAGGGTAATTAAAGGAATGAAAAGAGTACCAAAAAAAACCAAAAACCAAAAACCAAAAACAAATCCCACAATTAAACAGCAAGTAAAAACTACTACGGAGGTATGTGAGGAAAATACACTAAAGGAAAGGGTATACTCCCAAAGCAGGAGAATGTGGAAAATTTCTGGTTATCATGCACGTAAAAAGCAGTATAAGATGAAAATGGTAGTTTGTTCCAATGAGATCATTTGGAAAACAATTAAGAATGAAATTGGTAAGAGGGCAATAAATAAATGAAAAATGGAAAATTTAAATAAACTGTTCTAAAATAATCTCTTTTCTCCCCTATTATTAATAGTAAAACCACTGTATTACTACTCTTGAGTCACTGCCACTGTGTTTCATGGTGAAGTAATACTGGCAATCCAGAAAACAGAAGGGGGAAAAGACACCGTATCAGACCAAGTATGCACAGAGGCATTCTGTATGGGAGGCAACATAATTTTGAGGGTGTTAAGTGATTCGTTCTTCAGATATTTTAATAAAGGAGGATATACTAAATGAATTTTAAAAATCATCAATGTTATTACTATAATTAAAAAAAAACTTATAGCACATTACCTCATTTGAGCCTTTCAACAACTACATGAAGAACATACTTTATGTATTATTATCCCCATTTTGAAGATAAAGAAACTGAGAATTAGAGAGATTAAGATACTTTTTATGTGGTCATAGAACAACCAAGTGTCAGTGGTGGGTTCAGATCGAAGTTTTCCCAGGTACTTGAAGTACACCTTATGTATGATGCCAGGCTGCTGCTTGAAAGATGAGGGATTTAGAACATTCAAAACTATAGACCTGCATGTGTATGTTCTTATTTCTGTGAAAGCTGCATCAGAATAATCTACCTGAGTATAAAAGGCATCTTTGATAAAAATGTGAGAAGAGAATAGACAGACTTCCATAAATAATATTTTGTAGCTAGCCACATATTTGGAGTGAGAGAAATTAGTATTATACTATTATATTAATAACTCATTATTAATTGTGATCCACCTTTTTCCCTTCTGTTTTCTGTAAAGATCCAACTCCTGTTAAGCTCAGCCAATCTCTGAAGGGCATGACTGATTGATGAGATTGCTTTTAGCCCTCAAGGAAGATGTTCATCAATTTAGGCAGGACTTCACCCAGCTAGGAGACCCAATTTCTATTTAGATAAACAACATCTAGTCAGGGTAAGCCCTTACCACCAGGAAAGGAACCCCTGTCCTCTCTCTCTTTCATTAGAATTTAGGGTGACCCAGCTCATGAAGGAGAAAACGAACCAGAGATGTCTGGATGAAAATGGCTTCCCCTTGCCCAGATGGGTGGAGACTGCTGAGTCTCATGATCAAATCTTATTTTCAGCAAAAGGAGCTGAAAACTTTTAGTTCACCTCCTCATTAAATGTCCACCAATAAAAATTGATTTGTAATTGTTGGGGAAATTCCTTTCAGAATATATTTAAGGAATTTCAGGATCTCCTTTGTATCTGGTTACCCAGTGAAACCACTGACCATCAATTATTGATTGCCAGCTAGTATGATTAATAAATTGATTATAAATTATCCAGAAACTCTATTGCTAAAGAATTTTTATTCATTTCAACAGTGATAAAATTGACTAAAATGCACAAAGAATATAGAATCTTACTATGCTTATTTTTGTTGTTGACAACTTTAAGAGACAAAGGAGGATTAGCAGGAATGCTAAAAACATCCCCCAAAATAAAACAAAATAAAAGCTCAAACCATTGACTTTGTTTCTGACAGGTATGCACAATGAAAGGAGTAATGTGGAAGAAAGCAAGAAGCTTACATCCCTGCTTCTTACTGACCCTTTGTTCTTGACCTCAGTTTTACATGAATGTCAACCAAGAGCATTATGGAACTAAAAGGAACATGATCTTCTCCATTCCCACACAGCTCCTTTGCATATCTGTTGAATGGAATCCCTAAAATAGTTTGAGGAATTCCAGATTAACAGTAAAGAATTTGACAGGAATTAAAAGTAATTTCCTAAACTCAAGTCTGATCATTGGTAGAGGGCTAAGATCTCAACTACCAATAGTGGATGAGTCAGTTCAAAGGAAGAAGTATTATAGACTGGGGCCTCTTAGGACTTTTGCTGACTGATTAAATTTCCTCATTAGGAAAAGAAAGGATTAGAGCGCATGACAGCTGAGGTCCCTTACAGCTCTCATTCTATGTTCATATAATCTTTGTATAGTCACTTATCAATTAATATACTATCTTAGGAAGTGAAGTGATGTTTTCATTGACTTTCTTGTTATAAATAAAGCCATAAAATCAAAAAAAAAAATCTAAGTTCTACCATAACATAATTAGAAGAATTTTGATCTAAAAGTATGGATTCTATTTGAAGAAGTAATTTGGATCATTGAAAGTCCTGCACAATTTCCCAAAAGGAAACCATTCTACTTTTTTCTACCTATTCAATTCTAGACTCAGCTATAACAATGTCTGTTTAAGACATGCAAGTAATGCATCTTTGAACATATCCATATCCATATATATTTTTACTATATATTTACTAAATAATAAATCCTAGATTTATTTAGGATCTCTTTGTGGATTAATATAAAGAAGTTGAAAATGCCCTATTTATCCTCTTGTATATATGTATTCTGTACGTACATATATAGATAGTTCATACAGATGGCACACACACACCTATATCTATACATCTATATCTCTATATACACTGATGAACCATTTTTATGTACACACATACATATGTTATATGTTCTGATGGACCATCTCTATGGACTATCCATTTATCTTCATTTTAGACAATAATTTTTCTTCAGGTCATTCATTTTTTTTTGGTGTGGATCGTTGGACTAAACTTTTAAAAAAATATGATCTGTTATTTAGGAGGTTCTGCAAAGTTTTGAGGCTTAGTAAAAACACCACAATGTTATCTGCATACAGGACCATGTGGAAGACTTCTCCATATGTCAGAAATTCATGTTCCATTTGAATGCTTATATTCTGTGTTAGATATGTCTGTAGTAACTCTCAGTCACCTCCATGTTGTGAGATTAGGGATTTCACTGAATGTTTATCTCTAATAAGATGAAAACAAATCTACCCTCCACTTATTTGCTTTTTACACACAGTGAAGCTTCCCCCATGAACGTTGAAGCAGTTATGATTGTCATTATTAATATCAGAGCTGAGCATCTTATCATGACATCTTAGTCTTTTTTAATAGTCTAATGACAATGTAAAGGGACCAAGGTCTCCCATGGCATTCTGAGCCATCTCCAGTCATCCTGATGAATGTGTGGTCACTGAATCCAAATGGCTCAGGAGGAGAAAATGAGGCTGATGATCTTGCACAGCCCCCTCAAAACAAAGTCAAGTGCAAGTCATGTCACATTTCTCTGTTGGCATGGTCTTCTTTGGCAACGAAGGATGAACACAAGAACAACAAAAACAACTTTTGATTCTAGTTAATGAGAATAATGAGTTAAGCAGAAAACTGCCCAATGGTGTCTACAACCTTTCCCTAGTTTCTTCATCTAAGTGTTCCATGATGTCACCTGGAGTGCCATGTTGGAGTATCTTCCCAAATATCCCAATATCTTCATTTTTTCTCCTACTTCTCAGGTTATTTTGTCTCAACAAGTTTATCTTAAATTATTTTTGTGCTGTTTTGTTTTACTTTATTTTTGATTCTGAACTTTACCCCCCTGCTCCCTCCAAATTTCCATAAGCATAGCAAAACACTCCAAAAATTATTATATGAAGCCATGAATCTCCTTTTCACACTGCTTGCTTTAAAAAAAGTACATCAAATAAATTTTACCCATTACTTTCAAAACTGTTCTGCTTGTCTGTGCTCCCTTATGAACTTCTTATTGTTCTATGCATTTTAAAAAGTGTCACAATGGCCCTCTTCTTTGGCTTTAGTACTGCTAATCTATTTCCTCCTCAGCTTTCCCCCCCTCCCCCACTGAGCAAGGGAAAGAAAGGGGAAAAAACCTTGTAACAGAATATAATATTTAATACAGTCAAGAAAAATGAATACGTACAATGGCCATGCCCAAAACTGTACATCTTTATCATGAGTTGACCACATGTATGTCAAGAGAGGGGTTTACATTCTTCATTGTAGCCCTCTGGAGACAACATAGATGGTCATCAAATTTATCATAGTTCTTATGTAATTCAAAATTGTTTTTCTTTACACTGTTGTTGTCCTTGTATAAATTTTTCTCCTGGTTCTGCTCAGTTTCCTTTTCATCAGTTTATACTACTTGGGAATCTCTGAAACCCCCTCATTTTTATGGTATCATAATATCCAATTATATTTACATGACAATTTGTTCAGCCAATTGTCTAAAAGGAAACCCCAGGCATCCCCTTTGATAATAGTTTTTTCCTTCTCCTTCCCCTTAATCCTCTCTCCCTCTCAACCCCAACTGCAAGAAATTTGTTCAAAATCCTTATTCATCTTTTTTTTTTTATCATAAATGCTTGAAGATCCTCTATTTCATGAAAGCAAATTTTCCCCATCCCCTCTGTGGGATTATATTCAGCTTTGGAAGATAAGTGGTTTGAGGTTGTAAGCCTGTATAGTATACCTTTTGGAATATTACTTTCCAAGATCACCTCTGTTTTTTTGTAGAAGCTACTAGGTCTTGTGTGATCTTGGCTATAGTTATTCAGTATACAAACTGCTCCTTTTAAAAATCCATTTTCTTTGATGTGGAATGTCTGGACTTTGGCTATGTCATTCCTTTGACTTCTACTTCTGAAGATCTTTTCATGAAATGATTGGTGGATATCTTTGCATTGAATTTGGTTATAAGATAGCTAGGAAGTTTTAATTTATGGCTTCATGAAACATATCATCTAGGTTTTTTTTTAACATGATTTTCAGGTAACCTAATGATTCTCAAACTTTCTGTTCTTAACTGTTTTCAAGACTGGTTGTTTTTGTTCTTACATTTAAACTCAATCTTACATTTTTTCTATTTTTTAAATTTAAATTTTGTTTTAGAATACTTCTTGTCTCATTATTTTCTTTATGTTCTAGTCTGCTTTTCAGGAATATTGTTTCTTGGATAAGACTTACCACTTTTTCTTCTTAACTCCTAATTCTTTTCTCAAGAAATTTAATTTCATTTTTTATCTCTTCATTCATTTCTTCTAGTTATTCATGTAATCCTTGTGAAAAATCTCTTTTTCTCCTTCAAATCTTTGCATGTGATTGTTATAGGGTTTGGTTTGTATTGCCTTTTGTCGTTGATTTTATTTTTTATTTGCTCATGTCTCATCTTGTTTGTTCCTGAACTGAGGACTTATGTTATGGTCAGGTGTCTACCTTGTCTTGTGCTTCAATTCTATTTTATTTCTTCCTGGATCATCTGGGTTTTTGTGCTGACTTCTATATCTCAGAGTTAGGCCCCCTGGATCTTTGAACTTCTGAATACTGACTCTTCATAGTCCTTTCTGATTCCTTAGGCCATAATGTTAGAGAATTCAGAGCTCCTGGACCAGTGATGTCTGGGACTGGGTGTGATGGTTAGTCCTGTCCTGGTTATTGCTACTGTTTCCCAGGTCTTCCAAGTTTCTACTCTGCAGTTATCTGATCATCTTAGGTATTTCTAAAGAGATCCCTTTTATTTCCTCTGTATATCAAGCCTTACAGGTTTCACATGTACTGGTGCTAGTTTTCCTTGAAGACTCCTTTTTCTTGGTGACCTTAAACTTCTGGCGTTTCTGTACATTTCCAGAGTGGAAGAATTCATGTACTCATTTTCTTATTAAATTTTACTATCATTATTCAGTTTGATGTTAATTTTACTGTTTTTCTGGAGTATGGATATGGGAACTGGATGACCTGCCTTATGTCCAGGTAGTTTTCTTGGCAAGGGGTTTTTGTTCTGTATATTTGGGGGCCTATTTAATGAATTTTGTTGGGAAATAAAAATGTTAGTTATTTTTATGAATTTAAACGTCAGCAACAATTCAATTTATTAACAATTCTATTGTTCAGTTTCTCTTAAAAATTTCTTTTAAACAAAAACTTATGTGAAGACTTAGCAACTCCAAAAAGGATATTTTAGATTCCTGTTTCAGAATTAGGCAGTCAAACAGAGTAATTTTAGTGTTTTAGTTAAGGATGAAAAGTAAAACGTCACAGGGTGAAAGTCATTGGCATCAGCTTTTGGTTCTTTGTTGGAGCCTTCAACAGGCTTTCACTCCTCATAGCCTCAGTCCATTGCAATGAACCTCAAGAGCTTGATGGACTGAAGAAAGAACCTATTCAAAGAACTTCAAGGTAAGCATAACCAACAAGACCATGAGAAGTGCTCAGGAATAGTGATTTTGTAAATGCTAAGAAGAGAGAGTGAATTCACTATTCAGAAGATTTATATGTATATATTTAAATACCTTCTTTCTTTAAAAAGAAGATTTGTTTTAAACGTTGAGTAATATGTGTGGATGGACTATCATTATATTTCTTGACATTATCCATTTCATAGAATCATATTCATGGATAGTAGATTTATAACTGCCCATGACCTTAGAAACCAGGAAATTCAGTCTCTTCAATTTACAGATTGAGACTGAGTCAAATTAAGTGACTTGTACAAGGTCACATAGCTAGTTAAGTGTCTGAGACAGGGTTTGAATTAAAGTCTTGCACACTACAAGTCCAGCATTCTATCTACCACTTAGCTGCCTATTCTAACAAATTTATAAGGAACTCAATTGTACAATCTTGTTGAAAATGATCAATGTTATACAATAAACAAAATTACAATGAAATGCAGGATTATGACAAGAAAAATTGTTCCCTATATGTGTGTGTATTAAAGTAGACAATCATGCTCTTGAGAATATTTTGGGAAGAAAAAAACATACAAAACCAAGAAATCTCAAAGAGTTCAACAGTGGCACCTAAGGAGCTCCCTCTAGTCTTTGGAAATAGATAAAATCTTAATCCATGTAGTGAGACACACTATTGTCTTGCACATAAGAGTTCCAAAGATGATCAAGAAATAAAACTTCCCCTCTTTTAACTGGGAACTTTGAAAGTGATATTTCTATGAACAACATTATTGAGAATACCTCAGGTAAATAAGCAAATAAAGACATACAATGCTAACCTGCACTAATATGAAGCAAAGGTTTTTGTTTTTTTGTTACAACATGTTGGAGTTAGGGGTTAGATAGATATCAAAATATTTGGGCAGGAAAATAAATCAAACTTCTTGAATGGGTTTAAAATAGACATGAAACAATGTATTATTGTGGTTCAATAAAGTGTTTTATTCATGTTTAGAGGATTCTATTTGTTCAACATACATATTAACATTTACTTTGCAGATAAATGTCTTTAAATGTTGCAAAAAAAATTGAAACTTAACCTATTTGAAATGTTCTCATTGTTCAGATAATTAAATGCCCCTTAAGTTATATTTCCCCTTCCCAATTATGTTTTAAAATATTGTTTAACAATTTTGGACACAAGATGTGTTAAACACATGTAAAAATACATTTGTGTTATCCTGAGAAAGTCACTTATTCTCTCATTGACCAATTCCTAGTCACTTTTTAACACTATAAATCACAGAGCAGTTGCTGATCGGCATGGTGAAGAGTTCTTCATCAGAAATTCCTTGCACTATAAAATTATAGGTCAAACAAAAAGACTTCAATTTATTTATTTTCCCCTTTTCAGCAGGTAATCTATTGGCAACAGAGATAATAAGAACTCAAACTGTTTAGCATTTCCACTTCAGGTCAACACAGCTAACTCACAATTACCCACAGGTAGATTGTCTACTTTAATGATTATCCATGGCAGCAAATGGGAACTCAATTTTCCAAAATGTCTAGCTCAGTTTGTTGCTTCTCATTGCAGGACTCTGAGGGAAGAAACCTTATTTATTTATTTTTATGAATGAGAAGAATCCGGTAATTGGTTGACCATACACGTACTGCTAAGGGGATATCCGAATGTGTCATTAATTGAATGGACAAGTGTGCTCAATGAAAATTATTTGAGAAATTTTCTTTTATCAACCAGCCAAGAATTCATTAAGCAATCAGATATTCTATACCAGAAGTGCGAGACTTTCAGGATATAGACTTCATTGAGAAATAGTCTGATCTCAAGGAGTTTACTTCCTGAATGAGGATATGAAGCTCATACAAAGGTAACTACAAACCATACAGAACAGATACTCAGTAATATTGTGAGGAAGGGAAATGCTTTAGCTACAGACAGGACCAGGAAAACCCTTTTTCGAAGATAATGCTTAACGTTAGGCTTCTTGATCATCAAGGATTCCAAAGAGGCAGAGGGCATGAGGGGATACTTTATAAGCATGAGGGACAAACAGTGCAAAACTATGGAAATGCATCATTGAGGAACATTAAGATGACTAGTTTGACTGGAAAATTCATTACTTGGAAAGAAGTAATATGTAATAATACTAAAAAGATATGTTGAGGCCAAGTTGTTGAGGCCAAAGAGTTTTAAATGTCAAATGGAGAAGTTTATCAAAGGTAAATGAGACTGGACTTTACTCTGTAATGGGGTGGCACAGTCAAACCTGTATATTAGGAAAATCACTTTGGAAACTATGGAAGAGATGAAACTTGAGGTATAGACATCAGCCAGGAGGTTATTCTAATAGTCCAGGAAAAGCAAGATGAAGATCTGCAATGCGGTGATGACTGTTGGAGTGCAGACAAAGGGGGAGGCGTTTTACAGAGAGAAACTTAGCCTGTTACTTGTATGAGATTTTGCATTATTTTGGTTTACCTGCACTTCTTTGTCAGCAGAGATGATTGAGATATTTGAGATAATTGAGATAATTGAGCAGAGATAATTTGTCAGCAGAGATAATTGAGAAATCATTGTAGCTAGTTTATTTTTCAACATTAAGAACTTGAGTGATGGCCAAAAACCAAGTGTGGCTTAAGGCAGTTGGCTGAAATTCCTCATGCATTGTTACTTGTATTTTCTATTTCACTGAACTGTTTTAAGAATCATGTGAAGTAATGTATGTAAAATACTTTGCACATTGTTAAGTGATATAAATGTTAGTATAGATATTATCTTTGTTTTCTCTTTCCCTATCTTTTCCCCTTCATCTTCTCCATCTGCCCACACTCCATCCCTACCATTTTGCCATCCATCAGATAAGGCTCCTGACAGCCAATGCCTCTCATAGTTTTGCAGGACATTGGACCTATTACAAATCTCTGGTCTCCACTGGTTGATATCAGTAACTACTCCTGAAGAGGAGGTTATTTCAGAGTTTTCTTGATGAGTTCCTCTGGACTGCAGCTCAGACTCAATGCCAAACTAGGCTGTCTCCAGTCTCCTTCCCTTGTGTTTCAGTTCATCCAGGCTCTAATTTCACACTAAAACTCTCCTAGGAGTCAGGAACATAGCCCATGCCTCTCATCTCTGAGCTGTTCTCTCTTAGTGATACCAGATTAAGATAGGATGATTCCATAATATGATGAACCTTGTTATCCAGGCACTGGATGATGTATTTCCAAACAACATAAAATATTAATCTTTTCACTATACCATGAAAAGCACCTTCATTTTTCCCCAGGTGTTCTTTGAGACCCAAATATTTCTGGGGACAACAAAATGTGATTATTAAAATTACCTGGAGCAGCTTTTCTACTGGTTTTTGTTGTTATTAAGTGAGAAGGCCAATCAAAATTTGATGTTACAGAATGCAGAAACTGAATAAGAGAGACAAATATACAATTTCTTTTGTGAGAGCATTTTTCATTTTTACATTCTTTCTAAAGCATGCATGCACATACATAGACATACATACAAACCTAACAAAGTAATTTTTAATTATTTAGCTCTTGATTATTTTTTTAATGGAGATTGATGACCTTTGGTAGGTATAAAATCTTTTGTCCCCTCTAATTTCCTCCCAAGGTAAAGAAGCAGTCCAATCATGATATTTGTTTTATCCCATCTCTAATCTCACCCCCTTTCAGTTTTTATGGATCATCATTGAATTGCAATGCTGAAGGCCATGTGTATCTGTCTATATGACACCAACAGCAACTTAGAATCCCCAACAAATAGTCCATTTGATAAGGCATTGATTGGCATCAAGCTAGAGGGGTGTGCTGAATAGAAATCTGCCTCATGCATTGTGAAACAATGGCAAAAGAGTTATTATGCTGTCAGAAGGTTGGCAACACAAATCCATGTCACCTAAATAGAGAAGAGGATTTTGTTATATCACTTCATTTCAGGGAAACATTTGTCGTGTGACTTCAGATGTAATTTTCTCTATTAGTAGTAAAATTGACTTGGACAGGCATGCCTAAGTGAGTTAACATGATTAATTACATTCCATAACATAACCAAAATTCATCCTCCTAGAAAACCTGTCAAGATTCAAGACTGTACAGTTGGGGACTACTCCTTCTTTCCTTGGCTTCAATTATTACCTTGATAAAATTGACCCCTAGATCTAAATCGGCAGCCTTGACTTCCCCCCAGCACCTGTATTCTCACCTGCTCACCACACAGCTCCAACTGGATATCTTGCTGTTACCTCAAATTCCACATGTGCACAGTGTACATGATGCAAATATTCTCTCAGTCCTGTAAGTTAAATTCCTCTAATTTTATCTTTGACTCTTCCTTCCCTCTCACTGCTTGCGGCTAATCAGTAGATGAGTCCTGTTTATTCTACCTCTGCAATACTTTTCACATCTTTCCACCACCAATGGAAGTGTCTCATACAGGGGCTCATTACCTCCCTTCTTGGCTACTGTCACGGAGCTGTAGCTACTCTTCCTAGTTTGACTCTTTCCCTAGTCATTACTCATTACTTTATTAAAAATTTTATGAATGCTTTAAAAATCATTATTTCTCAGTCCGTCCCACATCCAAGAATCCTCTCTTATGACAAAGAAGTACAGATAAATAAAACAAATGAACACATTGGCCAGATTGGGCAACTTATTCTTCATTCATACCTGTTGTCCACATTCTTTCTGTTCAGAGGAGAATGCCCTGTTTCATCACAAAGTCTTGAGATTGGTTAGTAAGTTGCTCTGAATTTTTTTCTTGTAATATTTTTTCTTTTACAATTATTGGAATCAAAGTGCACATTATTCTATGCATTTGACTTAAATTGATCTGCATTAGTTTATTCAAGTCTACCTCACTTTCTTTGAATGTGAAAATTCAAAGAATTCAAAATTCATTTCTCATAGTATAATATTTCATTATTTTCATATGATACAATATGTTCAACTGTTCCCCAACTATACGAATCCATTTTGTTTCCATTTTCTTTTCCTATCACATAGGATGTTACAGAAATTTTGTGATAGGTAGAAATTATCTACTACTGACTTTCTTTGGACATGCAAACAATGGTGGTTTCTAATCCATTCTTCACGCTGTTGCCACAGTGATCTTCTTAATACACAAGGGGCTCCATATTCTGACTCTTATTTACCTTCTCATATTATTTCATGATACTATTAATTTGGACTATGTTTCTCAAATTAGAATAGGTACTCCTACCCAGTCTTATTTGACTTGGTTTTGCCTCCATCCATTTATATTCATTAGTCACAGTATTACACAACATATAAGTTGGAAGGGACCACAGAGAGAAAATTTAATTCTGCCCATACTTAAGCTTTAATCCTCACTAACCTACCCCTACAAAGGGAGTCATCATTCTCTATTTTAAAATGTCTAGCAAAGAGAAACCTAAACCTTTTGAGTCTTTCCATTCTACTTTTGGGCAAATTGAATGTTTTTTTCTTCATCAAGTCAAAATTGGCCTGTCAGCAACTTCTGCCTATTTTGGCTCAATTCTTCCCTCGGGACAAAAGGATCAAATTGAATCCCTTTTCCACATAACAGTTTTTAAAGACTTGCTTTGAAGTGTCCTGAAGAGAGACTGGAGTTGAGAACTGAGGTCAAAAACTCTTGCCTCTTGTCAACTCTTACAGGATGGGACTCTCATCTCTGCCCACAAGCAGAGAGTGGGGCTTGGAACAGGAATAATATTCCAAAATTAAAAAAAAAAGCTATTGATGATATAAGATAGTTGGAGACTCTTGAGAATAACAATGTTTTTCTTCACTTCCTATAGTTGGGAAAGAGGAACTGTAAGTTAGATTGGAGGTAAAGACAGAGGAAAACTCTTTAGGTTTAACTAGACTTTTTGTACATCCAGTCATAAAGTGATCTTGTTAGGTAAGGACTGAACTCAGTGGTCCTAGAAAGAGAATATTCAAATTGAAGAAATTCTTAAAACTGATCTTTTAAACTAGATCCTGTGATAATGCTACATACCACAAGTAATATCTATATTATGTAGTTATTATAGCCAGGTTCCCTCGGAGTAGTAATTTCTCATACACTAAATATCTGGCATAGAATAATATGGTCATGACTTGTTACTAAGAAAGAGAATAAGAAAAGCTATTAAGGAAGGGCTATGATCCCAAGTCTTAGCTCTTCAAAGAATCCTTTTAAATACTTCAGGGGTGGCAGTGAAATTATTGGTTCATTAGTAAAGTCAGGTAACCTAAATTTGGTGGTGGCCCTTTTTATCACAATATTCTGGCAGATCAAAGGTTATCTAATATTTCTGGTTAAAATGTGTTTCTATGTAATTATGCCAAGAATAATTTATATCTGTATTTAAGACATTCTTAATCAAAACTGTAAGGAAGAAAGAGACAAGCTTTTGCAAATCATGGCCTATGGCAGACCACATCTGCACCAGCACACAGTGACTGAAGGATGCAAAGAATGCACTGTGTATATTATTTGTTGGCTACCAAAAAAATAAAAAAAAAGATTTGCAAGAGTAAACTGTAGCCTTCCAGGCTCTTCTCTAATCAAGTATCTCTCATGCATATGTCAAAATCCTGAATGATTCTATGAAAAATTCAGCAAGAGAAAATTTTGATGATAGATTATTATCTGGGCAGAGAAGCTGATGGCAAAGAGATGTCTATCAGTTTGGAGAGCATAAAACAGGTAGATGTGTGCTCACCAAATGTGTTTGCCACTGTTGAGTAGGATATTCAATGAAAAGTGGTCCAAATGAAAAAGGGATTTGCTACGTATGGTGAAGTTGTTTGTAGGGTCTGTTATACTGTGACTCCCACAATTCATTTCATAGTCTCTTACTTGGGTTCTATATGGTGCCTTCTTTTTATGTGTATGCATATAGTTCTGCTTTTGGAGTTTTATAATTTCAAGTACTCTCCTCGCTGTATAAATTATTATTGTCTCCTCTAAAGGATATATTAAAATATACATACATATATTTATCTATCTACATTACATATACACATTTATATCACATAATATATGCATGTGAATATATACATATATAACTATATTACACACCATAATAAATAGGTATGTCAATAATATTTATTCCTTTATTAGTCTCTTCATGTTTTAAAAGTTTATTCTCTCTCCGCTATAGAAGATGACTAAGCATTTCTTATGGAGAATCCCAAGGTGCGGGTAGTGGGGTGATGAGAAAAGGAAAGAAGATAAGGATCTCTGTAAGAAATTTGATCTTTCACTCAAGACATTTACTCAAGGTCATTTTTTTCTGGCATTTAGCAGATAATTTAAGAGATTGGAGTCTGTGGGAAGATTGATCCCCATAATTCTTGGAATACATCCTGTATCTATCAAATGAGGTATTTATAAAGCTCTTAGTATAGTACCTAGCACATTTTTGATGGTCAGTCATTTTTCAGTTGCGTCCAACCATTTGTGACCTCATTTGGGATTTTCTAGTCAAAAATACTAGAGTGGTTTGCTGTTTCCTTCTCCAACTCATTTTACAGATAGTGAGATGAGACAAACAGGTTAAGTGACTTTCCCAGGATCACACAGCTAGTAAGTGTCTGAGGCTGGAAGTGAACTCACAAAGATGAGTCATTCTTACTTCAGGCCCAGCACTCTATCCGCTGTACCATAGCTGCCCACCTATCACATAGTATTTGTTATATGAGCGCTTATTGTCTCTTTACCCCTGTAAATACTAATTCTCCCTTCCTTTCCTCTTTCACCTCTAAAACCAGTTATGGAAGTCTCTGCCTCTTTTAAAAATAATACTAATATACATAAAGTATTAATTTGGGCTCAGATGACCATATAGTATCTGGCATCACCATCACCACCACCATCATCATCATTATAGCTGGCATTTTTATGGTACATAGTATGTGCCAGGCACTGTGATAAGTGCTTTACAAATATCTCATTTGGTCCTCATAATAACTCTGACAGGTAGGTGCTATTATCTTTATTTCACAGATGAAGAAACTGAGACCCACAGAAGTTAAATAAGTTTCACATGCTCACACGGCTGGTAAATTCCTGAAGACTAAATTTAGGACTTTCTAACTACAGACCCAGTGCTCTATCCATAGCACCACCTGGTGGCCTAGATAATACCCTCCATAATACACTTCTCAAGGAACTTGAAGTAAATTAGAGAACATTCTTTCTTAATATTCTCATTATCCTGAAACAGTGACTGTGCTCTAGAGATTGCAGATAACACCATGCTCCCCTAGTCATCATCCAGAACATGCTCAAAAGAAGGAAGCAATCAGAAATGAGGGTTCCCTTATACCACATTTAGATCATGGCTCCAGTCATGTTTTATTTTACTTCTTGGTCATATAAAATTTGCTATGCCCTTATACCTCTAACTCCTGTGCTGGTATGCCACTGTTCTTACTGGCTCACTAGGCTCAGTGCTCATGCCTTATTATTTCAGTCCCTTCATTCTCATCAATAGATCACTTTTTTCTGTTCTAAACCCCATTCCACACCATTTCTTCTTCTGGAACTACGCTCACTCTGTCATTACTACTGAGACAGATGTGTCAGTCTACTCTTCTATGGTTCTGTTCATCAGATTCCCAACTATTCCTATTCCTCTCTGACCACCACTCCCCTATACTTATTGTCTCTTCCGTTTAGAATATAAACTTCTTGAGGGTAGGGAATGTTTACTTCCATATATGTATCCCTAGCTCTTGGCACATATTTGGCACATAGTCTGCCCTTAATATAAGCTTTTTCTTCATTCATTCAATCAAAAGGGAAAGTTAGAAAGTCATCATTGTAGTATCCATATCACTATCCCAATTCAGATGCAGATTTGAAGAATTGCCCCATCCCACTCTGGTCTCTAGCCCCTTAAAGTTTATCTATTCTTTTAATAAATCTTGTTTTAGATACATATATTTTGGGCACAGGTGGTTTCCTCTTCTTCTGAGCATAGATGTTGAGTCAACACATAATCATTCATTTGGAAACACCTGGAGACCTTTGTTTCTCTTTGTGCAAAATATTGTGCTAATTACATCAAGCCCCAGAATGCTGCACAGACTTCTGAATGAGACCTATAACTTCTCAAGAGTTTGACTCAACTATATGCAAAGGAAAATTCTAAGTGGTTAAAACACTCCGTTACCTTAGGCTATATTATGCAATGGGGAGAACAATTCATAGAGCTAGTTCATTGGTTCATATATCTCAGGTATGAACAATAAACTGGACCTGGAATTGAATAGAAAGGACAAAATTGTCTGGTTTGCCATTTAGTAATTGAACATACCTTTCATTGATTCAAAACTCTCTGAAAAGAATGTCCATTGTTTTCCTACCACTATCTCAGTAATGTGAAAAATATTTCATTAAGGAATTTGATTTTTTAATTTAAAAAATGATAAACTTTTCGAATACTGAATAATAAGTAGCGTTACCTTTATTCATAAAAAATAAACTAAAACATAACTAAATTTTAAAAAAGATCAACAGTTAAACTTAATTTAAAAACCAAAGTCTTTGCAAATTTTAATGAAATGTTTGCCCTAAAATAGATTAACAACCTGTTCACCCTTATCTTGGTTGTAAAAGCATCTTTCCAATTGACATCTTCTCTCCTAACCCTGAACTTCATTTATGAAGGGTTCTTGGTGGAGTTTAATGACCATTGAACAGAATCACATCCTTTTAAAATGTAAAAATTTGATTTTGTTGCCTTCCTTTCATGTGACACCCAGAACTCCAGGGCTCCATCCTGCAGGATAACCTAGAAAACAAAGTGACCAGAGTAAAGAGGAAAGAATGTCTAGATGATTCTTCTCCTAACTACAGTTGGTTTAGACATCTGTTAGGGAGCCTCTTGCTGGTGGAAAGGAGAACCCAACAGTGACAGACTCTATGAAAAAGAAGTATTGGCAGATCAGGAAACATAGTGCCTCAGAGAGACACCAGTAATGGATCTTAAAGGGTGTCTGAGGCTTCGGGGGTAAACAATTCACACTTTTTTTCCCTCATACCAGACCCTTTTGGAAGAAGCAAAGGAGAAACTAGTTGAAATTCGAGAGAGGAAGCAAGAATAATGGTAGCAGAGACTAGGAAACTAATACCTATGGCCAGTGACCTCTGGATCCTGGGGAAATCCATGTCAAGAAAGATGCTGCACATTAGAACGTGCTTGGTCACACTTGCTCACATGTGTGCTATGCTCTCAGTGGTATCGTTTTGGCAGCAAATTATGTGTCTGTGAAATAAAATTGTGACAGCTCAACCAAAAGGCTATTGAGGGTTACATGATGGCTGCTATTAGCTGAAGCATATTACCAGTAAAGAATTGTACCCCCAAAAGTATTGTAAAAGCTATCATCAGAGAGAAGGATTAATCATAAAGGAAGTGGTGCTGGTCATATAGTGAGAACAATGGCTAACAGGTAGACAGTGTGTTTTATATTAATATCTATATGATAAGAAAAGTAAAGGAAGGCCCTCATCACTTTGGGCAACACTGATGTAGAATGTAAGAAGAAAAAATATGACGAAGCTGCAATGTATTTCACTGGAGGAAATACCCACATTGATGGATACTGAAGCATGGGCCAAGTATAATCCACTAACATCCTCTAATTAAGTACTAGGCTAATATTTCCTCATGACACAGAAGTATCTTCAGATTCTGGATGGCATGGAGCTCAAACTCTGACAGGTCCTACCAAGACAGAAAAGCTTCAAATCAAAGACTTGTAAGACTATTGTCAGAAGAGTAGCCCAGAGAAATTCACAGAGGCTTGTTACACAATTGGCTTCTGGAAGAGGAATTTTTCAGTCATTGAGGCATATAAAAATAACTGACTGGGCATAAAAAGGTTGTGGTCTCTATCTGTGGAAGGAGGTGAAGAAAGCATCCCAGTTTTATTTGGTCAGATCAGAGATTTCAGTTCAGGTATTTTCAATAAAGAATTGACAATAAACCTGCAACTTTCTGGTGTAGTTTACAAAATTTGCTAAGCATCCAAACTTTTCAGATATTAATACAAACTATTCAAGCATCTCCATCTTTTACCATTAATCTAATAATATTTGTGACAGCAGAATATGCATCTAGTTATCCTGTATAGGGCTTGGGATAGCAAAACTGACAATGCATTTTTCTTACTGGGCTGAGTCCAGTTCTCTGAGTGGCATGATTACAATAGTAAGAAAATATTGTAGTTTTAATGTCATAAATTGAATAGCTTGAAGTGTTACTTTTTATATCAAAAGCACTCTACCTCTTGTGCAAGTGTTAAAGGATGTAATATCTATATTTGTGGGATGTAGGATGAGGGAAAATTGATAATCATATGGGTATATTTGGTTGTTCTGTCTGCGTTCACTTAGATTTCATCAAAGATTACAAGCAGTGCTATGCAAAGTGATTTATGAATTTGGAATCAGACCATGAATTCCTTCCTTTCCCCATATGATTCATGAATGCACCAATAATACACAGTCCACCCATGAGACTTTTAAACCTTTTATTTTGTTTAGTAGTGAATTTCTTTAGTTAAAGCATACATATGTCACGAAGAGAGAGCCAAGAGAACGAGTAAATTTATCCTAAACTTCTCCCTACACACCCGTCAACAACAACACCAGACACAAAGCCTAATAAATTTGTCAAAATAACATGTGAATGATGAATTGGCCAGAATGCTAAGCCTGAATGAGACAAACAAGCTCCCAAAGAAAGATGTTCAGAGCCCTTTATTTGTAATTTAATTTTGTATCCTTCTTGATATCCATGTTGGTCCTCAGAGGCTACTGAGCGGTTCTGTTTATGCTTGCCAGAATGGAACCCAGCCAAGTCATTGGGGAAGACTCCTTTTCATTGTGTGCTTTGATACTGATGGAAACTGCTCAAACATCTGAAAAAATTTCTCTGTTTTAGGACCCTTAGTCTGAAGGAAATTTAATGTTGAATCAGATTTATGGACAGAGAAAATGATCCCTTGCCCTCATTCTAACCTTTGCCCCTTGGAAAGTACTCTTTTCATCAATGTGTATAACTTGGGAATGGTTCCCAGAGGGCAGAGCCAGGACCAAAAAGTGAAAGCTACTGGAGATGAAGAGAGGAAGATTTTGGCTTAGTACAAGTGCTGGTAGACTGCTAAGTATCTAACAGGGGCATAAAGTTAACTGGTTAATATCTTTTACATTTCAACTCCTTAGTGGGTTGCTCATGAGGGCAAACTAAAGCAGAATAGAACTTCTGGGAAGAAGGTTCTTGGGATAGAGTACATAAAATAAAAATAGCCTTTTATGAAAAATAAAAAAGATTTTCTTTTGTTTCCACTGCTATCTCTTTGAGGGGAATGGCATACCTCTCATTTTGTGCTTGCAGAATCCTAGATGGAAGGAAGAATAATTTCATGAAATAAATTACCAGATGTTCTTTCTGAAGAGTGTTAATGTGTGATCTTTGATGTAAGATTTTTGCATGTATATAATCCTTAGTAAGTTTCTTATATATGTTGGTTCTCTGATGAAATATGAGCATTTGAAGTTTTAGTCAAATTTTACCTATATTTTAAACATTGAAAGATTTTATCTTATCTGAACTTTCAATAAATTTTTACTTGTCTACCTGCTGTTCCTTCCACCAATACAGTTTCCTTTTCCCAGAATTCCCAGCCTGTACCATTGAAATCTCAGGTTCAGTCCCTGTCTTATTCTGAGGTAAGTTAATACAAGCAAATAACAGTAAGTTTTTTTTTTTTTTAAGGCAGAGGAAAAGGCAAGGACTAGTCATTTTTGTCTTTGTACAATTAGACTCTAGTAGAGTGACTGACACTCAGTAGGCCCTTAACAAATGAATCAAATTGAACTGAATTGAAATAGAACCATTGTAGATAAAGGACTGACTGAAGGAAATTTGGAGGATGAGTCTGGATAATTAATTCATGTCCAAAACCCATGTACTAAACATTTACTATGAGCATGAGGGATATGAAAATGGGAAAAACCAATATAAAACCAAAACAAAGCATAATCCCAGCCTGTAATAAAGAAGATTTATTAGGGGAGCTAATTGCGAAGCAGTGCGATGTAGTGAATAGAGAGCTGTTCTTGGAACCAGGAAGACTCAGGCTCAAACCAAGTACCATTTCTGTTTTTTATGGTCTGTGTAACCTAGGGACGTCTCTTAACCTTACAGAGCTCTAGCCAGTGAGATCAAATTCAAATAGAAATGAGGGTCCCTGAACCGTGCCTAAGTATTCCTGTGGGCTGTATATTGACGTGGAAAGTCACATGTTAACATCATCTATGTTCTACTGTATTTTTGTTTACTTTGTTAAGTGTTTCCCAATTATATTTTCATCTGTATTCTATGCACTCAGTAATGTTGTGGACTATATATTTGACACTTCTGCTCTGGGGAACTCTATCTAAAGTAGTAAGTTTCAGTGAAGGTGTTGCGATACATTGACAGAGACAATTTCCTCATCCAATAATTGCCAATACCAATTAAATGACAAGTTTAGCATCCATTGCTATGGGATTTGAAATCTATAAAGAGGTAACTGTAACATCAGGTACAAAATGATTAAGTAAGGACTTTTAGGTCATGTAACCAACAAGATGGAGTATTGGATATTTTTTTCCCCAATCTTTATGACCTCTCAGACCCTTCTAAAATAGAATTATGTATGTGATAAATCGATGTTAGCTATCTTCATGATCTAGGATGGTGGTATCAAGCTGAAACAGAAACAGAGGCCACTTAACCATACATGAAGGTACTCTTGGACTGCATATTGACTACAGAAACCATGTGTTAAAATTATCTATGTTTTATTGTATTCTAATTTTTTTAGTTAAATATTTCCCAATAATAGTTTGATCTGGCTTGGGCTGCACTTGGAGTGTTGTGAGCCTTATGTGGCACACAGGTGACATATTTGACACCCCTTGTCTAAGACACCAAGAACCCTAATGGGGCAAAACTTTGATGTACTAATAAAAGAGAATGCTAATCCATAACCCCAAAGCGTTCACTAAACACCCATTACCTCCCCTTTCACTCCTAGCAACCATGCTTTGACAAGGTTGCATAAGTAGATCCTTGGGTGTGCACAGAACTCTTCTCCACCACCCCTCCTCCAATTGCCCTGGGCAACTAAAATGTAGAAGCTTATTTTGACTGTGACTGCAAGATCTGTGCTACAATAGTATTTGGTTAGAAAACTGAATAACAGAGGGAACTAGAGTAGGATGTGAGTGTGCAAGGATCCACCAAGCAAAGGGTCCCACTAGGGCCAGTACCATCCTCCTAGGGGTCACTTGTGGAAAAGTCTGAGGCTGTTGAAACATGAATTTCCAAGTGTGAGAGGAGACTGAGGCAGCTTTGAGGCCTATTTCCTGGGACAACCACAGTCAAAGGGGAAGGAGTCAGAAAGGGGAATATGTGATGTATTCTAATCAATTTAGTAGCTAGTAATGAGAGGAAAATAACTCAGTAGTCTCTTAGGAAGAGGAAAGCCTATGGGAGAATGGGTGAATAGGCAAAAGGGAAGATTAAAAAAAGAGTAAAATCTTGTTTATGTTGCAGAAGGGAATACAATTGAAGAATACTTTTGTGGGAAAAAAGAGATATTCTATAAAAGGAGATAGGGACTTTACATGGGTATAATCTGTAATGATTTGGCACTTAGAAAGACCACTTATTTACTTCAGGAAAAGAGGAGTCAGAGCTTCTGAAGCAACTGATACCAGAAGAACTAGAGGACAATGAGCTAGAGACGAGATTTCATAACAAATGGGAAAAAGTGATCATGGTGAAAGACAAAGGTTAATAATGAACTACACAATCAGGGAAATAAGAAAATTCCCATCTCTCTCTCTACTCTCTGTAGGAAATGGTATTTCTAAGAATGAGGCACAATATCAAACACAGTGACAACAAAAAAGGAAGCTGGGGGGCAATAGTTGAGAAACTATTTAGAAGAGGGATCCCAAAATATGTACCTTAGAAACTTTAATATAAAGATGGAAAGAAGTACTAAATATGCCTTGAATCAAAGAATAAAAGTCTAGAATAGACAGAAAGGGAGGGTAAATAATGAAGAGAATGAAAGAAAACATCCTTTTTTAAAAAGAAGAGTAGAAAATGAGATTTGAAACATTAATGAACAAAGCAAGTTGAAGGAGGAAAGAAAAGGGGTTTTGTTTGACTACTTAACTGAGAAGGGAAAAAGTGAGGAAAAATAACTATCTAGACAAAAGGAAGAAAATAAAAGGTACTAACTAACCCAAACTCCAGAACTAGTTTTCTTTGTAACTCCTCAGGAAATTTTGCTTTATTTATAACCATTTCTCCTGCTTTCCCCACTGAATCTCCGTTTCCTCACAGATAAAATGCAAACAACCTCTACATTTCCAGGCATACCTTACTTTGTGTCATGCAATCTACATTTTAGCTACAGTTCCCTAAAGTATCTGTGACTTTCTCTATACCATCTTCTATCGTTAATCTGCATGCATTTAAACAGGCTGTCCTCCACACCGAGTGCTTTCTCTTTAGCTCTACCTCTGAGAAGAGTGGCTGCCTTTGAAGCTAATTTTAAATACTTATTTCTGTATGAGGCTTTTTCTGATTCCTTCTCCCTTAGCTGGTAGTGCACCCATGAAATTACGTTGTGTTTATTTGGCATCTGTTTTATATTGACTTATATATAAACACTGTCTCCTCAGAAGAAATGTAAGCTATTTGAGAACAAGCATTACTATATATATATATATATACATATATATATGTATATATATGTATATATATGTATATGTATATATATACACACATATATATATACATACATATATATATGTTGACTTCTTTATATAATTTTAACTTGTTCAGCAGCCTTTGGTTGTCAATTATGTGCCATCTGCCAAATCTGTAATTGTTAGTAAGGGCATCTTAAGAAGAATGCAATTTTTTTCATAGTTCTTGTTGTCTGCCGATCAGATTTAGATACCTTCTTCCACTTTGTCATGTCCCTACTACTGCTCCTTTGTTCTCCTCTGAGGGTGTTCAGATATGTTGGACTAGAGGACTACTGAGCTTTTTTTCACTTTGAGATTTTTGATCCTGGGTCATAGTCTAATTCCCCTCCTGGATCACAGCCTGATCATGATGCAGGAGCTTGTGTAGCTCAGTGAAACCATACCATGCAGGGTTACCCAAAATGGACAGGTCATAGTGAAGACTTCTGACAAGAGATGATCTACTGGAGAAGGAACTGGCAAATCACTCTAATATTATTGCTAAAAAACAAAATAAAACAAAACAAAAACACAAGGGCAGTGTTAAAATGATAAAAGTTATGACACTGGAAGATGAGCCCCAAAGGTTGGGAGGTGTCCAACATGCTACTGGTGAAAAGCAGAGGATAACTACAAGTAGTTCTAGCACTAACAAAGTGACTGGGCCAAAGCTGAAGGGAAATTCAGCTGTGATTGTGTCTGGTGACAAAAAGAGAAATCTAATGTTATAAAGATTAATATTGCACAGGAACCTGAAATGTAGGATCTGTGGACCAAAGTCAAGTCGATGTGATCAAATAGGAGATGGAAAGATTAAGCATCAACATTTTGGGTTTCAGTGTACTTAAATGGCCAGGAATGGGTGAATTTAATTCAATTGATCACTATATATAATTCTGTGGGCAAGAATCCCGTAGAAGTAATGGATTGGACCGCCTAATGAATAAAAATATGTGAAAAGAAGTACTAGGGTCTAATCTCAAGGCAAACTGTTCAACACCATAAGAGTATAAGTTTATGCTCCAACAGCTGATGCCAAAGAGGCCAAAGTTGATCATTTTTATGAAGACCTACAATATCTTCTAGAAATAACCCTCCCCCCTCAAAAAAAAGATATCACATTCAGTATAGGGGATTGGAATGCTAAAGCAGAAAATAAAAAAAAAACAATTAAAATAACAGGTGAGTTGGGCTTTGGAGTACAAAATGAAGCAGGTAGAGTCTAATAGAATTTTATCAAAATAACTCATTGATCACAGAAAACACTCTTTTTCAACAACACGAAAGGTGACTCTACATATGGACATCACCAGATGGTAGATATTGAAATCAGATTGGTTATATACTTTGCTGAGGAATGTGAAGAATCTCTATACAGTCAGTTAAAACAAGGGCTGGTACTGACTGTAGCTCAGATCAAGAGCTTCTTATTGTAACATTCAGACAAACTGAAGAAAGTAGGAGAAATCCTTAGACTGTATAGGTATTAATTAAATAATATCCCTTATTGCATATAAAGTAGAAGTGATGAATAGATTTATGAGATTAGATCTGGCAGACAAGATGCCTGAAGAACTATAGACAGAGGCTCATAATATTGTAGAGAAGTCAACAACAAAAAATACCCCAAAGAAAAGCAAGAAATCAAAACGACTGTCTGAGGAGGCTTTACAGATAGCTGAGGAAAGAAGGAAAGCAAAATGTAAAGGAGAAAGGAAGACATACACAGCTGAATGCAGAATTCAGAGAATAGCAAGGAGAGATATGAAAGTTTTATTAAAAGAACAATGCAAATAAATAGAAGAAAATAGAACAGGAAAGACAAGAAATCTCTTCAAGAAAAGCAGAGACAGCAAGAGAAGGTTTCAGGCAAAAATTGACATGATAAAAACCAAAAATAGTAGTGATGTATTAGAAGCAGAAGAGATTAACAAAAGGTGGCAAGAATACACAAAAGAATTATACAAAAAATATTTTTATATTGCCAATAACCATGATAATGTGGTTACTGATCTAGAGCCCCAACTCCTGGAGAATAAAGACAAGTGGGCCTTAGGAAGCATTGTTACCAATAAAGCTGGTTACGGGGATGGAATTCTAGCTAAACTATTTAAAATCCTAAAAAAATGATGCTTTTAAAGTGCTGCTCTCAAATAAGCCAGTAACTTTGGAAACTCAACATTGACTACTGGATTGGAAAAGATCAGTTTACATCCCAATCCTAAAGAAAGACAATGCCAAACAGTGCTTGAATCACGAAACAATTACACTAATTTCACACTCCAGCAAGGTTATGCTCAAGATTCTGCAAGCTACGTTTTAGCAATATGTGAAATGAAAATTATTAGAAGAATAGAGTGGTTTCTGAAGAGGCAAGGAAACTGTAGACTAAATTGTCAACATGTCCTGAATTATGGAGAAACCAAGGGAGTTGCAGAAAAAAAAAATCACATCTAATTCTGTTACATTGACTACATTACATTTGTTGTGTGGATCTCAACAAATATGTCAAGTCCTCAAAGACATGGGAGTACCAGATCATCTTACTTGTCTCCTAAGGAACTTGTATGTGGGCCAAGTTAGAACCAAACATGGTACTAATTATCTTTATTTTGGAAAAAGAGTACCACACAGCTATATATTGTTATCTTATTTATTTAACTTATATGCAGAGTACATCATGTAAAATGTCAGGCAGGACAAATGCAAAGCCAGAATTAAGGACCAAAAGAATTCCAAAGGGCTCATGATGGAAAAATGTCATCCATCCACATTCAGAGAAAGAACTATGGAATTGGATTGCAGAACAAAGCAGACTATTTTCTTTTTTGTTTTTTCTTTCTCATGGTTTCTCCCATTCATTATAATTCTTCTATGCAACATGACTAATGTGAAAATGTGCTTAATAATAATGAATGTGTAGAGCCTCTATATCAGATTGCATATATCCCTCTTGGGGAGGGAGAGAGGAGGGAATGGCAGAAAATTTAAAACTTATGGAAGGGAATGTTGAAAACTAAAAATAAATTAACTAGTTAAAAAAAAGAATGTGAAAAACTAAGAAGTCTCTTGATGAGAATGAAAGAGGAGAGTGTAAAAACTGGCTTGAAGTTTAACATAAGAAAACACCCTAAAACCTAAGATCTTGGCTTTTGGTTTCACCACTTATTGGCAAATTGAGGGAGAAGAAATGGAAACAGTGTAAGATTTTATAATATTAGGATCAAAGTCACTGTAGATGGTGACTACAGCCATCAAATTAAAAGAAACTTGCTCCTTGGATAGAAAGCCATGGCAGATCTGAAGAGCATACCAAAAAGCAGAGATATCACCTTGCCAACAAAGGTCAACAGAGTCAAAGTTATATTTATTTATTTTTCTCAGCAGCAGTCTGTGAGAGTTGAACTATAAGGGAAGCTGATCACCATGGAATCAACACTTTTGAATTGTGGTGCTGGAGAAGACTTTTGAGAGGTCCTTAGATAGGAAGATCAGATCCATCAATATGTAAGAAAATTAACTCGGACTTTTCGCTGGAAGGTGAAATACTGAAACTGAAACTGAAATACTTTGGCCACGTAATGAGCAGACAAGACTCATTGGGAAAGACTCAGTATTTAAAAAGATTAAAGGCAAAAGGAAAAGAAGGTACAGAGGAAGAAATGGATAGTGTCGTGGAAGCAACGAACATGAGCTTGGACAGACTCTGGGACATAGTAGAACCTAGAAGGCCTTGGCATGCTATGATCCATGGGGTCACAAAGAGTTGGACTGAACAGCAAAAAATATAGATTAATTAAGATGCGGTAGGCCTTGAGATCAGAAGTAAGGACCCAGGTGAGATTCTAGAGGGACTAAACTTAGATGTTCAATGTCTACGTTATTGTGTAGGTAGAATAAAAGGACTTGGAAAATGAGAAAGGATATTTCATTGGATCAGGGTTAGATTTAGATAGCCTCAAAGATCTCCTTTAACTTTAAGATTCTATTAACTCTAACCTTCATTGTTACTCTTTATCTCTATATTCATACAGTAACTTACAGTCTATTCCACATAATTAAAAACTTGTTTGTGCCTAAAGGCATGATTAACTTGAATAATTTGTAATGCCATGAAAATATCAAAAACAAGCCAATGAAATTTATTGTGAATTCTTATACTTAGAACAGGAGTATTGATTGGGGTCAAGGGTGAGGATTCTGTTGGAAATAAGTGGAATAGAATTAATGGAAAGGAGAAGAGATTAATGAGATGAGGGAAGGCAGACTGGGGAAAGTCATAGAGTCATAGAAGTCATAGAATATTTTTAGCTTCAAGGACTTCAGAGGTTGTGTTGTCTAATTCCTTTGTTTTACAGGTGCGATAACTAAGGTCAAGTGCCTTACACAAAGTTACACATCTCTGACTTTTTATTTCAGATCACAGAGAGGAATTTGTTTTCATTGTCAGGGACTATCTAATGTGACACCCTGAAGTAATAACTCTACTAATCCCACTATGATCATGCTTTTGGAGGAAGCACAGGGATTAACTAATTATCTGTCATTATTCCTGATATAAAAAGTGAGTGATGCCTGAACAGTCCTACATGGATTGCTGCATAATGTGGAAAGACAGGACCCTGTGATGTGCCAAGTACTTAGCACTTTGATATTTTCCATATGACTCTAGACATCAATTGCCATAGATTTCCATAATACTTATTGTGAAATTACATTCAACAGGATGAAAATTAATAGGGTTGAATGTAATATTTTAGACATGGGTTAAAAATCAGCTTTCTAAGGTCAAGATAGGGGACATATGACTAGAGAGTTGTATATAGGAAAACTAATGAGGGAAGAACAATATAATGAGGGAATTGCAGCTGTATTCAAGCTTAATATTAGTTAACAATGCAACCAATATTGTAGTAAAAAAGCTAATGATACATTGAAAAGCCTCATGTTTAGAAAGAAGGAGATAGTTAAAGTTTCTCTGTATACTTTCTTATCAGACTGACTACATCTAAAGTATTATGTTTAGTTTGGGTTATACACGTTAAGAAATACATTGATAATCAGGATAGCATTTAGAGAAAGGTGACTAGAATGAAGAGCCTTAAGATTATGGCTGAGGAAACTTCAAATGTTAAATGTGAAAAAGAGTAGACACAGGAGTAAGTCTGAAGATAAGTATCTAAAGGGCAGTCACAAGGAAGAGATTTCACTAAAATTGTTATGCTTCACCCTAAAGCATAGAACTGGGAGTGATGGGTGAAAGTTGCTGAAAGGGAGATTTAGGCTCAATTTAGGAGAAAAAAAGAGTCATTTGTGGAAGTTGATGGCTTCCCCATCAACAGGAGATTTAAAAAATAGTGACTTGTTTTTGTATTTACAAACATTTCAGATTACCCTCACATCATGAGATCTTTCACATGACAAAGTAAAATAATTTAGTGAAAGTGAATGCAACATTCAATACCTGTGATCTACGTAAAAACCTATTTTAAGTGTTTTTCTTTAAATTAACAGAAGTCAATTTTATTCCGTCAACAAATCCCACTGAAAAAAGGGAGAAAATCAAAATAAATACTTTATAACAAATATTCATACTCAACAAAGCACATTTTCTCATACTGTATAATTCCTTGGGGGAAAGAAAAACTGTATTCATGTCTGCCTGTCTGTTTATCTATTTTTCCTCCTGTACTCTGATTTTATTACCCTAACCCTAACCCTAACCCTAACCCTAACCCTAACCCTAATCCTAACCCTAACCCTAACCCTAACCCTAACCCTAACCCTAACCCTAACCCTTTATTACCTGGCGTGTTTCATCATTAGTTCTCTAAAACCATGGATAGTCATTTCACTTGGTCATAGTTCTTACAGCTTTCAAAATATTTTTGTCTTTATGGTGTTATAATTTGTTCTCTGATTCTGCTCATTTTATTTCTTCAGTTTATAAAAAAATCTTTAAAATTGTTCATTTTTATAATAATTTTCTAGTATAAATTGGTTCTGCTTACTTTACTTTACATCAGTTTATAGAAGTCTTTCCATATTTCTTTCAAATAATCTTTCCTCATTTCTTAGAGAAAAATGGTATTCCAACACATTCTCATGCCCCAATTTTCTCAACTATTCTTTTTAATGGACATTTCTTTAGTTTGAAGTTTCTACTAGTAAATTAATATTTATTAAGTGTGTACTATGTGCCAAATTAAATCCTGAGTGCTAGGGAGACAAAATAAAAATTCTCTACTCTAAAGTAACTCATAGTCTGATAGAGACAATGTGCAAATAACTCTGAAAATAACCTATATACCAGATAAACTGTAAAAAAGCAAAAGTACAAAAGCACTAGAATTAGGAGAGAATAGAAAAGTTTTTCTGTAAAAGGGAAGATTTTAGCTGGAACTTTAAGGAAACCAGGGAAGCCAAGAAGCAGAGAAGAGGAAGAGCATTCCAGGCATGAGGGACAGCCAGTGAAAAGGCATGGAATGAGGAGATGGCCTATCTTGTCTGAGGAACAGTAAGATGGTTAGTGTTATTGGAATGGAGAGTTCTTGAGTGATGAGGAGGCTTGTGGTGTGAGCATAAGAAAACTAGAGGTAGGAAGGATGATTAGGCAGAGCTTTAAATACAAAGCAGGGATTTTTTAAAATGATTATTCTGCAGGTGATAGGGGGCTGGTATATATTGATAATGAGGTGACATGGTCAATATCTGTGCTTTGACAGTTGATGGAAGGATGGGTCAGAGGGAACAGAGATTTGTGGCAAGGAGACCAACAAGCAGATAATTTCAGTAATCTAAGCTTGAGGTGATGAGAACTTATACCAAGATAGTGGCAGCATCAGTTATTATAAATAGTTTTATGCATATAGGACCTTTTCATATGTCTTTTGGGTATAGTCTTAGCAGTGGTATAATTGAGTCAAAGGGCATTAGTTTTTCAGCTTTTTTTTGTATTTAATTCTAAATTCTTTCCAGAATTGTACTCATGTTCATAGGTCAAACAACAGTGCACCACTGTACCTGTTTCCTTACAACTACTTCAACCTTTGACATTTTGTCATTTAGTCAGATAATCAGTCAATAACTAATTATTAAACACTATTATGTACCAGACGCTATGCTGAGTCCATGAAAGAGGAAGGTTAGTCTATACCCTCAAGGAGCTTGCAATATGATGATGGAAAGCAATACCCAAAAGAAAGCTGAAAAGTGGGGTGGAGAAGGGTGGTACAGGGGCTTAATGGAGTCCAGTCCAAGGATTACAAATTGGTGGGAAATACAAAAAAAATGTTGGATTGGATTCCCCTTTGAATGGAGGCTTTGGGAGGAATATTTTGCTTCATCCTTCATTTTTTCTAGTAAAGGGCGAGAAGTGCTTGAGGGTACTGATGAGATGTGACCATCAAAGCTGATATAATCTTGCAGAATTATGGGTTTCCTAATGATGAAATTTCCTGGAGTCATGATGGAATCTAGCTTCAGTCATCCAAGCTGGTGTCATCCCTGCTACTCTCATGAATGGGAAGCAGAATCTCAGAATAATTTTTATTTGTATTTTTCTAGTTATTATTGTTAGGTACATTTTAATATGGATATAGAAAACTTGGATTTATACAGAGGATAGAGAGACCTTGAGATCCTCCTGTTCATATCCTTA
The DNA here is from genome assembly GCF_028372415.1 of Notamacropus eugenii. Classification (NCBI taxonomy): domain Eukaryota; kingdom Metazoa; phylum Chordata; class Mammalia; order Diprotodontia; family Macropodidae; genus Notamacropus; species Notamacropus eugenii. Next base: position 257,392,451 of record NC_092875.1, on the reverse strand, counting down.
GACCATTTATCAATTGACTTATGGTTCTTATTCTTATGAATCTGAAAAAGATCCTTATTGGAAATGAGATCTTTACCAGAGAAATTTTTTGTAAAGATCTCCACCCCCCCCTCCAGTTACTTGTTTCTCTTTCAATCTTAGCTTTATTGGATCTATTTGTACAAAAACTTTTCATTAAATTTTATGCAATCAAAATTATCCATTTTAAGTCCTCTGCCTTGTATGGTCATGAAACTTTCTTCTATCCAGAGATCTTTTTTCCCCTGTGTTTTATTAATTTATTTATGATGTGATCTTTCATATCTAGGTCACGTATCCATTTAGAGCTTTTCTTGATATAAGGTGTGAGATTCTGGTCTAAATCTAATTTCATTTATAAGCTGTACAGTTTTCTCGGCAGTGTGTATCAAATAGTGAGGCCTTATATCAGTAACTGGGATCTATGTTTTAATCAACCACTAGGCAATTACTGTATAGTAGGTTTACTTGAGAAATTCTGGTGATGGTCAGACTGATATCAAATCTCAAGTTATAGTATGAAGTAAATTCTCAGTGCAGTTAGATACTGGTTAAAAATAGAGAGGTTGACCAATAAAGCAAATCAAACACACACATAGAGATGCTGAAGTTTGAAAACCTTCTATGAGAAGAATCCCTTCTGCAACGTACTTAATATCCAATCCCTTGTTGGCTATGTTGTAGAAGGAATTCTTACTCAGATATCAATAGGACTGAAGTCCTTTTTAACTCTACAATTTATAATTCTGAGATTCTTCCTTCCCATAGTGGATATTCTTTTGAAGAAAGGAGGAAATATAGTAATGCTTGTGAAATAACACATTGTGAACAAAATATTTTGGAAAAAAGAAAGAAAAGTTTTAAAAGTTTTATAACTTCTTAAGGAGTATTTTAGAGCACTGAATATCATTTTCTCATTGTCTAATAAGATGATTCCTTTAGTCATACATTGTTTAAATAATTTTCATCCTGTGAAATTATGCATTTTTTGAAATAAAAATTATTGCATAAGATTAGGTAATCCACAAAACATAAAGAATATGGAATGCCTATATGAGAATAGAGCTTCACTGAGTCCATCATATTTGGAGATTGGTTCTATTTTCTATTTACCTTTTTTCAAAGTGACCCTGGGTTTTCACCAGCAGTCTTTAACAAATCTTGTCACTCTCCATTGTATGAGTGGTCATTTATGCTATTATGATAATAAATTGAATAGGTTTAACATGGCCTGAAGAATGGATTTGAGTAAGCTTCTGGGAAACCTTTGCAAATTCACAAAGTTAATGGCTTGACCTCTCAATTCTCCAATGTAAAATACATTTTAATGATTTTTCAGGGATCTTACTGCCTCTGCATTTTTAAAAAAAGAACTTCCCATTATTCCAAACTATTTGACTTGCCTTATAATCTAATCTTAAATAAATAATGCCTTGTTTATCTTTTAATATGATTCATGTCAGTGCATTGGTTGGGCCTCACCATCATGAAAGAGAAAAGAACATTACTTACCAGATGTTCTGAACAAAGCCAGTGAATTGTTTGGGATTTATGATACCAGGAGGATATTTCAAAGTGGCAGCTCATATATTGGAGCAAATAACCAAGGAGGGAACATGATAAACACTTTTGATATTTATTTACTAAGCTTAAGTAGAAGGTTAGGTAAGGTGGGAGGATATTTTGTTTTTTCCTTTTTAATTTGGGGATTTACGGTTTTAGGAAGTTAGAGAGAAGAAATAATGATGAAGGGAAAATTTTAATTTCTTTGAAATCATTGAAATCTGTAGCCTCCTGATCAGCCTGCCTCACTTATAGGCACTGGATTCACAGCAATGCTCTCAGGTGAACTGTTACCTGCTTGTAACCAATCATTTCATAAACCTGTGCCAGGCTCAATACAGCATTTCATTCAGTAATGGGAGCCACGCCTTAAGATTTTCCTGCAGTTCATGTTAGTACAGTCAGAAGGCACAAATTCATTGTGAAATGTTAGAGCTTTTGTGGAAAGTTTTACCCAGAAAAATGACACAACCACAAATGTCTTGATTGGTATTAGCAGTCAAATTTTATATTTCTGAATTTCTTATAATATAATGACAGAATGAACAGAATGACAAGGGATATAAATTCAGTTCAAAAAGCATATATTAAGTACCTCATATAATCAAAGAAAAAAGCATATGGTGCAACTGATACAGGATTGGTCTTGGATTTAGGAAGACCAGTTCAATCTTTCCTCTGATATTTTGAGCAGACTGATCACTGGGTAGATCATTTCACCTCCGTGGAGCTTCTGATATATTTCTAATACTATAAGTTACACATGGATTACCGGTTTTATTGATGGAGAAACATTACATTCTGGGAGTCCTATCCTACTTTCTGCCCCCTAATTATATCATAAGTATAAACCTCCTATCCATCTACTATATACAATCCTTAAAAAAAAGTCCCTGTGCTAGGTGCTTGAGATAGGAGAAAAGTTCTTGCTGTCAAATGGTTTACTAGGGGTAGGAGGGACACAAATAACCAAGAGGAAGTAATGTGTAGAGGAAGAGAATAGGTTCAATTAAGAGATATCAGAGAAGGCTTCCAGTATGAAATAATACCTATCCCAAGCCTGAAAAAAAGCTAAGAATTATAACAGATAGAGTTGAGGAGAGAGTGCATTCCAGGTATGACTATGCAAAGGCATGGAGGGGAGAGTTGAGGTACTGAGGTTAGCTAACAACAAGGAAGGGGAGTAATGTGAAATAAATATGGAAAGACAGGCTGTCATCAAATTGGGCAAGAGATGATCGTTATTATTTCCTGTGTTCAGCAGGAAGTAGTAACAAGCACTACCTAGTTCATTGTTCTTCAGTTACCAAGCACTCCTATTTCTCAACCAATTGCAGCACAGGGCAGACATTGACTAGTTTCTAGTCTTGTTTTGCTTCTTTCCCTCTTGTTCTAGGAACTTTGAAAACAACATTCAAGTTCATTGTATTAGCAGAGCAATGAATACTGATGTTTCTTGCTATTACAGTGGAAAGGGAATAGTGATCTTGCTGCTTTATGAACCAGTGTTGTCTCCCTTCAGTGGATTACTTGGAGTTTATTCACTTACCCTCCAGTGATTCCTAATCAGCATCTTTATTAATCTTGGGATTTTCTGTACAAGTACTCAGAAGATGTGGTGGTTCCACTTGCTCACCTGGTACTAGAAATCTGTCTCAGAGATGACCTTGACATCATCATTCATTTAGGTGTTAACTGTCACTGGGCAGAAATGGGCCCAAACAGCTTCTTTTTAGCACAATTTCGGTCAGGTTAGGGGGTGGGATAGTAGGTGTTAGCAGCTAAGTATTTTGCCCTCTATCCTTCTTGATAATTGTCCCTAATGTAGTCTCACAGCAAGGAGCTGATTGCAAACCCCAGATTTCTATGAAGTGAAAATGAATGAAAACTCTATGTCCCACTCTAGTATGGCCCATTCTCTTCTGCCTTTGGAACATGACCTTTACAGGGAACAAAGTGCAGAGGAGAGACTCTGTAAGGTCAACTGTATCCCCTGGCTACAAAGCACTAACTTAAAATCAGCAAGAAATGCTTTAATAAACTGCTTATGGGTGTGCTACCTGGGAGAGGTCATCATGTGCTGCTGAAAGCCACCTTTAATGACTAGACATGAGCATTTGTGTTAGATAGCACTTGCTCTGATATCAGCTTGGGGGGAGAAAGAGCTCGTAAAATTCCCTTTTTATTCCAGTGGTTGACAGTGTGAAAACGGTCTGTTATTTGGAAATCTCAAGTCATGCTTTCTCAAAATCATACACTCCACTCTCATTCAATGCATCTTTCAAAAGCAGACATTGCAACGATGTTGACAAAGATGGTAATAGAATGGGGAGGGAGGCAGGGTTAATGTAAGTAGAAGCCAAGAAGCAATAGCACTATGAGTGTTATTTCAGAGAACTTTATAATGAGAGTTAAATGGAAACTGTGATAGATTAAAAAAGATATAAATCATGAAGAGCTCACTAATGCTTCTACCCTGAAGACTAATTTATACAAGCTTTATTAACCTCCTATTCCTTTGCTATTTTTGTGAAAGTTATCAGTGGGCTGGGGTGGCCATCGACAGTTAGAAAGATTTGATTGCCAGAAATAGAACATCTGTGACAATTTCGATCCCACATCTGACATTGAAACAACACTTATGACAACATAACTCCAACGCTCAGAACTATTGCACATAGGGTATTATGTACCTGCATATGAAGACTTTGATCTAGTCTGTTGTAGCTAAAATCCTAAGACTTAGACCATGACACAGGTTTTGTCACTAACTTAAAAAATCATATCCAGTAGTTTTACATTGCCTTTAGTTCTCTCTCCCATACCCAATCAATCAGTCCTTGTAATACAGAATGAAAAATGGCAGAAGGGGCAGTGTAGCAAACTAAGCAACACGTCAACCAAAAATGAAAATATATTCAGTGTTCCACACACATAGTGTACCACCTCTGCAAAAAATGGAGGGAGGTGCATTTCCTTCTTTCTTCTTTGGAGCCAGGTTTGATCATTTAAATGACATAAAATTCATTTTTTCATTGTTGTTAATTGTTCCATTTTCATTGTTATAATAATTTCGTTAAGGGGAACCAGGTGGCACAGTGGGTAGAACACCAGGCGTGGTGTCAGGAAAGACTGAGTTCAGATTTATCCTTAGATACCAGTTGTGTGATCCTGGGCAAGTCATTTAATCCTTTTGGCCTCAGTTTACTCATTTGTAAAGTGAGCTGAAGAGGGAAATGGCAAATCACTTCAGTATCTTTGCCAAGAAAACCCCAAGTCACAAAGAGTTGGATGTGTCTGAAACAGCTGAACAGCAACAATGACTAAATATATTATTTTTTCCGGTTCTTCCTCATCAGTTAATGTTTATTCCTATGCTTTTATGAATTCTTCATATTTCTTGTAGCACAATAATATTCTATTTTATTATCTACCAGTAATTAACTTAATAGGAGACTTTGCAATTCAATGCAGAGAATATTTATATCCCTTTATTCAGAGGCAATGGGATGAAATAGAAAGATTGTACGATGTAGAATAAGAAGAAATGTATTTAAAACTATGTGTGATCTCAAGCAAGTCACTAGATGATTTTCAAGGTCCCTTCCAGGTTTAAATTTATGATGTTATGATCAATTCATGAAACAAATAGAACTTGACAGAACATGGAATCAGAGGCTATAGAGCTGGAAGAGCCATGAAAGACCACCTCATCTAATGCCTCCCTTGATAGCACTGAAATAGCATTCTTCTCCTACTCTCAAGATGCCTATACACAGCCCATACAGAGCAGTGGCTTGAGCAATTATAATAACAATAATCCTTAAAATAGCAGTATTAGTTCCTTCAGAAAAAAACCAAAAACAAAACCAAAAAACTTTTGTCCTGCCATTCCAACCAGCTGTCTAACTCTTTATTTCCCCCTACCTTCACAGCTAAACTCCTTAAGAAAGCCATGTACCATCAGTATATGGTCTTTCTCTTCTCACAATTATTTTTAGAAGTCCAGTCTCACCATTTAACTGAAATTGCTTTCTCCAAAGTTAACAATGATAGTTTAAATACCAAATGCAATGATCTCTTCCTGATCCTCATCTTCTTGCCCCTCTATAGTCTCTGACCTTGTCGACCATCCTTTTCTCTTGGATATTTTATTTTCTCTAGGTTTTTGTAACACTATTCTCTTGGTTCTCCTTCTATCTGTCTGACTGAACTTACCCACTAACTATGGTATTGTCCTGGGCCCTCTTCTCTTCTCCCACTTTATTATGTTGATTGGTGATGTCATCAACTATTGATTCAATTACCATCCTGAAGCAGATGATTTTCAGATCTATTTATCCAACTCTGACATCTCTCCTGACTTCTAGTCCTGTATCACCAAAATTCCATTTTACAACTCAAACTGTGTATGTCCTATAGACAAGTTGGGCTTGATGTATTCCTAAATGAATTCATTGTCTTTCTCTCCAAACTCTTTTCTCTTCCCAACTTCCCTATTACTCTTGAGGGCACCACCACCCTTTCGGTCACCCAGATTCGCAATCTCATTTCCATCCTCAAGTCCTTGCACTCACCACAGATATCCAATCTGTTATCAAGTTTTATCATTTCTGCCTTCTAAAATCTCTCCATTCATATGGTCATAACCCTAGTGTAGGTCCTTACTTTTTTCCCTTCATAATTCATTCAAATATATAAAGTCCCTAAATAATTTCAAAACCTAGATTCATGCCTTGCTTTTGATATTAATTCATTAAATTACCTTGGTCAAGTCCCTTCGTCTTTTTGTATCTTGATTTGCTCCTTTGACAAATAAAAGGTGTCATATAGATCATATAGATGATCTCTATATGTCTTTTCAACTCTAAATCCTTATTAATCATGTTATACATATATTCCAGATACTGTACAATATATGGCACAATGAATTAACAGCTGAATTATCTAAGAGAAGTTCATAAACTATAATCCTGACTCAGGAACTTTCTGGATGTGTGGTCAAAGGCAAGTGCTTGAATTTCTTAGAACCTTTGCTTCCATGTTAGCAAAATGTGGATGAGAGTACTTACAGAAAACAGTTACAACTAGGAACTAGTAAGTACCACAAACTGTGTCCTGGTCAAGTGCAGTGAAACTCATAAGAGGAGGTGAGGGGTGGGGGTCACCCTTCTGTGTTGCTGATGAGACAGAGACCTTGGGATATTAGTGTAGCCATGATATTGGGAGACAGAAGAGTTCATCCTATCATATTACCTGCTAACTTCCTACTGAAATTGAAAAAAAAGTTGTTTTGCTAATTAAAACCCAAACTATTATTTCTATATTTTTGAAGAATTACAGTGGTTGTGGATGCCCTTAAAATTCTTGCAAATTCTTGATTGTACATCTGTAGTTAGGGCTTTGGCACAAGCTACCTCACAGGGCTGTTATGAAGAAGAGCTTTGCAAACCACGAAGTACTGCATAAATAGTTATTTAATATATCTTATATGCATTGCACATACAAATACATAATTGCAATTTTATTGGTTTAACTGTCAGTGTAGTTACCAGAGAACATCACAACCTTCATATCTTTTTTGGAGCGATCCCTACCCTTGTTTTTCATTACATCTTTTGCAGAGAATCCACCCAGTTTGTCCTCTGCTACCTTTATCATCTCAGATACGCCTTGACATCACTCAGGTTGTCTCTTTTGTCTGTCATTGTTTTCACATAATTGGTTCACATTCTGGGGTCATATAGGTCTTTGATATTATTCTGTCTGTTTTTAAAAAAATTTGGCAGGCAAATCATCATTAGCGATATGTTCTAACCTACTTGTGATTTTGATTCGACACCATGGTGTTGCACTACACAGTCATATTCTTTGAGTTAAAAAGGACTTTTGCAGCATATATGTACATATATAGATATGTACCTTTCACACATATGTACATATATACAGTCACGCACATGTGTTTATTACATTGCAACACACGATATGCATGAAGTACCTGTAATGTATATATGACACATATGTGTGTACTTGTATGCATGTATGGCATATGTTTCTGTATACACCCTTCTTTTTTCTGTAGCAAAACTCCAATGTGCACACAACACTTCAGGAGTATAATTTCCTGTTTTTCTCTTCATTACAGTGATTAACAAATTTCCAAGATCTTTCATTTTCTTTTCTGCAGAAACCATGCAATTTCCACCATCTATTAGAGAATTACAGTATGGCTAGGGCAGATAAAGGACTATCCCCAGGAAACCAGGACTTTAGCAGAAATGTAGCAAAACTAAATTATTTCTCTCTATGTGATAGCCTAAGTTGGATTTGAGGGGGTTGATATCTGTCCTAGAATGTAATTTGTACTATTTAAAGATGATTTTTCCTCTGCAGAGAGTGGAGTTAGGGGAAAATAAGATTTCCTATTTGCATAAGGCCCTGAAAACAAGGTTCCTTTCATTGTGGATCTGGGAACTTTATGACAGAAGGTGGTGCTGTTGATTAGTAACAACACGGCACCATATTTTTCCAACAAACAGATGATCCATTTGCTATCACTGCAACCATTCTTTACTGAACTTAAAAGAAGCAGCCATCTGGAACTTATTCCAGTATTTGACTTCAGTTACTTTACTGCTTAGCAGTGACCTGCATAGTGCTTTAACCATGCTACTCCCTCTGTTTTATGTAAATCAAGAAAACTGTGAGAAAATAAGCCGTAAAATGTAGTACATGATGTTTCTGTACATGCACTGAGGCTTAGTATGATCTAGAACAACAAAAGACATCTAGAGCCCCCCAAAGACTCACTGGCAGCAAGGACAACTATATATTTGAAGCTCTAAGATGTTGCCAGATGTGGAAAGTAGCTCCTAAAGAATGGAGCAAAGGGAACAAAAAAAACATTCATAAATCTGGTAGGTTGGGTGGCTTTGCAACACAATGCTTCTATAGAAAACAAGCACCTGAAAGTTGATGCTGTATCATCCTGTGTACTCATCAAATGGAATGTGAGACGTGACCGGACTCCAGGGATTTCATTCTTGCTTATGATATTGAGACAAGTAGGTGACCATTAAGTGGAGGTTGGCCCTGGCATATATCCTGAAGCTCTGAGATTGGATCTGATGGAATTCAGAAAGCACTGGAAAGTTCTGGGGCCTAAAAAGTGAATGTAATGGTTTTAAACAATTGCTACTCTTTTCACAAATTTCTGTTCTGAATCATGGGATTAAACTAGTTGGGTGAAGAAAGCACTGAATCTGAAGTCAGGAAGACCTGAATTAAAATTCCACCTCAGACACTAGTTGTGTGATCCTGGGCTGGTCACTAAACCTTTGTCTGCCTCAGTTTTCTTGTTTGTGTAATACTGATCATAATAGCATTTACCTCCCAGGGATATTATGAAGAGAAAAATAATATTTATAAACCGTAAGTTGTTTTGCTTTTGTGGTTGTAGATTTAAAGCTGTTGGCCTTAATGTTTCTCTGGCAAAGTAAAGGTTTTGACTTATACTAACTTTCTAAATCTGGAGTTCTTAACTCCCAATATGTTTATGCCTACATTTCAAAGGGTTTATCAATTTGTGTCTTTAATATTTTGGTATCTTTATTATACAGCCCTCCCTCACTCAAAACAAAGTCAAGTGCAAGTCATGTCATTATTTCTCTGATGGCATGGTCTTCTTTGTCAACGAAAGACAAACACACACATCTTTATTATAACATAATTGGGTTACTTTTTAATCCTAATTATTTTATCTTATGCATTTAAAAACATATTCTAAGAATGGGTTCATAGGCTACACCAAAGTGCCAATGAGGTCTGTCACTTTCAAAATGTGAAGAAACCTGGCTTTAGGCAGATAATGGGATTTAGAGCTAGAAGAAACACATAGAGATCATATTTTATCCAATTCCCTTACAAATAAGTAAGCTGAGACCTAGAGAGGTTGAGTGACTTGGTTAAAGTAGCTCAGTTAGTACAAGAGCTCAGATTGACATGCAACTTTTCTGACTACAAGTTCATGCTTTTTCCTCTCTAACATGCTACACTGAAGCGATCCTAAGAAAGAACAACGGCAGAATATCCAATAGCTTGTCGACTGTGGCTATCATAATTTGGATTGGGGGAATGGAACAGCCACTGTTATAATAGCTCTCTTCCTGATATACCCATTAATTCCAATTTGGGGGAAGATTCTTTTAGCTTAAGGAGGTCAGTTTAATTATATATCTGAGTACAGATTGTCTTATATCAGGAGGGCCACAAAAAGTTGATTAGAAGATGACACAGGAGGAGAATAAAGTCAGATACTTACTTGGAGAACAAGAGCCTGGGACAGGAAGGAAGTTGAATAACCAGATTTTAAAAAGTTCACTGGCTCTAGTTTTCAGTTACTCTTTTTTCTCTAACATTGTGTTTCTGAAACATGTGTTCTCAAACACTGAGAACATCTGACTCACCTCCTCTACATTCATTCACTCATCTAACAGGAATTTAATAAACACTCACTATAGGTAAGACATTGTGTGTAAGGAGATCCCAAGCTCTATATGTGAGGTGTTACTTCTTTTCCATCAAACACTAATTCCATAAGAAGCACATCTAGAGAACAGCAAAGAAACCCATTTATCCAAATCACAGAAAAACAGAAATGAGAGAGGATATACATATAATTTATATCAGACATACAGAATAAAAGAGCTTTCCCACTGGCATCAAGATTACTCAGTTCAACCAAGAGAGATTGTCCTGGATCTCAGCCAAGGGGACATTCTCTAGCCAAGAGGGAAATCTCTTAGGGTTGCAAGCTGAGCAGGGACATGATGGAAAATGTTTTCTCCTATGTCTTCCCCATTGTCTTTTTTCCTTTAGCAACTTGAAGTTGGGTTGACTTCTTTTAACTTCTCTCTGAAGCCTAAAACCCAGAAGAATCCAAAGCAACTTGTTGCTTGAAGATTCCCAAAGCATGAGGAGCCTCAAGACTTGAAGCTTGATGAATCCCAAAGAGGACTGGGTTAGAACTGAAACTTTCTTGCCTCTCAAATTCTTCCCCTTCCTTCACACAGGCCAGAGGATTCATCTCCACCAATAAGGAGAAAGTACCATAACTATGGGCTTTGGGACAAGGATTGCAGCATAGGATGAGATATAAGAGAATAGAAAAACAATTCCAATCCAAGTTTGATAAAAAGTGCTACCTTTGTCCTTTAAGTTCCCCCAAAGTACTCATTTCCCCCCCCTTTTTCTTGAGTTATGGGGTAATAAAATTACTCTCCCTTGGGGTTGTGGTTGGTAGTAGCAGCTAGCAGAAAATACATAATAATATTCCCTTGTGTGCTCTTTCTGTACTTCTCCCCCCACCCCCTCTGGATTTGTGGTGGTTGGGGAGAGTTCTGTGCAGAAGTCATAGAGCTATCTCACCAGAGTTTGTCCAAGGGTCTAATTCTTCCTCCCTCTTTTCCTTTATTCCCCTGCCCTGAATTTCCTACCCCTCAGGGGGTATACTCTGGGATTTCTGCAAAATATATACTTCAAAGATGAGAAATGTCTATGCAGACATGAAGGGTGCTAACTTGCTGCTCCTCACTGTCATCCTTTCAGAGGAGACAGGGAATTAATGACCATGATGATGTTGGAAAGTTTGCTATGTAGGATTCAAGGTAAACAAGAGTTAAAGCTTCTCCAACCAAAAGAAAAATCAGATTGTTTTTTAGAAGCCCCTCCCTCCAAACAAGTGTATTTTAACTACATTGCAACTCCAGCTACAAAACTGGACATACTTAGGAAAAGTAAGCATGAGAATAAAATAGAATTTTGAGATATTTTGAATACTCAACAGCCTTTATTGCAAATTAAGGAACTTGAAACTCTCCATCAGTGAAAGCTATCTCCTTGGACAGCTATTATGCTCCCAAAGTGTTAAAAAAAATGCTTTTTCTACAAAGGATCCTTGTATGTCTCTTACTACTGCTTCCATCTAGACAATCATTTCGACTCCTATATTTGCACTGTGCTTTGGGGTTTTCTTCCTTTAAAAGAATATTAAAATATAACTTTTAATTTTTCCTTATTAGTTTTTTATATTAATTTTGTTTTCAGTATTCTACAATTACTGACATATAATTTAGACTATTTTTTCCCTTCCCTCCCTTCTTCCTCCCCCACTCCCTCCCTGAAATGGCATAACATTTTATATAGGTTCTATACATACATTCCTATTAAATACATTTTCACTATAGTCATGTTGTGTAGAAGAATTAAAATGAATGGGAGAAATCATGCAACAAACCAAAACTTAATACAAAAGAAAATGATCTACTACATTCTGCAATTGAATTCTGGATATGGAGGGCATTTTGCTTTAAAAGACCATTGGGAATTTTTTTAAGTCCTTACATTGCAATGAAGTTCCAAGTCTACCAGAAAAAACTCTTGCACACTGTAGTTGTTGCTATGCTCAAAGTTCTCCTGGTTCTGCTCCTTTTGCTCAGCATCTGATCATATAAGTCTTTCCAGGCCTCTCTGAAGTCTTCCTGTTCATCATTTCTTATAGCGCAATAGTATTCCATTACATTCATCTACCATGCTCATTCAGCCATTCCCCAATTGACTGGAATCCCCTTGATTTCCAGTTTTTGACCACCACAAAGAGGGCTGCTATAAATGTACATGTGGGGCCCTTTCCCATTTTTATGATCTCTTGGAGGTACAATCCTAGAAGCGGTATTGCCGGGTCAAAAGATATGCACATTTTTGTAGCCCTTTGGGCATAGTTCCAAAGTGCTCTCCAGAATAGTTGGATCAGCTCACAGCTCTACCAACAATTAATTAGTGTTCCAACTCTCCCACATCTTCTCCAACAATTATCATCTTCCTGTTCTGTCATGTTAGCCAATCTGATAGGTGTGATGTGGTATCTCAGAGTTGTTTTGATTTGCATTTCTCTAATCTATAGTGATTTAGAGCATTTTTTCATATGATTATAGATATCTTTAATTTCTTCCTCTGAAAACTTCCTGTTCATATCCTTTGACCATTTATCAATTGGGGAATGACTTGTATTCTTGTACATTTGACTCAATTCTCTATGTATTTTAGAAATGAGGCCTTTGTCACAGACACTAGTTGCAAATATTCTTTTCCAGTTTTTTGCTTCCCTCCTAATCTTGGTTGCATTGGATTTGGTTGTGCAAAAACTTTTCAGTTTAATGTAACCAGAATTATCCATTTTGTGCTTCATAATGCTTTCTATCTCTTCTTTAGTCAAAAATTCTTCCCTTCTTCATAAATCTGATAAATATACTAATCCTTGCTCCACTAATTTGTTTATAGTATCAATCTTTATACCTAGATCATGTACCCATTTGGACTTTATTCTTGTGTACAGTGTCAGGCATTGGTCTATGCCTAGTTTCTGCCACACTTTTATCCAGTTTTCCCAACAATTTTTGTCTAACAGTGAGTTCTAATCCAGGAAGCTGGGGTTCTTGGGTTTATCAAACAATAGATTGCAACATTCATTGATCCTTATTAGTTTTTAAGGACCAAAATGTTCATCTTTTTTTGGATACACTTTAAGAAAACAATAAGCTCTACAGAAATAGTGATGGTATTGGGTGCCCAATTTTGCACTAAAAACAGATAGGCATTCTAAAAGAATGGAAGATGGGTTCAAATTAAAGTCATTTGCATGAGATATAGGGAGCAGGCAGCAGTGGGGCAGAGGTAGGGGTATGGGGCTGCAATATAGACTTATACCTTTTCTTCCTAATTGATATTTTATTTTTATTTTTCAATTTTCAGTCCACACGATTTTGAGTTCCAAATTTTCTTCCCCATCTCTGCCCTCCCTCACCCCAAGACAGCATACATTCTGATTACCTCTTCCCATAATCTTCCCTCCTTTTTATCACCCTCCCCCTTTCTTATTCCCTTCCTCTCTTACAGGGCAAGATAGATTTCTATACCCCATTGTCTGTATATCTTGTTTCCCAGTTTCATCTATAAACAATTTTTAACATTCATTTTTAAAACTTTGAATTCCAGCTTCTGTCCCTTCCATTCTCCTCACTCACCCCCATTGAGAAGGCAAGCAATTTAATATAGGTTATAAATGCATAGTCATGAAAAACACTTCCATAACAGTCATGTTGTGAAAGACTAACTATACTTCCCTCCATCCTATCCTTTCTTCCCCATCTATTCTATTTTCTCTTTTGACCCTGTAACTCCTCCAAAGTGCTTACTTCTAATTATCCCTTCCTCCCGTTTACCCTCCCTTCTATCATCTCCCCTCCCCTCAACTTCCCCTTTCCCTACTACTTTCCTCTAGGGTAAGATAGATGTTTGTACCAAATTGAGTGTGCATGTTATTCCCTCTTCAGTCAAATCATATAAGAGTAAGGTTCACTCTTTGCCTTTCACCTTCCTCTTCTTTCCTTCCATTGTAAAAGCTTTCTCTTGCCTCTTTTATGTGAGAGATAGTTTATTTCATTCTCTTTATTCCTTTCTCAGTCTCTCAATATATTCCTCTCTCACCCTTTAATTTTATTTTATTAGATATCATCCCTTCATATTCAACTCACTGTGTGCCTTCTGTCTATATATAAAATCCCTCCAACTACCCTAATACTGAGAAAATTCTCAAGGGTTATAAATGTTATCCTTTCATATAAGAGTGTAAACAGTTCAACTTTAGTAAGTCCCTTATGATTTTTTTTTTCCTGTTTACCTTTTCAAGCTTCTTTTGATTCTTGTATTTGAAAGTCAAATTTTCTTTTCAGGTCTGCTCTTTTCATCAAGAATGCTTGAAAATCTTGTTTCATTGAATGACAAACTTTTCCCCTGAAGGATTATACTCAGTTTTGCTGGGTAGGTGATTCTTGGTTTTAATCCTAACTCCTTTGACTTCTGGGATATCATATTCTAAGTCCTTTAATCTCCTAATGAAGAAACTGCTAGATCTTGTGTTATCCTGATTGTATTTCTACAATATTTGAATTGTTTCTTCCTGATTGTTTGCCATATTTTCACCTTGACCTGGGAACTCTGGAATTTAGCTATAATATTCCGAAGAGTTTTCCTTTTGGGATCTCTTTCAAGAAGTGACTGGTTGATTTTTTCCATTTCTATTTTACCCTCTGGCTCTAGAATATCAAGGCAGTTTTCCTTGATAATTTCTTGAAAGATGATGTCTAGGCTCTTCTTTTGGTCATGGTTTTCATATAGATCAATACTTTTTAAATTATCTCCAGGTCAGTGGTTTTCCCAATGAGATATTTCATATTGTCTTCTATTTTTTCATTCTTTTAATTCTGTTTTACAATTTCTTGATTTCTCATAGGGTCATTAGCTTCCATTTGATCCATTCTAACTTTGAAGGAATTATTTTTTTCAGTGAGCTTTTGGACCTCTTTTTCCTTTTGGCCATTTCTTCTTTTTAAGACATTCTTCCACTCATCTTTTTTTTTTTTACCTCTGTTGACATTTGGGTTTTTATATTTTTAAAGATGTTATTTTCTTCAACTTTTTTTGCATCTCTTTTGTCAAGCTGTTGACTTGTTTTTCATGATTTTCTTACATCACTTTCATTTCTCATTTTTTCTCCACCTCTCTTACTTGACTTTCAAAATCCTTTTTGAACTCTTCCATGGCCTGATACCACTGCATATTTTTCTTAGAGGCTTTGACCTTGTAGGAGCTGTGACCTTGCTATCTTTCTTTGGTTGTATGCTTTGTTCTTTCTCAGAGTGTATGCTTTGAGCTTCCTTGTCACAAGAAAATACCTTTACATCAAGAAAGTAGCCTTGTATAGTCTTATTTTTCCCCCTTTTTGTTATTTCCTCAGCCAATTACTTGATTTTTGAGCTTTTTGGTAAGTAGAGGGTGTACTTCCCCAAGTTTCAGGGGTTTTGTACAGCTGTTTTCAGAGATAACTCTAGGGACCTGTAACTTCTCAGTTCCTCCAAAGTGGTATCATCAAAGAAGTGTTTATTCCTCTCCTGGCATGCACTCTGGTCTGTGAGCCACTACAATGACTCTTTCCTGCTCTGGAACTGCGAGTATGATTCCCTCCTCACACCCACCACCAGCTCTGTCATGCCAATGTTCCTCCTTGCCCCAGGATCGCCGCCCAGGACTACAACCCAGATCAACTGCTTAACTCCTCCCCCATCTATAGGCTGAGAGCTTCAGAAGATGCAAGTGCTGCAGCAGTGGTGGCTGTAGGCTTGGGACTGGGGTCTCTTTTTACTCTCTCACCCAGGTGAGAGAGCTTTCCCACTGATCTTTGAAGTTGTCCTTAGTGGATTGAGAAGCTGGAAACCACTACAGCTACCAGTGATTTAGCACAATGAGGCCTGCTCCAGTCACATTTATGCTAGTGCAGCTCACTCTGGGTTGGGCTGTGCTCTGATTTTGTTGCAATAAATCCTTCTTGTCAGCCTTCCAGATTGTCTTGGGCAGGCCATCTCTTTCACACTGTCATTTTGTGGCTTCTGCTGCTCTTGAATTTGTTTGGAATAATTTTTTACATGTATATTGAGGGGTTTGGAATAGAGCTGACAAGATTTTTTTCACTGACCTTCCAAGTTGTTCTTGGCATTTTAGGGTAGAGAAATTTGGAAACTGCCACAGCTGCCAGTGATTCAGTCCCCCTGAGGCCTGCTCAGGTCTCATCTGTGTCTGTGTGGTCCATGCTAGATTGCACTGCACTCCCAGCCTGACATGGTAGATGTTTCCTGTAGAACTTCAAACTGTTTTGGGCTGGAGATTTGCTTCATACCATCATTCGGTGGGTCCTGCAGCTCCAGAATTTGCTTAGCCATTTTTTTACAGGTAATTGGGGGATTTGGGGGAAGAACTCAAGCAAATCCCTGCTTTTACTCCATCTTGTTTCTGTCCCCTTATACCCCCTTATTACATGTTTCTTTGACCTAACTCACTCAGGTATTCCAGCCTACTCTGCTTCCTCAGGGATGAGTTGTTAATTTGTCAGTGAGAAGCCAAGAGTCAAGAATTGTCTTATCTCCATAGAACCAGGATTTCTATTCTAAGCACTGGAGTTTAGAAGTGGATCTTATGAATAAGGAACCTAAAAATCAGAAAGATGAAGTAAGTGGTCTAAAGCTACAAGTGTTTATAATTATCTAAGTAAAATATACATTTCAGAAGTTGGGATGTGACCTCAGGTAAGCTAATTTCTAACTGCCCAATCTTCTTTCCACCATGGCATTTTGTTTTTGAGAATTGAAAGGTCAATGAGTCAACAGTGTTTCTGGGCTGCCAAAAACATTAATATGATTTTTATCTGCATTGAGAGACTCATGGTATTTTGAATGATGGATGTAATATTCCTGCTGAATTTTGCCCAGGTCAGGTCACATCTAAAGTTCTGTCTGCTATAGTTTAGTAAGCATATTGACAAACTATAGGTGGATATAGTGTGGGACCTTATGACCATGCTGGACATAGAGGTTATAAAAGAGCTGCTAAATGTGTTGATTGGAGAAAAAAAGCATTTAAGGGTGACATGACAGCTGTCTGAGAATTCGAAAGGTTATTAAAGGCAAGAAGTAGATGTGTTCTGTTTGACGCCAACAGGGAGAACGAGGAACACTGGGTAGAAATTACAGAAAGGCAGATTTTTACTCCATATGAGGAAATCCTGAATAAAACTGGAAGCTATTTGAAAATGAAATGTTTACCATTTAATAGGTTATGACTTTGCACATGTGAAGGTCTTTAAGTAGAGCCTGGCTGGTCAGTTGATAAGTCAAGTCAACCAGCATTTATTAAGTACATACTTTATGACACTCACTGTGTCATGCTAGGAATACAAATTGTTGTTGATGTTGTCATTTGTCCTTGAATAGGACCAAAATGGAGTCACTATGTTAGAGTCAAGTCACAGTGTGTCCGACTGTGACTGATCAGAGCTTGGAGTATTCTATCACAGGGTGGGCAGAAATAGTTGATTTGGGGGATTCTCTAAATTTTTGCATCTCACATTTCTTTTGGGCTATTTTAATTCTGCTTTGCTTATAGGGCACAGCACCTTCTCTGATGAGGGCACACCATGCTGAGTGGTCCTGTGCCAGTGTCTCTGATGTCACACAATAAATTCCAAAGTTCTTAAGAGAGATCTTGAGAGTGTCCTTGTAGTGCTTCTTCTAAACAGCATGTGAGCACTTGTCCTGTGTGAGTTCTCCATAAAATAGTCCTTTTGGCATGTGTATGTTTGGCATTTGAACAATATGGCCAACCTGTCAGAATTTCACTCTCTGCAGTAGTGTTTGAATGCTTGGCAGTTTAGTTTGAGAAAGGACCTCAGTGTACCTTATCCTGCCAAGTGATCTTCAGAATTTTCCTAAGACAATTCAAAAGGAAGTGATTCCATTCTCTGGTATGATGCTGGTATACTGTCCAGGTTTCAGAAGTGTACAACAATGAGCTCAGCTTAATGACTCTATAGACCCTCAGTTTGGTAGTTAGTCTAATAGCTCTTCTCTCCCATACTTTCCTTCAGAGCCTGCCAAACCCTGATCTAACTCCAGCAATGTGTGTGTCAACCTCATTATCCATGTGTACATCCCTGGAAAGTATACTCCTATGTTAAGTGAACTTATCCATGGCATTTAAAACTTCTCCATTTGCTATAACCAACATTTCCACACATGGATGGTGCTGGCTGATCAAGCACTTGCGTTTTCTTGGTGTAAATTGTTAGATAACAATTATCACAAGTTAATTTCCTAGTTCATGTTAGGAATACAAATACAGGCAAAAAAGAAAGAAAATTCTTACCTTCAAAGAACTTACATTGTAATGGGGAAGGCACCTCATAGAGCAAAGTAGAAAAATGGTGGTGATGGGTGGGGAGAGCCGGTAATTTATGCATAGACATGGTAGAGAAAAAAAGTTCAGAGAATCAGGATTGGAGTCTGGGCAGGAATGAAGGAGTGAACACAGTTGCCTTGGATATTTCATTAAAATGAAGGATTTTTAAAGAACTGGCCAAATAAGGTGCAATTACAAGAAGAGAAGAACTTTCCAGGGTGAGAAGACTGCCTGAACATGATGGAGAAAGGGCTAGATAGTGAGGAGGGGAGCCCCAAAGGGAAAGGAGAAGATGTTGCCAGGTAGGAGAATGACAGGAGAATTTAAAAGAATGATAGGTGTGTAACAGTGGAGTTTCCTACGCAGGAAGTTTCTATCATGCTAGTCTCTTCCTCAATACAGCACCACACATATAACTACTTGAAGCAAAAGTCCTCAGTATGGAATTTGGAACCACTGATGTAGAAATCTACCTCTCAAGAGCAAACGTCAACTATAGGTTTGGCTTGTGTTGAAAAAGAATTATTTTAGTAGCTAATTTGTTTTCTTATTTACTTATTACTGCCAACCTCTGGCATAACGTTTGGGGAATATAGTACTTCATCATATATGTATATGTAGTCAATCTATCTTCAGAAATAAAAGTCTTATCAATTGATCAATGAATCAGCAAGTAGAAATTCTTTAAGCACCTACCATGTGCCAAACACTGTTCTAGGCATTCAAAGACAACAATGGAACATGAGCTTACATTCTATTAGGGGAGAAGACATGCACAATCTAAGGATGTGTATATATGTACAGAATATAATGTATGTGTTATATACACATGTAGACAACACATATAAATATATGTATGTATGCACAACGTAAGTACATCTAAGTACATAAACGTATGCAGCATGTACAATCTAAGTACACACATTTACATCTAAGTACACACACACATATACTCAGATTGTGCGTGCTGTGTATATATACACACCTATTACAAAATAAATTTAAATTGAATGAAACAATTGATGTAAAATATCCATATATTTATACAATTTTGAACATTGACCAACATTAAGCAAGTACTCTTCACTTTAGGTAGCTAGTTAGTAATTTAAATTCATCATTTCAAACCCCTCCCTCTCCATTCAGGAAAAAAATATTTGAAAATTTAGAGATTCTCTGAGAAATAATGCAATAGCTGATTTAGGATTGAGGTTTTAACAAAGATGTTGCTTCCATAGGCTTATTTTCCACAAAAACTTTTAGCCAAGTCCCTTAAAAAGCACCCAAATTCATGTCCAGTTTCTTAAATACTTGTTACTTTTGACATATATGGGAAATGTTTCCAGTGTCTGCATATTAATCTCCTGATTACCTTTCTTTGAAAAGAAAAGGAATGTGCCCAGCCAGGCAGTCAATCTGAAGGTGATATTTTCCCTTGATAAATAGCTCATCTTCCTTCTTCAGCACTGCAAAGTACTTTTGTCCTTTATTTGCCTCTAATGCTTATGATAAAAAATTAAATTACTGTTCATCCTTTCAATCCGGTTTTCCTCAGAGGCTCTCTGCTGAAGAACAAACATTTAAGAGGGGATGCAGAAGGTTTAGTTTTATACACAGCCCTACTATATTATTCATTGCAATGCATTTTTAATGTCACAGAAAGAAAGTAAAATATATTCTAATTTCTAGGGCCAGACAGGTAATGATCTAGGGAATGATAAACTCTCAGAGACTGAAGAGAAGTATATAATAAGAATAATAAAATAAAGCTGGGGGAGGACAAAGGGAGAGGGAGGGAGGGATGGGAAAAAAGAGAGAGGGAGAGAAAAAAAGAAAAAGAAGGAGAAGGAGAAAAAAAAGACCCATAACAGGGAATTAGTGAGATAGCTATCTCTAGAGAATGTAGTCACAGTGAAGATGTCAGTGACCTTGGCCTTACAAACATTCAACATCTTTCAAATATTACCTTTACAGTGGAGAAATGGATCAGTTAGGGCACACAGGACATCAACAACCAATTTCCCTTTTAAAATGAAGCTGTGCTCATTACCATAGCCATTGGGATTTGGAGAAAGTCAGTTTTATAAGTGAAGTCTCTTTTCTCCACTTCATTGTACTTTCATAAACCAAATTTTAGTCTTAGTTTTTCATAAATAAAGCAATTTCTCCCTTAAACACCTGAGAAGATGTATGTGAGCATTATCATTAGTTTTAAAACCTGATATTCTTTTACAAGAACATGGAGTGAACAAAGCACTTTCCTTTGTTTATGAATTGTCAGGGCTAATGGTTTTCTTTCTATTGCATTCTCAAGGAATTCAGTGATATATCTCCAATCCAAGAGTTACTACATCTAGTAAGGAATCAATTTGCAAAACTGTTTAGACTATGAGAGTGCAGATTCAACTTTACAGAGCCTGCTTTGCAAGCATACAAAATTATTTTATTCACGAAGTGAGAGAAGCTCATCATTGTCTGATATAAACAGGAAGCATCTCATTCATCAGAACATCATTTCCAGAGGCTGTTCTGAGATTCTTCAAAGCCATAGTCAATCTAGTGTCAATGGAATTTACATATTTTCAACTTGAGGAGGCTGTCTTTATGGAAAAGTAGGCTGTCAGGTAGGGATATTATGCTATTTATGGGTGCCTATCAAAGGTGTAGTAGAAATTGAGTCAGCATCCAGGAAATGAGTGGCCAGTTCAGTTATTGGTTAGCTAAGGTAAAAACAAACTATCAAATGATGAACATAAGATTTAGAAGGTGACTAAAATATGGAAATGCCTTGTAAATATGAACCTAACGGAGCAAATGGAAATTATTTAAGGACATCTCCATGCCTTTATTTTTCTACTCACAAATTATGGGAACATTGACTCTTTCTGCATTATTAGTATATGTGCTTCATAACTACATAAAGTCTCAACTGCCCTCTACCTATATAAAATAGGCTTTTGTCCCCACACTGTTACAGCATATAACATTGCAAATCCATCTAAAATTTTTATCACATTGGCATTACTCAATATGTGCTTGTCTTAACTTTATTTTTACTGATTTATTTCATGGCTATCACCATAGCAACTAGGCAGTTTTTAACAAAATGAAAAACATTCATTATTTGAAGCCACCTACAACGATTCGTGATAAACAGGCTATCACTGCTTCTGAATGAATTATAATGAAAATCAAATTATCAGCCACAATCAAAGACTAACAAAGCCAATCATCTGAACATCCAATGCTTTGTCCTAGTCTGTGCAGCTTGATTCTATCTTATTCTTTTGCCAAAGCACTTAGATAGTCTCCATTATTATAGGGTGCAAGAACCTGGGGGTTTTGGAGCAAGACATTTTATTTAGATGAGCACTGCTATTGTTACCTAAATCTACTCAAATTGTGCCTGAAAGAAAGCATCCTCTTGTGGATCTCACAGTGCTTTCTCTTTTATGCTAGTTCTTTTGAGCCTGCGCCTATGGAAAGAAGCATTTATGACAGCAGAGAATATCTATTCAAAAATACTTAAAAATGATTGTGGTCTAGTTTTTCAGTTGCATTTCTTCTGTCAGAGATGCTCAGAGGACATTGAAGGCTTGACTAGTTACCCTTTGAGGGATCTCTTACTTCCATGATTTATCATCTCTACCCAGAAGACTGGGACCATTACTATGATACCACTGAAGTGTGCAGCATCACACTCCATTTGCAAGTGTATAGTTTTGGTTTACAGGTTGTATGAAGCAAAGAGAAATTATTTTATCTGAAGAAAACAACAGAACAAATGGAAAATGATGAAACACTCTCAGTCTTGTAGAGCTTTAGTTAGTTATGTGCTAACGCCTCAACCTGTCAATTCCTTCCTGAAAGATGGTATAGGTCACCAGTCCCTGTCCATCCCTTCTGCAGTTTTCCAAACCCTTTTATCTAAATCTTAAAAAAAAGGTAGGTGGTAGCTTAAGCTGAAAAAGAAGGAGATAGAGAAAATTTCCTAAATACAACCACAAATCTAGATAACATTAAATAATCTAGAGTATCGAGGCTGAATATTAGTAACAATGACCAGAAATTCACTGGAGACAAAAACTACAAGAAAATGGCCAGTCACAAAACTCAAGGCCTCAACGTTTATGAACTGATGCACAAATTATGGGTCAGAAATGAGATGTACTAGAGATTCTAATGCAAGGTAGGAAATTAACTTAATGGGATAAGATGCATGTCTGGAATATGGATGTGGAAGGCTATACCTTTTTCATAAGTAAGCAAATATGCACAAGACATTATCATTTCAGTATATCCAGGAGCCAGAGAGGGAGAAACAAGATTGTGAGGATCAGTGTGATGGATGTAGGCATAAACAAAAGGTATATTTTCACTGATGCATACAACAGATCACCTGGAAAAAGAAGAGGAGTTTGGAAAAATGATCTGAATGTCTGGATCCAAAGGAGAGCCATAATGATTGTATGCCAACTTAAAAGGGTATTGTAGTAGGGCAATACAGGGACCTGGCTTTTGTTTTGTGAATATACTTTTATCAGTGAATTGGATAAATGATTAAAAACCATGTTTATCAGATGTGGGGATGATACTAAAAACTAGGGACCCCAAAAATCTTGACTGACTAGAATAAGTCAAATCTAATAAGATGAAAAGATAGATATAAAATTTAAACTTAAAATTAGGGGGAAATGCCTTCTAAAGTAGAAGATGGGAGAAGCATCTTTACATGGCAATTAGTCTGAAAAAAATTCTAGGGTTTGGGTGGCCTGGAAGTTCAAGATGCATCAATAGTGTGGTGTCAGCCAAAAAGGCTACTGTCCCCTTAAGCTTCATTTAGAGGCACAGTGCCCAGGGAAATGTTAGTCCCATTTCAGTGCGGACTGCAGTATTGTGTTCAGTTATTGTAACATTTAGGAAGAGTTTTAATATATTAAAGCATGTCCAGATGAAGGTAAGCAGGGTGGTGAAGGCCCTTGAGATCACTCCATGTGATGACTGACTAGAGGAAAAAGGTTTAATTAGCCTGGAGAATAGAAGACTCAGAGAGTATAATACTTTTCTTTAGGTATTTGTAGGACTGTTATATGGAAGAGGAAATTTTTTATTTGGTTGGTTTGGTCTTATGATGAGGGTAGAACTAGAAAAATGGGCAGATGTTACAGAAAGTCAAATTTAGACTTGACATAAGAGAGGAAACCCAACCAACGAACCAGAGAAACAAAACGTTCCTAACAAGTAGAACAATGAAAATGCATGGGAAGTTTCAGGAGGTAAAACATTTTCCTCAGTAAAGTTCTTCAAGCACAGTGGTTAATCATTTGTTAGATATGATGGGGAGGGGATTCTGTTTAGTTTTTTTTTTTTTGAGGTCTCTTTCACCTCTGAGAGTAAGCAGTTGCTGGAGGGTGACTTAGGTATTGCCTCCTGTGATCAGGCCTACAGAGTTCTCTGGCTCCTAGCAGATGACTCTTGAAAAAACATTAATCTTGTCATCAGTAATAGTTTTTTAATCTGGGTACTCTTCTACATATGGCAAAAGAAGCACTCTGGAATCTCAGGCTTGGCACAAATACATTTCTCTCTTAGTCCATCAGTGCATTATAAGGGGTCTCTGTACTGAAGAATCTCTTATGTAATATATTTCCTGAGACCTCTGATCTTGTACAAGGCTGCCCAGAAGCCAGCAATATGCTACCCTTCTCACCTCTGTGCAAATCAGTGATATTAATGATACTACAATGACGTGAATACTAACTTCAAAGCATCATGTTCTTTTTTCTCCAAGAACTCCAAGAATAAGGTGGTATGTCTTTTGACTGAAGGACTATGACCCTCCCTATGGGTCAGGGGTCATATCACCAGGATTTTTTCTGTGAAGTTTGAATTAGGTCAAAGGGATATACTTGAGGACCTCAAGGACCACATGGTATAGACACAACAGAATACGTTGATTTCTTATCAATTGTTTCTACTCCCTAAGCCTTCTCCTAGGAGCAACTAATTACAATTTTAAAATAACCTTGGACTATTGTCCTCTATGTCCAGAGTTATGGGTGATAGCATGGGAAGCCACACATTCCTAGGAACATGAAAAAAACATCTAGACATAGATTCTGACAAAGCACATTCTTTTGGCAAAACCTTGTTAAAAGTATGTTTTATTTTACTGAAATTAAGAATGTTCCAGAAAAACCTGGAAAATATGGTCTCCGTACTTCAAATTCTGTAGAATATTTACACTCCTGGAAAGATTGCTCCCTTTCTCATATCTCAAGTCCTACTTATGCATACCTGGGAATGAGAGTCAAAATAAAATTTGTGATATGTGCAATCCATTTTTCTGGGCAGATTTTTAAAACAGGCACATTGTATTTGTCAAACACAGCATACAGCTGCATATGCTATCACGCTGTGGCAGCATCTAATAACATTTCAATCTTCTACCCACTTATCTGGGGAGAGGAAAAAACACTCGCAAGAGTGTGAATGAACACTGTTCTCTTTCCTCTAACACTCATATATTATTTACAATTACAAAATATTACTTTGAAACTTTAAACATTATTTTTTTTTGTACAATAGATTGCTTTTACCCTATAGCACTACCTAACTGTGGCCAGACACATTTTCCCTCACTCACCTCAGTCTACTGAGGGCTCAGGCCCAGACTGGGGTGCTTGGACCCTTCGGCGTTTCTTGGGTGCTTTTGATCATGGATCATTGATAAATATTCTAAAAAGTATAAGGCATTGTTCAGAGCACACATACAAACATAAAATGGTTCTTGTTTCCTAGATGCCAAAGAGAAACAGATGTGTCTTATTAGAGTGACCCTGCTTTCCCAAGGGTAGGCGTGGTTGATTGGAGTGCCATCATACATCTGATGCTCCACATTCATCACAGGAAAATGTGGGACAGAGAGAAAGGAAAGAGACAATTCTTTAGTTGAAATTGTGTCTCTGTATTTCTTGTGCATGTTTTTTCTGTTATCGGAGGGGCTAGGCCTGGAGCTTTGTAACTTCAAGTGGTTCCAGTTCCACCTTCAGGAGTCCTTGAGTGCTAAGCAAGAACACAGCAGCATGACTGAGCTAGGCTAGTTGAGGCTTAGGAATATAAGGACAGATAAAGAGATCCACAGCCTGTTATTTGTGACAGTAGGGCACAATATAAAAGATGTTGAACTGCACAAATGTGGGATCTCCCAGGTTTTTGGGTCATAATGTTGATGGCCGTGTTGAGTTCTAGGGAACAAGGACCATTTTATGCTCTGAAAGATTCCCCGTACTTTGTATACTTTGCACTAAGAAGGGGTTTAAAGCTGTCCTTAATTATATGTATGAAATGGAAAAGGAGATAGATTTGGAGCAAGGGAAAGAAATCAATGACTATCCAAAGAATATACAGGTACCAAGAGTGTGCTGGAACAGCATGAGCATTTACAAATTAGAAATCAGCGGGGTATAAATCAGGATTTGATGTATCATTTTGTTAATTGTCTAGATTTAAGGAAGTAAAAGAGAAAATGTTAATAAAACAGATTAAAGTTACAAGTGTGTCACATGCACATTTTTTTTCAAAGTTGGTTTTGAAACATTTTCCATCAAATTCCTGTCTGGTACCCACAAGCATCAGAGGAAGACCTAGAGCATTCTGGGTAGATTGTCTATAGGAGATTTATGGATAAATATGGAAGAGAATATGAGAAGGTCTGGGGAAGCTCCAGTCCATACTGCTAGAGTGACCTCACTGATGAAATCTCATTTCCATCTATGTTAGAGCTGAACTGAATTGAGCAGTACATTTATTTAGAGCTTTATGATTTCTAAAATACTTTCATGTACATTATCTTACAGATATAACTCAATCACATAAGAATAGCCCATAGTTATATGAGGGGCAGCTAGGTGGCACAGTGTATATTGTGCTGGGCTAGAGTCAGGAAGACTCATCTTTCTGAGTTCAAATCTGGTCTTAGACACTTACAAATACTATTTACCTCAGTTTCCTCATCTATAAAATGAACTGGAGAAGGAAAGGGCAAACCACTTTAGTATCTTTGCCAAGAAAACCCCTAAATGGGGTCACAAAAAGTCAGGCATGATTGAAAATGACTGAAAAAACCACAAAAATAGTTATACAGTTCTTTAGGGCTTCAAAGCACTTTCCTGACAATAATCTCATGAGGAAAGGGGTGAGATTTTCCTGTGGTGTAGATAGCATTTGTATGCCCATTTTACACATGAGAAAACTAATGTTCACAAATATTCAATAATTTGTCCATGATCACACAGTAAGCAAATGTAAGAGTCAGTCTTAAAACAGAGGTTACCTGATGCCAAGTCTATGATTTTCTTTACTACACCATACTGCCTCTCTGTGGTAACTTGCAAATTCTTAATTTTTGTGACCTTCTATCATACCCACTGTGAGCCCCAAGGATCACCAGTTTCCATTATTTTCATATTCTTGTTCTCCCAGAGAAAGTCATTAAAAAACATACTTACTGGACCTGGTCTAGATTTCATGCTAACTAATATTAACTGGGCATTCAGTGAGACTTAGCAGTTTTCCATTCATCTCACTGACTTCTGATCTCCTTCACCATAGTAGTTCTTTGTTATGTATATGTTTTTAAGGAGACATTAATGCAACGAAGTAATATCATTCACTTTGAGTGCTTTAGTATATTGTAACTCTTGAATTTCCATGGTAGATAGTATAGTAATTTCCAGTGTTCTGCAGCAATCATTCAGTCATATTTGAAGAGCTGTTTATAGGTGTCTATTGACGATACCTGACAACACAATCTATCAATGAGAACGGGATTCTGCTAAGGTTGCACAAGCACGGGTAATGTCACTTTAGTGGCAAGTACTCTGGGAAGCATGTGAATAGAACTTTTATTCCTTGCTTAGATCAATCAATAAAGCAAATATTTATTAATAATATCAGATTTGCCAAGACCAGTTGTAGGTGTTAACAGTTTGAAGACTTAATATAATAGCCCCTGCTCCTAAGGAGTTTATATTCCATAGCAATAGACAGCATGCATAAACTGAAATATTTACAAACTAAGCATAAGATAAATTTGAAGGAGAACTGGTAGAATCAAGAAAGGTCTTATATGGTGTTTGAGCTTAGTTTTGATGAAAACTAGGGGATTATAAGAGGTGATGGTAAGGAGGAAATGCATTCTTAAGATAGTATAGGCTTTGGGTTGATTGTCTGATTTGACCTCTATAAACATCTTCAACCTTGCCCTGAATATATAAGCTTTCTGTCTTTCTATCTCTCTCTTTGTCTCTGACTCTCTGTCCCTTTTCCATCTCTGTGTATCTGTCTGTCTCTCTCTCTGGCTCTGTGATTGTTTCCTTTCACAATCTACACTATGCAGTTTGTGGATTTGAGGTTCCCCAGAGGGAGGGTTAACTTTGGTATATGGCTATTTGTACTAATACCATAGTTCTTGAGCCCCCACTGGTGCATTTCCTATGAGCAAATCAGTCAAAATAACTCCATTAAGTCAAACAAAATATTTACTAAGTAGATGACAAGAACAAGAATAATAGTTTCATAATATTTCACCCATATATTTGCAATGCACTCCTCCCCCAATGCACATACTTTCTATGTAGAAACTTAATGGGGTTACATTGCATACATGTAGGAAACACATGTGACCAAGGCAATTCACAACTCAGGAACTATGAGCATTAAGGATTTTTTCTCTTATTCAGGAAACAACCTTTTAAACTTCATTGATAGACAGTCTGTGTTAGACAAGTGATTCCACCACTAAACTGGGGTATTCCATAGCTATGTGAATTTATTTCCTCATAGGGCATGATACCATAGCAGGATAGACCAATGTGCTTGACTGTTTCACTGTTACTCTTACTATTCTGGGCACTTCCCCTGCTCAACTGGGTTTATGCCCATTCTATATGCGTAACTTTAGTCTTTAGTACTTCCATTTCAGATCTAACTAGCGTTCTCATTTGTGATAGTGTTATTTTTTAAAAAGGCAAATGTTGTCATAGGAGCCTCCAGTTCTGCATCCTCAACTGAGTTCTGAGGGTTTTCTTCTCTATTTTTTTGGTGGTATGTTGCAGAGCAAAGAAATATCTCCTTTCTTTTCCCCTTCCTCAGTAGTAGGTGGAATTGAAGAGGTAAATGTTGCCTCTCATCAATCAATTCTTTTCAGCAATAGGTGATGTGGAAGAGAGACATAGCCTTGCTTCATATAGCTGCCAGATCAGTTTTCTGACTCTTGGGCAGGAAGCTATACCTTTACTTCGGCAAAGCTCCAGGGTCTCTTCTCTTACCCTTTCAGTGGCTCAGAAATTGATCCTGACCTTGAGAAACATTAATCCAGTTTATAACAATAGCTAGGTGCCATTGTGGATAGAACATAGATTCAGGGTTGGGAATACATAAATTAAAATTCTGCTTCAGACACCTACTAGATGTGTGGTACTGGGTAAGTTACTTACCCTCTCTATACTTTGGATTCATCATTTGTAAATATGAGTGTAATAAAACTTATCTCATTGGATTGTTGTGATTGTCAAATGAGAAATTACATAAAGTAATTCATAAAGCTAAAGTGTTATATACATAATTGTCATAATGATTGATGATGATGAAGATGATATTACAAATAAGCAAAATCTCATCTCTGTAAGTTGAACCATGATCAAGAGAAGGATGCTTGTCTAATAATTATAAGACAGTTCCGGAGTTCAGAGGTCCCTACTCATTAATCCTGAAATTCTCTGGCTTTTAAAATGCCAATGAGTAACCAAAACATAGAAAACCTTGAGCCAGGTGTTATACTTGGTAATGTGTCATCTCTGTAGACGCTTTCTCAGCAAAAGTCTCACATTTGTATCTCCTCTTTGCGTCTTTCAGTCATCAAATTGTCACTCTGAAATTAATATCCCTTTAATAGGCCTGAGTCTCAGATGGTGCACAAACATGGGGAAGGAGAAAACATTGATACCTTCCCTCTAGGCAAGAAGAAGGGATAGTTTAGCTGGAAGAGGAGCACTGTGTAACAAGTTTGGAAAGGTAGGCTAGAATGAGATGGTGAAGGGCTATGAGTGCCAAACAGACATGTTTGCTTTAAATCTAAGAAGCCACTGAGCCCTGAGAGGAGTAGTGATATCGTAAAATCTGTGTTTCAGGACAATGCATTTGAAAGTGAAACTGTGGTCTGATGCTACAGGGTTTGTAATTGACCATTTGGAAGGCAGGAAGATCGATCACATTCTATCCCTCATCATAACAGCCATTTGTGGGACTTATCTTCAATAGGACCACACTTCACCATTTTAGCATATACCTCCCCCTCTACCTGTTGTGCAAGCTTTCAGACCTTTCCTTTCTTGTGATTACAACCTAACCTCAACTTGTGCACCCTTATTAGCAGTTGTACAGGTGTCACTGGGGAAAATATATTTGTCTTCCACCAGGCAGTGTACTCATTCTCTCTCCTACCCACACTATCACCTTGTGGTATTGACAGATATCTCTTAAGGCTCAGACTCTACACTCTGAGTAAGAGCTCTTTCTCCTTTTCATTTGGGGTGGAACAGAGTAACAAAAGATTTTTATGTATGCCTAGGTTGTGACAGTACCACCAGTTTTATTATAGGTGTTCAGGGTGCATCTTCAACACCTTACTCTCACTCACCCCATGTATCCCAGCAGTTTACAAACTTTGTAATTTTTGCCTATGTGGTATCTCTCTCATCTGTCCCCTTCTCTTTCCTCACACAACCACAACCTTGGTTCAGGTACACATCAACTCTCATCTGAACTACTGTTGAAATAAATAGCTTTCTTATTGGTCTCCTTGCTTCAGCATTCTTACCTCTCCAATCCATTCTTCAGATAGATGTCACAGTGACTTGTCTAACATGCTGGTCTGACCATGATATTTGACTACTCACCATACTTCAATGGTTCCCTATAAAATTTGATTTGTAGGAGCAAATATTATTCCATATTTCCCTGGTTCTTTTAAAAATATATATATTTAAAATATGTTTTGGAGCATGCATTGTTAGTACAGTAAGATAGTTATAAAGTATAATTTATATTGCTTTATAGATAATATACAGTATAATTTATAAATGATTAAATATGTACATTTTATAGGTGTATGCTCAACATATTTTACTATTTGAGATGCACAATCAGAATAGTTTGAATACTAAACATTAAGGGATATTACTTTGGCAGCTGTTTAGCAGATGAATTGGAGAGGGGAAAGATTGGAGGCAGGGAGACGTATTAAGAGTCTGAATGTAAATAAGGATCTGAATAAGTTTTGTGGACATGAAGTTGAAAAAAATAAGAGGGAGATGCAAGAGCTGCTGTGGACATAGAACCAACCAAATCTGGCAGCCTATTAGAAAGAGTGGGTAAGAAAAAGTGAAGAGTCAAAAGAGTTTCCCAATTTGTGAAACTGAGAGGTTGGATGGAAAGTGATGGCCTCAATAAAAATAGGGAAGTTTAACTGAAAGATTGGCATGAAGAGAAAGTTAAATCTGTTGTGAATATACTGAATTTGATATTCATGTGATAACTTGTTGAAAATGTCAAATTGGCATTCAGTGATATGGGACAGGTGTCATTTGTACAGAGGTGATAACTGAACCCAGGAGAACTGATGAGTTCATTAAGATGTACAGAGAAAATAGAAGACGGTGTAGGGCAGAGCCTTTAGGGAATAAATCCAAGCTTTCGAACTCGTCCATTTGGAAAGATAGTCTCAACAGAAAAGAAAACTACTTTGGTGTTGCAGCCTGAGCCTAGGTAATTCAAAATGCAGGTTGAGGGTGGAGCTGAGAAATGAACTGCATGCAAATTATCCTATGTTTAGAGGTAATTAAAGATGAGAAATAAATAAAAAAGATTGACCTATGGAGTAAACAAAGTTTACAGCCAAGGGGAATCATGAAAGATTAAAAAAAACATCAAGGGATAAAGATATAATTTGAATTTAAAGAAAAAGGAGAAGTGAAGGTAGTTCAACTGAACAAAAGCACTATGGGCTTAGCCCATGAATATATAAATATATGTGTGTGTGTGTATGTGTGTGTGTGTGTGTGTGTGTGTGTGTGTATGTATGTGTATGTATATATACGTGTATATATATGCATGTATATATATATACACGTATATATACATATATATGAAGTAAATCCCCTCCTATGAATAAATCAATGAATTTTGTGGCAGAAAATTACAGAATGAGTGGGTAACATATGGAGAGAAAGGAGGCAGAGGACAGACAGCAAGAGAATGGGAAAGGTGGCAGGAGAGAAGTGTTGAAACTGGGGCACTAAAATTGAGGTGGGGAGAGTCAATGAAGGACAGTGTCTCTTAATGAATGTCCGCTAGGGAGCTTCAGTCTTTCAGTGGAATATGTGATACTCCTGATGAGTTTGATCTAGGAGGAGTTGGAGTTTTGGAACCATATCTTCTCTGAGATGTTGTGTGTTTCCAAGGCCAATATTCTTGTTCAGGAGAATGGCACCAAATAGAGTGGGGAAAACATTGGCTCAGAGATGAGACGGTATGGTTGATGGAAAGATGAATAGTCATGGGAAGGGCAGTGGATAGAATGGGATGACACAGTTAGAAACTGGGAATAATTTCTAATGTGGGGCATTCTTTCCATATACATTATTTCTCTCACAAATTGGTACTTCTTAGGCTGAAGCATGACAGGAAGAAAAGGATGATGAAGCAAAATCTCTTAAGGCAATTAACATAGAAATTGGAAGAGGGAGCTTACCCCCAACTTCAAACACGTAAGGAACACAAAGAGATTAAAGAAGGACTAAATGAAAGTATAGACTACAAATCAGAGAACAAAACAAAGGATAATCATCTTTGATAAAAGGTACACAAGAATGAAAAATAACAAACATAAGGAGTGGGAAAGGAGAGGACTGACATTTTGAACTGAGAGGGGGGAAAATGGGAAAAAAGGATAAATGGACAACTAGATGAAAGAAAAAAAATGAATTGATAATTTAAATAAACCTCCAAAACTAAGAAAAGCATTGACAAATAGGAGTAAGGAGGCAGAGGCAGAGAAGGTAACCTATCTGAATAGAGTTGCATCAGAGTAATTAAAAGAAAAAACTATCATAGTGACAATGTATTGACTTAAAAAGGGAAAGGAAAATATTTAAAAATCAATACTAAAAACATAACATAGAAAAAATACAAACCTAACCCTAATAATTTTAAGTGTAATTGAAGTAAAATGAAAGAGAACGACACAATGGATAAGAAAAAAAGTCCTGAAATCTGTCACTAATAAGGAGTACATACATACATACATACATACATATATACATTCATACATACATATATGTAAAAGCAAAGACACATAAACAGGCTAGAACAAAATGTACAATGCATCAAGTGATCCTGAAAAAGCAGAAGATACAGTCCTTCTATCAA
Source organism: Notamacropus eugenii (assembly GCF_028372415.1). Classification (NCBI taxonomy): domain Eukaryota; kingdom Metazoa; phylum Chordata; class Mammalia; order Diprotodontia; family Macropodidae; genus Notamacropus; species Notamacropus eugenii. Next base: position 257,359,538 of record NC_092875.1, on the reverse strand, counting down.
ATACAATAAAAACATAAATTTGTAATATTAATAGAGATAAGCAAATGAATCACATTATACTTAAGAAAATACCAACAATGAATCAATATTTGTAGTAAATGTATATACTCCAAATGGTATACTATCTAAATTCCTGAGAAAAAACTGATTTATAAATACATAATGTAATATTAGTAAGCAACTTCAAAATTCCTCTAATAGAACTGGACAAAAGTAAATAAAAAGACACCAAAAGACAAAAGAAAAAAGATTTTGTTGCATCTTTTGAACCACACCATTAAATAATTTAAATATTCCTTGGTAATTATTTCTCCAAATAATACATTAAAAATAGTAAAAAAAAAAAAAAAAAAACCCAAAAACAAAAAACCCCGAGAACTAATGAATTGAATATGCATGTAAAAAATTAGCAAGCCAACAAATAAACCTAAAAAAAATCAAGAGGAAATTGTGAAAATTAAGAAGCCATATAGTTTTATATTGTAAGTTCTGATAAGCTTTCAACCAACCTAATTAAAAAGAAAAGAGGAATAAGTTGACTAAATACACAACGAACAAAGAAAATTGTAATAGAGAAGAAATAAAAAAATAATAATCAGAACTTACAATATAAAATTATTTGCCAAAAATATCCTGAGAATTTTAAGGAAAGTGAATTATATAAATTAACAGAACCCAAATAGAGATCTTAAATAATCAAGTCACAGAAAAAGAGATTGAAGTAGCTTCAATTGAAGATTGAAGGAACTGCCAAAATTCAAGATTAAAGGAATTGCCAAAAGCTCTCAATAATCCTGTTTCAGATGAATTTATGGGTGTATCCTATCAAAACTGTAAATAATAGTCAATGCTCATACTGCATAAATTATTTTCAAAAATTGCAAAGACATCACTCCAACTAATTTTATGAGGCAAATATAATCTCAACACGGAAATTGGGGAAGGACAAAGGAAAGAAAGAGAATGTTAGAACCATATCATTATTGAGCCTTGATCCAAAATTTTAATTAAAATCTTGGTAAAAGACCATAACAACATATTGAAAAAACAAACATTCACTATCATTAGATTAGATTTATCCCTATTATCCAATAGTGATTCAACAGTGGAAAAATAGTTCATAATTAATCATATTAAAAACAGACATTAAAAAACACAGGATTATTTCAAAAGATAAAAGAATAGCCTTGGTAAAGTATAATGCTGATATATGTTAAAAATCTTACAAAATAAGGACTTTGAGGAATAATTTTTTAATATATTTGGATTTATGTATCTCAAACAAAAGGATAAGAAAAGAAAGACCTCATATTCACCAAGATATTCATAGCAGCCTGTTTTCATAGCAAAGAACTTGGGGGAAAATGTGCTCATCAATTAAGAAATGGCTAAACAAATTATAGTGCATAAATAAAATTGAATATTAATGTAATATAAAAAATGATGGATACAGAGAAGCATGGAAAGGCTTATATGACATTATGCAAAGTAACTAAATAGAACTTGGACAACAATATACATGATTAATACATCAGTGTATATTAAAATAGCAGCTACTACAACAAAACAATTAAAAGAGAATGTTGTAAAGTAACAGTGACCAAACTTGTCTCAGAAGAAGAGATGTGAGAAACTGTTTGTTTCTTACTTATTTGGAAAAGCTGAAGAGCATAAGTGTGGAACATTAAATATAAGATTTTTTTAAAATAAGTTTGTTTTATCCAATTTTTCCACTTTTCTGTTCACCATTTAATAAAAAGTATGCCTCTCTAGGAGTAGTTTGGGGAGGGATATAGTTAGCATTGTAGGTGATGTAAAAAAAAACTATCAATAAAATATATTTAAAAATTAAAAAAAATAGACTGAATTGCAATGAATGTAGAGAAGTCACTGGCCAGGAAGGATTCATAGCAATGCTTAGAAAACTAGGCCATGTATTCTTTGCCAGGGTTTTCCTGTTCAGTGTTGGGTCTTATACACTCTCTTCTTGCCTGGTTCATGCTTCTTAAAGTGCCTTAATGTTACTACAGCAGCTCAATACATTCATTTGTGACATATTGAGAGATAATTCATTAATCTACTCAAATTCTGGTACTTTCAAGTGGGGAGACTACTTGTCTATACTAAAGGAAACAAGTTAAAGAGCCCAAAGAAGAAATATTTTGGGCTCTTGATCATTGAAACTTAGAGATGAAAGCAGGGGTATGCTGGTAAAGGATGACTGTTAAATATTCATCGTAAATATTTACATGGAGATCAGGAAATGCTAGGAACCAGGGGTTGGTTTATTTTTTTGTTGATTATCTAGATTTAGGAAGGAAGTGGTAGAAAAAAATGTTCTTTCTCCAGCTCATTTTACAGATGAAGAAAGAGGAACAGGGTTGTAACTTGCCCAAGTTCACACATTTGTCTGATGCCAGATTTGAAGTTAGGAAGACAAGTCTTCCTGACTTTAGTCCTGGAACTCTATCAATTGTGTCACCTAGATGCCAAGATTAACGGGAAATGATATTTCCTAGCTACTATATTCAAATTTACCATCTCACTTATATACAAATTAGATGCTGTGAAACAAGATACTTGAGCCATCTTTACCTTAAGTTCCTTTTTCTCTGAGTGGATTAAGTATTTGTTCAATCATTTCAGTTGTGTCCTACTCTTCTCTACCCATTTGTGTGTGTGTGTGTGTGTGTGTGTGTATGTGTGTGCTGGGTTTCTTTTTTCTTTTGAAGATACTGGAGTGGTTTGCCATTTCCCTCTCCAAATCATTTTACTAATGAGAAAACTGAAGCAAATATAACTGACTTGCCCAGGGTCACACAGCTAGTAAGTGTCTGAGGCTGGATTTGAATTCACATCTTCCTGACTCCTGGCTCTGAACCACTTAGCTACCCTTTGTGAGGAAGAGGGTGGAATTCATGGGAGCAGGAGAGAGAGGAGCTCTTCAGTGCTTCTTCAGACAGTTTCCTTCAAGACTTCTTTGAATCACTGAGTGACTTTGAACTTTGGGCACTTCCAGCCTCCATGGAGAAGACAAAAGAGGCTAATGCCACTTCAGGTTGCTGAAGAAAAAGACTGGAAGACATTAGAGGAGCTAGCAGCCTCCATCATGTCATTATTCTTAGATTGCTACACCGAAGATCTACTCTACTTTGGTGGAGGCGTTATCTCATTCCTAAGGACCTCCTTCACTCTAAATTGTCTGGTAAATATTCTCCTATGTATATTTCCTCTGATTTCTGTAGAGAACTGGGCTTCTTTGCCATTATTTATGTGTGCTTATATTGGAACTGGTATTTGATGAGAAGAAAGTCAACCCTTGGATTTAAAATTTGGGCTCTTCCTCCCCCATTAATATTGAATCAGCAAGCAGAAGTTAACTTGAACCTAACACTCCCATCCCTTAGACTAACTATTTAAGAGAGCAGATAGATGTGACCTTAGCCTAGCATCCCTTCTCTCTGAGGAGAGCAGATCTGGCCTTGATCTGCTGTTTCACCTCCTAGCAAAAATTAAAGTCTTTCTTAAAGAAAGGGGGAGTTTGCTAGAGATGTCTATTCTGCCTCCCTTTAAGCCACCACATGGCATGCCCCAGTATTATATGGGGGTAGCCCTTGCTACATGTGAGGTCTCACCACATTTAAACTTAAGTAGTACCTCTTTGAAACACCTCCCTTTCCCCCTCAAAATGGATAGTTGTTAAACATTTACTTACACATCCCTGGCTTAAAGAAACTTGAAGATCATATAGACCAAATATTTCATTTTATACATGAAGAAATTCATGATCTCTTGGGTCCCTTTTATCTTTAAAATTCTAGGAGTGTTTAAGATTCAGATAATAGAAATGACTTGGCCTAGGTCACACAACAAGCTAGTGACAGAAAGGAATAGAGCACTGACCTCAGACTTTGAGATCTAAAGATGGACAGCATTAAAATACTTTGCTATCCCTCCTTTATGTGAGACTGAGGCGTTTGTATCATTGAATACATACTTCTTACCAATCCCATTTGTCATTACATTCCATACTCTGGGTCGATACCTTTCTGAGAGCACTGTTGGTCATATTATAGAGTGGCACCATCTCACTTAACAAGAGGTTCATGATGAAAATCTCTAAAAATACCCTTTTGACATTTTTAATATAACAAGACAAGATCCTTCCCAACAAGACTATACCACAACATGTCATCGAAATGAAAGGAGCAACTTCTAATATAAATGCTAGCTTTAATAACCAAGAAGAGGACTCTTGATGACAGGGACTGCAGAACATGCACTCTACAATAACCACAAATTATTTCAGACAAAAATCTAGCTAAAGTTTCACAGTGTTTGTCTAGTATATTCTAAAATGTAGAGTAAGCAGTCTGCAAAAAGATACATCCTATTATTAAATATCCATCAGAGGGAAACCCAAGGACTCCCAGAACAATTCACATACATTGCCACAATAGCAAAATTTTGGAGTTATATCATAACCAATGGGACAAAGGCAATTTGTCTTAGAATGCTATCAAAACTTTAAAAAAACTTTTTACACAAAGGACTGTCTATTGGAAAGCCACTGGAAAGCCACTACTTCTACTAGAATATAAAGGAATCCTGTGAAGTCAGACTCACTCATATGATCATGCTTTCCAAAAAAACCAAGGAGATGTTAATTTCTGATCTCTTGTGTGATATAGAGGAAAGAGCACTGGATTCAACACTGGCAAACTTGGATTCAAATTCTGACTTTACAACTTATTTACATGTATGACCCATGGATAAGTCACTTTGTGTCTATGGACTTCTTTCCTCATGTGTAAAATGAGAGGATTGTGCTAGACGATTTCTAAAATACCTTCCTGTTCTGGCACAGGCCAATTAATCTTCTATTTTATTTCAATAAACACAAATGAATGTCATACATTTGATGCTTCACTTCAAAGTATTGGAGTAGTATGTAAACAAAATGTCAGATGTCACTGAGGTAGCAATTATTTATTACTCCAAAACATTGTAGTTTGCTGGATGAGTTCATTTACCACATCAATCAGCTATTAAGCACCTAGTATGTGTTAAGATAATGAGGAAGATACAAAACAAATGAGACTCAGATCGTATACTCACACAAACCAATGAATAAACCTTTGGTATTACTGCAAGAGTAAAGCAGTTCCAACTGATCATTTAATCAAGAAATATTTAATAAGTTCATACTATATGCCAGGTCCTGTGTTAGGTGTTGGGGAAACGTACAAAGAGTGAAACAGTTCTAACAAGAAGCTTACACTAGGACAGACAAGTACATATAAAGTTAAAAAATACAAACATATTTCAGTCGTTTTTCAGTTGTCTTCTACTTCTACTTTTTTGGATCCTATTTGGGGTTTTCATGGTTAACATATTAGAGTGGTTTGCCATTTCTTTCTCCAGCTCATTTTACAGATGGGAAACTGAAGCAAACAGGGTTAAGTGATTTGCCCAGGATCACACAGCTCGTAAATGACTGAGGCCAAATTTGTTCCCAGAAGATGCCTTTCTGAGTCAAGGCTGGCTACTTTATCCATTGTGCCATCTAGCTGTGTATACACACACACACACACACACACACACACACATATGTATATATACACAAATACATACAGAGTAATTAAATAAAAATAGTATAGGAAGGAGTTCACCGGTATTTGAGAGATAAGAAAGGATTCATTCAGAAGATGACATTTGAGTTTCATTCATTTTAAAGGGAAAGGATAGCATGAGGCAGATATAAGGAGGGAATGCATTCCTGGCATAATGGTCAACTAGTGAAAAGAAAGGAGATTGAAAGATAGGACATTTTGAGTGAGGAATAAAAAGAAGACTATTTTGACTGAATTACAAAGTGTGGGATGGAGAGCGATATCTAATGAAACGTAAAAATTGGCAGAGGCAATGTTGTATGTAGCTTTCAAAGCTAAAAGGAGTTTACATTTTATCCCAGCCAATAAGGAGCAACTACAAGTGGTTGAATAGGGGTTTCAATGGTTAGATCTGTGCCTAAGTAAAATCATTTTGGCAGCAGTGGGTAGGAGAAGCTATATTGGGTAGAGACTTGAAAAAGACTCCTTTTTAATAATCCAGGCCTTGGAATTATGATAGTAACTTTGTGAATGGAGAGAAAGGATCAGACACAGCTGGTTGGTTGTTCTTCATTCTTGAGGAGGAGCAAAATGACATCACTATGATAGAGTCAAGTCCCAGTGCTTCCAACCGTGGATGATCAGACCAATATAAGCTCAGAATGCTCTGCCACAGGTCAGGCACAAATAGTCTACGTGAACATTTGGGGTAGATTCTCTAAATTTGTGCTTCTCACATTTCTTTTGAACTACTTCATTCTGTTTTGTTAATATAGCACAATACCTTCTCTGATGAGGACATGCCATGCTGGGCGGTCCTCTGCCAGTGCCTTCCATATCACACAATCCATTCTAAAGCTGTTCAGAGAGACCTTGAGAGTGTCTTCATAGTGGTTTTTCTGACCACCATGTGAACACTTGCCCTGGGTGAGTTCTTCATAAAATAATCTTTTTGGTAAGCATAACTTTGCCATTTGAACAATGTGGCCAGCCCATCAGAATTTCACTCAGTAGTGGAGTTTGAATGCTTGGCAGTTTAATTTAAGAAAGGACCTCAGATCTGGTATCTTATCCTCCCAGGTCATCTTCAGAATCTTCTTAAGAAAATTCAAAAGGCAGTGATTCAGTTCCTTGGCATGACACTGATAGACTGTTCAGATTTCACAGGCATACAACAATGAGGTCAGCACAACGACTCTGTAGACCTTCAGTTTGGTAGTCAGTTTAATACCTCTCCTCTCCCACGCTTTCCTTCAGAGCCTACCAAACACTGATCTAGCTCTGGCAATGCTTGTGTCAACCTTATTATCAATGTATACTGAAACTATACTGCCAAAGAAAGTAAATTTATCCACATTATTAAAAACTTTTTCATTTGCTATAACCAATGCTTCCACTTATGGATGGTGTGGTTCTGGCTGATGGACCACTTGTGTTTTCTTAATGTTAATTGTCAGGTCAAAATTAGCACAGGCAGCAGAAAATTGATCTATACTTTGCTGCATCTCAGCTTCAGGGATTATACTGAGTGCACAATCATCTGCAAACAGAAAAATCATGCACCAACACTCCTTCCACTTTGGTCTTGGCTTATAATTCTTCAATTTGAAGAATTTATGATCACTATGGTAGATGACCTTGATGCCATGTTCATCTTCACTGGAGGCATTTGATAGCATAACTGAAAATATCATGCATGGGAGCAAGCACATAGCCTTGTTTCACTCCATTGGTGACTGGGAAAGTATGAAAGCACTGACCATTATCCAGAACTCAGGCAAGCATGCCCTTGTAAAATTGACATACAATACTGATGAACTTTTCCAGGAAACAAACTTTGGACATCATTTTCTATAAGCCCTAATGACTGACCGTATCAAAGGTCTTGGTCAGATCTACCAAAATTGTATACAGACCTCTGTTCTGTTCCTGGCATTTCTCCTGGAGTTGTTGGGAAGAAAACACTATAACAACTGTTCCTTGGCCCTTTCTGAAGCCACACTGGCTCTCAGATAGATGACCGACCATCTTCCAGGTGAAGGATCAGTCTGTTAAGGAGGACTCTAGCAAGAATCTTGCCAGCAATGACTAAGAGAGAACCTCCCTTCCACTCCCCCACCCCTGGTTGTCACAGGACAAAATATTTCCTTTACCTTTATAGAGATAGACAATAGAGACATCCTTAAATTTCTGGGGGGCGGGGGGAGATAACCTCCTCTTTCCATATAACCTGGAAAATTTCAGTCATCTTTTTTATGAGCAATGGTCCCCCTACCTTGTAAATCTCAGCTGGAATAGAATCAGCACCAGGTGCTTTGTCACATGAAGGGATCCAATGGTGTTCAAAACCTCTTCTTCAGCTGGAAGTTCATCTAGGGACTTCCACCTGAGGTAAAGAGTCAGTTTTAGCATTTAGCATTTAGCAGAGTTAGCACTGATTGATGATGGTCTGTTGAGAACATTATGGAAGTGTTCAGAGCATTTCAGTGATCATATCCTTATCAGTAATCAATGTGGCTCCACCAGCAGTAAATAGTTGAGATGCATCATACGTCTTCGGCCCATAAATATCCTTAAAGGCATCATAAAGGCACTTTGGATTGTTACTCTCAGCATAAAACTGAATTTCATCTGCCTTTTTACTGAGTCAAGAATCCTGCATCTCTCTAAGCTTTGCTTGTAATTTACTTTTGAAGGAATTAAATGCTGCCTTCATAGAGATGGATGAACTATCCCACTGGTAAACCTTGTGGAGTTCTCATTTTCCATTTAGCAACTTCTGGATTTCCCCATAATTTTCATCAAACCAGGCTTGATGTGTACACGAGTTCTAAACCAGATGAGCAAAGGCAATGCTGTATGCCAAATCTCTGAAAGTTGCCCAGTCCTTTTCTGTTCCACTGTTGCCAACTGTGTTGGCTAACTTTTCCTCCAATTGCAACCAACTCTTCCCTCTCAGAGAAGCATTCTAATCTGTTGTCATTAATTCTTCAGGCAAACTGCTTTTGTTGAATGTAACTATTTAGCTTGGAGAGGATAAGTCAAGCCTGTTATCAGTCCAGCACTCTGCACCACACATTGCCTTCATCACTCTTACATCCTGTCTGTCTCTTCTCCTTATAATCACATGTTCTATTAAATGCCAGTGTTTTCTTCAAGGGTGCATCCACAAAGTTTTATTGCAATCTGGTAAATGGAAAACAGTGTTGATGATGAGAAGGTCACGAGATGCACAAGTCTTCAGTAGTAAGTGATCATTGCTGTTGCTGTTTCCTGTGAAGGACTCCCTGTCATGTCTAATAGTTTGAACCTATTCTAGCTTTAATGCCACCTAGAATTATAAGCTTGTCTTCTTTTGGCACATTGATGTAAGTGTCTCTAGGTCTTCACGAGATTTTTCTTTGATGGTGGGAGCATAGGCACTGATGATGGTGGTGTGGCACCTACAATTGGCAATCCCATTGTCATGAGTCTGTTGTTCACTCTTTTTGATAGGCATACTAGTTTGTTGACTAGATTAGTTTTGATCGCAAAACCTAGACCAATTTCATGGCTTTTGCCTTCACTGCAGCCCTTCTAGAAAAATGTACATCCAGCTCCAGCTTCAGATGGCTGGCCTTCATTTGCCAGCTTTGCTTCACTCAGACCTCTGTTTGGATGGGATACCTACTGAGCTATATCTCAATAAGAGTAGTTTGTCTTTCAGGTATACTGGATTTTGTGTTGTCTATAAGTGTGCACGGATTCCATGTACTGATGGTGAGTGGAATCATCTCTGCAGTTTTTATACACTTTCTGTGTTTCAAACAAAATTTGACATCCCTGCATGCTGTGGTAAACAGGCCAGAGTTGCATAAATGCACAATTTTTAGGGGACCTTTTGTAGCCCCTTCCTCACACTGGGAGGTGAGACATGCAACCCTTAAAAGGCTGCTGACACCTAGGGGACTGTTGAATCTCACTGCTGTTTTCAGTGAGAAGACAACCTGATTGTTTGGACTACCTGTGTTCAGGGCTGTGAGTACAGCTCCTAGTGTATCCACACCTGCTGCTTCATCACTTGCCTGTCACTATAGAACTTTGAGCCAGGTAAAAATGGTATGGGTGATATATTTTGATTCATGTACAAATTGTATTTTAGTAAGGTAGAGTGCACAAAATTGTACTCATTCTTTCTTCCAGAGGCCTCACTCTCTCTTTCAAGGTCATCATAGTCCAATGGCAGGAGAGTCAAGATATAGTAATGACCTTGGTGTCTTCAATGTCTAACCAAATTCAAAGTCTAGGCTATGCTCAGGCAAGACTAGTACCTCTGGTTTAAGAGCTACTTTCTACCCCTGGTGTGTCCACCTGATCCACCTCTTACCTGTGGTTCCAAGAAGCTGTAGCATGCATACACCTCTACACAACATGAGATGTTGTGAAGGTAGAAAAGTAAGATTTAGCAATAGACTGAATTTTTGGAGTAAAGAGAATAAAGAATCCAGAATAATGCCAAGATTATAAACCTGAGATGCTGGAAGTCAGATTTTTACTTTCAATAGAAATAATGAAATTTGAAAAAAAAGAAAGGTATATGTAAAAAGATGATCAGTTCTGTTTTAGAAATGTTGTGTTTAAGATGTCTGTAAGGCATCTGGTTTAAAATGTCTAATAACTGCTTGTGATCTTGAGCTTAAGGTCAGGAAAGAAACTGAGGCGGAATATATGGATCTGGGAGTTAGCTATAAAATAATAGTTAAATATATGGGAGCAGAAGAGATTATTAAGAGAGTATAGAGGCAGAAATAAAGAGGACCCAAGACAGAACCTTGAAGAACACCCACAGATATGAGGAGTCATATGGTTGATAAGCCAGAAAAAGACATTGAAAAGGAGTGGTCAGAGAAGAGGAAGATTGGGAGAGACTGGGGTCATGAAAACTCAAAGAAAAGGCAATGTTGACGAAGAAAGAGTAGTCTCCAATTTTAAATGCAGTAGATAAGTCAAGAATAATGACCAAGAATAGACCATAGATATCTTTGGTAACTTTGGAGAGAGCACTTTCCTTAGAGTGATGAAGTCAAATCACAAAGAGGGTGAACAATGAGTCAGGCGGGAGGAAGTGGAGACAACTTTTTCTAGGAACATGGTTTAGAAAGAAAGAAGAAGATGGAAGGGGAGACAATGGAGTGCACATGGGAAAAATGGCTCTTCCTCACAGATAAAGGTAAAGGATGCATGAATATATAAAGGGTTTGAGGCTATGGAATAAAGATGATGGAGGTAAATGTGGATGCTTCCTCTTTTCTCAGTAAAATGGGGGGTAAATTTATCTGCTGAGGGGAGGGGTTGGAGGTTTGAGGAGAAAGGACTAATTCTCAAAAGAATTATCATTGCTTCTAGTTCTATGTCAAATCTTTGTTGCAACAATCATAGCTTTATAAGAGCATGTCCAGCATGCTCAGACTGTGGCTGCTTCTGATTTCCAAAGTCTGTGTTTTTATTCCATCCAGGTATATGCATACTTGTAACTATAATTCATAATTTATCAAATCCCCTTTGGAATTTTAATAATTTTTCCCAACTTTGGGCAACCCCCAAAGAACTACTTATTACATTTAGACTAAAATATATCTACTACAACAGAATAAAAATTAGCATGACACATGGTTAGAATTTCAGAACAATGGTCAGAGACTGAACGCTCAACTGCACCACCCAGACGACCAAATACAGTTTTGGACAGCTGCATCCCCAAACCCTTGTTCATCTTCCCTGAAGCATTTTTGTCTCAGCACATTTCCTTCCTACCGTCTTGCTGCTCTTGTTGTAAATGACACCTGATATTTTCGTGATCTGTTCTAACCATTTCCTCTCAATATCATATTTTCTGTTTTGTTGTTACCAAATCAGAAATGCATACTGCAATCTTGAATACCTAGAAACTCCAGAATATAATTCTTCTAGATAAAAGTAAGTGCCCCAAATAGGGGAGGTGGTGGTGAAAAGTAGAAGGAGGTACAAACATGCTCACAAAGTGCTGCCTAACCCATCAAAAATTTACCCTGGGAGTTGTATCCTCTTTCAACTCTGTAAACTGGTCCTTTATGCTGCCAAACACTTATCATCCCCATTTCCAGCCTTTTTTTTTGTCATATAGTGAAAAATGAAGAAGGGAGAACAACAGATACTTGCAACTTACCAACCATTGCTACACAGGTGCTCCATTTCAGAGCTAGCTCCTCTACTCTACTGAAACTTTTCCCCTATTTCACTGACAGTATTCTCTCAGAATTCGCCAGTCACAACTGCATTATTATATAATTAGAGTTCTTTTAATCCTATGTATTTTATGTTATGCATTTAAATCATTATTTGGAGAAGTGGACCAAAGGCTTCACCAGATTGGCCAAGGGTTCTACAACACACATACACACGTGTGCCCGCACACGCACACATACACACACACACACACACACACACACACACACACACACACTGAAGAACTTCTGATCTAGGCAGAGCCTTTGTTTTATAGAATCAGAGACTCAGAGAGGTGAAGTGAGATTAAAGTTTCAAAGGTGAAAGCAAGATTGGAATCCTGGGCTCCTAATCCTTTTTGCAGTGCTTTATTTTGTTTTAATTATACCAACTCTACTTCTATTGAATAGCTGTCACTCTGTGTTGGCACAGGGAGCAAGAAAACTTAATATTCTCGTAAATGCCCTAGGGATTTTCACAGCCTAGAGGAGTTGAGTTGTTCCATATAGCATAAACTGAGGAGTATGCAGTAGAGTTAGAATGATGAAAAATAGTGTGCTAAAGTCCAGAGAATCTCTAACTTGGTATCAGGAGACCATGTCTATTGATTGAGTGAATGAGTGACAATATGCAAGTTATAACCTCTTGGAGCCTCCATTATTTCATTTATAAAGTGGGCATAAAAGTACTTGCATAACCAATCTCAGAGAGTTTCTAGGTCTAGAACTGGAAGATGATTTAGACAGGTAAACTAACCCTCTCATTTTACCGATTAAGAAACTGATGCTAAATAGGGAAATAAAATGACCTTGCCCAGTTATACCCAGCAAATGTCAGAAAGCAATGTGAACTCAGGTCTTCTTTCATCCACTGAACTAGTGTCATTTTTATTCACCTACACTGCCTCCAAGTTGGAGGCCAAGTGCTATGCAGACCTTGTTGAGAAAAGAAAAAGTCTAAAGTGATCAGGGTAATCCCCCAACCAAGTCCATAAGCAACATTGTCTTTGCCGTTTAAGTGTCTAGAGTTCTCCCTTCTTCTGGGGTAAGGAGAAAACATAAGGTAGGTAGTGGGACAGACCTGAAGCCTCTATGGTGAGTCAGAGATTTAGGTTGATTCTAAATATGCTTAATAAATGTGATACTTTTCTAATACTTTCTTCACAGAAACAAGCGTCATTTTATTGCTATGGTGTTTTAAGTGTTAAAGCTATATAGCAGACACTAAGAATTATCTCCTCAAATCAACTAGAATATAATTGGGAACTCTGGGCACTTTTGTACATAATGTCCAATAATCAGTCAAAATTTAAGGCTTGAAACTGCTTTGAGACATGTCCACAATAAGTATTTGCAGAGTAATCATAAATCCCTCTTTTCCTCTCCCAGTGGGCTATTGCTTGACTATTATTATAATTAGTAATTGACTAATGTATTTTCTTCTTTAGCAGTTCAAGTCAATGAATACTCTGTCATGTCACTAGGGTGGTTGTAGTGCTAACATTCTTCTTTATTGGACAACACGGAACAAAGAAAAGATGTGAAAAAGGGGCCTTAATTTTTTATGATCAATTTACAGCAATGACTAAAACATAAAGGATACATGTTCCCCAGATCGGCTATTGAAATAGTCATTCAAAATTTAGCTGTCTAGGAAAACTTTAACAGACAGCTAGAGTGTTTTTACAGTAACTCCATTCTCAACTTCACTGCTACTCTAGAATAAATATTTACTTCTTGCCTGGACTTTTTAATTTGCTTCCTAATTTACCTTTGCCTTTAAGTTTTTCTCCCTTCAGATGGCTTCACCTTTGCCACTCACACTTCATCAGTACCCTTAGTTGCTTCCAGCTTTCTGACTGAAGGACTGGAGAGAGGAGATTCCAATTTCCTCCCATAGCCTTCTTTTATAGAGAGCTCAAAATCTTAGCCTTCTCTTCATTTGCAACCAGTCACTCTGCTTGGTTTTGACTCTACCATCATCTTCGTGATGCCCCTTTCTTTTCAGCTTCCTATATTATCTTGTCCCATTAGATTGTAAATTCCTTAAAGGTAAGGATTATTTTTCCTTTTCCTTATTTGTATCCCTAGTACTTATAGCACAGAGATTGGAACACAATAGGCACTTAATACACGTATTTCAAATTATATCATATCATATCCCTTCTAGTTGACACTGAATATTGTAAATTTTTTTTCCTGAAGCAATGCACTGATTTCAGTAACTTCTCCATTCAAAACCTTCAATGGCTCCTCACTGCCTGCTAAATAAAATCCTAACTTCTCAGTTTGGCTTTCAAAGTCCATGATATGGTATGCACTTATCTTTCTAAGCCTACATTCCCTTACTCCCACAAGCATACTCTATATGCTAGCTAAACTGGAATATATGTTTTGTTCTTCAGATTCTGGAATATGTTCTTTTCCTTTCTCTGGTAATGTTTCCTGAAATTGTACATACATTTCAAGGCTCAGGTAAAATGCCATCTTCTCTGAGAAATCATATTGATTATTTTTTTTTATATATCACTATAATTTCCCAATGACTCCTCCCATAGAAGCTTTCCTAGAAACAAAGTGACATTAGGTAGAAATTAACTGTTGCAAAGTAAAATAATTAAATCTATTGATTTCTCCAATAGTTATTGCCATTTCCCCTAAATTTATTATTTGTTTTCAATTTTCAGCAATTGCTTCTATAAATTCCAAATTTTCTTTCCTCCCTGCTCCTTCCCTTCCCAAGACAACATGCAATCTTATATGGGTTCTACACATACATTTCTATTAAACACATTTTCATGTTAGTCGTGTGGTATAGAAAAATTGAAACAAATGGGAGAAACCACAAGAAAAACAAAACCTAACATAACAAAGGAGAAAATAATTGTTTCATTCTGTGTTCCTACTCCATAGTTCTTGGAAATGTTTTAGATCCTTACATTGCTGTGAAGGGCTAAGTCTATCAAAAGAAATTCTCACACACTGTGGCTATTTCTCTGTATGATGTTCTCCTGGCTCTGCTCACTTACTCAACATCAGTTCAAATAAGAATTTCCAGGTTTTTCTGAAGTCCACCTGTTCATCATTTCTTATAGCACAGTAGTATTCCATTACATTCATATACCACAACTTGTTCAATCATTCCCCAATTGATGGGCATCCCTTAGATTTCCATTTCTTGGCCGCTACCAAAAGAGTTGCTATAAATATTTTGTACATGTGGGTACTTTTCCCATTTTTATGATCTCTTTGGGATATGGCCCTATAAGCAGTATTGCTGGGTCAAAGGATAAGCACATTTTTATAGCACTTTTGGGCATAGTTCCAAACTGCTCTCCAGAATGTTTGGATCATGTCACGATGCCACCCACAATGCAATTTTTTTTTGCAAGGCAATCATGGTTAAGTGATTTGTGAAGGGTTACACAGATAGTAAGTGTAAAGTGTCTGAGACTAGATTTTAACTCAGGTCCTCCTGACTTCAGGGTGAGTGTTCTATGTACTTCACCACTTAGCTGTCCTGTTATTGCTATTTTTTTTTTACATCTCTAAATAACTTATATGCAAAATATATTTGCCTTTTGTTGCGATTACTTTAAAAATGATTTAGCTTTGAATTCACAAGATTTTACTTCTTTATCATCAAACTCCACCCCACTGGATATTAAGTATACATTTGATGAACACTTTTTTCTTCTTTTTTTGCATTAACACTACCTCTCTTTTCTCCCTTTTTCCCTTCTCTCCACTTTCACCCCTTTTTACAAATAAGCATAACCCAACAAAATAAATCAATATATTGGATCTACGAATTGTATTGTGTATTCCCTATTAGAATGTAAGCTCAATGGAAAGGAATGTCTTGCTTGTTCATAATTGTCACCCTATCACTTAGCACAACGCTTGGCACTCAGTGCCTAATAAATGCATTATCCTGTCTGTCTCAGTCTATCTCTGTCTCTGTCTCTCTTTCTTTCCTTTCTCTCTGTCTGTCCATCTTATTCCTTTCTTTCTCTGTCTCTCTCACCCATACTTCATCACTAGTGCTTTGATTGTGATTCATCAGTGCTGTAGTCAAAGTTTTCAAGACATTCTTTCAATTGCTTTTCCTTACAATGTTGCAATTATACAAATTGTTCTCTCAGCTCTATTCACATTAACTTTGCATTGGTTCTTAAAAATATTCCCAGTTTAGTGAATCTTTCCCAGTTGAAAACCCCTTAGTTTTCAATTGCAAAAACAAGAAAAAGTGCTGCAATGAATATATATGTATATATGTGTATGTATATGCATATACATACACATACATACATACATACATATATACATATATATATATATGTGTGTGTGTGTGTGTACAATGGGTCCCTTTTGTCTTTCTTTTATCTTTTTTTGGAGCTTTATGCCTAGCAGTGGTATTACTGGGTATACGTTGTTTAGTGACTTTAGTGTTTTAGCTCCACATTGTTCTGTAAAATGATCATACCAATTTACAGCTTGACTAGTTCATTTGGGAGCTGTCCAAACATGGACTCCTAGGAGACACAACAGAGTGCTGGAAAATGTAAGTTAATAATTGAACAAGTCACTTAGCTCTTTGTGTCTCAGTTTTCTCATCTGAAAATGGGGATAATAATAACATCTACCTCCCAGGTTTATTGTAAAGGAAAAAAAGATGTTATTATAATGCATTTTGCAAACCTTAAAGCACTATATGAATTATAATTGCTATTACTTTGTTAAGGCGGCACACTATCGACTAGAACATACTGCCCTGTTTAAGTTTATTAATAACAAAATTTATGGCTAAATGTGCTTTAAATTATTTAAAATTTTTTATTTTTTATTTTTTATTTTTTTAATGTTTAACAATCATTGCCATACAATTGCGATTTTATCCCTCCCCACCCACCCCCCACTACCTCCCTCCCTCCCCACGACTGCATACAATTCTGTATAGATTCTACATATACTTTCCTATTGAGTATATTTTCACTATAGTCATGCTATGTAGTCAGACTAAGATAAATGAAAGAATCCGTATAACAAATCAGAACATGATACACAAACAGATACACATACACAAACATGATCTGCTACATTATGTGAGTGACTTCCATATTTCTCTCTCTGAGTGTGGAAGGCATTTTGCCTTGAGGTCCACCATTGGGATTTTTTTTTTTTTCAGAAGTTCTTGTGTTATTACAAAAATCTAAGTCTACCAGAAAAAACTCTCACACACTGTGGTTGTTTCTGTGCATAAAGTTCTCCTGGTTCTGCTCCTTTCACTCAGCATCAGGTCATATAAGTCCTTCCATGCCTCTCTGAAGTCTTCTTGTTCATCATTTCTTATGGCACAATAGTACTCCATTACATTCATATACCATAATTTATTCAGCCATTCCTCAATTGATGGACATCCCCTTGACTTCCAGTTTTTGGCAACTACATAGAGTGCTGCTATAAATATTTTTGTACATGTGGGACCCTTTCCCATTTTTATGATCTCTTGGGGATATAGTCCTAGTAGCGATATTGCTGGGTCAAAGGGTATGCACATTTTTGTAGCCCTTTGGGCATAGTTCCAAATTGCTCTCCAGAATGGTTGGATGCGCTCACAGCTCCACCAACAATGAATTAGTGTTCCAACTCTCCCACATCCTCTCCAGCATTTATCATTTTCTTGTTCTGTCATGTTTGCCAATCTTATAGGTGTGATGTGGTACCTCAGAGTTGTTTTGATTTGCATCTCTCTAACCAATAGTGATTTAGAGCATTTTTTCATATGATTTTAGATAGCTTTAATTTCTTCCTCTGAAAATTGCCTGTTCATATCCTTTGACCATTTATCAATTGGGGAATGACTTGTATGATTATACATTTGGGTCAGTTCTCTATATATTCTAGAAATGAGGCCTTTATCCCCGAGCTTAGCTGTAAAAATTTTTTCCCAATTTACTACATCCCTCCGGATTTTGGTTGCATTGGGTTTGGTTGTGCAAAAACTTCTCAGTTTAATGTACTCAAAGTTATCCATTTTGCATTTCATAATGCATTCTATCTCTCCTTTAGTAAAGAATTCTTCCCTTCTCCATAGATCTGATAAATACACTATTCCTTGCTTCTCCAGTTTATTCATGGTATCAATCTTTATACCTAAATCATGTACCCATTTGGAATTTATTCTTGTGTACGGTGTCAGGTATGGGTCTATGCCTAATTTCCGCCACACTGTTATCCAGTTTTCCCAGCAATTTTTGTCAAACAATGAGTTCTTATCCCAGAAGCTGGGGTCCTTGGGTTTATCAAACAGAAGGTTGCTATATTCCTTGCCTACTGCATCTTGAGTGCCAAGTCTATTCCACTTGTCTACCTCTCTGTTTCTTAGCCAATACCAAGTGGTTTTGATAATTGCTGCTTTATAGTACAGTTTAAGGTCTGGTAGCGCTAGGCCACCTTCCCAAGCATTTCTTTTCATTAGTCCCTTTGATATTCTGGACCTTTTGTTTTTCCAAATGAATTTTGATATTATTTTATCCAGCTCTAGAAAGTAATTGTCTGATAGTTTAATTGGTATGGCACTAAATAAGTATATTAATTTGGGTAGAATTGTCATTTTTATTATATTAGCACGGCCTACCCATGAGCAACTAATGTTTTTCCACTTACTTAAATCTGACTTTATTTGTGCAAAAAGTGTCTTGTAATTGTGTTCATATAGTCCCTGGGTTTGTTTTGGCAGGTAGACTCCTAAGTATTTTATACTGTCTACCCTAACTTTAAATGGGATTTCTCTTTCTATCTCTTGCTGTTGAACTTTGTTGCTAATATATAGGAATGCAGAGGATTTGTGTGGGTTTATTTTGTACCCTGCAACTTTGCCAAAGTTGTTTATTAATTCAAGTAATTTTTTACTTGAATCTCTGGGATTCTCTAGGTAAATCATCATATCATCTGCAAAGAGTGATAACTTAGTTTCTTCTTTGGCTATTCTAATTCCTTGAATATCTTTATCTTGTCTAATTGCTACAGCTAACATTTCTAGTACCATATTGAATAATAGTGGTGATAATGGACAACCTTGTTTCACCCCTGATCTTATTGGGAATGCATCTAGCTTATCCCCATTGCATATAATGCTTGCTGAAGGTTTTAGATAGATACTGCTTATTATTTTATGGAAAGTTCCCTTTATTCCTACGTTCTCCAATGTTTTTAGTAGGAATGGATGTTGTATTTTGTCAAAAGCTTTTTCTGCATCTATTGAGATAATCATGTGGTTTTTGTTAGCTTTGTTGTTGATGTGGTCGATAATGCTAATAGTTTTCCTAATATTGAACCAGCCCTGTAGTCCTGGTATGAATCCTACCTGATCATAATGTATTAATCTCGTGATAAGATGCTGTATTCGTTTTGCTAAAATCTTATTTAAAATTTTTGCATCTATATTCATTAGGGAAATTGGTCTATAATTTTCTTTCTCTGTTTTGTCTCTTCCTGGTTTGGGTATCAAAACCATATTTGTATCATAGAAAGAATTTGGGAGGACTCCTTCTTCCCCAATTTTCAAGAATAGTGTATGTAGTATTGGAATTAACTGTTCTTTAAATGTTTGATAGAATTCACTTGTGAATCCATCTGGCCCTGGAGATTTTTTCCTAGGGAGTTCATTGATGGCTTGTTCAATTTCTTTTTCTGAGATGGGGTTGTTTAAGTATTCAACTTCCTCTTCTGTTAATCTGGGCAATTTGTATTTTTTAAAATATTCATCCATCTCGTTTAGATTATCGAATTTGTGGGCATAAAGTTGGGCAAAGTAGTTTCTAATTATTGTTTTAATTTCCTCCTCATTGGAGGTGAGTTCACCCCTTTCATTTTTAATGTTAGTAATTTGGTTTTCTTCTTTCTTTTTTTTGATCAGATTAACCAAAGGTTTATCAATTTTATTAGTTTTTTCATAAAACCAACTATTGGTTTTATTTATTAATTCAATAGTTTTCTTTATTTCAATTTTATTAATCTCTCCTTTGGTTTTCAGTATTTCTAATTTGGTATTTACTTGGGGATTTTCAATTTGTTCTTTTTCTAGCTTTTTCAACTGCAAGCCTAAGTCATTGATCTCCTCTTTCTCTATTTTATTTATGTAAGCATTCAGAGATATAAAACTTCCCCTAATAACTGCTTTTGCAGTGTCCCATAAGTTTTGGTACGTTGTCTCACTATTGTCATTCTCTTGAATGAAGTTGTTGATTGTTTCTATGATTTCTTCTTTAACCCAATCCTTCTTTAGAATTAGATTATTTAGTTTCCAATTGATTTTTGGTTTCTCTTTCCATGGCCTTTTATTACATGTAATTTTTAATGCATTATGATCTGAAAAGGATGCATTGATTATCTCTACCTTTCTGCACTGGATTGTGAGATTTTTATGTCCTAGTACATGGTCAATTTTTGTAAATGTTCCATGTACCGCTGAGAAAAAGGTATATTCCTTTCTATTCCCATTTAATTTTCTCCAAAGATCTATCATATCTACCTTATCCAGAGTTTTATTTACCTCCTTAACCTCTTTCTTGTTTATTTTAAGGTTGGATTTATCTATTTCAGAGAGGGGGAGGTTGAGGTCCCCCACTAGTATAGTTTTGCTATCAATTTCTTCCTTCAACTCCCCCAACCTCTCCTCTAAGAATCTGGATGCTATACCACTTGGAGCATACATGTTTAGTAATGATATTGCTTCATTGTCTATGGTGCCTTTTAGTAGGATGTAGTTTCCATCCTTATCCCTTTTGATTAGATCTATTTCTGCTTTTGCTTTGTCTGAGATTAGGATTGCTACTCCTGCCTTTCTTACATGAGCTGAAGCACAATATATTCTGCTCCATCCTTTGACCTTTATCCTATGTGTATCCCCCCGTTTCAGATGTGTTTCTTGTAAACAGCATATTGTTGGATTATGGCTTTTAATCCATTCTGCTATCCGTCTCCGTTTTATGGGAGAGTTCATCCCATTCACATTCACAGTTATGATTACAATCTGTGTATTTCCCTCCACCCTCTTTCCCACCATTTGTGCTTTTAACTCTCCCGTCTCCCTTCCCCTCCTCAATAGTATTCACTTTTCTCCCCCTCCTCCTGCAGCCTTCCCCTCCTTCTTTTAGCCCCCCTCCCTTTTACTCCCCTTTACTCTTATTGCTTCTTTCCTCTCTTTTAGCCACCCTCCCCTTTCTTCCCCCTTCCCCTCCTACTACCTATAGAGCTAGTTAGGATTATCTGCTTAAGGTTATTGTTCCCTCCTTTGAACAAATCAGATGAGAGTACCTCTCAAACAATGCTCATCTCCCTCCCCTCCTTCCCTCTACTATGGTTTTGTACTTCTTCCTGTGATATAATTTGCCATTTTCTGCTTCCCCCTTTCCACACCTCCTATTACATTCCCTTCTCATACTTAAATCATATTTTTGCCATGACATCATTTACTTTATGCCCGTTCCCTCTACATATATCCCTTTTATCATAATAGCTGCACAGTTCTCAAGATTAACAGGTAGCATCTTCCCTTACAGGGAGGTAAACAGATTGCCCTAATTGAGTTGCAAGTTTTTGTTTTTGTTTTTTCCCCTCTGTTTACCTTTTTATGATTCTCTGGAGACCTGCATTTGAAGATCAAATTGTCTATTGAGTTCTGGTGTTTTGGTCAGGAAGCTCTGGAAATCCCTTATTTCGTTGAATGACTTTCTCCTTGCCTGAAATGTTATGCTGAACTTTGCTGGGTAGTTGATCCTCGGTTGGAGTCCCAACTCCTTTGCCTTACGGAATATTGGGTTCCAATTCTTTCGATCTTTTAATGTAGAAGCTGCAAGGTCCTGTGTGATCCTGACTGTGTGACCTTGATATTTAAATTGTTTCTTTCTGGCTGCTTGTAGTATTTTCTCCTTCACTTGATAGCTCTGGAATTTGGCAACTATATTTCTTGGGGTTTTGAGTTTGGGATCCCTTTCCGGTGGGGAACGGTGGATTCTTTCGATGACTATTTTGCCCTCTGAGTCTAGTACTTCTGGGCAGTTTTCCTTGATGATTTCCTGGAAGATATTGTCCAGACTCTTTTCTTCATCATGGGTTTCTGGCAGGCCAATAATTCTTAGATTTTCTCTCCTGGATCTATTTTCCAGGTCAGTTGTTTTTCCAATTAAATATTTTAGATTTTCTTCTATCTTTTCATTCTTTAGATTTTGTTTGACTGATTCTTGTTGCCTCATTGAGTCATTAGTTTCTACTTGCCCAATTCTAATCTTGATCGTATTGTTTTCTTCAGTTAGCTTTCGCATCTCCTTTTCCATCTGGCCAATTTTTCCCTTTAAGGAGCTATTTTCTCCATTTAATTTTTGTACTTCTTTTTCCATTCGACCAATTTTCCCAGTTAGGTTTTGGGTTTCCTTTTCCATCTGATCAATTTTCCCTATTAGGTTTTGAGTTTCCTTTTCCGTTTGATTAACTCTTCCTTTTAGGGAATTATTCTCTCCAGTTAATTTTTGAACTTCCTTTTCCATTTCTTCAATTTTCTTTTTCAGATTGATGTTCTCATCAGTGAATTCTTTTTTTATGGTTTTAAAATCATTGGCCAGTTTTTCTTGTATATCCTTCTTCAGACGTTCCAGGTAATCTAGTTGTGCTTGCGAGAAATTCATAGTCCCATCTGAGGTTTCAGATGGAAGTACAGTCTCAGCTCTGACCTCTTTGGTGTTTGTGTTTTGGTCCTTATCCCCATAGAAAGATTCTATGGTTTTTTCACTTTTCGTCTGCTTTTTCCGATTCATGATGTTGGCTGAGTGTTGTAGCTTTTGGTTCTTTCAGTCAGAAGATACAGATCTTTTAAGTTGAGTTGATGTTTGTCTAGGCTAAAAGCAGGCTTTTTTTGTTGTTGTTGTTGTTGTTTCCCAGATCAACCCTGGGTTTAGCTTGATAGGTGTGTGGGAGGTGTGGTCTGGTCTCAGGATATCTCCTCAGCTGGCCTGAGGCAAAGGCAAGGTCCGGGGATGGTGATCCCAGCTTCCCTATTGTCTTCCCTTTTCCCCTGGAGGGCTGGGGCACGCCTAGAGGCTAATGCGTGTTCCCGCCCCTCCTGGGGCTCGTCTCCCGGGCTGAGGCTTGCTTGGGTCTCAGTGCGAATTTTTTTCTGCCCTGGGTCGTCTGTCCCTCCAGATAGCCTCCACCACGGTAGGAAGAATCCCCCTTTGCCACCTCTCCAGCCTCTGGTGTTATGAGACCACCCGCCCCCTTCTGCTGCTCCCACTGATCCAGGATCAATCTGGGGAAGAATTTTATGGTTCCCTCATGGTCATCGGGGGGGAGGGGAGAGCACTTACTGATCACTCCGGCATCCCAGCTTCTGGATGTTCAAGTAGTGACCCACTGAAGTCCCGTCTTTAGGCTGAAGATTTCAAAGGCTGTTGCGCTGATATCGTTGGCTCGGCCTGGCTTATCTCCTGCTCCGCTGGTCTCGCCCGCCACTCTCGGGCCCCTCGGGTCGCCTCCGCCCTGCCGCGCCGACCGCGCTGCGCTGTGCGCCGGGGTCTTACCCCCGCGGAACAGATCCCTCCCGTGGACCTTCCAGTCCAGCCTGGGCTCCGAATCTGTCAAAGTCCGTCTCCCACTGGATTCTACACCTCCAAAGTCTGGTCAGACTCTCCCCCCAGAGATATCCAAAGGAGTTTTTCCAGGAGCTTAGGTGAGTCGTTGCTTTCACTCCGCCATCTTGGCTCCGCTAAAATTTTTTTTTTAAAAAATTGTTTTGTTCAGCTACTAATTCAAGTTCATTTAGAACTTAGGATGGATTAGTTTTTGGTTCCAAAGTGATTTTTTTTTCTCTTAGAAAAAGTTGATTGCTGAGAATAACCTCAGTTTCTAAAGAGTAATCACTATACAAAGTAAAAATGTCAATGAGTATGAGTAGAAGTGGGGTTCCTTTTAATTAGCTCTAACAGTCTAAGCAGGGGAATAGACCATTTGTGACAAAAGGAAAAGCAGCCTGACTTCACTGATATCAAGGTAGCCTGAATCTGGGAATTTTCTCAGCAGGGGACTGAAAGAAACAAGCACTGTACTCAAGTGTAAAGATTAAATTAATTTTAATTAAGTAGTAATTAATGACAGGTCAGTAAGTGATAAAGGCTCCCAGTCACATGTATTGCTTATATGTAATTTTCCTTTCAATATGAGATGCAGCCATGAAATGAAACACACATTGAATTTGGAGTTAGTAGAGAACAGTATTCAAATTCTGGCTTTGTGACTGTTTATGATACACCTTACTTGTTTATATGTAAAATGGACATTAATGTCTGAGACTCCCCATGAGTGACAATGTCTTAGAAGCTTACCTTCCTTACATATAAAATGGGGATTACTATCTATAGTACCTACCTAATAAGTTAAATAAGGTGATATATATGGGTATATATATATCATTGTATAAATTGCAGTTAACTTTTTTAAATATAGCTTTTCAATATTTGAATATTTAGTGGTTTAAATTTTACATTTTTAAGGAAAAAAGGGAAAGATTAGTATAACTTTTTTCTCAATAAGATTGTCAGTAGTTTGTCTATTTAGACTAGATAGCCATAATAAAGGTATCATTGTTTACCTGGCAGCACTGTCCCTAAATTGAAGAGAAAGCACCTCAGAAGATAAAGAATCTCTTAAGAGGTAACTTGGAAATCCAAATTTAAATGATAAGAATACCTTCATAAAAAGGATGAGTGAGTGTGAGACTGAGACTAAAGCACTGAATACTGGAATTAGTGGCTAATGTTTGACCAAATGACTAACTTGTTTCCTCTTTAATCATATGTATGCAATTTTACTTTTTTTCTTTGCTTTTCTATCTCTTCACACCTGAAACCATTGTCCTGCTTTGCTGGAAGTGAAATTGAATTATGCCTTCTTCTCACTGAGCCTTTCTGATGGCCACCAAATCCAATATTTCTTTAGAAGTCAGCATTTCAGACTACATCATTTTGACTTGATGTCAACTTAGCTCCATTAAGTTGTCAATTTCTCTCTTGATACTTTGATGGATAGAGCTCATAATTACCTCCCTTCATTCTACAGAACCCATCCATGGTTAATATAAGAGGTTCTCAAGTATCCAAAGGTATATTATAATGACCCAGTGAATCATGTCATGCAGAGATTATCCCCCCATGTCTCAAGCAATTACAAACCCCCATATGGTCACTCTCAATTTCGCTGTCATAGGACATCACGGGCAAGCACTAATTTAAAGTATGAAAAATTTTTAATGGAAGAATTCCAGAAAAATATTAAAACATGTCATATTCTCTTCTGGCCTGAATTAAAGGAATGATAGATGTAGTACCAGTTATGATTATGATGTGACTTTTTAATCAAGCAAATTTTACTAGGACACATAAGATTCATAGTTTTTTCAATATGGGCATTCCTTTTTGGAACACTCTCTTTCCCTCTTCCCTGCCCTCTCCCCACCTCCTATGTTTAGGAAAATATTCAGGTATTGCAATGATACTGCCATCAAAAAGGTACCTTTGGAACCATATCCTGAGTCTGCAACATTCTTTCACATATCTGCAGTGGGAAAAAGTCTCTGTTACTGGGTAGTTTTTTTTTGCTTCATTTGGAACAAATATTAAAGGGCAGTAGGAGCAAAGTCTGATGGAGAAAGATATAGATGTGGGTCTAAAGCAATAGATATTGATTATCTTGTGTGGATGAAGAGGATTGAAGGTAAGTAATAGCTTTTCTTTTCTTCATTTCTTTTTTCAAACACCATAACTCAAATACAGAATAGGGAAAGAGAAATACATACATACATATTTAGACATACTTTCTTTAGCAAATTCTACTCCTGACCTTTGTTATTTTTTTTGTACATATCTCTTATTTACTATCCCTCATAACTCCTCTACTTCTACCAGCTACCTTGCCCTCCTACTACTTAGCCTAACCCCCCCCCACTAATGATCCCTCCCCTATCCTCCCATTCCCATAAATATAAATTCTATAACCTTCTATAACCCCCATAACCTATTCCCTCTCTCTCCCCTGTAGAGATCCATTCCTTATTTTCCTAAGGATCCTCCCTTATCCTCACATTCCCAATGATCTAGATATCTTCTGTACTGTCCTTTAACCTATTCCCCCACTTTCCCATTTAGAGATTCCTCCCCATCCTTTCCCATCTCCCTATTCCTTTACTATTTTATTTCTTTTGAATTTAAAAGACTCTTGTACTCTGTAGATATATATGTATTGTTGCCCCTTAAACCCATTCCTCATGAAAATAAGTTACCAGAACTACTAGCTCTCCACACCCATCTCATTCCTCTATGTTGATTCTTCCTCTTGCACATCATTTTTATAAAGTAATTACTCTTGTCAGTTGTTCCTAAATGGTTCTACTTTTAAAAGTCATATCATGCTCAGGTCTACCCAAATATTTCTTATGAACTACCCTATTACTAATGACAATCTTAAACATACATTTTAAATTTATATACACAAAAGGTAAAAGTTCTGTCCTTATTGAATCCCTTGTAATCAGGCTTTGGTATGTACCTTATGTTTCTCTTGAGTCTTGTATGTCAAATCTATTAAGTTCTAAAAGTCTGACAGTTGATCAAATCTCCATTTTTTTTTTTTCATTAAGGGCTATGCTTAACTTTGCTGGGTATACTGTTTTCATCCAGAATCCCAATTCTTTTGCTCTTCAATATATAAAGTTGCAAGATCTACAGTCCTTTAGTATCTCCACTGCTAGGTCTTTTGTGATTCCAATTGTGGAACCATCATAATTAAATTGGTTTTTTTTCTTGTTGCTCTTAATATTTTATCTTTCAGCAAGGGGTTTTGGAATTTGACTACAATATTCCTATGAGTTTTCCTTATAGGATCTCTTTGAAGTGGTGATTGATGGATTTTTTTTTCTATTTCTACTCTCCCCACCCCCCATTTTAATGCTTCAGGGTAATTTTCTTTAATTATTTCTTGTATCATGTATCAAGATTCTTTTTTATTTTGATCATAGCTTTCAGGTAGCCTGCGTATTCTTGTTTTCTCTTCTTGATCTGTTCTTCCGATCAGTTGTTTTTCTTATGTTTTGCTTTCTCTTCTATTTTTCATTCTTTATATTTTGTTTATTTCTTGATCTCTTATAACTTCACTGGCTTTGCCTTGCCCAATTCTAATTTTCAAGGAGTCATTTTCTTCCTTAAGATTCTGGATCCCCCTTTCTAATTGGTTGACTTTCTTTTCATAATCTTCTTGCTTTTCTTGGATTGTGGCCATTTGATGTTACTCTTTGGGGAAGAAGGGGATTTCTTTGCTTCAGTATCCACCTCTGAAGATGAACCTCAGTCTTCTCTAATTCCATAATGATTTTTTTTTAGTTAGATTCTTTCTCCTTTGCTTGTGTATTTTTTGTAGTAGTAGCTTAATTTTTAATTTTGCATTGTTTAAAGTCATCTTTAGTCCTTGAGTATGGCTGATGGTTCCTCTTGCTCCAGATCTTCAATTTTCCCCTTTAGCCTGGAACCAAAGCCAAACCTCCAGCCTCCTGTAAGTGCCTACAGTCAGGAATATTCAGCTCCCCTCCTTCTGCACTCACTGGGTGAGTACTGGTTCCTTCTCACCCTCACTGCTCTCTGTAGCACAACTGGGGCTTTTTCCTTGTCAGCACAGGTTCCCTCAATCTTCCCTGGCTCAGACACCCTTTACTGTTGCTTTCATTTACATCATAGTAGTCACTGTATCATTGATCCATTTTTCATTCTGATCAGATCACACAAATCTCCCCGTATTTCTCCAAATTCTTCAGATTTTTTGTTCCTTAATGAGTAAATAGTATTCCATTCCATTGATATAGCACATTTTGATTACAAATACCCTAATCAATGGACACCCATTTTATTTCCATTTGAGCTACCACAAAAAAGTGCTGCTATCCCCATTTTGGTATTTAAGAGCCTTTCTTTTCACCTTTCACATTTCATTCCCAATAGTGGGATCACGGACTGTGTATATGAAGAATTTAGTGACTTTTTTTCATATAATTCAAAACTATGAAAGCAAATAGTTTTGAAAGAAGAACCACTAAAATCCTTTTTCAACTCTATGTATAGTTTCCCACAATGACTACGTTGAAAGATGACATTCATTCTCTTATATAGCTTCTAAAATGTGTTTTTAAAAACAACCTAGCCTCATTATTTTATAGTCATACCTCTGACTCTTCTTTCAGGTATGCTAATTATTATGAACATATTGTGAAAACAGAGCTCAGAGTCATTTATCAAGTCCAAATTCATATAAAGAACAATGTACAATAATATGCATAAAAAAGTATTGTAAAGAAATTAAAATTTAATATGGTGAAAACTTCATATCCTTACCGTTCTGAAAATTTATAAATATTAAACCTTACTCTTCCCACTTACTTTAAGAAAGATAATTGCAACATTACTATTGCCTAGAAAGAGTCATTGTCAAGACTTGTTCCCTTATTTGTTTTTAGGAAACAAAACTTTGCCTAATATCCTGTTCAAATAACTATGAGAGAAACCTTGCAGAGACAGCAACCTGTTCTGGCTATGTTTTCCAGATTTTTATAACCATTTAAGTCCATTGACATAATTTGCTTAGTATTTCTAGCTATAGTCATGGAAAATTTCAGGTTTGTCATCTAGAAGTGGCTCTGATGCTTCAATTGATTTAAAACTATTTTCAAACTTGTTTCCTCTTTCCTACCTTAGCAATGGGTAGTATGGAAAATTATACTGAGAAATAATTAATAGCATGGTAATGCTAAAATAAAGGAACAAAAGTGTTCCATATCCTTCTCTCTTTCCTTACCATGATGTATCTTAACTATCTAGCTTTTTCCTATATACAGGGGATATTTGTCTAGATCACAGGTGGGGAATCTGTGACCTTGAGGCCATGCGTGGCCTTCTAGGTCCCTGGGTGTGGTCTTTCCACTGAGTCCAAATTTTTCAGAACAAATCCCTTTATTAGGGGTATTTGTTATGTAAAATTTGGATTCAAAGGGCCACACTTTAGGACCTAGAGGACCACAAGTTCCCCACCCTTGTTTAGATAATAGAATTTGGACAGCTCTTTGGTTAATGACTGACTATGATTCCAGTATTCAGTGCTTGTGATTTTCTTTATGTTAAAGAACATGTGTCTTTTTAATGAATTTATTGTTATTGCTTAAATCCATTGTAGCATTGTGGTTCTAGAGCAGTGGAAGTTCGAAT
The DNA here is from genome assembly GCF_028372415.1 of Notamacropus eugenii. Taxonomy (NCBI): domain Eukaryota; kingdom Metazoa; phylum Chordata; class Mammalia; order Diprotodontia; family Macropodidae; genus Notamacropus; species Notamacropus eugenii. The sequence goes on along the minus strand of NC_092875.1, from coordinate 257,330,387 downwards.
TATACAGATAGGAGCCTTTATGGATTGACTTCCTCAAATGTATATACAATCCTACATTTTTTCTCTTTATGAACAGAAGTCAAGGAAAAAAACCAACTATTTATAGATGCTAAATGCAGGGAAAATCTTGGGAAAATAATTCACAAAGCTGTCTTTAGTATATTCCTTGTTTTATGAGAAATAAAGGAATAATTATATTTCCATTATCCTATCAGACCAAATCATAACAACTCATCTAGGTATTCTAGGGATGATGTTCACATTCTGATAGAGACTGAGTTTGGCTTACATGTTACTTTCACAAATAACTTTCAAGTTACTCATTTCCACATTAAAAAAATCCTCTCCCCAACCTAATCATCTTCAAATTTCCAGTCTGAATCAGCATTTCTGGGTAAGGATTTGTATTTCAGTAACAACAACCTCAGAAACCATGTAGCTTAGGTGAGCAATAAAAAGCTTTAATTACTTATGTACTTAATTAATTAATTCAAGATGCATTTATTGATTACCACCTAAAATGTGACATGCCCTTGAAGGTGGAGTAGGTGAAGGTACAAAGATGAATATGACAGTCCCTGCTTTGAATGAACTTGTAGTCTGGTAGTCTATATAAATGCTTGTCTTGTTGTGGACCCAGCAGTCTCAAAAATGAACTTTTTAAAAGATGAAGAGTCAATTAAAATGTATATTACAATGACAAAGATGAATTAAGATAGCTCTTTTATCTATCAGTCTGTAGCTTGGTTATTCATAAATTACTTTCATGGTACCTTATGCAGTACGAATGTTTCAAGTCCTTCATACTATTCTGTCTGTCATCTTGTCACATTTTAATGTCAATACTGTGTTCATTAGGGACATTCTGCCCAGGGGGCTTTTCATCTTTGTGTTTCAGTCAGTGAAGAGAGAAAATGTCACTACGTCCCGGAGTTTTGTTTTTTTGCACAGCATCACGTTGACATACCAAGTTGGTGCCTAACAGTACTGTCACACCAAGAGGCAAAGCTTAAAAGCATTATTTTTTTCTTAAGGTAGAAATTACAATGTGTTCTAATTTATATGACTCTTGGTTATATACTCTACTCTGAACTTTCTTCTGTATAGTACAGGTCAATGAAAATAAAATTTAAAGTACAACAGTTAATCAGGGGTTGAAAATATCATATTTTTTAAAATTTAAATTCAAATGCGTAGGGAATAAGAACATTTTACAAGAACATTTAGAGCTGTAGGTTGCCTTCTTTTGTATTTAGAAGATATTTGAAATCTTATAGGAATAAGACGCACATGGGTATTAATGTCACTGGTCTCATTCTTTCACTTGGTCTGAAAAAAACCTACAATTCTGATGTCCATTAGGCCTAATTACTAGTCAAGATGCTATTTGCTCAGCATTTCTTTCAAACAGCTGTCATTCAAGATTGTAAGTAGAATGAGATATGATACCATTTTGTACAAAATATTTCTGGTGAATATAAATGAATGACATATTACAGTGATAAGTATTAAGAGTTAAAAAAAAAACTCCACAAAACTAAAACTCATGGATTCATTAGGAATGTTATTTTTAGTGAAATACAAGCAGATTTGGTAAAAATGAAAACTGCCTACTTTTGCACATGAATCAGTGTTGCTTTTTGAAGCAGCATCTATCCTTCCAATCTTGTTTGCATAAATAACTTAAAACACTTTCATTCTCTTTCAAAAAAATAATATTGATATCGATTTCAAAAACTCAACCAATATGAAGATATAACACTTTGCTAAGGAGATAAAATCCCTCATTTCAACATTATGATTTCATATAATTTGATTGTACTGTTATCTATTTTCTTAATCACTTAAATATATTGAAATTGTATACAAGATTCTCTGAAAATGTTAAATATTGATCCTTTCATTTTTCTGATATCTGCTAATGTTTTGTCTACTCATCAGTTAGAAGGCTTCTTATTTTTCATGGCTGAAACACTGCATGAGCTTGCTCTTCCTAACACAAACACCATTGTCATTATTATTTGGAGATAGGCATATCTTACTTAGTGTAATTCACTGGTACTGCAAAAATATTATTAGGTGAAATGATGTTTTGGAGGGCAGTTAGTTATTAGTTGCTAAACTTCTGGTAGTTGGTGTCTTTCAACTAAAGCTAGCTCTTAAATGATGAAAACATGTTCCATTATCCAACCAATGTGTAAAGCCATTCAAGTTTGATATGCATTGTTAAAGTTTGATCTTTACTGGCCTGTTCTTCCATTTAGTGGGCCTACGTTGGATTCAATAAATGTTCTATGAAAGATTCAGGAAAATATACTAGACCTCTCTTAATTTCCTATTCTTTTAGCACTCCATATTTAGGTATAGAGTCCTGAAAAATTGCAATCCATTGTAATTTCAGATTCTATAAGCAGAGCCCCTGAATTGCTTATTTTGCACTTGGATTACTTTCCTCAGCTGTTTTAATCACTGATTTCTGTACAGTCAGTAGGACTCTCTGGGCATTAGAAATGAATGCATTGTTAAGATGGTTCAGAAATCTGGAAGAATGGTGCTTTGATTCAGTTTTATTCTTTTTGTAACCATAATCTCAGAGATGGATGGCAAGATGAATGCTATAGTCATTAATTCAACAAATATTTATAGAAAATCTATTATATGTAAAACACTATGCTTCAGATAAAGGGAATAGTACATAAAAATCATTAGTCCTACCCTCATAGACATAAAACATCAATACAAAGAAATATGATGCAAGGTATACTGTTAGAAAGATTGCTTCAGAGATTGGATCCCTTCAGATTTATGGTATATGGCACAGTGATCTCTTTACTGTGACCTCAGTCTTATGAGGAGGTAAGTCCTATTTTAAAGACAGTGTACCTGATGAATTCTATTCCTTTCATCCATCCTATCCCATCATCCATGTTCATTGGGGGAGGTAAGAATGCTCTCATTCTATTTCACTCTTTTTTAACTGCTCATTAGCCCTCATTTTCTATGATTGGAAAAATTGAGCTTATTACATTTCAGATTGGTAATTTGTCATTATCATAATGGCTGTTTGAAGAGCCCAGTAGGAAACTAACAAGTTAGAGCAATGCAAAGTAGCTGCGATGTTGATGGTAGAGGACCAGCATATTATCTGTGATCAGCTTCATTGTTCTTGGCTTTAAATGGTCTCTTGCCAAAAAATACACCAATGGAATCCATTAACTGTTTACTCAGTTCCTGAAAACAATCTATATCTTTTATACTTTCAATATCAACTGATATTTACATTGCATTTGACATCCTGACATTCCAAATTGTTCTAATATATGTTTCAAAATGATTATAAATTTAAGTTTATGGAGACAGGGGACTAGTATCACCTGTCATTTATATCCCACTGCTGCTTGGAAATTTGGGGTAGAAAGCAGGAAAAAACGCCCATAGAATTTAATGGTGGATCAAATCACTCAGGAAATGCAGAAAAGCTTTTGTAGGTTTACATCTTTATTAAAAGTGGGTAATAACATTTTAATAATCTAAAAACTAGTATAAATGCAGTTTCATGGCTGATACAAATTTTGTATTTTCTGTTCCAAATTGATTTAGAAAAATCTTAGCTATTGAAGTTCTTATGCTTTCTTCTTTGAAACTCTTCTAATGGATTGCAATGAAATGTAATCTTTCTTGTTATTTGATGCATGGCAACATGAAAAAAATACAAATATCCCAATCAAGGTACAATGCCAGAGACAGAGCACAATGTGTTCTTCTCTGGTATCCATTTTTGTAAGATAAGACAAGGTAAAAATGAAAATCAAGGACAGATTTGAAGAGGAAAAGAGAATCCCATTGGGAAAAATAAAGAGATAAGTGTAGAAGAAGGGAAGGATAGTCCTTTCTACAACAAAATAAGTGATATTTATATTGACTTGTGATGGAGGGATGGTAATGGTAGTGATGATAGTTGTGCCTATCAGGTAGAGAAATGGGTTTATCGATGTACATGATACTCTCCAAGTTCTTCTTGATATTGGCATTGGCTTTTTAAAAAAAAGTAACCACAAATATGTGGTTATTATGTGAATTTTTTTATATGTGAATTTACATTATATGTGAATAATTATGTGAATTTTTTCCAAAAACCAAGACCCAAGGTGAAACATATGGGAGCTACATGTATTTACCTGCAGGACTTTAGAAGCAGGTTCACGGATGATATTGCTAGTTAGAGGTAGGGAAACATTTCAAGGGTAGTGAAAATGTTGGTACTTGTCTTTAGAGCATTCTCAAGTTGAAGAATTTAGAGATCTGACCTTCTTGAAATAGATTAGTTCTTGAGCAGTGTTTTCTCTTGGAGAAAAAGGATAAACTAGCCTGTTGCAAGACTCAAATGTTATCATGGACTTAAAGCACTTTGAAAATCTTAAAAGTACATATAAATGCTAGTTTTTTTAAAAAAAATTTATTATTATTAGTCTGTAGTTACCAGGCCTCCATCTTGGTGTTTCCTGTAATTTTTGCACTGTTTCTGAACATGAGTAATATAGAGGTATACTGTGTCATAATAGATGTTCAATAAATGGGCTCTCTGAAAAAATATGCACACACTTTTAAATTTAATATGATTACTAATCTGCATTGTTTTTTAATTTTGAGTAATCATTAAAACAATAAATCAAGCCCTGATTTATGACTATTGGCAATTTCCAAAGTGTTAATGCTAATGCAACAGGTAAATTAAGGCAAACTGAAGTACAAAGTTCTGAATATGATCAATTTATCAGTAAAAGGTGAACTTGTCAACAAATAGAATCTCAGGGTCCTTAGTAAAGCTAAGACCCTGAGTGAAGGGGACAACTTTTTATAGCTTTTTTAGGAGCATAGAGCAAAGAGCAGAACTTTGTAGGTGGGGAGTAAGTTTTGGTTGATTAAAAGTGTTTGACATCATGAATGGTGAAATCAACATGATTGATTACAGAGCTGGGGTATTGGAGACAAGATGATTGGTTGGAAACTGGGAATGAAGGACTAGTAATAAGTCCCTCCTTTCCTACTGTGACTAAGAAATGTTCACTATTTGTAGTCCATCTGTTAGAGATAGAGAACCAGTCTTCTGTGGATAGACATCTTTGAAGGATAATTTGGTTGCATAAAGATGCTAGAGCCGATTCTTCAGTATCTGTATCCCTCAAAGATAACAGATTTCCTTGAGATAAGAATGGAGTAATGATTAGCAGGAAAATTTCATTTCTAAACTTAACTCATTATAGGTTGGCTGAATCATGTCACTAAGTTTAGAGACAAAAAAATTGGTTGAGCAGTTACAGGACAAAATCAATTATCTGTAAATAGGATCAACTGAAAGATGATATAGAATCAATGTGATCATTTCACTAATACTGAAAATTTAACAGTTTACTTTTGCAAATACTCATGTCATGAGTCACTACACACTCATGTTCCCATACAATTAGTGGAACAGTAAAAAACAAACAAAAAACCCTAAATTTATGGATTGGGGAGCAAGAGACTAGTGCTTTCCCTATTGTATTGAGATATTACATGTCCATTGGAAAGGATGTTGCCTATACAACAATCCCAAAGTCTTTTTCCCTTCCATGGAAAGTTCAAATCACAAAGTAGCACCAGAAGTCTAGGAAGGATGTTATGGGAATTCCTGATAGCACCAGAGATTTATCAGAATGTCAGTGCTATCTATAGCAACCCATAGTTCAATTCCTTCCAAAGGGAGTCCAATCCTTAAGGTGGCAATCAATTAGAAAGACTCTAGGATGCTGGAAGAAAAGTGAGACCCAACAAAAAGATGGAAAGCTATTTATTTAATTATGGGCTATTCAGAGGACTTTATGTGTTTTCTGCATCTCTTTCTGGTCTCTTATGGATCCTTTTAGTTTATTGAATTTTTTTGTGTGGTGAAATAAAGGTATGCATGTAATACCAATCAGTATGCATATAATAACATGAATACTTTTATAAGACCTATGGACCCTGTTGCCCACATCTGAGGAAACTTGAACATGAGCTTATTTGATCTTTCAGGGTAAATTCTGTATGTTAGACTATGAGTCAGAAAGATAATTATCTTTTGGGATCAATTCCTGAGGATTCCTTTCGTAAAATAGCTAGAATTTATGTAGCACTTTAAAAAGTTTTCAAAGTGCTTTACATATATTATCTCATTTTATTTTTACAGTAACCCTAGAAGTTAAGCTGTTATTATCTTCATTTTACAAATGAAGGAGTTGAGGCAGATAGCAGTTAAATGATCTGCCCAGTGTCATACGGCTGGTGTCTGAGGTAGTATGTGAACTCAGGTCTTCTGACTCCAGGTCCACTGAGCCATCTAACTTCGCTATTACACATTAGTCTAGAATTCACAGTATTATATAGCTATTAAATGAAATTTTATTAATCCTCTCCTTTAATATATCATGTATAATAAAGCTACAAAGATTAAAGTGAACAAGATCTTTTCTCAGAGTAGTAGGTCTCTGTCTGTCTGTCTATTTATCTATCTATCTATCTATCTATCTATCTATCTATCTATCTATCTATCTATCTATCTATCTATCTATATTCCTTGTCTGCTTTTCACATAATTGAAAACCTAATGACTTGGTGAAATAAAGGAAGTCCAAAATGTTTGAAGAAGCCCAGAGAATCCTTTAATTATATAACAGAATAATGTATTTTCCAGTTGTGGATAGAAGAGAAATAACCCAACATTCCCACTATGTTTCCTTCCTATATTATTAAAGGTATCCAGATTTATGTTTCTTTTTTGTTTTAGCAATTGCATCTGCAGCTTGAAGAGAGAGAAAAAAATGCTTGGTCTATATGCCGATTTTCAATGTGTAGAAATCTGGACTCCAAGGAAGTATGGCAGAATTTGAGATGATAATTATTGTAACCTTCTGGTTGTATCTCACCCTAAACAGGGCTATCACACCATACTGTACTTTCCAGTAGAGTTCCAGCATATTCCATTCCTGTTTAAGAGAGAATATTCTTTCCTGCTTACTGAAAACTTCTAGGGACAGGCTTTCATGGTTATCTTTTTCATCTTCATGGTTTTTCTTTTCTATCTTTCACATGAGAGAGTCAGATTCCTTATTTCCAAGTAATAATTATAAGGATTTTGTTCATGACTTAAATCAGAAATTACATACTATACATCTTTGGCACTAACTTTTGGAGTCATTTCATATTTCCTTTATATCCCAAGTAAATAAGGCAAAATTCCCCAAAACAACAAAAAAAACCCCCAACTGTTATGATATTTTTTCATATTGAACTTAAATTTGATTTCTTGTAACTTTCCTTTCAATTTAATAAGGTCAACATTTGTTGATATTGTTAAAATGTGTTTGCATATTGTCTTATTTCTTAGTTTTATCACAAGTCATAGATTTATATCTGGAAGAGATCTTAGAGATCATTGAATACAATCTTTTCATTTTACAGACAAGAAAATGAGATAACTGAGACTCAGAGAGGGTAAGTAACTTGCTTAGAATTGTAGAGCTAGTTAAGTGTCTTTGGTGGGCTTCAAACCTGGGTCTTCTGACTCTAAGTCTAGTATTTTATTGACCATGCTATGCTGGGGAAAATAGATGAAAAATTCTCACTAGTCAGAAACCATGGTCTTCTCTTTTTTGGTCCTTTGAATGAGGTTGTTAATTTTTTTTTCTGTCATACACTCCTTTGGCAATCTGAGGAAGCTTACAGATCTTTGAAATGAAGCTTTTAAATACACAAAATAAAATCAGAGGGTTATAAAAGGCAATAATTGTATTGAAATGTCATTAAATTAAAAAGAAACAATTTCACAGACCACTTGTTTAAGATGCACATACATATAGAACAATTCTAAGTAACTTTTGCTCTGGCAGATATTTTCTCCAATTTACTCTAATTTGTTACTTTTTTGAAGGCCTGAGAGACTCTAGTCTAGGAGATTTTTGAGCATAGAGTTTCTTATAGCAAGTTACTTGGACTGGACTAGCATGAGTTTCTTGGTTCAAGCATTTGGGCAGAAAATGTCAGTAAGAAGATGATAAAGTAGGGCAGCACCATCCTGCTCATTACCCATCTGTGGATTTCTTCTGGGGTTTGTAGCTGAGGATAGTTTCACTACGATGAATTAGGATGAATTCCTCTGCTAGTGTCAGGTACCTCAGGGAATGTTTATTGTCTTTCAGTAAGTTTTATGACATTGTTGTGTGCAGTGAATCTTCTTGACTGAAAATCTTGGAAAGCATGACCCTGATGCTAGGATTTAGGAATTCTCCAAACCATCCTTTGTTTCTCATAGAAGTGATTCTGATTATCATTTAGTCTTCATTATGACATGTTTCATTCTCTGACGTATATTAATTTTTGACTTTTCTCAATGCTTCAAAGTCTCAAAGCACAAAGAGTAGAATACAGAAGTCACAGTAGACATGCACTGCCCCTTATGATTAAAGTTTGAATACTTGTGCTATGTTGGGACGTAAGTAGCAACAGAACAGAATTGACCAGGTAAGGTCAAGATTGAGAATATCAGCAATATTGTAAGTCATTAAATAAATGACTGAGGCCAGACAAGTCAAATTACATAGAAAAAATGAAGTAGATACCTTAGTTCATAGGATTGGACAGGTAGGGTATAGATTCTAGTCAGTCACTCAACAAACATTAGACAGTAGCTATGTTAAATAGCAGCCAGAAATGCCAATATAATCACAAAGTCTCTGCCATTAAAGAACTTACATTCTATTGGAGGACGACAACATATAAAAGGAAAATGAAAAACAGAGGTTGAGTAGGGGAGAGAATGAAGGTACCCACTGAGGGACCATCAATGATATGTAAGAACCAACTCCTATTGATTTGAGTGTCCCAACTGTTAAATTTTAATATAAGCACTTGCACATTAGAAATCAGCAAATTCTATAAATCATGGCTCATATTTTGGGGGGAGGAGCATTGGCTAGACTTGGTCAATAAACATTTATTAAGTGGCAACTTAATGATGGATACTGTGCTAAGCTCTATAAGAAGAAAGACCATTCCTGCCCCTAAGGAGCTTACAATCAAACTGGAAGATTATAAAAAGGGAGGTGAAAAGAAGAGGAGGGCACCAGAGGGTAACCTAGGAAGGGAGGATGGTGTTTTTTTGGGTGAAACCAAGCAGAACAATTGGAGTGAAATGAAAAGTTGGATGGAAAATTCTGAGGGAAGCTTTGATAGGAGTTCCTTTGCTCATCATCCAGCCCTCTCATCAGAGGGGAGAGGCAATTGCAGTAATAAGGAGATAATGAGTATCAAAACTAAAGCAGCCTCCATAATGATGAGATTTCTAGTGATAAGTTTATCCTTGGGGAAGTGTGATTTTCATGGAATTGAAAGCAAACAGAGAGAACAGTGGGAAATGGAGAGGAATAAGAATTTCAGAATGTGATGGAGAAAATAACAATGTAGATTAAACTTTAAAAATGGGTCATGTGTGTGTATATCCCCTCCCCTAAACCTTTACCAGAACACCAGTAGCAGCCTAGAGAGAAATGAGACATGACTGGCCTGCACATCCTCTTTAAATGGAAGTTCTGGGTACAGCCATCCAATCATTGAGAGAAGCCCTTAGTGGCCGAGGGTTTTCCAATTTTGGAGGTAAGAAGATAATTAGCAGTAACTCACAGATACAGTTTACAAAGCATTTTTATATGCAGCATATTTTCTCTTTTCATTCTCATAAAAATCCTGAGATAATTTATTATGTCCATTTTATAGATGAGGAAACAAAAGCTGGAAGAAGTTAAGTAATTTGTCTGGGATCACACAATTCGTAACTTTCTGATTTGAAAGTAGAATCTGAGCTTTGTTCTTGAAGCTCTCTCTAACCTTCTAGTCACTATCCTACCTACCCAAGAGCAGAGCTGGTAAGGAAGTTTGGCAAATTCTGTGCCTAGAGCAAAGACTGTGCTTGCTTTGTGCTTGTTTATACTGACTTCTGGATCTTTTCTCATATGTGCCATTTTCTACACTTCTTCCATCATGGTCTTCTGAGGTCATGAAGTTAACTAAGAGGCATCTTGGATTCAATTAAGTACATTAGTAAACCTTCATAAAACTATAGCTGAGAGCTATAGGGAATAGGCTTAGGGGCACTCCATCATCTGTCCCAGCTGTCTTGCCTCCTCAACAATAAGGCTTATTAACCTGAATTAACACTGACCTACCACTGTCTTTAGATATAAGCTTGATTTACACAGGCTCTGTTCATCCTTGGGTTCATGTCTAGGTCATGTTGCTTCTTATGTCTTGGCAATAGCTATAATTCTTCCTCACCATTCTCCTTGGAGCCTCCCCCTTGCCCCTGACCCACTTTATCCTTCTGTAGTCTTTCCCATTTCCCAGATAACCAAGTCATCAATCCTTAGAATGGACACTTCTCCTGTAAGACAAGGGTTGGGGAAGCCCGGGGAGGGAGTTTTTCCAGCCTCCCTTAAGTGCATTATTAGATTTTGTGTTCTTGGAACTCAGCTAAATTCCACCCAAGCCCTCCTCACCTCTAACTCAGTCCATTTAACCACTCAGAAATCTTTGTAGTGTGCTTACAAATTCATAGAACTAGAAAGATGTTAGAGTCAAATGAATCTGTCCCCCTTGTTGTAGAGGTGAGGGAACTGAGGGACCAAGTGAGTTGTCTAGGGTCATCCAGCTAATAAAGGGAAGATGAGGAAGAGAAATAGCATTTATATAGTGTGCACTATGTTCTAGGTACTGTGCTAAACACTTTAGAAATATTATCTCTTTGATCCTCACAACTCAGTAACATGGGGGTTATCCCCATTTTATGGTTGAAAAATCTTAAGTAGGCAGAGGCTAAGTGACTTGCCCAGGGTCATCCCATAGTTATTAAGTGTCTGAGGTGAGATATGAACTTAGATCCTCCTGATCTTAGGCCCAGAATGCTGTCCATTGTGTCACCTAGCTGCCCAGTAATATCTGAGATGTGATTTGATCCAAGGCCCTCTTGACTCTAAGTCCAGTGCCCTATCCATCATACTATGCCTAGGCAGGGACATCTGAGAGCAAGGGTGGCATTCATAAATGGTGGAAATTCTCTTATTTGGGCTGAAAGTATTGCTGCATGGTACCATCACGTCTGAACTTGGAATGATGCTGAGTCTATATTCAGAGATAGCCAAACCTGTCTCTGTCTTTATTACAAAAAGAATAAGAGTAAGAAGACAATGTGATGCATGAAGTATTTAAGTTATCTATAAGGAAATATATTATGCATAGGAATGGATTATAGTGTTATTTCAAGAATCTGCAAAGTGTACCAATATGAAATATATAATCTATGTATTTGGTATATTTCCATATGCCTAGCATAGTGCTCTGAACTATGTACTTATTAATGATGAATTGAATTACATTAAATTAACTTTAATCTAGTTCTCTCAGTTCTTTAAAATTAAGAAAATGGCTCCCAATCCTGTTATAGTTTATAAAGAGTTCTGCCAACAGGTAAAGAAAAAGATATATAGATGATTTTTAGACTCTTCCCTCAGTGATTCTTCCATGTATGTATATTGTTTTATTACTTTTGTTTTGGGATTAACTTGAAAAGGTTATTACTCTTATTTTTTGAAAGGTTGATTGTCCTAATTAGTCTTTTGATTACTCATAGCATCAGAATTCCAGAATCAGAGCTAACTTCTGAGTTCATCCAGTTCAATACTTACTTAAGCATGACTAGCCTTCCCTGACACTTAACTTTCTTTCTTTTTTTAAAAAAATATTTATTTTTAACACAGTTTATAACAGATAAAGCAATTCCAACTTTTGGTCAGGTGATACTTCTTTTTAAAGCATTTACAATATGGACCACAAAAGAAATTTTTTTTTAAGCATTAACCAACTGAGACACACATAATATTTATGTTGCTAACTTCACAAGCTCTTGACCTAATTGTCTCCACAGTATTACTAAGAATTAAAGGACCCTAGCTTATTGTTGTTGGTCTAAAGTCCTATGCCTAATAGCTTAATTTTAGACAACCTCAGATGTTCCCCTACCCATAAATTATAATTTAATAGATCTGGTATTAAGCTTACAGACCTTTTGACTATAGGAAATTGCCACCAATAGTAAGGACATTGCAAGGATACAATATCACCCCAACTTCATGTCAGTTCCAGGCAGGATTAGATTATCCAGTTGCATTCAGTCAAGCTTAAAGTCTTCCAGGTGTCAGTGGGGAAACTGAGTCAGGAGAATCCCACCTCAGCCCATGATGAACAGCTGTTCTCCCACCCTTCCCTTGAGATCACCTATGCAGTTCATACCAGCATCTCATCAGCTTACTGGCATCATGGACTGGAGGCTCAGATCGCCTTTCTTCCTACCCATACCTAGAGTTAGACTCAGAAGAAGAGTCACTTAATAGTCCTCTAGCATCTAAAAATGGCAAGTTTCAATAACCAGGTTTCAAATACGATTATAGTTTCACTTTGGCTAAGTAACATCTTTTGAGACAAGTCTTAAGTGGCTTGCATGCCTTTCTATACATGTTCTAGTTCCTGCTTAAATGGCAATCATAAAATCAAATTTACCATTAAAACCTTGACTTTTCCATCAATGCCAAATTTTACCCAAGGTTACCTTCCTGTAGGAAATTTAGACTGAAATTCTTTTCTCCAAACTAAAGATGTCATTGAGTTATTCTCAGTAATTAATTCAGTCTATTGTTTTAATACTAATTTTTTTACCTCACTTTGTAACATGTCCAATTTTTCTCCCCATCACTCCCCCCCCTTCTTAATACCTTGTATTCTGATTACTCCTTCCCTCAATGTATCCTCCCCTCCATTACACCCCACCCCTCTCCTATCCCCATCTTCTCTCTTTTCTTGCAGGGCAAGATAAATTTCCATACCCCTATCCCTGTAGTTCTTATTTCCCCATTATATGCAATAAAAATTCTCAACATTCATTTCTGATACTTTGAATTCCAGCTTCTCTCCCTACTCCCCCTTCCTCCCCAACCCTACTGAGAAGGCAAGCAATTCAATACAGATTAAGTATGTATTGTTTTGCAAAAGACTTCATAGTAATCATGTTGCATAATACTAATTATATTGCCCTCTGACCTACCCTATCCCCCCTTATTTTTCCCCCCTACAAATGACCTTGTCCCTTCTTGAAAGTGTTTATTTCTAGTGACTCCCTTCTCCCATTTGCCCTCCCTTCTAACATCCCTCTCGCTCCACTTTTTGCCTTCTCTGCTACTTTCCTATGGTGTATATAAATTTTCACATCAAATTTAGTGAGCATGTTATTCCCTCCTTCAGCCACATGTGGGGAGAGTAGCTTTATTTTTCCCCCTCTCCTCTTCTCCCTTATCTCCTCCATTGAATAAGACTTTTCTTATCTCTTTTATGAGTTATAGCCTGCCCCATTCCATTAATCCCTTTCTCTTCCTGGAATTTTCCTCCTTCCACCCCTTAATTTTTATTTTATTTTATTTAGTGTGTGTGTGTGTGTGTGTGTGTGTGTGTGTGTGTATCATTTCTTCTGATATAATACACCCTGTACTCTCTATCTATGTGTATGTATGTGTGCGTGTGTGTGTGTATGTGTGTATGTACAATCTCTCCAACTACCCAAATACTGAGAAAAGATTGAAGAGTTAAAAATATTTTCTTTCCATGTAGTAACTAAACAGTTCAGCTTTAGAGAATCTTTTATGATTTTTCTTTTCTGTTTACCTTTTCATGCTTCTCTTGATTCTTGTCTTGGAAAGTCAAACTTTTAAATACAGATCTGGTCTTTTCCTCAACATGAAATCTTCAAATTCGACTATATCGCTGAATGACCATTTTTTCCCTTGAAGTATTATATTCAGATTTCCTGGGTAGGTGATTCTTGGCTTCAATCCCAATTCCTTTGACTTCTGAAATATCTCCCTCCAAGCCCTTCGATCCCTTAATGTTGCAGTTGCCAGATCCTGTGTTATCCTGATTGTATTTCCACATTACTCAAATTGTTTCTTTCTAGCTGTTTGCAGTATTTTCTCCTTGATCTGGGAACTCTGAAATTTGGCCACAATTATTCCTAGGAGTTTTTCTGTCTGGGTTTGTTTCAGGAGGTGATCAGTGAATTCTTTCAATATCCATTTTGCCCTCTGAATCTATAACATCAGGGCTGTTTTCCTTGATAATTTCATGGAAGATAATGTCTAGGCTCTTTTTTTGATCATGGCTTTCAGGTAGTCCAATAATTTTTAAATTATTTCTCCTGGATCTATTTTCCAGGTCAGTTGTTTTTCCAATGACTTGTTTCACCTTATCTTCTATTTTTTCAAATTTTTGGTTTTGCTTACTAACTTCTTGGTTTAACTCATAGTCATTTGTTTCCCTGAACTTAATTCTCTCTTTCAATGAATTATTTTGTTAAGTGAGCTTTTGAACCTTCTCCTCCATTTGGCTAATTCTGCTTTTTAAAACCTCCTTCTCCCCGTTAGCTTTTTGGACCTCTTTTTCCAATTGAGTTAGCCTCTTTTTAAAGCTGTTGCTTTCCTCAGCATTTTTTTTGGTTCTCCTTTAGTAAGCTGCTAACTTGTTTTTTAAGGTCTTCTGTTGCCTGAGCCCATTTTAAGTTCCCTTTGGAGGCAGAGGCCTTGACTTCCTCTGACAGTATGCCTTGATCTTCCTCATCCAAAAGGATGGGGGGAGACGCATGTTCCCCAAGAAAGTAACCTTCTATGGTCCTATTTTTTCCCTTCTTTGGTCATTTTCCTAGCCAGTTACTTGACTTCTGAGTTTCCTCTCCACAACCACCTCACCTCCAGATCCACCCAGCCAGCACTTGGGGGCTGATTCAAATTCGCTGCTCCCAAGCCTTAGGGGTTTTCGGAGGGGGCGGGTCTGTTATTCAGTGTGAGATTAAGTTCAGCTGCTCAAGTGGGTGCAGGGCCACCACACCAGGTTCTGTTCCCTCAGGGGTTTATGTGAAGACCTTCATCAATGGAGGCAGGCCACTGACTGCTTTGGGAACCCCCATCCCTGCTACCTCTGCTGCTGCCTCCTGAGGGGGCCTGAGCCATGGGGATACCCTGTTCCCCTCTTGGCCAGACGAAAAGACCCTCTCACTGACCTTTGGCCCCTGTGGGTTGAGGGACCTGTGCTGCTGCTGGAGATTCTGTCCCTGAAGCCTGCTCAGATCTGCTCCTCTCAGTGTAGCACTGTCAAGGCAGGGCTGGGCTCTGCTCCAAGTCGGGTGCAAGACAGACCTTTCCCGTCGGTTTTTCAGGTCTCTCTGGAACAGAAATCTCCTCCACTTCATTGTTCTGTGTCTTCTGCTGCTCTAGAATTTGCTGGGAGTTCTTCTTTACAGGTATTTTATGGTCTGTGGGGTAATAGCTAAGCGTATGTGTATCTTTCTACTCTGCCATCTTGGCTCCTCCCTCCCTTGACTTTCTTTTCAATTGACTTTCTTTATATTTTACGAATGAGGAAAAATATTCCTTTTTACCTAGATAAATGAAGACATTTAAATAACATTAAAGACAACTGAGCCTGGGAGCATGCTACACCTTTCTGTTTAAAGCCTGTTTCTAAAACAAAAACAAAGTACTAGAGAGATGATAAAACTGACCAAACTCTTCTACCTCCATGACTTCATTTCCTACGAAAAAGGTATAAGACTGTGCAAGCTATAAGAAGTCATAATAATAGGGGGAAAAAAACCTCTTGAAATCACTAATCCTAAATAAGTATATCTGCACCTTTAATGGGTTCTGGAAACAGATAAACACAGCTGTCCATAATGAGAAACCAGATTACATCATGTTACTGTAAATAAGTCTTTTAATGAGAAATCAGGATTAAGTGGAATCTAGAGAAGAAATAAGGGTTGTGTTTGCCTTGAAAATTCTGAAGCTTGACTCCCTGGGGAGAGTGTTTGAGCATTAAGAGATTTTCATTTAAAATGAAATTATAGGATTGCAAATTGCTGACAGATAGGTTTGTAAGTGGCTCGGTGTTTGTGTTTACAGTCTAGCCCAGGAAAAGGAATTTTTGACTTTTCCAGAACACTGTGAGGATATCTTAAAAAACAAGTTTAGCTAATCAAAATCGTGTCCAAAGGAGAGGAAAGAATGAGCGGTTAAACGGATATATTTGAACTCCACATTAAAATTCAGCAATAAACCTTCACTATATGAGTGTGTCTCTCTCATTATTAAGTACCTCAATGCCATATAATTAATTTATTAGTATCAATTAATGTACTAGTGGCAGTATTCTTGAGCAAGGGCCATAACTCAAAGTACCAGGCTTATTAAAACCTTTGCTACACCCCTATGCCTTTCTAGCAGAGTCTGTACAAAGATCAAGTCATTTTTTTGGGGGGTTATATAACGTATCTGACATGTTTTTTTGAAGATGCTTAGAAATAGGAGGAGGCTTGCTTGAAATTTATGTATGTTATAAGCCCTCTCTAGGAGTGTATGCACATTTTTATCCAAAATAGTTTTATGGAAAGGTAGTGCCCCTGCATCCCACCTTACTCGCCCCAGGAAGATAGGCAAATCTGAGACTGATAAGATAACTTTCTCCTTTCTCTTATGAAACTTTCATTGACACCTTTACTTGGCACAATTCTTTTCTATTCTTTGTGACAAAACTCACACAGCTTGCAAAAGTGGTTCAACCTTCATTAGAGAAATGCCACCCTAAGGGTCTCTTTCAAAAGCTTTTTGTTTTCCAGCTGGAGTCGGGGCTGAATGCATTCCAGTTCCTATAGCCCAGTACTATATAGCCTTATGATAGACACAACTGTCATTATGGGCATTGGAGGAAAATGTGATATTTCTCACTAAGCTGCCTTGCAGACCAGTGTCACTGGGAAAATATCACAGCCCCACTTTATGAGCTGCTGTCCTATTTTCAATGCAGGGACATCTTAAAGAACTTTATGCTTTGTAGCCTTGCCAGAGACATGGTGATTTCCTCCTAGGTATGATTCCCCTTTTTTTTTTTTTTATTTCTTCCACATTAAAAAAGAAAAGAAAAGCACCTCCCCATTTATCTTTCTATGTCCATTTCTAATTTAGTAATATCCTTCTTCTCTCAAGTTTCAGAAATCTAACACCCTCTAAGGGTTTGTGTCCTTTCCCTTTGCTCTCCCACATACATTTTCTCCTGCCCTAAAACCTGTGCAATTAACTTCTGTCACCTTAAAAGGCTTTTTCCATAGCACACTGCTCCAGCTGTTGAAGCATATGTAATTACATCCAGCTGAACCTGTCCTGGGGCATACGGGTTTCATACAATTTTCATATCACCTTTTTTCATTTTTCAAGCAGAGTGAAATTTTAAGGACAGTGTGATTAGGTTGAAACTGGAAATGTTCAAGGCATGGCCTTGTATAAAAATGCTGACTTCTTTCCTCTCTGCACAGAGCTAAAACAACTATTGTCCAGAGGATGTTTAATCAGCCTGGCACGTGCATGAGTCCTGTGTTCACTGGTCATTGTTGGGACATTTCCTGTGTCCACATTAAGAAACATGAGTGCCTTGATGTTTGAGTTGGAGCTTGAGCTGAGGAAATGGAGCTCATGATTAAGCTATGCTATAGGCAGAGCTTGAGCCTTCTATAATTCTGCCAGCTCAAATCAAGGAAGACATATTGGAGAAATTTGAACAATGCAAGTATTTGAGCAAATATTTCCACCGGGGTGCTTAGAGCCTATTATATTTCATTGAAATGATCACAATACAAAAACAGAGCAAAGGCAGCAAACAAAAACACTTCAAAGAGCTGGCATCTGTTTATGTTCCATCTAAACAAATGTATATGAAAAATCCATAATCACAGGAAAATGATCTCAACACATTTTGTGTTAATAACTAGTTTCTTGGCTTTTTCTCTAAAACTTCTTAACAATGTCAGTCATGTTGCTAAGCTCCAATGTTACTATAAAATGTAATATGAAGTACTTTACTTCAGGACCTTTCTGATAGTCCCTCATCTTAGGGTTATTTCAGGCCACCAGAAATATGAAGCTTATGAAATCACAGTGCTTTTAGATAATTCCAATTATTACCTTGCTACTAAAGCAAGGGTTGCAAAATCAATCTACGGGTGGGTTATGATACTGTAACACTTGTTCATTGGCTCTCATGCCAAGCTCTAAGAGCCCTCTGTTAATTTGAGCTAATTATAACACACCACTTTCTTGAAGGACATGATCAAGCATTATCATCATAATAAGGTCCTTGATTAGAAAACCATACCCGTTTTTCAGAAGTGTTGTCAAATTCTTAGTTTTGGGGGACAGTGGACAGCTTCTTACAGGGCAGCCAAGCTTGAGGCCAGGCACACAAGAAATGAATATTTAAAGTCCTTTTTTGTTTTTGTTTTTGTGTGTGCATTTCTGTGTGAGAGAAAGAAAGGAGAAGAGAGAAGAGAGAAGAGAGAAGAGAGAGAGAGAGAGAGAGAGAGAGAGAGAGAGAGAGAGAGAGAGAGAGAGAGAGAGAGAGAGAGAGAGATTTAACATGGTATAGTGTGTGTGATAGGATATAGGATGTCTGGCAAAATGTAAGGGAATTCAGGTCTATTTCTTGCTATTTTAAAATTACTTCTGTTATCTTTTTCTTTTCAATAGCATGGATAACAGAGTCGACTGTAGCTATAATCCAGAATCTTCATACCATCCATCAAAAATTCAGTTAGCTTTAATTTTATGTTGACACACTAGGGTTTTCTTAAATACTTTCCCCTCTGCCTACTTTATCCACTAGAATAGGAAATGACATCATTCTGTGTGTCTTTCATGGTCAGTGACTTAGGATAATATTAAATTTCCCTTTATTCATCCCTCAAAAGGTTTAGTTCTGAACCAGAGTGGGGACAGAAGCCCAGTCATGACCTGTTCAACATTAGTTCTAACTTCCAGAATACATAGTATAGAAGCAGTTTGATTTTTCTCAGTAGCCACCAAATTGGGCATATCCAGGGTTACAGTGACTTTAATCAATTAAGCCCAGGGCAACTGGATTCAGACACCTGGACATAGCCAGGTGCCTCCAAAAGAAACATAGGCAGAATTTTTTTTAATACCAGTGCCGTCATTTTTATTCCCAAGTCAGTAATAAGTCTGAGAGAATGGACAAATCAAACACCCCAAAGATTAGAGGGAAGGGAGAGTACCAAGGGTGGGGATTGTCTGAGCTTTGTATTTTTATGTTCAGTATAGTGCACAGGCACTCAGCCAGTATAAGTAGAAATTGCAAAGACACCAATTTAGGATTGATGTCAGAAAAATCTTCCTACCAATCAGAGCTATACTGAGTAGAAGGGGCTCTCTAGAGCGGTGGCTGGTGCCACGTTTTTAGAGGCATCCAAGCAGAGGCTAGAGCACTATTTGTCAGGTATGTTATAGTGGGGATTCTTTTCATAATCGAGTGGGACTAGGTGGCAACTAGCATACCATCCAGGTCTTGGAATCTGTGAGATTAATAGGTGTTAAATAAATGCTTGTTGATTGATGGGACTAAATCGAATTGAGGGAATTGGAATCTCTCATTAAAGAATATTCAGAAAGGTCTTACTGAGAGTTTCATGGGCATATCCTCTATATTCATAATAACTGCTTATATCTCTATATACTAATGTACTCTTGGGCTACAATAAGAGTAGGATAGCTTCTAGGAAGAATAAGAAAAGAATAGTCTTCCTGTAGTCTTCCTTTGACTGACTCCATCTGAATTCTTATATTTAGTTCTAGGTACCTTTGTTTAGAAGGGACATTGATAAGTTAGAGAATGCCTAATGGAAGGAAATCCAGATGGAGAAGGATCTGTACCATATGAGGCTAGTTGAAGGAACTGAGGATTCATTTTACTCTGTCATCTGCTCAAGCTATCCTCCTATATCTCTCCCTTTTATGACCAAATTTATAGAGAGGATTTTTATGCTTACTGCTTCAAGCTTCTCACCTTCCACTCACATCTCAGCTCCTTGAGATAAGATTTCTGATATCACCAATTACTGATAAGTCACTCTTGAAGATTTTTTTCCAATGCGTAATTAAATGTTAAATCCCATAGTGTTTTCAGTCTTTATAGCGGCTTTTGACACTGTAAGCTACTCTCTACTATTGAACATCCTTTCCTTTGCTTCCATGCTTCCACTTTTATTGATAAAATTTCTCAATTTTCTTGCTAGAATAGCACCCATCACTCACCCACTTAACATGGATTCAGAACTCTGTTATAGATCCTCTTTTCTATGTACACTTTCTCCTTTGGTGATCTCATCAGCATACACATATTTAAGAATCTTCGTTATTTAGATAAGACCTGAAACTATATTTTTCACCTTAATTTATTCTCCTGAACTCTAGTCCCATATCCCATATAATTTCTGAAGGCACTTCAAACAAAATGTTTGTGTAACAGAAATCATTATTTATTTCCCCCTCTCCATCCTCTTGCAAACTTCCTTGCTTTACTTTAAGGTATTAACATCCTCTAGTAGTCACTGAGAATATACAAGCTCACAATCCTTGAAGAGAGGATCTCTTCACTATTGTTCAACCAACATATTAAATTATTTGGCAAGTCTTATTGATTCTACCTCTATAGCATCTCTCGTACCCTTCCTTTTTCTCCAGACATATAGCCAACAGCCTAACTGAAATCTTCATTACCTTTCACCCAGACTATTGTAATATCTTTCTAATTGGACTTACTGTGTTCAGTCTCTCTATCTTCACTATAGCTGCCAAAATAGTACTCTGAAGGCAGGAGTCCAGTTATGTTACTCTTATTCTCTAGGAACTTTATTGGCTCCCCATTGCTTCTAGGATAAATAGACATTCCTCAGCTTGACATTTGAAGGCTATCCTTCACAGTCTATGTGGACAATATGGTACTTTCGGAAGAATACTGGATTTGGAGTCAGAGGATTTGAATTCAGATGCTAGCTCTGCCATTTACTATGTGTGTAATCTTGGACAAATACTTTATCTCTCTAGGCTTTAGTTCTTCAACTGACAAAAGAGGAGACTGTTCATTCTTGACAACTTATAAGGGCCCTTCCAATTTTTAACTCTAAATCTATGATCCCATGATTCTTCCTTTCCAGAATTATTTCATACTAGCCCCTTCCAAATGCTATTTCAACCAAACTAGTTCAGAAAACTCCATCTGCTGTTCCCTGAATTCAGCATTCCCATCAGCTTCTTCCATTCCTTTATATAGACTGTTCTGTATGCATGGAATGCACTCCCTTATCACCTCAGTCCTCCAGAATCCTTAGCTTATTTTCTAGCTGCTTGCCAGGTGTCACTTGCTAATAATTTCGATTCCCCAAGCTATTAGCACTCTCTCCTTCCTCAGATTATATTTTATTTATCTATTTAACTACCCTAGCTCCTTCCAGTAGAATGCTGCAAAAGTACTGTTTCCCCTTTTTACCTTTGTAATTTCAGAACCTTGAAGAGTGGTTTCCATAGGATATTTATTTAACAAATGATTGCTTTTAAATAAAATGAAGAGTACATGCATGAACACTGGCTTCAAAAGCTTGCCAAAGCTCTTGATAAGCCCATGTCATGTACACAAAGGCACTGGAAGGGTCCATCGATGATAAATTTAAGAAAAAATATATAAGAAATTCAGGGACTAAATCAAGAAATCTAGTCCTGATAGATATATGGGGAAAATCCAATGGCACCAGTCAATGTTAGACCTTTTTCCCTTGGTGTTCATGATACACAAACATTGAATATGTGTTTAATTGCATAGAAGAGACAGGTAAAAAATTGAAAACTGAAGATTTTATATCTTGCATTTACAGAGAATAATCCATTAAAATAAACAAGAAATAATAGCAAAATGAATACAACAAGCAATAAATAATAACAAAATATATAAAATACCCATGTAAGAACCAAATATGAATTATTAAGAGGGGACAAGGGAAACAAAAAATAGTAACAGATTGTGTCAAGTAAAATGACAATATGAATGATTGCTATCTATCTATCTATCTCTATATTCATGACACAGCCAAAGCAATATTGAAAATAAATTTATTGGTTCAAATGCCAATAAAAAGAAGGGAAAAGTCAATGGCTTATCTACTTAATTTTACAAAAAAATGAAAAGGAACAAACCAACAACCAATAGAAAAGAGAAGAAAAATAGCTAAAATCAAAATAGGGATCAATAAAATTGAAAATAAGAGAAAATGAAAGGATAAATTGCTAGAAGAACAGAATTTTGAAGTGACATGAAGAGATCAATAATTGGCAAATTTGATTAAAAATATTCTCTATGACAATATTTTTTTTTATTTTTCCCTCTGTTGATTCATACTCTACCGTGCTTCATTCCTTCTATATTTCCTCATAAGTATTTATCCTGAGAAAATCACTTCAATTTCCTGGTCTTCCATTGCCTCATTTACAAAATGAAGCATTTGAACAAGATGGCTATCGAAGTCCTAGGACTATGAATCTTTCATCTGATTAGCATACATTCCTATATTTTCATCCTTCTATCACTTTTATCTATTCTGTTGCTTTTGGTATAAGATATATGCTTTTGTATGATTTTAATCCAGTCATGGTTAATCCAACAACCCCAATGATATAGTGAACATGCAATGAGGACTTGAGCAGTTTCCTTTTTATGTTTAAAGGTAAATTTTATTTTTAAATATATTTTATTTATTTTGTTAAATATTTCCCAGTTACATGTACATTTTTTGTACCATTCATTAATTTTTTTAACTTCCAAATTCTCTCATTTTTTTGCAATAGCAATTTATCAGATTTTTTAATAATGTACATAGGAATTACATGTTTTTTTGGTCAAGATGGGATCTATGTGGAGAAGAGCATGGGTCCCTGAAATATTGGGGCATAGGTTCAGAATAAAGTGTAGTTCTGTCTGGGTTTCAGGTAAGCCAAAACAGTCTTACAGCACTATAAAAGTTAATGATAGGAATGTAGGAATCACAACCGTACCAGTCCTATTTATATTTTTTAATACTACAAGTACATTATTACTGTAACATCAAACTTCAAGAAATGGATACTGTGCAGAAGTTCCAAAGAGACAAATTTGGATTTTGTGTCATGACAAACTTCTTAAACATAAGTTTAAGAAGAAATATAATAATCTGCCTTGATAATTGATAGGTTACTTCTCAAAGGGATATCTTTAAGCAAAGCCTAGATGACTAGAAGTTATGCTACAGAAAGGAGTCTTTTTTTTTTTTCAACATGAGCTCACCTGGATGGCCTTTGAGGATCTATCCATCTCTGAGATTCTGTGACTTAGATTAAATCCAAAGGCAACCTACTTATTACATATTGAGTTTCAGACTCAAAATACCTTTTGTCAATTTTCCAGAGAAATAGGGGATTATCAAGATACCTCTAAAAATATTACCAAGAGAATTATAGAAATTTTCCAAGTCATTGATATCACGTTAACCAATGTGTCATAATAGTAAATAGCACTGGGTTTAGAATCAAAGGACCTAAGTTCAAATCTTAGCTTCTTATATAGGTATCTGTTTCTTTTTTTCTGTTATTTATTTATTTTTTAATGTTTATTTAATTATTTTTAGTTTTCAACATTTATTTCCACAAAATTTTGAGTTATTAATTTTCTTCCCATCTCCCCCCTCCCCCTACCCCATAAAGCCTTGCATTCTGATTATGCCTTCCCTCAATATGTCCTCCCTTCTATCACACCCCTTCCTTCCCTTATCCTCATCTTCTCTCTTTTCTTGTAAAACAAGATAGATTTCTATACCCCATTACCTAGGCAGGTCATTATAGGCTCTATTTGTGTAGTTTTGCAAAAGACATCCATAACAGTCATGTTGTGTAAGAATAAATCTATTTCCCTTTATCCTATCCTGTCCCCCATTTAGTCTATTCTTTCTTTTGACCTTGTCCCTCCCCAAAAGTGTTTACTTCTAATTACTCCCTCCTCCCATTTGCCTTCCCTTCTATCATCCCCTCCACCTCACTTGTCCCCTTTTCCACTACTTTCCTGTAGTGTAAGATAGATTTTCATACCAAATTGAGGGAGCATGTTATTCCCTTCTCAAACCAAATGTGAAGAGTAAGCTTCACTTTTTCCCTCTCACCTCCTCCCTCTTCTCCTCTATTGAAAAAATTTTTTCTTGCCTCTTTTATGAGAGATAATTTGACCCATTCTACTTCTCCCTTTCTCTTCCCAATATATTCCTCTCACTCCTTAATTTTATTTTTTTAATATCATCCCTTCTTATTCAACTCACCCTGTGCTCTCTGTCTATATGTGTGTATGTGTGTGTGTGTGTAATCCCTCCTACTACCCAAATATTGAGAAAAGTCTCAAGAGTTGCAAATATTATCTTTCCATGTAGAAATGTAAGCAGTTCAACTTTAGTAAGTCCCTTATGATTTATCTTTCCTGTTTACCTTTTCATGCTTCTCATTTGTTGTGTTTGAGAGTCAGATTTTCTATTCAGTTCTGATCTTTTCATCAAGAATGCTTGAAAGTCCTCTATTTCATTGAATGACCATTTTCCCCCTGAAGTATTATACTCAGTTTTGCTGGGTAGGTGATTCTTGGTTTTAATCCTAGCTCCTTTGACTTCTGTAATATCATATTCTAAGCCCTTTGATCCCTTACTGTAGGAGCTGCTAGATCTTGTGTTATCCTGATTGTATTTCCACAGTACTTGAATTATTTCTTTTGAGCTGTTTGCAATATTTTCTCCTTGACCTGGGAACTCTGAAATTTGGCTACAATATTCCTAGGAGTTTCTCTTTTTGGATCTCATTTAGGAGGTGATGGGTGGATTTTTTCAATATTTATTTTGCCTTCTGGTTCTACAATATCAGGGCAGTTTTCCTTGATAATTTCATGAAAGATGATGTGTAGGTTCTTTTTTTGGTCATGGCTTTCAGGTAGTCCCATAATTTTTAAATTGTCTTTCCTGGATCTGTTTTCCAGGTCAGTTAGTTGTTTTTCCTATGAGATATTTCACATTATCTTCTATTTTTTCATTATTTTGGGTTTTTTTT
Organism: Notamacropus eugenii; assembly: GCF_028372415.1. Lineage (NCBI taxonomy): Eukaryota > Metazoa > Chordata > Mammalia > Diprotodontia > Macropodidae > Notamacropus > Notamacropus eugenii. The sequence continues at coordinate 257,305,275 of NC_092875.1, read as the reverse complement.
TTTGTAATTTCTTGGTTTCTCAAAAAGTCATTTGCTTCTATCTGCTCCGTTCTAATTTTTAAAGAACTATTTTCTTCACTGAGCTTTTGAACCTCCTTTTCCATTTGGCTAGTTCTGCTTTTTAAACCATTCTTCTCCCCATTGATTTTTTGGACCTCTTTTGCCAATTGAGTTAACCTATTTTTAAAGGTGTTATTTTCTTCAGCATTTTTTGGGTCTCCTTTAACAAGCTGTTGACTTGCTTTTCATGATTTTCTTGCATTGCTCTCATTTTTCTTCCCAGTTTTTCCTGCACCTGTCTTATTTGAGTTTAAAAATGCTTTTTGAACTCTTCCATGGCCTAAGACCATTGAATATTTATTTTGGAGGTTTTGGAAGCCTTGACGTTCTCTAATGGTATGCATTGATCTTTCTCATCCAAAAGGACGGAAGAAAATACCTATTCACCAAGAAAGTTCCTTCTATACTCTTATTTTTTCCCCCTGTTTTTGGAATTTTCCCAGTCAGTTACTTGAATTTTGAGTCCTTTGTCAAGAGGAGGGTATACTCTGGGGACCTGTAAGTTCTCAGTTCCTCCAGGGTTGCACAATCAAGGGAATAGAGTTTACTCCTCTCCTGGCCTATGCACTGATCTGGGAGCAACCAAAAACTTTTCTGGCCAGAATCTGGGAGTAGAACTTCCACTCCACAACCACCTCCAGTTCTACTTTGCCAGTGCTCCTCCTCCTCACCCCAGGGCTGAGCTCAGGGCTAAGATTCAGATCAGCTCCTCAAGTTCCCCAGGGTCTTTGGGCAGAGGGTTCCAAAAATGGATGCTGCCTCTGCAGTGGCTGCTGCTTACAGTCCAGACCATGTTCCCTTCCCCTGAGCAGAGCTTTCTCATTGACATTTGAAGCTCTCTGTGATGTTTGTGAGTTGAGCAGTCTAGGAACTGCTGCTGCTTGTGGCTCCCTGAAGTTTGTTCTGGATCCTGTCCCTGCCACAGAGTGTTGTTCATTCTGGGCTGTGCTCTGCTCTGTGCCTAGTGCAATAGACATTGCCTGTCGGCCTTCCAGGCTGTCTTGGGATGGAAATCTCTTTCACTCTGTTGTTTTGTGACTTTTGCTGTTCTAGAATGTGTTTAGAGTCATTTTTTACAGATATTTTATGGGCTATGTGGGGGATCTTCTACAGGTCTATCTTTCTACTCCACCATATTGGCTCTGCCCCCAAATTCTCTCTTTCTTGAGAAACCAAACAATTTAATATCAATCACAATGTGGTCATACAAAACATATTTTCTTACTAGCCATGTTGCAAAAGAAAACACAGGCTAAAAAATGTATGCTTCAATCTGCATTCAGACTTCCTCAGTTCTCTCTCTGGGGGTGAATAGCATTTTTAAACAAAGGTCCTTTGGAACTATCTTGGGTCAGTGTCTTGATTAGAGTAGTTAAACCTTTCATAGTGGATCATCCTTACAACACTGCTGTCACTATGTGTAATGTTCTCCTGGTTCTGTTCACCTCACTTGGCAATTCATATAAGTCTTCCCAAGTTTTCCAGCAGTTTTACTTTCCTCATCATTTCTTCTAACATGATCACAATCATTTACCATAACTTGTTTAACCATTCCCTAATTGAAGGACGTTCCCTTGATTTCTAATTTTCTGTCACCACTAAAAGAGCTTACGTGTGTGTGTGTGTGTGTGTGTGTGTGTGTGTGTGTGTGTGTACACAACGGGATCCTTAAACCTTTTCTTTGATCTCTTTGGGATATAGACCAAATAGTTGCATTGCTGAGTCAAAGGGCATGCACAGTTGTATAGCCCTTTGTGATAGTTACAAATTATTCTCCAGAATGGTTGGAATAGTGTACAGCTCCCCTAACAATGCATTAATGTCCCAGTATTTTCCATACTCCATTCAGTAATTATTTTCCCTTTCTATCATGTTAGCCAGTTTGATAGGTATGGGGTAATATCTCAGGATTGTTTTAATTTGGATTTCTCCAATCAATAGTGATTTAGAGAATTTTTTCATATGACTTTGAGGCATTTGATTATATCTTCTGAAAACTGCCTATTTATATCCTTTGACCAGTTATCAACTGGAGAATGGCTCTTATTTTTCTAATTTTGTCTGACTTGTGTATATATTTGAGAAATGATTCTTTTATCAAAGAAATTTGCTGTGAATTTTTTTTCCTATTTTGCTTCTAATTTTGGCTACATAAGTTTTGCTTGTATAAAAGTCTTTTAATTTCAGGTAACCAGAATTATCCATTTTATCTTCCTGTGATCTTCTCTATGTCTTGTTTGTCATAAGCTCTTCCCTTATCTATAGTTCTGACGTACATTTTCCCATGCTCCCCAAATTAACTTTCAATATCATCCTTTATATCTGTGATTTATGTATTTTGACTTTATCTTAGTATATGGTGTGAAATGTTGTTCTATGCCTAGTTTATTCCAAAGTGCTTTCCAGTTTTACCAGCAATTTTTGTCAGATTGTGAATTATTACCCCCAAAGCTTGAGTTTAGATTACTTTGGTACTAGATTATGACTATGATATTAGATAACTCTGGCCATTTATTACTCATTTTTTGTGTACCTTATCTATTCCACCAATCCACCACTCTATTTCTCAGTGAGTACCAGATCCTTCACATTTTTTCATTGATTCTCTTGTTATTCTTGATGTTTTGTTCTTCGGGATAAATTTGGTAACTATTGCTTTTTTTTTTTCCTAGTTCTAAAATTATTCTTTGGTACTTGAATTGATATGGCACTGAATAAGTAAACTAACTGATAGAATTGTCATTTTTCTTATGTTGACTTAGCCATTACCATTTAATATTTCTGTATTTGTATGAAAAATGTTCTGTAATTATATTCATATTATCCCTGGGTTTCTGTTGGCTGATAGACTCCCAAGTTCTAGAGCTAGCAGTTGCTGGGTTCTTGTCCAACAAGGGCTTCCAAAGCCAAGTAGAGAGTGGAGACAAGTTGAAAAGAAGTATTGTTTTGAGAGAGGAGGGAGAAGGAAGCAGTCACAGTCAACCACTGGATCCATGGGTTTAATCTGTCAAAAAAAAATAAGGTAGGTATCAGTGGGAAGGTAGAGACTCTAGGCCTCCACCACAATCCATGTTGATTCCTACTTAACTTGCTGGGATGTTTATGAGTGAATTTTTGAGAACTGTGACTGAACCTCTGAAGGAGGAAGGGAAATAACTCACCAGATTGGGAAATATATTTAGATGTCTGTTAAGACTCTTGAATATAAATATTTTCTCTATTCTTTAGTTGTATTTGATAAGTTTGTTCTATATTAATACTAATAAAGTCATATGTTTGCAAAGTGTCAGAGAGCCATTTGCAGAAATATAAGACAGATTGCTCTATTCCTGGAGATGAAGCATGGTTCAATAGAAAGAATGATTGCTTTAGTTTCAGAAGCCCTCAATTTGAACTCTGCCACTGCCATTTCCTACTAATTTGATTCTTGGCTAGTTATACAACCTCTAGTGACTTTAGGTTTCTTATCTGTAAAATTTGTAGTTGGAGCAGATAGACTCTAAAATCTGACAACTAGTAATAGAAGAATAAACTTGGAGTAGAGAATACAGGAGTTCAAATCCTGCCTCAGGGGGTAGAGTCAAAATGGTGGAGTAAAAAGACTCAGCTCCTGTAGCTCTCCCCCCATAGCCCATAAAATACCTATAAAAATGACTCTAAACAAATTTTAGAGCAGCAGAAGCCACAAAATGACAAGAATGAAAATAATTTCCAGACCAAGACAGCCTGGAAGGCCATCAGGAAGGGTCTATCACACCAAGATTTGAGCAGATTACAGCCCATTCTTGGCTGTGCAAGGTGGCAGGGACAGGATTGGAGCAGGCTTCAGGGCACAGAATCATGGGCAGCAGCTGTTGTTGCCAGATTTCTCAACCCACAAATGCCAAAGACAGCTTCAAAGGTCAGTGAGAAAGCTCTTTCACCTGGGTGAGAAGGGAACAGGGTGTGGCCCATGCCCCAGCCCCAGAGCTGTGGCAGCCACTGTAGCATAGCATCCATTTTTGAAGCCCTTGGCCCAAAAACCCTGGGGGAATTGCATAGCTGATATGGATCTCAGCCCCCAGTAGTGGCCCTGGGGTGAGGAGGAGCTCTGGCAAGGTGGAGTTGGTGGAGGCTCTGGAGAGGGAATTATACTCATAGATCCTGGGCAGAAAAGTTTGTGGTTGCTCCCAGACCAGAGCACAGGCCAGGAGGGGAATAAACTCCTTGCCATTGATTGTGCCACCTTGGAAGAACTGAGAATTTATAGGTCCCCAGAGTATACCCTTCACTTGACAAAGGACTCAAAAGACAAGTAACAGGCTGGAAAATGCCAAAAAAAGGGAAAACAGATAAGACTATAGAAGGTTACTTTTTTGGTGAACAGACATTTTCTTACATCCTTTTGGATGAGGAAGAACAATGCATACCATCAGAGGAAGACATAAAGGTAAAGGCTTCTGCATCCAAAATCTCCAAAAAAATGTATGTGATAGTCTCAGATCACGGAAGAGCTCAAAAAGGATTTTGAAAATCAAGTAGTAGAGGTAGAGGAAAAATTGGGAAGAGAAATGAGAATGATGCAAGAAAATCATGAAAAGAGAGTCAACAGTTTGCTAAAGGAGATCCCAAAAATGCTGAAGAAAATAACATCTTTAAAAATAGACTAACCCAAAGGACAAAAGAGGTCCAAAAAGCCAATGAGGAGAAGGACCCTTTAAAAAACAGAATTATTCAAATGGAAAAGGAGGTTCAAAAGCTCACTGAAGAAAATAGTTCTTTAAAAATAAGAATGTAACAGTGGAAGCTATGACTTTATGAGAAACCAAGAAGTTATAAATCAAAACCAAATGAAAGAAAAAATAGAAGACAATGTGAAATATCTCATTGAAAAAACAACTGTTATGGAAAATAGATCTAGGAGGGAATTTTAAAATTATGGGACTATCTGAAAGCCATGATCAAGTAAAGAGCTTAGGTATCATCTTTCATGAAATTAACGAGGAATAATGCCCTGATATTCTTGAATCAGAGGGTAAAATAAGCATTGAAAGAATCCGGCAATCAGCTCCTGAAAGAGATTTGAAAAGAAAAAATACTCCTAGGACTACTGGAGCCAAATTCCAGAGTTCCCAGATCAAGCAGAAAATATTGCAAGCAGACAGAAAGAAACAATTTGAGTATTGTTGAAATACAGTCAGGATAACACAAGATGTAGCAGCTTCTACATTAAGGGATCAAAGGGCTTGATATTCCAGAAGTTAAAGGAACTAGGATTAAAACCAAGAATCACCTACCCAGTTGAACTGAGTATAATACTTCAGGGGAAAAATGATCCTTCGATGAAATAGATGACTTTCATGTATTCTTAATGAAACATCCAGAGCTGAATAGAAAATTTTGCCTTTCAAACACAAGAATCAAGAGAAGCATGAAAAGGTAAACAGGAAAGAAAAATCATAAGGGACTTACTAAAGTTGAATTGCTTTCATTCTTATGTGAAAAGATAATATTTTTAACTCTTGAGACTTTTCTCAGTACTAGGGTAGTTGGAGGAATTATATACATACAGTCAGAGGGCACAGGGTGAGTTGAACAGGAAGGAATGATATCTAAAAAAAATAAAATTAAGAGATGAGAGAGGAATATATTGGGAGGATAAAGGGAGAAATGGAATGGGGCAAACTATTTCTCATAAATGAGTCAAGAAAAAGCTTTTTAAATGGAGGGGAAAAGGGGGAAGGTAAGAGGGAAAAAGTGAATCTCACTCTCATCACATTTGACTGAAGGAGGGAATAACATGTTCATGCAATTTGGCATGAAAGTCTGTCTTACACTACAGGAAATTAGGGGAGAAAGGGATAAGTGGGGTGGGGGATGATAGAAGGGAAGGCAAATGGGAGGAGGGAGTAATTAGAAGTAAACACTTTTAGGAAGGGACAAGATCAAAAGAAAGAATAGAATAAATGGGGGGCAGGATAGGATGAAGGGAAATAGAGTTAGTCTTTCACAACATGGTTATTATGGAAGTCTTTTGCATAACTACACATGTATAGCCTATATTGAATTGCTTACCTTCTCAGTGGGGATGAGTGGGGAGGGAGGAAGGGAGGGAAGTTGGAACTCAAAGTTTTAGAAATGAATGTTGAGATCTGTTTTTGCATACAACTGGGAAATAAGAAATACAGGTAATGGGGTATAGAAATCTATCTTGCCCTACAAGAAAAGAGAGAAGATGAGAATAAGGGAAGGGAGGGGTGTGATAGAGGGGTGGGCAGATTGGAGGAATGGTAATTAGAATGCACAGTGTCTTAGGGTGAGGGGAGGGGAGAGATGGGGAGAAAATTTGGAACTCAAAATCTTGTAGAAATGAATGTTGAAAAGTAAAAATAAATAAACAAATTTAAAAAAAATTGAAAAATCAAATACTTCCTCAGATACTAACAATATGACTCTGGGCAAATAACAATAATTTCTTTCTTAGTCATTTTTCAGTTGTGTCAGACTCTTCATGATCCCTTTTGGGAGCTTCTTGTGAAAGATACTGGAGTAGTTTACCATTTCCTTCTCCAGGTTATTTTATAGATGAAGAAATCGTGGAAAACAGGGTTAAGTGACTTTCCCAGAGTCATACAGCTAGTAAGTATCTGAAGCAGGATTTGAACTCAAGTCTTCCTGACCATAGGTCAAGCATTACATCTACTATGCCACCTTCCTCCCATTGTCACTATAATAACAATAATAATAGCTGGAATAAATATAGTTTTTTAAGCTTCGGAAAGCAGTTTACATATATTATCTCATCTGAGCCTCACTCATATCAACCCTATGAAATTAGTGTTATTATTATACTGATTTTGTAGAGAGGAAATCGAGGCCAAGAAAGGTTAAGCAACTTTCCCAGGTTTATATAATTAATAAGCATTTGAGATAGGATTCAAATTTAGGTCTTCCTATCTCCAAGTTCAGCATTTTGATTCACTTCACCATATTTAGCTTTTATGTATCTTTTTACGTGTTGTCATCTCGATCAAATATAAACTTCTTGTGTGAAGGGGCTATTTTTTCCCCTTCTTTGCATCATTAGTGCTTAGCTTGGTATATGACACATAGTAAGCACTTGTCTGAAGCTGGGTGGCACAGTGGATAAAGTGGTGGGCCTGGAGCAGAAAGACTCAACTTCTTGAGTTCAAATCCAGCCTCAGAAAATTAGTAGCTATATGACTTAACACTGTTAGCCTCAGTTCCTGCATCTGCAAAATGAGATAGAAAAGGAAATGGCAAAGCACCCCATTATCTTTGCTGAGAAAACCCCAAATAGAGTCACAAGGAGTAGGACAGGACTGAAAAACAACTGAACAACAAGCAGTAATTAAATATTTGTTGACTATTAACTAACAATCCTCAGATCCTTTCTGTCCTGCATCTGTTTCCTTTTTCGGAATGGAGTCTGTCCTCTTTTAACACTAAGATTTACTTTTCAGATCTATCTATTTGACTCTTCCTTTGGAGTGAATCCTATTTCATTTTGAGCCCATTTCTTGCTTAAGCTGAAGCCCTCCTCCAACTTCTCAGTATTCTGTTCTCAGGGGGAGCTAGGTTGTGCAGTGGCTGGAGTACCAGCGCAGGAGTCAGGAGGACCTGAGTTCAAATCTCATCTCAGACATTTGACACTCACTAGCTGTGCGACTTTGGGCAAGTCACTTAACCCCAATTGCCTCATCCTGGGTCATCTCCAGTCATCCTGATGAATATCTGGTCACTGGATTCAGATGATTCTGGAAGAGAAGTGAGGCTGGTGACCTGCACAGCCCTCCCTCACTCAAAACAAAGTCAAGTGCAAGTCATGTCATTTCTTCTCTGATGGCATGGTCTTCTTCGGCAACGAAAGATGAATGCGTAATTCTACTCTTAAATTCAGTCTCAGGATTTCTTGACAATTCTTATGCCTTCTAATTGTATTTGCAATTTTCTCCTTCACATTCCTTTCAATTCATTTTCCTTCTCCCCCAGAATCTTCTTTAAAGCAACTACTTAGAAGAGAAACTACTCACCTCTTCTTCCTTTGTTTTCTACTGAATGTTCTCACTTTTAACTGCCCAGGTGGATCACAGCATTATTCACTGGGGGACAAGCAGCGGCTTCCTCTTCAGAGCAGACAGCTCCCTCCTCTCAGGCAACAGCCTCTTAGTTGTTTTGATACTGTATTATTTAGATTATAGCTGCAGTTAACTTTTTCTCCTTAGTTTCTCATTACTTATCTTTTAATTTTTCCACATTTTATTTTTAGTTAGGCCTAAGGTGTATTTATATAATGTCCAACAGCAGGAGGGTAATTTGGAAGGCAAAAAAAAATTTCACACACCCCTTCCCTTAGGGAATAACAGATCTCAGTTTTTAGCTATCTTAACCAGCCCAGGATGTAACTTTTCTAAAGGTCTCTAATTTCTCTCCTGTCTCAATAGGCGAAAGATACTGCACAGGCCCCTCATATAGAAACATAGTTATTCCTATTGTTTGCACAGGTATAGAATTAGAAGCTAATCCAAAATCTGTCTAGTCCAACCCTCCTATTTTAAAGATGATCAAATAGAGGCTTTTCCATTGCCACCTGTCCCATTTTTCTTACAGTTTCTCTTTCTCAGAGACTACAGGTATTAGCTTCCCATCATTGTTCATCCATAGAGTTCATTATGGTAAACACACATCTTCTTCTAGCCTCCATTTCCCCTTTCCCTTTTTATGCTCCCTCTCATTCTCCAATTTAATCTCCCAAAAGACAATAATTCACTTTGGGGGGAGTTATGGAGAATAATGTTTATTTAGTCTTGACAGCTCTTTTACTATCTATTCTTTTTCATTAAATTCCACTTTCATCTTTAGTCCCCTAAGTATTTTAAAAAATAAATCCCTTAATGGTCCATCTGTTATTGTTGTGGCTTTAAAATTTCCATAGGTGTCTTTCTCTTTATGTATGTTTTCTTTTAATAGTCTCTAAAGATGGGGTACTTTATTTCATTACATATTCTTTCCTTGGTATTTGTATTTATTTACATTCCTTGCGTTCCTGTTTGGACTACTTGCAAACTGAAAAATATGCTCCCATTTTTCTTTACAGTAATACTTTAAATGTCTCTCTCCTATTGAATAACTTTATTTTTATTGATAATTAGGCACAGATTTGCAAAGTATTTTATTTTGGGATGCATTATGGAGCTCCTTTGCTTTTAGGGGTGTAGTATACTATTCACTTCTGTGAATTTGTTGGGTGCAGAATAGCTTTATGTAATTTGAATTTTCGTTATTTTTGGAAGTCTTTCACATAGTCTCTTGCAGAATTTGTTCTTTGTTATTGTTAAGTTTAGCTACTGTGTCTTGAAGTTTCAAGCATGTTTGCTTTTTATTTCCCTTGTTATAGAGGGAATCTGGGCATTCTTTTAGTTTTTCCTTTTTTTAAATTTAGGAGTTCTGGGAAGTTTTCCTATAATATATCCTGCATTATGTCATTTGTTTTTCAATCTGTCATATTCTTCCTGGAGACTTAGAGTCCTTATGTTGTCATTATGCATCTTGTCTTCAAGGTCCAAGGCTTCTTTCAGCATTAGTAACTTTTGTTTCTCTTAAGTAAAATTATCTTTCCCTTCAATATAGTTATGTTCTAAGTCTATTCTTCCTCTTTTGCTCCTTTGGAGAGACTCACCAATGTAGATTCAAGTTCTGTTCTGTCTATTATAATTGCTGTGTAGTCTATAAATTCTGACATTTATTACATTCTTATTTCTTATCTCAAGATTCTTATTTCCCTTTTGTAGCATTCTTAGAACATCCCATTGTCATCTCATGCTTTCTTAGAGATCTTCTGAGTTCTGTGATTATATAGTTTTGTATTATTCTTCATATATTTTATGTTTCACACATGCATAAATGCAGAAAGGCAGGGACAAAGAGAATCAGGGAGAGAAGGCATGGTATGGTAGAGAGAGAGCTTGCCTTAAGCCATCCCTCAGTTCAAGTACTTCCTGTGACATATACTCTCTGTGTGACTCTGGACAAATGACTTAATCTTTCAGTAATCTAAGCATCTATCTAAGATTATGTATTACAGAAAAGATGCTGAACTATAATGACAGAAGACGTTTCCAACATGTAGATACTCCCTATAGCAATGAAATCACAGGTCTAGGTTCTATTCACATATTGAATACATGATCCCACTTTTGTTGGGTAGCCACTTTAACCTTATGGCTTTGAAAATAGAAAGGGTAGAGAGAAAGAGACAGCACTAATAAATGGAGTGGGTATAAAGAAAATTAGACTGGTCATGTAGAATGTATATGGGTCTAATCATTTTTGAAAAACATCAGCAGTACTCTGTGAAGCAGCATTTCCCATTTATTCCACCATGGCATGACTACCTCAGTTCAAAGTCTTAAGCATTTCTTTGGGGGAGGTGGGGTTGATTCATTCCATTTTTTGAATTGTAGCCTAAGAGAAAAGAATATTGTTTTATGAAGGAAAAATGAAAGCATTCTTAAAGCTATGGTACATAATACTTGGGTGAATGCCTGTATATCTCACATTGGTTTCCCCTTCAGTTCCATGAAAACCTGTAACTTCCTAATGGCTATTCATTCACCTGTTTCATCTGTTCCAACAGGAAAGCTGAAACAAATACACACTTGAATTGCTCTCAAAATTTATTCACAGAGAAATTATCCTTGAGGAAGTTAGCTACATTCCTGAGACATTCATCTCTTCTCGGTAGTAGGCCACAGATGGTCCCTCTGCAGAGCTCCAGTGGTTGTGAATTGGCTGTAATTGAAACATCAACACTCACTTCAAGCATCCTATTTAGGTGTCAGTGCCTTAGTTCTTCCAAGTCTTCAAATCATGGATGTGTAGTACATGGCATTATGTCTGATTATTTTGAGAGAACAAAAATTAATGAGGGGATTCTTCATGGAAATTGTCATATAGGAGGTGGCTCTTATAATACTAACATTTGCATTAGATATAATTTTTACCTAATTGGAGCTGTTCAATAGCTCCCAAAAGTGAAATGGTTGACAAAGTCTTATAGAGCACTGAACAAAGGGATAATATCTCTATAATGGGCATTATTTTGTACTGCTCTGGTTTTATTAGGGTGCTGCAATGTGTTCCTAGTGAAGGGGACTGAGATTCAATTACTCTTTGATTATAAATAACACTCAGATTCTGTATTTTTCCATTATGTCCACTAGCAGAAGGGCAAGAAACAACTTCCACTGGTAATAGCTACTGAAACAAATATAACATTCTGCATATAACATTTTCAGGCCACACGTCTTATACTTCCAATGCCTGGTAATATGTGTTGGCTGGATTGTTGAATAAAAACAGTATAAAAAATCTTGATTACTTAAAGCCTCTGCTTAATCAAATATTCTGGTTAGCTGAAGCTTTGCCAGAAAATGCTTTTTGTTTCAACTTTTGTTGAAATTATTCTAAGATATTTTGATTCATTCTCTGCTTTTGTAAATTCAGTATAACAAAAGCTATTTAATGTGTCTTTGCTAATTAAGGATCTTTTAGTACCATATGTGCAGGGGTATACTGGTCAATGTTTAATAATCTCTGGGGAAGAAATAAAATTTATGCATGACATACTTTTAAGTTTAATTCTCATTCTGACACTTTCTTAAGGCTAGAAATTTGCAAAACAACAAATCAAGCCCTGATTTGTAGTAATTGCCAATTTTTGAGGCATAAATACTCACAGTTGAAATTTAATAATCAGTTCTCCAGAGCCAGTTCAAACTGGTATAACACTTGTATATCATTCAATAGAAATGTTTGCACTCATGGTATAGAAATTGTAAAAAACTGGAGTAACTTTTTGGCATAACTCTTGTCTGAACTGATAGCTTTTTATTTGGAATCAGACATGGGTTCTAAGCCCATCTCTTGTATTTGTGTAAACTTATAGCTATACATACACATATATGTCACATATGTATATGCATGTAACATATAGATGCACACCCATTACTGCGTGTGTGTGTGTGTGTGTGTGTATGTGTGTGTGTGTGTGTATTCTAAATGGGAGACAATCTTAGAGGGAAAGCATGAGTTAAAATGGAGCTGGGTTAGGAGCAAATAGATTAGGAAAGGCCTCTTTCAGAATGTGGGACTTGAGCTGTGTCCTGAAGAAAGCCAAGGAATTCAGACATTGAAGGTAAGGAATGAGAGACTAGTGGTCTACTCCTTCTTTGTCCATTTCTTCTCTTTAATGCTTAAGAAAGAATAAAGTCATAGGGGTGAACAATCCTCCAGTTGATTGGAAGAGGACTTGTTCTGTAGAATGGGAACCAAATGAAAGCTAGAGAATAATACAAATTGAAGTACTTTTCAGTTATAAGCATTATTAATTCATGGAAATTATAGAAATAAATTATTTGAAATCAGTGGTCTATTTGAATATGTCTGTAGTTATTTCTTGCCCTGTGTTGCCTAGGTCTTTACAAGTCTAACTTGAGAGATAGTTTCTAATTGGTTTAAAGCTTTTACAACCTTGGAATGTTATCAGTAAATTTGACAAATTTCACACTATGCACGTTTCCCTGATTTTCAAAATCAATTTCCATTTTCATAATTTCATGCTGCTGTTTCCTGTTATACCATCTAGAAAACAATTCCTCATATAATTGTAGATAATGATCATAATCCCCAGAGTTATCTATCTTACCTATTTATTCCATTCAACAATATTGTGTTATGTTGTTTTAGCCTGAACATTATTAAAGATTTTATACAGTTTTCAAAACATGTTTAACCACTTCAAAGGCTCTTAAAAGGAAACGTGTTGGGAAAATCAAGTCTGTGCAAGAAATAATTGGAAATATCAAACAAATGCAAAGTTTGAAATGCAATTACTTTTAAAAAATGGAATCTGTGAACTAGGTCACTGAGAAATTTAACAGAACATTTTGATTTCATTTTGGACTATAGCATATTAGTCAACAATGCGAAATACACAACCATGGACTATGGATTGAAGAAGAAAAAGTACAGTACCAAAAGAAAAGCGAATGATTTGCGTATGCCAAGATTTCAAATACATGAAATAGTAAATTAAGCATGTGTTTATCCTAATGCAGCATGGGGATTTAAAATGTAGATGTGGTGAGTTAAATCACAAAGAGTACTTAATGAAATAATGACTTTGTGGCTGGTACATGAGGGACCAGTGCAGCAACTATATTTTTCCCTCTTCCCGATGAAAATGCAAATTAAAGCATTAATAGTTTGTAAATGAGCTCACCTAAAGGATAGCTAATGCATATCCTGTTCTAAATTAAATAAAAGCAGTGATTGTTCCATTATATTCTTTGAAATAAATGCCCAAACAAATGCTTTCTATTTTTGAAATGAATTTTAAAATATTTATCTTTTTCTTATTATTTTTCCTCCCAGGAAAAACCCTTTCATCATTAGGATGACTTTCAGCATAAATGAAAGGACAGAAATAACATATTTAAAATTTACGCACAAACAATCACACACATGCATACACACACACACACACACACACACCTTCCACTTTTCTCACTATATTCCCCTATCTGCTATATGCTTGAATGTGTGCATGTTTGTATGTATATATGCATACGTATAGGTAGATGATGTATATATATATATATATATATATATATATATACACATACATACACATATGCGTATATATGCGTGGGTATATACATGAAAAGCAACACATATGTGTATATGTATATATGAAAAGTAACATACTTAGGATATATATCTTTATAGTTTTTGTTGCTCAAGTCACCTCAGTCATGTTCAACTCTTCGTGACCCCATTTGGGGTTTTCTTGATAAAGATAATGGAATGGTTTGCCATTTCCTTCTCCATCTTATTTGAGGAAATTGAGGCAATCAAAGTTAAGTGACTTTACTCAGGGTCACACAGCTAGTAAGTGCCTGAGGCCAGATTTGAACTCAGGAAGATAAATATTCCTGCCTTCAGGCCCAGTACTCTATCAAATGTGCCACCTAGCTTCCACTCCCCCTCAATCTCTCTCCCTCTGTCTCTCCCTCCTTCCCTTCCTCTGTCTGTCTGTCTGTCTGTCTCTCTCTCTCTCACACACACACACACACACACACACACACACACACACACACACACACATACACACAAATAGATAAGTAACTGTCAGGTTCTTGGTAGGTGATAGTAACTGTTTAATTTATCATTTAGGAATCATATTTAGAAATATATATATTTAGAAGTCCTAAATCCATTATCTTTATTGATATCTATATTAATCCATCTCTATTTCTATTATGATCTTTAAATTCATGCAGTAAGAAAATAGAGTCTTATTTGCAACCCTGTATTTCAAAACTAGAACTTAATAACCTCTTCATCAATTATCTACAACTATCATCTCTTACCAAGAGCTGGAGATATGTATTTAATTCTGTCTCTCTCTCTCTCTCTCTTTGTCTCTCTCTCTCACAGACACACACACACACACACAAACACACAAACATATACATATATGTGTAGGTATACATACAGTTTATAAAATTTAGATTAAAGATGATCCTGATCTCAAGTACTCTCAGTTCATCAGGGAGAGATGATAGACAATAGGTATGGTATGGAACCTACTCTAATTTTGTGATTATATTATCCCTGATAAATTTTTTATCTCTAGGCAAATATTCTCCTGGCATCCAAACATACTAATCAAACTAAATCAACTGCCTCACAACACCACATCAGTGTGTGCTTAGTGTGTGCAAATGGATAGTATGGAAGCAAAACATAAAAATGATTAGGGAGGTGAATCTTTGAAAAAATATACAATACATTCCAAATCCAAATATAAATCAGTTGATTTAACTGATAATTTAGATCATCAGTGCCTCCTGTTTCCTGTTATTTCTGGTAATAATTTGGTTTACTATAAGCAAATAGATTAATAAGATGAATAGAAAAAGCACCTGATAATATGAATTAACCACAAAATAAAATTTTATATACATATATACATGTACATATACATACACTTGCACATATATACCCATACATATACTCATATGTGTGTATATATGAGCACTCTCTATGTGTGTATATACAGTTATGCATGCATATATGTATATACACACATAACATATATGTATAAAATACTGTAAACACACATATACACACATATGCACACCTACACAACATACATATTCTCCAAAATTTGATTTAATGCTGGAAGATAGTGAGTGATAGCACTTTCTTTTTAAATGAGAAATTTCATCGTCCTCTCAACTGATAATGCTTTTCTCCCTCCTAAAATTATCCTGCATTTATTTTATATGTATTTTATATGCTTATGTAATGAGAGACTGGCCGAATGAAGGACCATTTTTGGGAACATCGTCATAGGCTATGCCTGCTTCCAACCCACATGTTTTTTGGTTAGCCTGCTAGTAGATGATGATATGTAACGGAGCTGTCCAAATCTCAGGTGAGGACAGAGAATAAAAATTTTTTGAATGTCTGCTAAGCTGGAAGAGACAATGAATGAAAAGACACTAACTGGTCAAACTGATCTATTTTTCCTGGTGACAGTTGAAGGAAGGCATTTTTAAACCTCTGGATGGGAAAGAGACGTTGGGGCCTTATTTCTTCACTTACATTAATTATGGAGCCATGAACATATGGCATTGTTAGGTTTTGATTTCTGTTCATTTTTTCCTACTCTTAGAAGTACTATTTCTCTTCCTGTTTCTTGAGGGTACAAATGATCTGGACTAGTCTATGACCTCCGAGGATTTGAAAGGCTGAAAGAGCAGTCAGAGTTTAGGAAATGGAGTCCATACAAGAGGTTACTGACTGATGAGTACAATATGAAGGCCAGCCCCAAAGAGTGTAGCTCTGAGAAATATAGATGCTTCATAAGTGAAGAGAATGACTTGTCCATTGAGTCATGCCATACCCAGAAGGAAAGACAGCAGTATGTATCTTTCTAGCTACACTTACATTTTGAGTACATTCTCCACTTTACATCTTGGACTGTGTAGAAAGAGAACTCAGTATGTTTTCTAACTCTCCTCTTCTATTTTGTGGTAGCTGCCACATCTTCTTGTGTGTACATCTTTGTGTACTACTGCCTATGGCTGCTTGATACCTTGAATCTTTCTTTTTGTATCACTTTAATATTTTTTTTCTTTGACCTGGAAACTCTGGATTCTTACTATGATGTTCCCAGACATTTTCATTTTGAAGTTTTTAAGCAGGTGATTATTATATTCTTTCTATTTACTTTGCCCTCTGATTATAACAGATTTATGCAGTTTACATTTGTAATTTGTTGAAATATGCAATCTAGGCCTGTTTTGAAGAAGTCATAATTTTAAATTGTCCTATGATTCTCCAGTGGTCTCTCCTTGAGACTGTCAATTACTTTTTATAGTGTAAGATACCTTACACATTCTCCAATTTTTTTCTTTTCCATCATTCAATTTGTTTTCGTATATTTTGTTGTAGCATGGAATAATTGCCATGTATTCTAAGCTTTGTCCTTGTTCCTCCTGGTGTATCTCTTGAGCTTTGCTGTGAGTGTTTGTAGGTGATCAGGACTCTTCTAGGAACTAAAATCCCATCATCTTTCCCACTAAGCTTTCATTCAATAAAATTATTTCAGGGCAAAGAAGTGTAGTGACCCTGCTTCCCAGGAAGCACTGGGTGACATGTATTTTTTTTCTGTAAGAACATTTCCCAAAGTATAAACTGAACACAAAAAAAGAGAGCAGAGTTCTGTTTTTTTTAAACAAAAGAACTCAATTCAACCAGATGTAGTTTATCTCAACAACCGTAGGTATGAGTGCCTATTCAAACTTGATCACCCTAGTCTCATGCTGTCGTAGCATTGTTCAAAGGTCACAACCCCATTATTCAAGATGATTTTGTTTTAAAATTTTAGGCCAAAGTACTTTGATGAGGTTTAAAGTAGCTTTTTACTTAGCAATGCTTAATAGAAGAGAGATAGCACATGAATAGCTCATTAAAAGTAAGCCTTGGAGTCAAGAACAACCGGACTTAAGCCCTATCTCTACCAGATACTAGGTTTATAACTGTGGAAAAGGCATTGAACTTTTCAGCAACCCAGGCAATTCTTTAAGACTATGTCACTGAGGAGTTATCGTTCTGCTTTGGTAGAGAAAGTGTTCACATTGGGTGTTCCCACACATTGATATTGTCCCACACCTAGACAAAAGAAGACAAAAAAGTTTAATATAGGAATACAATCATACACCTAGGGTAACTCTGGCAGAGAATCCTCTCTGGATGTATTGGTCTCATTCAAGAAGACATAAAATAGAGGATGGTGGGGAGGAATTTGATTTGCAGATCTGACTAAGTTTTTCAATAGCTGGATTATAGAACACTGAGCCTGAAGTCTGGAATACCTGAGTTCAGATCTGTCCCCAGACTCTTACTAGCTCTGAGGTTCTGGGTTGATAATTTAAATTCATGCAGCCCCAGTTTCTTCATCTGTAAATTGGGAAAAATAATAGCTATATGGCTTAGTAGATAGAGTGCTGAGCTTGGGGTGAAGAAGACTTGAGTCTAAATCTGGCCTCAGACAGTAACAGTGAGACCTTGGGCAAGTCACTTAACCTTTGTTTGCCTCTGGAGAAGGAAATGGAAACCACCCCAGTATCCTTATGAAGAAAACCCCATGCACAGTATTAGTGTGCTGTAGTCCATGGGGTCATGAACAGTAGGATGTGATTGAATGACTGGAAAACAATAGCAATTACCTCCCAGAATTGTTTATAAGGATAAAATGAGATAGTACTTGCAAAGTACATTGACATCCTAAAGTGCTACAGAAATGCTGATTAGTTGGCGTAGTTCTTTGGACTTTTGACGACCTTGAAGGAATTAAGAGTAGGTTTTGATAACCAGAAATCTATTTATACTTATATTTGAAACCTTAGTGAACATTATAGAGTTCACACTGGTTTATCACCAAAATAACTCTCTCTCAAAGTATCGTAATAAGATAACCTTTTAGAGCAAGAAAGAACTTGGAGTTAACCTTGTTTAACCCCTTCATTTTACAAATGGAGAAATTAAATTCTAGAGAGCTTGTCCAGGCTCATATAGCGAATTAATGGAAGAGGTAGGACTGGAATTCCCATATCCTCACTCCCCAGTTCTCTGATCTTCCTTCTAGAACAATGTTAAGAAGGCTGCTGCTGAATCGGTTGAACAATCAGCATTTATTAACCACTTTCTGTGTGTCAGGCATTATGCTAGGCGATGGAAATATAGCCACAAAAAGGAAACAGGTTCCCCTCTTGTTGCAAGAGGAGAACAGTAGCAGCTGGTGGAGGGCGAATCCTCATATAGAAGGGGGCACCTAGTCTAGAAGACTAGGTACTGCAAGAGGCAGCAGCGAGGAATGAGTTCATTCCAGGAATAGTCCTCATAAAGACATAGAGATGAGTAATGGAGGGCCATATATGGTAGAAAGAGAAAGGAAACGAGCCTTTATTAAGTTCCTGCTGTTATCTCATTTGATGCACTCAATAGCCCTGGTAGTTCAGTGCTATTACTATGTCCATGTTATACTTAAAAAACTAAGGCAGATAGAAATTAATTGATTTCCCCAGGGTAATGTCACTAGTAAATATGTAAGACAAGATTTGAACTCAGAGCTTCTTCATCCCATACTCAAGTGTACCATCTAACTTCCACTAAGGCAATATGAGAACTTTGAAGAACCAACTAGGGAAGATTATAAGGATTTCCTTCTTGCAGTATGGGCCAAAGAGAGATTAAATTGTAAAAAAAAAATGTGTGTAACCAAATCAACAACGTTCTTTACCTTTCTCCAACCTTGGTAAAAAGCACATGAGTAAGAACAGACAAACAGATAGCGGGAGTATTCTAAAGTCGGGATGATGGTGAGATTGATGATATTAAGGATGATAATTTCTGATAACTTTAACCAAAAGAAAAGTGACAATATGTCTACTGAGTGCAGACAGGTACAATAATGCAGCAATACTATGAGAATGGCAAAAGACAGGAAAGCACTTTGGAAATCTTGAATTGCCTTATAGCTATCTGCTATTATACTAAAGATTCTTAGGGAATAGAGAGAATACTGGACTTGAAGTCAGGAAGATTTAGGTTCAAATTCCACCATTGACATTTATTAGACTTGTGACCATGGGCAAGGTATTTAATCATTCCTAGCATCAGTTTTTTCAGATGTAAAATATGGACAAAATATATCTGTATGGCCTTCTTTTGGGGTTGCGATGAAACTTAAATAAGAAAATAGATATGAAGCACTTTGGCAAATTTTAAAGCAGACCAAAGTGAAGTTCTATGAAATAGTGGTAAGGAGTCTCCTTTCTGTCTGCCTGAGGGACTTATAAATCACATTCACAACATCTGGTTCCTCGAGTGGCTTCATCAATCACCTAAGAAAAAATGTTGAACCTGCTGTAGTAAGGCAGCATGATAATGCCTAGGTACTTATGCATTCTACCAGCATTGCTGGAGTATGGCCATGTCGGAATAGGCACAGTTGGAGGATGAGTGACAGGAGAATTAGAAAAGTCTAATGCACGGAGAATTGGAGGAAGGTGAGTACAAGTAGGTAAGAACAGAAAACAAATAGTTACAAGAGTCAATGGAGGACAACTCCAGACAAAGCAGCAGACCAGGGAGGCACATCAGCTGGGTTGCAAGAGTTGTGACACATTTCTTTTCCTCCAGAGTAGCAGAAGAGTATGGATTAGAAATATCAGGGTCCTATAAGTGTCACAAAAAGCATCTGTGTTTGCAAGACAAAAGAGCACATTTCTTCCCAGGCTAAGGGGCAGCAATGATTTCCAGATGCAAAGGCCATCCTAATGGTATCATCACATCAGCAAATCACTAATTTAGACTCTACTATGGATAGTTATTGCTTTTTTTACAAGCAGTATCCCTGGATATTGATACAAACAAACAAAAGCTTGGAATCTGAAATTTCCTCAATCCTTGATCATGAACTTTGACTTCCTAAGCTGAAAATCTGGATCAGGCCTGACACTTCATTTTCATGGGACAAATAGTTGACATGAAATATTTCTTGCCCATTCAAAGAAAATCAATACTGTTTACAATATTTGGAAAGCTTAGTTGGGATGTTAAAACTTCCCCCTCCTGTTTATTGGTATCAGTAAAGCCTCTAAGATAGGCTTTGCTCTTGGACTTTAGATACTGAGCAGATGACTGTATTGTGAATGGAGCCAGAGTTTTTGAAAACTAATGGGACCAAGACTGGCCTAATGCATTTTATAGATTTTCTGTCCTCCACTTATCATTGCTCCTCCCTGGTTGGCACTCTTGCACAAAGATATCTTAACAGGTCTCCAACTGCTCCTTTTCGATAGCTTTCTAACAAAACTAATCCCTAGGTATTTGTCGGGAGTCTCCTAAGAACATAGGGGTGGAGAGGAGATTGCAAAGACAGAAAGTGGTAGGAGGCCAGGTAGCAAAATCCATTTTGTCCCATGGAGAAGAAGCTTTGGAAAATCATGGATGAGTGTATGGCCATTACTGGGCTTGCTCCAGGTAGAAGGAAGATAAAAGGCAAGATGAGTTTCCAGAGACAGATGGTGCTAAAGCTGAATTTCAAACAGGCTAGCTCTTATAGTTGGTGCTGTACATCTCTTGATATAATTGCTTATCTTATCAAAAAAGGAAAGGAGGGGAAACTGTTTAACGATTTCAAAGACTCTACTAAAACCCCCTAATACCTTGGGAGAAAGTAGGAGTTGCAGGGGCAAAGGGACCTGAGGACTAGTTTCTACTCTGTATGAAGTTTTCTGTTCAATCTTGTATGAAATTTTGTGCTGTGTAATTATAAATTTCATTCCATTCCTTTAAGGGCAATCATCAGGGGAAATGACTACATTTATCTTGATATGGGGTCTGATGTGGCGCTCCTTGAAAATCACTGGGTTGATGATTTTGAATAGTAACAAGCCTACATGAGGCAATGCTGCTTGTACTGAGCTGAACAACTTATCCTGGGAAGCTAAAAAATGTCCCTTGCAAGTTAGAAAATGGTGGCTTTCCAGGAGAATGTTTTTCCTATAGCTTAGATTAATATATTTACTAGTCTCAAAACTACCTGGTTTTTTGATGAATATTATTAATTTAAATTTGCCATCTTTCAACATCTTTTGGTACTCCAGCACCATTGATTTAGAGCTTAAAGGGACCGTAAAGGAAATCTAATCTGATCCCTTTCATTTTATAGATGAAGAAACTCAGGCTTAGAGACATTAAGGGATTTCATTTCCTCCTCAGGTTGACTTTGCTCAGTGCATATCACAAATGTGAATTTGGAATTGCAGGGCTTGGTTCAGATAAGGCAGAAAGGCATGATGTAAAGCAACAAAACCAAACAAAACACTGGACTCAGAGCTAGGAGCCTTCTGAGATGTATTTCTGGTACTGTTATCATTTAGTTGTGTGACCTTGGACAGATCACCTCATCTCTTCCAGTGTCACCTCCTTCATCTTTAAAATAACCATTAAATGATCTTTAAGGTAATTGTTATTTTTTCTGATAAAAGTTCCCTCTAAATCAGGAATCCTTAACCTAGGGTCTGTAAACTTGATTTGTAATTGTTTGAAAACTGTACTTCATTATAATTTGTTCCTTTTGTAATGTTTTCTAATTTATTTCAGACATGCAGAAACATTCTTCTGAGAAAGAACTCCATGGACTTTGACAGACTGTCAAAGAGAGCCATGACATAAAAAAAGATAAGAATTCCTGCTCTTAGTGAACATGGGTGATCATAAATCAGAATTTTGATCTACGCACCCTTGGACATGTTAGGGTGTGGATTTTGGACATGAGCCAAAAAGGGCCTAAGTAAACTAGATATTTGTTATTATTCCTTCTGCTGTACTTTGTCAATGGAAATTTGGCCAATGAATTTTCAAACCTCTACAAGTTTAAGAGTTATTGAAGAAGAGAGACCGTATGATTTATCAATCATTTTCTCCAAGACAAGTAGTTATGGCCATACTTAATTTTAAAAAAGGCAACCAGAAAGCACTTCATAAAATTATTATACTAAGTAGTTTGGAGCTTTTCATGTTAGGCAGATGAATAATGTTCTCTCCAAACAGTAATTCTGGGGAAACAACACAAGAACTCCACCTCTGTCCTCCTCCTACACAAAAGCATATTAAACCTTCCAGGGATTTTCTTTATTAATATGTGCCCACCTTGTGGGATGAAGAGTAACTATTAAAAGGTACCAATTTTCCTTTTGCAATAGGGAAACCAAGTGCTGAGCACTCCTAGACACTCTCATTTATTCCCAAGGAACTGGGTTCCAGCTGTATGATGATTGGTATATCCAACTCAAACTAAACCAGCATGCATTTATCAAGTGCCTTCTACGTTTAACTCACTAGGTTAGGTGTTGGGAATACAAAGACAAAATGAAAAGCAATACTTCTCTTTAAGATCCTACAGATTCTGTGGGGAGGGGAAATACAACACTAAACAGCTAGTTATAGATGTAGTCATTTGAGGAGAAAGAAGAGAATACTTAGGGTTAAAAGAATCAAGAAATGCTTCCTGTAGGAAGTAGCACAAGAATTTCAACTAGAAGTTAGCATTCTAAGAATTGAGATTGAAGGTGCATTCCAGCCAACAGGGATAACTTCTGCAAAAGTGCAGAAGGAAGACGTAGAATGTTGAATATTAGGAACAACATCTAGGCTGCTTTGGTTAAAATGTGGAGTGAGCAAATGGGAATATTGTGTAATGAGATTGGAAAAGTAAGATAGAACTAAATTTTGAGGTTCTTTCAAGGTCAAAGTGAAAATTTTGTATTTGATCCTATAGGTAATAGAGAGTTACTGAATTTTCTTGAGTGATACAATCACATTGGTGCTTTAGCAAGATATTTTGTTAGCTATTTGAATGATGGATTGGAGACAGAATGAATTAGAACTCAGGAGTATAATTACGAGGCTCCTGTGACAGTCTAAGTAAAAGGTGATGAAGGTTCCACTAGGATGGTGGGTATGTGATTGGAGGAAAGGGAGCTGTAGTGAGAGATACTCACAAGCTTGGGCATACACATTTGATATATACAGAGCCAGTATTATGACTGTAGGCAAGTTATTTCATATTTCTCTGCTTTAGTTTCATTATATGACAAACAATACCTTCCTTGTCATGACATTTTTTGGAAGATAATTTTTTTAAGATGGGAATGACCTTTGCAAAGGCAGGAATTATTAAAAATGTAAGTCATTATAATGTTCAAAACAGTGTTCTTCTCTTAAAAGCACATTTATAGTCTAATAAAATTTTCAAAATCAGCAGTTTCCAAAAATTTGAAATATTATTTTAAATTACCTTAGGAGACAAGGAAGGAAATAACTTATTTTTATTATTCATGCATGCACTGTAGTAGATAAAATTCAAAATCAAGCTATCTCAAACAAATAACATTCGATTCATCAGCACATAGTAATGTGTACCTGATAACTGCTAAAAAAAAACTGGCATGAGTGAGATATTTTGTCAAAAGGTTAAGAACAAGAGAATAAGTGTGTGAACTTGTTGGCACTTACATTCCTCTTAGCTTCACATTGAGTTTCAGCTTTAAAATCAAAGCATGTAATGCATTACCAATGTATGGATCTTGACAGATTTGCCAATAGCCTCAGTTGTTTTTCTTCTTTCTGGCAGAACAAAAAGCATAGATTATAATTATTGATCTTTATGCCACTACCCCTCCCTGGAGAAGGCAATGGAGCTATTTAGTATATCCTAATCAATTACCATTGGAGAGAATTGGAGCTCTTCCAATTTGAAATCAGGGATTCATTTTAGGATCATATAATAGTGCTATGTGAGCCATCCATATGGGACAACAATCACTATGTTGAAGGAGAAGTCCTTGGGACTCTAATGTTTTTTATGAAATGAAACCTGGATTGACATGAAGGCTGAACAAAGACTGTTAAAATTCCAGAATGAATGAGGGTATTTTCTTGCTAGATAAGTTAGTTTTAGATCCCTTGTTTTCTTCTTATTTTAAAGGTCTAATTTAAGTAATTTAGGGTTCAAATTCATTGGAATTATATGAATCTCTCGTGTGATGTAGGACAAGGAAAACTCCTACCCATCTAGATACTTCCTGACATGTCCAACTGCCAGTTCATGAATTAGCTAGAAATTCTAGAAAAAGGAAAAATGGAGAGTAGGGATTTGTCTGCATTTATCTAGCACAATTCAAGAGACTAGAACACTATATTGAGTTATTTACAAAATATAATCTATAATGACCTAATGATAATTCATCAGATTTCAATGGAATGTAAACACTTTGATTTCAAGAGATCTTTGCTTTTGTCTTTCTATTTTAAGAGGCAGACACAGTGGGTGATATATAATAACACACACATATATATATATTACATATAATGTATGTATGTTGTCCCATACGGATGGCTCACATAGCATGAATAATATATGATTGCTGAATGAATGAGTTCTGTCATAATCCAGCTACCTTTATTTGGGTTCAGGACTCTTTAAGTCATTTTCTGGCTACAAATGTGGTTTCCTGCAATACCTATTGATAATGAAAATGAATATTCAGTCATTTCAAAAGTATATCTCCCACTGAGGTACCATGATGTAGTGGAATTTAACAAACATGGAACTAGTCAGAAGACCTAAGGTTTTTTTTTTTTTTTTGGTCTCAGGATCGCCATTTATTAATAGCTATATTGCAGCCACTCAGTTGTATCTGACGCTTTGTGACCCTGTAGATCAAAACTTGTCAATGCATGGGGTTTTCGTGGCAAAGATATTGGAGTAGTTTGCCATTTTCTTCTCCAGGGGATTAAGGCAGGGGATCACACAGCTATTAAATGTCTGAGACGAGATGTGAATTCAGGTTATACTGATTCCCAACCAAGTGCTCTATCCACTGAAGTAACATAATCTCAAGAGCTATACGACTTCAGTTAATTCACTGAAACACTGAGCCTCAGGATCTCCCTGAACTTCCTTCAGTCATTTCTCCATGGGGGTTTAACTGTCTTATGCTTCTAGTTTGCAGCTTTCCCGACCCTAACTAAGTCTGCTCTGATCCCTTGTTCTATGAATGAGAAAGTCACTTACCAATATGACCCTAAGGCTTCCTTTCTTGGGATTCAGACTATTCTACACTGGCTTTCTGATTGTTTCTTCCACTCCTTTTTGGCAAGCTTGTTATGTTCCTGGGCCCCTGGGAGTTCTACGCTTGGCTTTGGACTTCATTCTTTTAGGTTTCTCTGGAGCATACTTGCTATCTGGCTGCTTAAGCTGGAACTTGCCATCAGTGTATTTTGATTTCTTCACCTATTGTCCCAAACTTGCAACTGATCTTAGTCTAACAAATAACTGTGTAACCTCACAATGGGAACTGTCTCCCCATAGAACACCAATCCTTAACCTTGCTTGGTGTTATGCACCCTTTTAGATCTTTTATCAGAACAATTTTAATGCATAAAATAATATACATAAGATTTCAGAGGAAATCATTTATATTGAAATAAGGTTGTCAAAATATTTTTAAAGAACCCCAAACTAAGAATCCCTGATTAAGGCATCTTTGTATCACATCACGATATTTTCTCTCTCTTCCTGATTAAAAAACCAAGTCTTCTTTTGATCTGCCTAATGAGCTTTTTATTTTATATTACAATTTGGTTCCAGCTAGAATGAATGCAAACTCTAAGAGGGCAGAGACTATTTCTGCTTTAACTTTGAAAATTTATAGTGTCTAATAGAGGACACTGTATGTAGTGAGTATTCAACAAACACAATTTTTCTGAATTGAATTTCTTGAATTCCTTTCTGTGGGGCTCATTTACAAGGTTTAATTCATTTGTACAACTGATGCAGAGGACAGGTCAGAGCACCATAGGAAGCCCTGCTCAATGGATGGTCAGGCCCTTCCTGGTTCGGGGTTACTAATGGCATTATTTTCCTCAGATTTTCTTCCATATTTACCATATCATTTAGAGCTGTAAGGGACTTTAGGAGTCATCTTGTCCAGTCCAACCTTGTAATTTTTTTGTGAGGAAACTGAGATCCAGGGAGTAAATAGCAGAGACTGGGATTTTTACCCAAGTTCTCTGACTCCAAATGTTGTTTCTAATATAATACCTTGCATTTTGATGCATCAGGTGAGGTCACCATATTCATCTGGAAAGGATGTGAGGAAAGGGGTGCTGTGGTAGGTTTAAGGAAGGAAGAAAACTTTTATAATAGCTGCCACTGTGCTGAGATGGTAAGTGGCCTGATTAATGATCTTGTTCAGTCATTTTCAGTCATATCTGATTTTTCATGACCCCTTTTGGGGACTTTCTTGGCAAAGATACTGGAATAGTTTTCCATTGCCTTCTTCAGCTGTTTTGACAGATGAAGAAACTGATGCAAACAAGGACCAGTGACTTTGCCTAGAGTCACACAGATTATTGTCTGAGGCCAGATTTCAACTCAGGAAGATGATGAGTCTTTCTGACTCGAGACCTGGCACTCTGTGCACTGTACCACCTAGCTGCCTCAGTGGATTGATTAGGGAGATATAAAAGGATAGCACTTTGTAAACTATGAAGCACTATATAAATATGTCATTGTTATTTTTTTCTTCTTTTAAAATTATTTTCCTCCACCACCTCCCTTTCCATGCTATTGATTTGCTTCATCTCAATCTTTTAGCCGGCACAAGTAAGAATTTTTAACAGGTAAAAATAAGAATTTTAAATTACTTGTGCAGCTCCCAAAAGGTCTAATGGCTTTGATATAACATGAATTTGTCCATTGCCCCATTATCTGTAACAAACTAAGTGCTTTTATGGATATCATGGAAATACAATATGAAAACATTTTGTCTTGGATATAGTTCTTTGTACTCAGGGGCTGATTTCATTGATTCCTTCACTTGACTCCATGATGATCTCATTACCTTTCATTATTTTTGGTATTAAGCACCCCTGCAATGGATTGGCAAGAGGGAGAATGAGAATTTGGAGGAAAAATAGGATGAAATGTTGGAGTTGAAAGGGAAGGCTCAGTACAAGAATCAAAGTGCTAATTTCAATGAGGCTTTATGAAAGTCTTACAAGTTACTTCCTTTTCCAGACCAAAGATCCAAATTAATGGGCTGATTCCAATAACTAAAGGAATATTAAGTTTACATAGGCAAAATGAAGAGGAGAATCCAGTAATTATCTAGTAAATCTAGTGAATTTCATCAATGCAGCAATTAATCTAAAAAATTCTGACCCTAAAGTCTACTTTTTTATTTGATAACTTAAATAGTCTTTCCCTGAATTTTCTGGATACATGCTAGATTTGACTAATGTTGGGCACAGGCAGAAAGAGGGGGAAACAAGGAAGAAGCATGATAGAAGAGAAGGAGTCACAGCTATTTATATGTCTGTCTCTAGACTTAAGCTTTCCTTTAGGAATTCATCCTGCCATTGCTATTTTATTTCAAAACTATTGGGTTGCATGCACAGGGGAGCTGTATTAGGACACTGGTATAAAATTTGCCAGGTTTGCTTTCATTCAAAGATAAAGAAGGCATAGAGTAAGAAAAATGTATTTGTCTTTGTGATCAAGCTGCATTTGACCATGTCCATTATTAATTCAAACCCGTCTCCAACAAACCTTAATCCATATACTTTGAAACCCTGGATTATTAATATTCAGAAATGGAAGAGAAGAAAGAAGGTCAAATTTATTTCAGGATGAGATTTGAACCTGAAAAGAGCCTAGGATTCTAGCAAGTATGAATTATACTGGTAATATTCTCTCAAGTGGCTCCTTCCTACTCATCTACTATCTCTCTATCTGTCAAGATATATCTCTGTTATTTTCAACTTCAATTTTTAGTTCATCATAATTTCATTCCAATTCTGATTCTCTCCAAAGAAGTAAAATTTACTTTAAGGAAAATTTTGGATAGTGCTTGACCTGTAGAAACATCCATTTTCTTTTGTATGTCACAAAAGTAGAGATTTTCTTTTTCTTTTCTTGGATTAAAAAAAAAGAACACTTTCCCTCAGCTTCTCTCAGGAGAGTAAATACTACATAGGACAATGACCTATAAATCGCTTTAATTTTCTAAATTTTGATTTTCTCTTCCCTAAAATAGGTCTATAGCTTCCTCATGATTTTTTGAGAAGAAGGAACTTAGTAAACCTTACGGTACTACATAAATTTGATCTACTATCAGTGCTGTTTTTGCTCAAGGTCATAAAACTAGGTAGTCATCAAGCTAGGATTAGACCTCAGTTTCTTGTTCATAAGATCATAGGATTTTAGAACTATCAAGTACCTTGGAGATCACCTAGAGAATCACATCCAGTGGTTCCTATTTAGTGACTCAAAAACACCTTCTTGATGATGGTCCAAAGAACTCATGCTAAAAATTCATTAAGGGTGCCTTAAGTGGTACATAATTGCTAACATGAAGTCTTTCAGGTCTTGCTGGATTACTTCTTTTGGTTTTTACTGAATTTTCCGCATAAAATATTAATAATTATTTTGTGATGTTTTACAATTTTGTATTTAAAGATTTTAAAGTTACAAATATTATAACATTTTAAATTTCATAATTATAATAATATAATGTAAATTTTAATTCAATTTAAATTTAATAGAAATTATCTTTGTGGTTACTGTAAGTATTTAATGAATAAATTCAAAAATATATTTTGAAACGTATTAAATTCCCTTGGAATCCCCAATATATTTATTATTTTTGTTGCAGAAAGGGGTTCACAGAACAAAAACCTTGGTAACCACTAACTTAGTTGAACCATCTCATTTTATTGGTGAGGAAAATGACATCTTTTCAAATCTTCTTTGTACCCTATCATGCCACCAAAAGATTTGGCTTTCATTGTCCAATAAACTCAACTTCCAACAATGCCCAACATAGAACTGTAAAACACATTCTACTTGTAGTTTTTATTGAGAGTACCACAGAGAGCCTTGTTTTGTTAAAGTCAGTAGTTGAAATGATAAGGTAAATTTAAGCATTTTCATTAAGATAATTTGAATGATATAAATGCCATGACAGCTTAGTCTCAAAATAATTAAGATTCAGTATTTGATTGACTTGAGCAATAAATCTTTATTGCTTATTGCACCATTTCAGGATTCCCTATGGGTGATGCTAATTTTCATTTCTGTTATTTTTGTAAATTGCCTTTGGGGTCATGTTGGCCAAGTTCCTGGTTTCTGCTCAATCTTAAAGATTATTCCATAGTTCTAACTCTAAAACAAAAATGAAGGACAAATGTGGAGAGCAAGGGGCAGACATCAAGAAGGCCAACTTCAGTTTTGACAGTTTTCCTTTAGTCAGCTTGAAGTTTATACCCAGTGCTCCTCATGGTTCACAGGAATATTTAATGAAGCAAATTCCCTGAAACATGAACAAAATGCTGTGCCACGATAGTGAAAAACCCCATTAGGACATTTTAAAACAGAGAGAAATTCTGTAGGCCCCTTTGGCTGAACTTTACCAACAAAGCTTTAAAAACTTTCTTGCTGCCCTGAAAAACAAGATTTGCTTACTGACAATGATTTATGCTCTAATATCCCCAGCATGTTGCCTCTTTTTTATAATCATAAACCTGCTCAAGTATGTATATTAGAGGTGAGCATGCCGATAGAAAACAAGCTGACCCTGAAAGAGGTGTTTCTATCACTTCCCAACACATTAGCGTTACGGTAGAGCAGGCAGGAAATAAAAAACAAAACAAAACAAAAAAACGGTAAACACAACCTTAACCCACTGGGTTTTTCCATTTCATTTAGATGCTGCAATACAAATCAAAATATTCCTTTTTAAATACTGCCAAAGATACGCTTGAAATGTGTTTTTTTTTTTTCTCCCTTAGGAGTAATCTAGACTGAGTTATCTAAAATACACACAGCTGTGGAAACAACTGGATTACGTCAATGTGCATTTTAAAAATAATTATTTTTATATTTTCTAAATCTATTTCAATAGATTTTAGTTTTGAATAAAATTTGACTTACTAGAGATCAAATATGCAATTAACTGTTCCATACCTCTCAGAAGGACAGATGAAAAACACCTAGCACTCAATGGCAATTATTAAATAGTAACAGCTTTAATTTATGGTTACAAAGCTTTGCTTTGGTTACCTAGCATTGCTTTAGGTGATGCCATCATCAGTGTGGTAGGTTTGAAATGATTATTTCCATTTTACAGATGGGGATACTAAAGCTCAGAGAGGCTATATAACTTGTTCAAGATTACACAACCATTAAGTGACAGATTGAGAATTTGAATCCACATATCCTGACTCCATGTCCAGTAATATTTATAGTAGTATCTGCAATGCATGGAGAAACATTAATTTCTGTTTAAAACAATAGTTAACAAAATCTTTTCCTTCTTCTAATTAATAAAGCAAGGCTTCTGATCATATTCTATTTGGCCTCTTCTAGGGTGTAGCTGAATGGGAATTTGCTAAAAGAGGGACAAAATTATTATTTATCAATCACTATATTTATTAGGGGCTTTATTATGTGCCAGGTAGAATGCTAAACTTGAGATTAAAAAAAAAAAAGTCTAGTAGTTCCTTCCTCTCTAATGGGGGAGATAGAATAAATATATACATAATGTATACAAAATGAAAATAAGGTAGTTTGGGGAGGAGGTTAATAACATATCAAGGGTTCATGAAAGACTTTATGTACAAGATATTGATTGATCTCAGTATTGAAAGAAATCAGGGATACTAAGGGATGAAGGTGAAGAAGTAACAGTAAGATTGGGTGTGGGGACAGCCATGCAAAGTGACAGAGATGAAAGACTGGGTAGGCCAGTTGGGCTTACTAGCCAAGTGGGAGGAAAGGAGTCATGTGTAAGAAGACTGAGAAACAAAGAAGGGCCCACAAGGTGAAGCAATTTAAGTATCAAATAGATGAGTTTTCATATGCTTCTAAAGGCCGCTGGGAGAAGCAGGAGTTTACTAAGCAAGGCATTGACGTGATTGGACTCCCTTGCTTCAAGTCTCTCCCTACTCCATTCCATCTTCCACTCTTCTGCTAAAATCATCTTCCTAGAGCACAGGTCTGACCATGTCATCCTTCCCTAATTAATACATTCTAGTGCCTTCCTGTTATCAAATGTAATTCCTCACTTTGGTTTTTTAGAACAGGTTTATGGTCTGGCCTGTTTCTACTTTGCCAGTCTTTTTACATTTTACCCCACTCCATGTCACTCCATCAGTGACACATAAGTTCTTGCTGTGCCTCACACAGAACATTCTATCATCCAATTTCATGCCTTTTCATTACCTGAAATATACCATATTTCATATATCAGAAATGCTGTTTCCCTCTCTGACTTTGATTTCCTTCAAGATTTAGAAAGCATTTCCCTATTCCCTATTCCACCACTGCTAATGCCTTCTGAGGCCCATTTCCGTTTATACTGTATAAATCTTTGTGTGTAGTTGTTTGTATGTTCCTCCCCTCATTAAATGAGAACTTTTCCAGAGTAGAAAGTTTTTATTTGATCTTTCTTGGTATCCTGAGCATTTTGATAGTGCCTGGTGTGCAGTAAGCACTTAACAAATGCTCATTGCACACCTAATGCATCATTCTTTGTTTTTGGTATTTGTACTATATTTGTCTCCTAAAATGAGTTTGAGTGATATCTTATTTTTTAAAAATATTTTTTCAACAATTTATGTAGATGCATTAATTGTTCTTTAACTATTTGACATAAATCAGCTTTAAATTCATCAAAACCAGTGATCTTTTTCTCCCTTTGGTAATACTTTTATAGATGGTTGTATTTCCTTTTCTGAAATTTGACTATTTAAAATGTCTTTTTGATGTTCATTTAGTTTAGATATATTTTTTAAAGGAATTACTCCATTTTGAGGGTAATTAAATCAGTCTTTGAAGTTATGTATGACTGATGGTAATTTCATTTGTGTTCTCACTTTGTTGGCATATAGCTGTGCATACTACACTGGGAAAATTCTTTTGATTTCTTTTAGCTTTGTTCTTTGCTCTTATCTCTTAGCTTTTTCATTTTCCTTTTGTTGATTTGATAGTTTTCTTTGGTCTTTTTAAAGATAATGTTGGTATTATTAATCTTTTCAAAGGACTAGCTTTTGGTTTTATCATTTCTATAGTCTTTTGGGTTTCTAATTTATTTCTTTTCTATTTTCAAGATTTTGTCTTTTGTGATCATTTTTGGTTTTATGTGCTATGTTTTTATTTTTTGAATGCATGTTGAGTTTATTAATTCTCTTCTATTTTTAAATGTATGTTTTAAGGGATATATATTTTTCCATAAGGAATGCTTTATCTGCATTGCAGAAATATTCTATTATTTCATCATTATAATTGTTTTTTGCATAATTATTTTTATAATGTTTTTCTTTGACCCATTCATTATTTAGATCTTCAATATTCAGTCCTCATTTAGGTTTATGTGTTTACTTTGTGTTCCCTGAACTGATTAGAATTTTTATTCCTTTATAGTCTGGAAAAGATGGGTTCACGATTTCTAACATTTTTACTTTGTTTGTAATATCACTGCAGTAGCCTTCAAACTGACCTCCCTGCTTCAAATATCTCCCCAGTTCAATCCATTTACAATTCAGATATTAATGTGATTTTCTTGAAGTTCAAGTCTGACCACATCATTCCCCTATTCAATAAATTTCAGTAGTTCCCTCTTATCTCCAACAATCCTTCACATTCTGAAACCTTCTTTCATTCCAACTACACCTATAAACATTTTTTGATGGAGCACTCAGCACTCATTTTTATTCTCCATGTCTTTGGCACTAGCCTTACTTCCTCATCTATTAGTTTCCCTGCCTTCCTTTAAGAATGGGTCTAAGTAAGCGGACTTTTCCCATCCCTGCAGCTTCTATAGCCTTCCCCTTTCAAGGCTGCTTTCTATCTATTTTGTATTTACTTTCTAATATATCTATTTACATAAATGTTGACTTCTCCATTAGAATGTGAGTTCTCTGAGGGCAGGGACAATATTTTTGGTATGCCCAATGCCTATCAATGCCTGACACACAGCAAACACTTAATCAATGCTTATTGACTCTCTTAGCCTCAATTTCTTACCCAAAAAAATGGATATAATAATAGTATCTATTTAACAGGTTTATATAATATTTTTATAGTGACTTATAAACTTGAAAATGTTATGTAAAATTATTGTTGTTATTTTACATAGGTGCAAACAATGGTATTTAGATTTTATTAGTAAATTACTTTGAATGATACTCTTTAGTGCTGAAGTGAGCCTCAAAGTTGTCAGAGAACAACTTTTTTTAAGAGATTTTTTTTTTATTTTTAAATATACAATTTATTTATTATTTAGTTCTCAACATTCACTTTTGAATTTGTTTTTCAAGAATTTGAATTTAAAATTTTCTCCCCATCTCTCCCCACCTCCCCACCCCAGGACAACATGCACTCCTTCCACCCCGTGTTCCAGTCTCCTCCCTTCTTCTATCTCCCTTCCTCTTTATTTTCCTGTAGGGTAAAATAGATCTCTACACTCTATTGTCTGTATATCTAAATTTCCAGTTGCATGCTAAAACAATTTTTAACATTCATTATTAAAGCTTTGAGTTCCACTTTCTTTCCCTTCCTCTCTCCCCACCCACCCTCATTGAGAAAGCAAGCAATTCAATATAGGTCATACATGTGTAGCCATGCAAAACACTTGCATAACAGTCATGTTGTTAAAGACTAACCACATTCCCCTCTATCCTGTCCTGCCTCCATTTATTCTGTTCTCTCCCTTGACCTGTCTTCTCACAATAGTGTTTACTTCTGATTATCCCTTTCCCCAATTTGCTGTCCCTTCTATTATCTTCCCTCTCCTATCTCCTTCCCCCTTGACTTCCTGCAAGGTAAAATAGATTTCCATATCCAATTGAGTGTGTATTATTTCTCCTTAAGCCAGATCCCATGAAAGTACGGCTCATTTATTTCCTTTCATCTCTCCCTCTTCGCCTCCACTGTAAAAGCTCTTTTTTCCCTCTTTTATGTGAAATAATTTGCTACATTCTACCTCTCCCTTTCTCTTACTTCTAGTACATTTCATTCAACATTAAATTTTTTTTTATGTGTTATCCCTTCATATTCAGGTCATTCTGTGCCCTCAGAGGACATCTTTTACCTGCACAAGAATTTCCTTGATAACATATGGGACAATGCTTACTTCCCTGGCAGGCTGATTCTGCTCAGTCCACTTCGGGTTGACAATAACTTTGAGGAAAATTCTCCTGATCTCAAGCCTAATTTCCTCTTTGTTGCTTTCTCTTTATCTCCTAGTTTTGCCTCCTGGGCAGAGAGAGCAA
Source organism: Notamacropus eugenii (assembly GCF_028372415.1). Classification (NCBI taxonomy): domain Eukaryota; kingdom Metazoa; phylum Chordata; class Mammalia; order Diprotodontia; family Macropodidae; genus Notamacropus; species Notamacropus eugenii. Next base: position 257,270,736 of record NC_092875.1, on the reverse strand, counting down.
GCCTTATGCCTATTTCACTTGACAGTCTGTTAAATACTTGAAGACAAGCATCCTCTCCATCCTCTGTAGTTGTTCCCTTCTCCAAGCTAAAAATTTCTAGTTCCTTCAATATATTCTCATATAGAATGAATTTGAGACCCTGGACCTGACTCCCTTCCCCTTCTATCTAAGCAATATTATATCAGAGTTGAAACATGCTACTAAGGATGAGGTAAAATCATCATTAATTTTACACATTTCATATTCCTGTTACCAATAAATAAGGAGCTCCAGTGTCTGTTCCTGGGACTTAGCACATTTCACAAGCAGAATTAACTTAAAGTGACACTTGTCAGCTTGCTTCAACTTCAAAATTCTCACTCTCAACAAACAGTGGATTTTTCCTATTTATCAAATTCTAATGATCCTCCAAAATATGCCAAATTTATGCATATTTTGGAGGGGAAGGCATTACAATATTTATTCTTAGGTCTTCTCTGACCCAGAAAGTACTTTTGAATAATTTCTAATACTCTGTATAAAATTTGCCACTAAAGTGGCTTTAATTTAAAAAAACAACAACACAGTTTTAAAAACATTAGAAGTGCACACCTACATCTGATTAAGCTTAGTGAGGGTAAATATGACTTAGAAGGGGTCATGAGAATTGTATGGGTCTCTCCAAATTAAATTTATAGAAGTTAAAATGCATTGTGAATGGGGAGAAAATTTACAATTCAAAATCTTGTGGAAATGAATATTGAAAACTAAAAAGAAAAAATGCATTGTATATTGTACATTTATGTTACATTTCAAGAAATGCCGTGGTGTAATGAAGGATGCTCTTCCCACTTAATTTCTATCACTATTTGGTAACCCTTTATTTGCATTTGCAATTACTATAGTTCTGATGATAATGATAATGATAGCATTTCTTTAATACCATTAAGATTTTCAAAGTGCTTTACATGTGTTATCTCCTTTGGTCCTCACAACTACCCTGAGAGGTAGATACTATATCCTTCGAATTTTACAGATAAAGAAACCGAGACACAGAGTGATTAAGTGACTTGCTCAGGGTCACATAGCCAGTGATCAGGGCAAGATTATAATTTAGGTCTTCCCAATTCTATGTGTAGAACTCTGTGTTATGCCCCTAGTTGCTTCAGCTAAACTATCTTATAGAATTCCCCATCCTATACTTGTTTAATATGGGGAATACTTTCTGGTATAGTTTGGAATAGATTCCAAGTCTGGTATTCTGTGATTCTCTTATACTGATAATACTCACATCTGTCTCTATCTCTGTCTCTGTCTCTGTCTCTTTCTCTCTCCAGGACCATTTCATTTCCTCAGACCTTCTCCAATATGTGGAATGCTCTTCCTCCTTACCTCTTTCTCTTATCTTCCCTGGCTTCCTTCAAGAGTCAGTTCTAATCTCACCTTCAAAAGGGGACCTTGTCAAACTTTCCTCCATGTTCCTATGCAAGGATTGTGTTTATGCCTTTATATTCCTAGAGTTTAGCATAGCACTTGGTGTGTAGTCATCACTTAATAGAATATACTTGTAAAATTAGTGACCTCAAGCAAGTCACTTAACATTATTTGGTTTCATTTTTCTTGGTCTGTAGCTGGGGGAATGGTCTAGATGTCACCTGAGTTTCCTTCTAGGTCTAAATTTAGGATACCTTTGTAGGGATAGAGATGAGGACTCCATCTGCCATTTCATTGGTATAGAGATCTTTACAGAGAAGGAATTCCTTCTGCTGGTGCAGGTCACCACCTTTTCTTTTTTTTCTTTTCTTTCCCTTTCTTGTCTTGTCTTGTCTTGTCTTCCCTTCCCTTCCTTTCCCTTCCCTTATGTCCCCTCCCCTCCCCTCTCCTTTTCTTTCCTTTTCTTCTTCTGAAAAGTAAAGTCCTAGAGAATTTAAAGGATAAGAGATCTTACAGTCAGTATGTGTCAGAGGAGACTTGAATCCAGTTCTTCTTGGCTTTGAGACCAGATGTCTGTTTATTATTCAATACAGCCTCTAACGATCCTCAGACCTTATTATATGGTCTTTAAGAATTGACCAATTATGAACTGATCTAACCATTCTTGAGAGCAATATGGAACTATGCCCAAAGGGCTATAAAACTGCATACTTTTTGATCCATGTTTATACCCCAAAGAGATCATACAAATGGGGAAAGGAGTCACAGGTACAAAAATATTTATAGCAGCTCTTATTTGTGGCAGCTAAGAACTGGAAATTGAGGGGATGTCCATCAATTGGGAAATGGTTGAACAAACTGTGGTATATGAATGTAAAGAAATGCCATTGTTCTGAAGGCAGACTTCAGAAAATCCTGGAAAGACTTATATGAACTGATACTGTGTGAAGTGAGCAGAACCAGGAAAACATTGTACACAGTAACAGCAACATTGTGTGATGACCAACTTTGATAGACTTAGCTCTTCTCAGTCATACAATGATCTAAGACAATTCCAAAAGACTAAAGATGGAAAATGCTATCCACATCCAGAGAAATAACTGTGCATTCTGAATGCAGATCAAAGCATACTATTTTCTCCCTTTTTCGGTTTGTTTTTTCTTTCTTTGATTCTGATTTTTCTTTACAATATGACTAATGTGGAATTATGTTTAATATGATTAGTACATGTATAGGCTGTATCAGAATGCTTGCATGCCTTCTTGGCAGGAGGAATATGAGAGGGGAATATTTAGAACTCAAAATCTTATAAAAGTGAATGTTGGAAACTAAAAATGAATAAATAAATGAATTTCTAAAAAAAAAACTGACCAAAAAAGTGATCCCTAATAATTACTCTGTTGCCATCCTGACAATGAGAATCCCCAATTGAACTCAGATCCTCAGACAAGAGACATATACTGGACAATTGTCATCTCTGGGCCAATTCTCAGAACGTTTTATGGTTGGCAGGTTTTGGTAAAACTTGACTTTCAAGGACTGAAGGTCACCACCCCACAAAGAAGAATCAGGATATACATTCCTTTTCATTCATTTTTCTGCCAATCTAAGCAATAAAGTAAAAAAGTAAAAAGAAAAAATCTTTCTCTGTGCCAACGAATACTTATATTCTCTGCCTTTAGGGAAAATTTTGTCAAGTCATCATAGAGGAGGAAGATAAAATCTTTCATTTTTGTCAACCAATATCAACATATAGTAGGATTTTTTTTTCTGCTTCTATTTTTATAAAAAGTGAAAAAAAGTCAAATGAAACCTTTTGGTTCCAAATTGTCATGGATTCATGGTAGCTTAGATGTCATCTACTCCAATTCTTTCATTTTACAGATAAAGAAACTGAGACTGAGAGGACAACTGATGTAACAATATTTGAACCCAAGTTCTGGAATGTCTTTCCACTTAACAACTAATATTTACATTTTATTAATTCTGAAAAATATTTCAAAGAACTTAATTGATTTCCCCACATTTTGTACAGTAATAAAAGTTGCTACTCTATATCTTGAGTTCCATTTGAAGTTCACTCTGTCATCTAACCCACACATTTTTCAAATAGCAACATCTTTTGTTGCTTTTAATCATATGGTAGTTGGATGTCAATGAACAAATAGTTGCAAGGAATTTGCCAGTCGAGAAGGATGCTGTTTTTCTTAGTTTCAGGACATTTTCCTATTCACTATCTCTTACAAAGAGGTATCCCATGATTATTACAGATATATAGATCTAGGCCAGGCTCTGTGCTAGGTGTTGGGGATACAAAGACAAAAAGGATGGCCTCAAGGAAGGAGATAACACATACACAGATGGGTGTATCAATAAAGTTACAAAACAAAACCAAAATAAGCAAATAAGTCAATGAATGAATGAATGAAAGAAAAGTGATTTGGAAAATTGTGCAATTGCTGCTGGGAGCATCAGAAAAGGACTTTTGTAGGGGATGATGTTTGAGTTGAGTTTTGAAGGAAAGTAGGGATTTTCTTAGGTGGCATTGAAGAGAGCATGCATCGGTGGCATGAGGAATAGTCTTAAAAAGCACAGAGACTGGCTACTGTGTGCCATGGGCAAAAACCAGCCAGAAAGCTAATTTGACTGGATCAATGTGTGTGTTTAGAGTAGCAGGTATAAGATAAGGGGCTAGGTGAATGCATGTAGAGTATATATACCCATTCTCAATGAATCTTATGATAATAAAAAATAGAGAAAACAAGAAATTTACATGATAATTTTGTTGTATATTTGAAAAGAACAGCAAATGGCACATTAGTTAATTAGCATTTTCATGCATAACTTTTTTTAAATTAAATCATTATGGAAATGCTTGTTTTCTTCCATAAATTAAAAAATAAATAAAAAAGATAGAAATACTGTCATTGTGTCAAAGGCCAAAATAATTGCTTATTTTCATCAATAAAGTAAAAAAAAAAAAAGAGAACAGTCCAGCTCATTTATGTGAAACAGACAAAAGTTCTTGGCTGTTGGAATTCTTTCCTCTTTAACCAATTGTTGTAGTACCCTCTAGACACAGCCTAAATGACAGCATGCACTTTGATAATGGATGGCTTTGGATTGTTATTGTTTTTCCTTCAAATGCAATGCACTACAGAAGTCACACATCATAAGCATCTCACTGTTGGACATTACTAATTCTCTTTTTCCTTTCAGGAAAATGATGACTGCAAACTTAATCAAATATGAAGGGACAGAGTTGGTTTTCTTTAAGCTAATGAATTATTCTCTCACTGGTTCACCTGATAAATTTAAGACCTCTCACCAGGTCAGCATAGTTAAAGAAAAACAGCTCTACACTTATACTAAGGTGATCATATTTTTTTTAAAGAAAATGCTAGCAGAGGAAAATTTTTATAACATATAACAGTGGCACTTAAAAACCAAAATATTGCAGTGAAATAGAATGCTGGATGGTGTTGAACAACTTAATATTTGTTTTGCTGTAGAATTGCACAGGCAATTGCTTGGGAAGAGAGGTTGTATCTGTTTAGGGGTGAGGATTTCTAGGTACAAGGTGTCCTGATTGGATGCTGGAGCTGGTGATAGGATGTGGTTGACCATGCAATGGAATATCAACAGAACACATGAAGCTGTGGTTTAAGCACAGAAAGAAAACATATTGCTCAGGAAGAGATACTTCCCCAGATATACTCTTCTGGGGAAACCCACTCATATCATTCTAGTTGCAGCTCTGATAACTGGAATCAACTGCATCAACTGGAATGCTAGACGTTTGTGTTTTGAAACTTAAAGACTCATAAACAGAAAACCTATCATTTATGCTTTTTCACTAGCAACCTGATCATATTGCTGCAGGTTAGATTTTCAGGGTTCCCTGTCATGGTATAAATGGATAAGCAGGTCATGCAATTAACTATGAATCAGTAACAACTTCTTAGTGAGCATCTACTGTATTTTATGTGTGATAAAGCAAACACATAAAATACAGTAGATGATTAAGAAATTTAAAAAATCAAGTTGACTAGATAAGATGTTTCAGGAATCAGCAAGCAAAACAGTGCCAATACCTGAACAGTCCTTACTTTTTCTTACCATCTCTGCAAATATTGTCTACACTTATTATTTAGACTTCTTCCCTTCTCATTCACTTCTCATCGCTTTGCAATCTTATTTGTACCCTCTTCACTCATCTGAAATTATTCTTTCCAAAGTTATCATTCATCTTCTGATTCCAAAATCTGGTAGGCTTTTTTCTATCCTTGTCCTCATTGAATTCTATACATATTTGACACTATTAATAACTATGTCCTTCCCAGTATTCTCTCTTCTTTAGGATTTTGTGATACTACTCTGCTTTGGCTTTTGATTAATACAATTCATAACTACCTTTTGCTACAAATAGATAGTAAAAGAAAATAAATAAAAAATTTGATCCTGTCTGAGTATGATTGTCTTTTACTGAATGTCTAGTCTCCTACCTCTCTAATCCTGACCTCAATTTGAAACATAAAATTCACAATCTTTGTGGAGAAGATGATGAATTGATGCTTCATGGCTGCATAAGAACACAAACAGTTCCAGGCAGACTCATTTCTGGAAGAGGAAATGGGGAGAAAGAGAGACAGAGAGAGACAAAACGAGAGAGAGACACAGAAAGAGAAGAAGAAGACGAAGCAGAAAAAGGAAAAGAAGGAGGAGTATAATGGTACCTTAAATGGGAAGATCCTTCCCATCCATTAATAGGCTCATGTGACCTGCTTAAGTGACATGGAAGCTTGAGTCACATGAGTCAAGTCACACGGAACAGGAAGGGGTAGAGTAGGAAGGGTGGAAGAGGAAGAGGCTGTGTTAGAGCAGAGCTGAGAAGACATTAGTCAGAGAAAACTCAGAGCTGAAAAAGGCAGCAATTTGCGTGAGAGAGCTTGTTTGTAATTTGTTTAAGGGAGCTGGTTTGTGGGAAGCCTAACAGAGGGAAAGCTTGGGGAGGGTGTTGTCCTCTTCATTATTATTGTGTGTGGATTTCTTTGTTACTTTGTTACTTGTTGGCTTTCTGCTATCTGAATAAATGTTTTGATTCAGTCTTCCAAGTGGACAGTCTGTTCTATTTGGCAATTCAGAAATGTGTTGGCATATTCATAGCCACCTTAGGTGCTATGAATATTGCATTGTTGCCCAGAGGGAAGAGAAGGAGAAGGAAGAGGAGGAAGAGGAGGAGTCTCCCTAGTCATCAGGGAATTTAACCTTGGGTAAGACTCAGTCCCTTCTCTCTTGATTGAACTGAGATATAGTCCCTTGGGCAAGCTTTATGCATTGCTTGTTACATTCTAATCTGCATATCTTCTACGATTTCTGTTGACTATCTGCTTGAATGAATAGGTTTACTCACTCTGCACTATTTGCAATGTTCTTTTGTGTAACTTACATTTGATAGAAAGACATTAAGCATTCATATATAGGTTAGGGTGCCAGTTTTTTGTTTTAAAGATAGCAAAGGATATCTAAGAAAAAAGCATTCCCTTAGACTAGCAATATTGAAGGGGGATTAGATACACTTCTAAATTGGTGCCCTCTCTCTGAGGATAATGAAAAGGCTAATCTTATGTGTCTTCTGCTTCCCTTGAAGGCAGTAGAATTTCCCTTCAAAGGAGAGGCAAGATTGCTGTGATATTAATCATAGCCTCCCCTTGAGCTTCATTTAGATAAACCAGTGTAAATATAACAGATGGGCAACATATATACACTTTACACTTCTGTGTCAAGAAGTAGATATATTTCATAATCAGTCTTATGAATTCATAATTTTTTGCTGCATTGATCAGAATCCTATGCTCTTTCTTGGACAGTCAGTCCTAGGAAAAAATGCTCCTCTGCATGTTTTAAAGAGGAGTCTTGATCTGTGATTTCCTCCATGTTGTTACCTGCATTATTAGCAATTGTTCTGTAATGTATAGCCTTGCAGTGTGCCTTGTGGCACAGAGAGAGTAAATGACTTGCCCAGCATCACAGAGCTAACATGATTTTAACCCAGATCTTTCTAACGCTCAGTTCAGCTCATGCTGCCTAAATGCCTTTAATTTTGGAAAAATGTTATTCCAATCTCTAGATATGGGAAAAAGGGATCATCTATCACAATTTCCCAAACTATCTGAAAGTTGATAGAGTGGTACTTTTATGAGAGTGTTTTCTGGATACACAGGAGATTCACTCACCTCCATTTGCTTTTTGTTTTCTTAGTACCTTCTCACCTAGAGGTATCTGGATGATGCAGTGGGTACAATACTAGACTTCAATACAGGAAGACTTGAATCAAAATCCAGCACCAAACACTTAATAGCTGCATAACTTTGGGCAATTCACTTGACTATTCTCTGCTTCAGCTTCCTCATCTATAAAATGGGGATAATAATAGCATCTCCCTCTCAGAGTTGTGAGAAAAATAATATATTTGTAACATGCTTTGCAAATATTGAAGGACTATATGAATATATATCTTTGTAATTATTGCTATTATAATTATCTAATCCTTTGTATAGAATTAAGCATAGGTAAATTAAATTATAATTTAAGTCTTTGCCATCTAGAGATACTATACCTCATGCCTCAGTACAAAAGTGAACCAAAAAATTGCACTTGGATGTCCTTTAGAAAATAATATACACCTGACTTCAGTATAATGCCAACCTGTCAGGTTACTAAACAAATAGCTCTTTTTGTTCCTGTGGCTTTACTCTAGTGTCTAATTTGGAAGGTTCATTGAAAGCAGTAAGCAACTAGAAAGATAAGCTTTCCTATGAATGTGAATGTTGCCTATTAGTGCTAGCTGTAAGTCTACATGTCTGGTGAATGCTCTATCCTAATCATGCTGCCCTGCTTCCCCAATCATTCTAAAAGTCATGCCAAGCTCATATTAGGCAATACAAGACAGATCATATTTTAGCAGCATTGACCGTCTGTAAGAATTTCATCACAATGGAAAAGAACATAAGGTTAATTCTTCTCTTAGCCTTGTCTTTCTGTTTGTAGGAGTTTACTTGGGTTGAAGCAGCCATATTACTGTAATTGGTAAATACAGAACTATTAATATTGCCCAAGCCTGCAAAGAACGAGTCAGGAAATTCCTAGATCTTTGAGATTGTGTTGAAGGGGCCTTGACATTTGTAATTAATTTATAGGCATAGAACAGTGAAGGTTTTCTTACATCTTCCTCCTCCAAGTGGTTGAAATGCTGCCAGAAAACATATGAACAGCTACTGATGGCAATATTGATTTCAGAAAACTCCGTACAGGAGTAGTGGTTTAGAAACTGTTTAGTAGCTATGCATTCATAGCTTCCTACAAATGTAAAAGGGGAGGGAGAATATCAATTAGAAGGATTTTTTTGTTGTTATTTTGAAACGAGGGTCAATCATATCAATTCAAAATAATTCAACGGATGTAGATAGATAATAGATAAATGAAAAAAGAAAGAAAGGAAAAAAGGAAGAAAGAAAGAAAGGAAGAGAGAGACCATTTATTTATGTACCAGTTATTATGCTAAGTGCTGGGAATACAACTACAAACAAAAAAAGAAAAGCAGTCTCTGCTTCTGTGGGTCTTACATTTTAGTAGGGGAAGATCGCACATGAAAGGAAATTATTAAGAGCAGTTAGTGATGAAGGGAGAAAAGAGGGGACAACATAGAAAACTCAAGAGAACCAGGGTAGAACAGAGTGGAAATCAATACCTAGGGGGCTTGGACACTTCCTCAAATTGAGGTTCCAGCCAGGAACTTACCAGCTAGAAAAGGCAACTGATGAAGTGCCCAATATGGTATTCTGTGTGTTTGTACCCCTAGTGCCTACCATAGTAGCTTAATATACCTGTTGTTCATTTCGGTATATTAAGCTATTATGGTAGGCACTAGGGGTACAAATACACAGAATACAATATAGGGCACTTCATCAGTACTTTCAGAATCAAGGAAAGACAAATAATAGTTGTGAAATACAACCCCATAAGTAGGAATTAGTAATGAGGAGCACAGAATACCAGCACTGCATGGAACAGTTAGATGGCATGATTCTTAGAAACTAGTACTAGGTAAGGTGAGGCTGTGACCAAGGCAAAATGAAAAATTTTAGAGAATTACAGGACCAAGAGCTAAAATACTTTGCCACAGAAAGCAGCAAAAACAGGGAAAAAAATCATGGCTGGATTAATTACTTAGGGTTGGGAGACAGAAATCAGAACTGATGAATAGTCAAGTCAGACTAAACAGTCAAATGGAGAACAGACAACTGATTCACAGCTTTGACATGCACAGTTTATGAATTACCAGTATATACTTTTCTATGAACTTTATACATAACAGTTAATATTTCTTAAAGGAATCTTATCGTTAAAGATCGGCACTTGTGCCCCATGCACATTCCATATATACAAAAAAAAGTTGTTGGGTTTTTTTATGATAATGATGATTTTAAATATTCTTAAGGGGAAAATCACATTCAAGGATTTCTTCTTGCAAAGGCATCCTTCTTATTTAGAATCATGAGATTCTTTGACAAAATGAGAGCACCAGTGATACTATTCTTTTGAGTAAATGAACAAATGAAAACAGCACCCACATTCCTTTGAGCAAGACTTTGCCAGTTTATGACTGGCAGCTATTTTGATTTATATTTAGAAAAGAATGAACTCTGATCTAGGGGTTTCTGGACTACTTTCACTTTTTTGACCATCTACACATCACATGTGAAAATGTGCAGATACATGTGACAGATCAGAAAAAAGTAGCACTTGAATTTTCTATGTAATTTTATCCTTTCACATTCAGTGACTTAAAGCTTTCTAAAATATAATTTGCACTTTAAATCAACCAGCCAGCCAACATTTATTTAGTGCTTACTTTGTTAGGTGCTTTGAGGAATACACAGATGTGTGTGATTCTAAAATTCAGATATTATGTATTTGGCATCATACCACAACCACCAGTGGCATCAACAAAAACATCCATTAATATGATCAGTTGCACATTACAAAAAAGTCTTTCAAACTGATTTAAAAAATTGTATTGTATTAAGCAATGTTAATAATTCCAAGTTGCTCCCTCGTTTAAAAACTCATTTTTTATGCCCTAATAACCTCCAAGTAATGCTATATAGCTCTGGATCTTAGAAAACCACTGTCTTTGAAGATTCAAAATCAATGGTGAGATGCATGGCAGATTTGATAGCTAGACTAAAGAATATTACTAAGAAACATTTGCACACAGGAAGTGACAAAAAATTCTCATCCAGGAAACATATGATTTTAAAATGAGGTGAGCTGGTCAGGTAGCACGAACACAAAATAACACCTAATTATCTAAAGTATTGAACTAGAATCAGGGATGTTGAGTATAGGACCCTCCTATAGTCAATTTACTGGAAAATGTGTACAACAGTCACACAGGATGAGGTGAGGAAGAGTTGTGATATGAAATAATGGGAAAAGTATCTACCTTAATGATATCACATATCTTTGGAGGAACTAAGGTTTAAGCTTAGAACAGAATTTATAAGTTCCATTGATAATTATATTTCAGAGCTGTAGTTATAGTTCCTAGAGTCACTAATGATAGAAAGCATTTGTACCCAAGTAACTTTTCTGTCCATCATATTTAATCAATGAGTATATATTGGGTACCTTTTAGGTGATCAATATTGTGCTAAGAGATAGAGGAATGCTGAAGTACAAAATTGTAAGATCTTTGTCCTCCAGGAACTTAAAATCTAATTTAGGAGATAAAACACACGTATTAAAAAGTGAACAATGTAAGCTTTATACAAATGGAAGCCTTGGGGGGTTTTTGTTTAAGATTCAAGAGTTCTATATTTTGAATTCTGAGACTGAATGTATAGCTTTGATCATGTCACTCAGTCTTTCTATTCCTATGTCCTTATTTATATCACTTAGGATCCTTCCAGATAATATAAAATTGTAGTTATGAAACTTCTCAAATTCAGCAGTACAGGACTAAAGGGTAGGAATAGAGAAGACCCATGGTGGGGATAATCCATGCTTTGAAAAAGCATAAGTGGCAGTAGGACAGGAGGCCAACAGATTTGAAGGTAGAGATCAATATAGAGTTGAATTAGTTAACTATAGGATCAAGAATTTAAAGAGGGTAAAGTGAGGCCCAGAGAAATTAAATGATTTGATCAGCTAATTTGTGGAAGAGGTAGGCCTGGAAACCAGGTCACCTTGTTTCTTCCTGTCTTGAATTCTTTTCTCTTTATCATGCTGTTTTGCCAACATCAAGAAGCATTTCACCTATTGAAAGCCCTTCAGCTATTTATTTTATTTGAAAACAATTAGATTTTAGTAGGAGGTATATTATTCCTCAAAGGCCAGATTCTAGCTCTATGACTGTCTCCTCCATTTAAAGAACTCCAGCTGACATCAATGGGAATTCACAGCAAAAAAGCAAATACCGTGACTTGTTCCCAGTGGGTTGTCTTCTCCTTGCACTCATTTGGATGAGTTTCAATGGAACACCGAGCTAAAACTGGTATGGAAGGTGAGGGGCTTTGCTTCCTCCTAATGCATTTCATTTTAATTATTTTTTATATTTCCTGAATTGTAAATTAGATTGAATGAAGAAGCACCGTCAGATGTATTTATCTTTTGAGATTTTTTTAAAAATTTGGTACCATGGCTTAACATTCAATTGTTATAATAAGTTCTACATTGCTAAGCAAACTCCTTTAGTGTCATGATTCTGAAGAACTGCTTCCTCTCCTGCTCCTTCCTTTCTTCCTCACCAGCAGTATTTGTTGTCTCAAGTCAATAAATTCAATTAAAACATACATTGAACATGTACTGTGTGGAGAATATTGACGTAGAAAGTGGGGAAGTTTAAGTAAGACAGATCATACTCTCAGGGAGTTTGCAATCTATGAGGAAGATAACACACAAACACATGGTTAGCAAAATGAAGAGTTATAAAACAATGTGTTAAGTGATATCAGAATAGAAGCATATTATTAACTGGGGATAGAAAATATGAAAATCAAGGAAATCCTGAAAAAGATTACATTTTGGGTTGTTTGTAATGATATGTAAGAATTCAACAGACAAAGATGGGAAAGGAATATAGTCCAGACATAGGGACCAACAAAGGCGCTGAGAAGGGAAGTCACAGGGTGTATTCAAGAGACGGAATAGTATAGTTTGAAGGAAGCAGTGGTATACTCACAAATGTTTAACAACTGGCTCTCTATTGGGGAAATATGTATAACACACTTTTAGGCAGATAGGTGGCAAAGCGGATGGAGCACTGGGCTAGGAATCAGGAAGACTCATCTTCATAAGTTTAAAATCTGTCCTCAGACACTTACTAGCTTGTGACCCTGGGAAAGTCACTTAACTTTATTTACCTCAGTTTCCTCATCATACAATGACCTGGAAAAGGAAATCACAAACCAATCCAGTATCCTTGCCAAGAAACACCCCCCATAAAAGGGGGGTCATGAAGAATTGGACTTGACTTAAAAATAACTGAATAAAAAGGTGACATTGAAATTGTGTCCAAACAGTATTTTTTTTTCCAATGACATCCTCAAAGGAGTCAAGAAAGTGACAAAAAGACCCCTCATAAAATCAAGGATGCTGTGAGGCTCAAATAAAATAATGGATGCAAAAAACTTTACAAACCTTTAAAGCATTATAGTAATGCCAGATTACTATTATTATTAATTAGCTTCTAATCACCAGGTCTCTAGTCTGGTGATGACTCCCTTCCATGAACCTTCTACTGTATTCTGAGTTCAGGAAATGTTTATAGAGCAATATAGGGATACAAGAGTGTGCTGGTAAATGCTTAACAAGGAAGCTCACCAAAAATCAGTTTTATAAACACTTTCTTAAGTCTAGACAATCAACAAAAAGGCAAACCAAGCCCTCACTTGTAGATTTTAGGGATTTCCAAGGAGTAAAAGAGCATGCTGGCAGTTTTACAATTAGCTTAAAGATAGCTAACATGTCCCTGGATACAACGTTCTTTTCTTGCTCCATAGTTTGACATTTTAGAAAGAGTGCTTGACTGAGAGACAAAAGACTTGAACTCCAGCTCTGGGCCTATCACAATGTGACCTTGAGGAAGTTTCTTCATTTTGAAGGATCTCAGTTTTCTTTTCTGCAAAAGGATAGGATAGGATTGCATGGCTTTTAAGAAACCTTCCACACCTGACAGTCTTTGATTCCACTTCTTAGATATTGAACTTTGGCTCCTTATCCCTGAAGCCTGTTTTTCTCATTCTTTCTTGTTAAACAAATTTATTTTGGTGTTTAATTGCCTATACTCTCGGACCACTAGGTCTACTGATTTCTGAGTCTTCTGTCACGGGCCTTTGAGTGATGTTTTCCTTTCAAGGCTCTTCCCCATATTCTGCTCCCACAGAGACCGATGACAAATGAAAGAAGGAATTTGTATCACACAATACATATTTTGTACAGAATCTTGAAGTCTGAAGGGACCTTAGACAACTTTTTCCCTCTATTTCCTGACTAGAATAGGATTTTGATAACTCAACAGAACATGCAGGATGCATTGGGGGATTGTAATTCACATCTAAGTTCTTTATTCCACCTGTGCAGAGACAGTTTGACAAGTGGGAAGATCTCCCTTAGGGATGAGGAGTCTCTCATAACATTATAAGTATACTTCCTCTAGTGTTGTTCTCTGACGGTATGAAGAATAATGGGCCATTTTCCATCACGTATGGTAAAGTTGCTATTAATTTGCTCCCTTTGCATGTCAAGTGGTGTGGGAGGTGGTTCTGGATCTAGGATTTCATTAGTATAGGGAACTGCTGGCAAACCTCTCTAAGACTATAGATGGCAGAGCAATTGCCAATCTGTGTTGTCAGGTGGCAGACCGGGGAGGCTTCTTTTTTTACATTCACAAAGTACTATATATTTGGAATGAAAGTGAAACATTCAGCCAGTCATCTAGACATTTGAAAAATATATTGATGTAGCCACAAAAGGCAGTTAATGACAGAATTCTATGAAATCAGTCGCTTTCATTTTATTTTTTTTCCTACATTATTCCAAATGATCTATTTGAAAGAATTTTGAACCTTTCAACAGTGTTTCCCGTCTTGACCATGTCACGACCAGTGACAGTCTAGATCTGTCAGTAGTAGGCTAGTAGGGGTCATGCTGTGGATAGGATAGCTTTGATAAAAATCAATAAAGGTAGTAAATTTCTGAAAACTGCTTCATTCATGGAGGTCTATTTGGAGAAAGAACACATGGCCACATCAGAATATTTGAGAAGAGTGAACCAGGGCATAAAGACAAGAACCAGAGTCAAAGACTTAAGAAGCAGGACAGTCAGTGGAGGAGAGGATTAGGATACAAGCTCTATGTGATAACAGTAAATGGTTATGCATGGAAAGAAAACGAATAGTTACTTACAATAGATATATGACATATGTAGTATACATGGTATTATTTTCATTTTATAGATGAGGATATTGAGATTCTATTTCACAGAGACGTTAGAGGTGAGATTTTCTACAATTCACATAGTTAGTGACAGACCTAATAGCAACCCAGGTCTTATCTCAAAATCCAGTGATTGTTTTAGTATCTCTTGCCTGGTGTAACACTACTTCTGGAATGCTCTCTCAACCTGCACATGTTTTTGTAGTTTGGGCTTCTTACACGGTAAAATGCTAAGTTTCTAGGTAAAACCCTATGGGTTGCTACTCCCAATACAGTATTTCAGAAATCCCTACTACTGTCCTCCTTAACAATCAGCCAAAAAAATAACTTATTTTTAATAAAAGCATTTACCACAAAAGTATAGCAAGGACATCTGGCATAAAACATTCCTCCTATAAAACTTGGAGCATATTTTCCCACTGATACTTCAAACACTTACTAGATGTGTGACAAATCATTTAACCCTGTTTGCTTTACTTTCTTATCTGTAAAATGAACTAAAGAAGGATATAATAAACCACTACAGTAAATTTGCCAAAAAAACCCTAAAACAGGGTCACAAAGAATCAGACATGACTGAAAAATAACTAAACAATGACAATTGTTAGGAAACTTTTCCACAAAAGCCTAAACTTACCTCTCCATAGCTTCTACCCTTGGCTCTTATCTCTACCCACTAATCCCAAGATTGATCCTGCAAATACTTGGGTAACCAATCATGTCCACTTTAAGCTCTCTCTTCTTCAGGTTAATATATCTAGTACTTTCAGTCATTCCTTTCATCACATGATCTTGAGACATTTTACCAATTTGTTTGCCTTCCTTTGGGCATTCTTCACTTTTGTCAATGACTTTCTTAAAATGATTTATCCTAAGACAGTATTCCTTGTGGTCTTAGCAGGGTAGAATACAGGAGCATTGTCACCTTACTAGGCATGGCTTCTTTAAATACAGCCAGCCTGTCTGCAATAGTTGTATTAAATGTTGAGAAGTGATTCAAAAGAAATCAGCCTAACTATTCACACAGAAAAGCAAAGTGGATGAAAATAAATATTACTCATATTATAATAAGCGAAGTGATCCCTCTTTGTTCTTTTAAAAGTCTACTAAAATAATGCTGTCATGTGATAGGGAATATTTAGTTCTTGGGATGCTTGGAGTTTTGTGTGAGCATGTTCTTTGTAGGAGCAATGAGTCTGTATAGGGGACAGAGAGAAAATTTCAAAATAATGAAATTTGTTTTGTGCTTTGTGTCTCTAGTGCATGTTGTTGCTTGACAAGGAGACCCTCTTCATGGCTATTTTACCTTATAAATTCCTTTCATCTCTCATGCTCACATATATATACAAACATGTGTATACATACAATGCATGTATAACATAAAACACAACAAATGCATAATACCAGTATTGTGTGTTTGTATACATGTTGCATATGCATGTGTGTATGTACATTATCAACATATGTACTCATGTACATCATGTATATAATGAATGTAGTATGTTTTATACATGCAGGCACAGTTTACATACAATATATTGTTTTTACATGTACTATGTATGTATGCATATATGTGAAAGATGAAAAGAATTTGTATGGTAAGGAATCTTTTTTGAAAATAGTTCAACTCCCCAGGGATAGAATCATAATATGTCACAGATGGAAAAGATTTAATACCAATTTAGTTCAATTTCTCATCTACATTTGAAGAAACTAAGTACATGAGACTTTGACAACTAAAATCACTCAGTAAAGGAAGTAAGTAAATTTGTCCTGCAGCATTCCCCTCTGTTCAACTTGAGCTATAGTTTTGAATCTGCTTCCCATAATAATGATTACCTCACATTAATATGTGTATTTGTATTTTACAGATACAAAACACTTTTACCTACATTACCTCACAACAAGAAAATGTGATAAGTAAAGTAAGATCTACTATTATTCCATTTTACATACGCAAACCTTAATATTAGCTATCCTATCATCATAAGATTTAGGACTAGAAGAAATATTACAGATCATTTAGTCCAACTCTGTTTGTCAGATGAGGAAACTTTGATTATGTGTTCTGGAAAGCCCTAGGAGCTAGAGAGAGATTTGAAATGAGATTCTTACTTCAGGTTTAGTAAAATTTCCAATATACTCTCTACTTTTAAAATCTCATTAGACAGGTAACTTAATCTCAAGAAAATTTTGAATATTGCAGTATCTCAAATACCCTTAAATATGAGAAATTTCTTCAGATTTTTAGGCTTATCTTCTAAAAGTAAGAGACAGCTCTTGAAATATCTTTACTATCTACAACAATTGAGTAGGGAAAATAAGATAGTATGCAAATCCATCTTGGATTTTGACATTTTTGAAGAAAATTATGTGTTCCATATTAAGGCTCAACAAAAGCCCTCAAACTAGAATAGTTTCTGTACTGGATGCTAAAAGCTTATGGACAAAATGGAGTTAGAGGAATTCAAAGTCAGTGATTAACAATATAAAAGCCCCCTGATGAGTTCTGTGTGAAGAGATCAGGTTGGCAAATGGGATTCTGCAGAAACAAGGAGGCTCATCATGAATGTATGGCCAGGGCATCCGTTATATTAGGGTCAAGAACAAAGAAAGAAAGTCTGGAAGACAGAGGCAAGATCAGATCTGAGGGCAAAGGGCAGCTGGGATGAAAGAATGAAAAATAAGTTTTAAAATACTGATCTGAAGGTAACGTTCTGGTCCCAGCATAGGGGACAGTGAAATTTCAAGTAGCCGGGGAGATAGTGATGGCCTGTCAAGCAGATGACAGAGACCTGAGTATGTCAATGGGTTATTTTTGGTTGTTCAACAAATTATCTTATACTCTAGGTTCACCCATTTGGAAAACAGATCAGATATGGGGGGTTGGGGGGGGGAGGGACATTTGAATTGGATAACTTTTAGAAGTTTTTCTAAAAATTCTACAAGTTCATCATTCTGGTTTTAGGAAAACAAAGTGCAAACAGAATAGTCAACAAGGGTTAGTCCCTTTTGCTCGAGTTTTTATTTTTGGATTTCATGAACTGGGAGGATGGCAAAAAAAAAAAAGTATGAGGGAAGGGACAGAAAGACAAATTCAGCTTTTAGGAGACTGTATAACAAGCCTAGTTCCTAATCAAAGTTACCAATCAAATAATCAACAAGCCTTTTTTTAAGTGCTTACTAAGTGCCAGGTATTGTGGTAAGCTCTGAGGAAACAAAGGAAGGCCAAAAATGCCCTAGCCCTCAAGGTGCTTACTTTTGAAAGGGGGAGATAACTTGTAAATAACTAGGTACAGACAAGATAGATACAGAACCTGAAATGGTAGAGTACACCTTCATCCCTGCTACTGGGAAGTCTGAGGTTAGTGAATTACTTGAGTTCGGGAGTTCTGCTTAGGTGTCTGCACTGGGAAAAGGGGTAGATTAGTCTGTCCAAGAAGGGATAAACTGGCCCAGGTCAGAAAAGGAGTAGGTCAGTGTTTCAAACAACAGTGAGATCTGGTGATAAGTGGCTCTATACTTCTAGTCTGAACGAGATAGGGAGACCTATTCAGACAAAACCAAATTAAAGTAACAATAACAATAATATAGATTAGATGAAAGCCTGAGAGGGAACAGTATTAGCAACCAAGAGAGATACTTGGAAAACATGAGCTGAGACTTGAAAAAATCCAGGGAAACCAAAAGGGGAGAAATGAGATCATGCCATGGATGAGGAAGGGCCTATGGAAATGCACAGATTCAGGAGATGAAGTATCATGTTGGGGAAAGCAGAAGTACACTAGTTTTATTGGATCATAGAGAGAATGGAAGGGAATAAAGTAGAAGAAGACTGGAAAAATAGGAAGAATTCAGTCTCATGAGGGCCAGAAGCACAACTATTCAGTCTAAGTTAAAGCAAGACAACCATACATGCTGGGTTCATGACCAAGAGGTTCATTATTCTAGGGACAACAATGAGGGAAATGATTGAAAGATCAGGTTGATCTGAAAGAAAGGCAAAATTGGTATACATTGTGGAAAGGGCACAGGACTTGTAGTCAAGAGATCAGAATTTGAGTCCTGAATCTTTTTATTTATTTGTTTAAAAGATTTAAATTTATTTATATATTTTAGTTTTCAACATTCATTTCCACAAGATTTTGAGTTCTAAATTTTCTCCCCATCTTTCCCCTTCCCCCACCCCAGATGGCATTCAATCTAATTACCCCTTCCCCCCAGTCTGCCCTCCCTTTTATCATACCCCCTTCTTATGCCCTTCCTCTTCACTTTCTTGAAGGGCAAGATAGATTTCCATACCCTATTGCCTGTACATCTTATTTCCCAGTTAAAAAAAATTTTTTAACATTTGTTTTTAAAACTTAGAGTTTCAAATTTTCTCCCTTCTTTCCTCCCCACCCACCTCCATTGAGAAGGCAAACAATTCAATATAGGTTATACATGTGTAGTTACGCAAAACACCTCCATAATAGCCATGTTATGAAAGACTGACTATATTTCCCTCCATCCTATCCTGCCTCCCAATTATTTTATTTTCTCCTTTGACCCTGTCCCTTGTCCCAAGTGTTTGCTTCTGACTACTCCTTCCCCAATCTGCCCTCCCTTCTATCATCCCCCCCATTCCCTTACTCCCTATTTTCCTATAGGAGAAGATACTCAGTTGAGTGTGTATGTTATTCCCTCCTTAAGCCAAATGCCATGAAAGTAAGGTTCACTCCATCCTTCTTACCTACCTCCTCTTCCCCTCCATTATGAAATCTTTTTCTTGCCTCTTTTATGTAACCCCATATTATCATTTCCTTTCTCCTCACAATATATTCTTCCCTGTCCCCTTAATTTTACTTTTTAGGTACATCCCTTCATGTTCAACTCCCTGCACCAATTATCTATCTATCTATTTATCTATCTATCTATCTATCTATCTATCTATCTATCTATCTATCTATCTATCTATCTATCTAATACCATGGCCTAGGGGTAGGGAACCTGTATTCTTGAGGCCAGATGTGGCCTTCTAGGTCCTTGTATGTGGCCTTTTGACTGAGTCCAAGTTTTATAGAACAAATCCTTTTATTAAGGGGAATTTTTTCCATGAAGTTTGGATTCATGGCTCCATGGCATCCATCAAATTTTGATTAACTGAAAAACAGTGAACTAGAAGTTATGAGACTTGTCTTCTAGTCCTAATCCTGTCACTGATTAGCTGTGTGATTCTGAGCAAGTCTTTTGACCTCTCTGGGTCTCATTATTGTCCTAATTTGACAGATGAAGAAAACATTTACTCTTCCTCTCACAACAAAGCTCTATATAAATGTATACTATTTACAAAAACTCTCTGCAGAACTTTATCACCATTGCAATAAATAGGATCTGGTTTATTTTTCAAAACTGAATTTAATGGAAATGAAGTTGTTTTGCTTCAACCTTTGGTCCTTGTGGGCTGAAGGATAATTTCAGAATTTTGAATGGGAACATGAAATAGATTTTGTGGACAACAGCCAGGTTCATATCTCCATTTGCGCTTGATGACTTTATTTGAATGAATAAATAAATGAATGAATGAGGCATGTATTAAGCACTTCCTCTAAATCTATTTGCTTCCTATGGAAATTGCCTAGAGCTGGGACTCTTCTAGTGCCACAAAGAGGTTTAACTTTATTTTGACTTTAGATAGGTTGACAACTTTACCTTCAAATTGGGAACCTGGCAAGCTTCATTCTTTGTTTAGTCCCTGGATGGTCTCAACTTATTTATCTGTTTCAGGGTTAGCATTGTCATTTTGTGTTTGGCTGTATGACATTGGCAAGAAGGGATGCAATAAGGAAGATTCCATATAAGCTGGAATTAAGATAGCCCCATGAGATGAAATAGGCCTGATATTTTTAGGCTGTTGTCAGTTGCAGAGATCTATAAAAGTGTAGTTATGAAACATGCTGACAAGATGGTTTTGGTCTAGTGCTCCCAGACAGTTGGAACCAATTCTAGGTAACTCTTGATGAGCAGCACCCAACACAATCTTGGGTATAGATAGGGTTGAAGGGCATTTGATAGTATATAAGAGAAATATAGCTTTGAAAATAAGAAGTAATGAGGGAAGAATGCACCAAGGTTTTGTTCTTGACTTGCTATGTGAGAACCAGACCTTGCCTCATCTATCACATGATAGTACAGATTGGGTGGTTGTACAGTACCTTAATATGTTCTATTTTAGTGGACCTTGGAGATGTATGACATCAGCTGGGCTGCTTCTCTCCTGATTCACCAATCACTGCCCTTCCAGGATCACCATGTCTGGAGATGCCCCAGCCATTTTTCATTCTACTCTCAACTCCCAGACTATTTCTTCCCAAGCCTCCCCAAACACTTTCTCTAACCTTCTTCTTCCTTTTATTTCTTTTAACCTCCTCCAGTTCATGAACCATGAATTAAGTTCATATAAACTTATCTAAACATTGTATATGTGTATGTGTACCATTTTTTTCTGGATAGCATGTCAATCCACTCGCACAAAAGACTAGTAACTCTCCTAACCAAAATGCCCCTCTCTGCCCAAGCCTTCTGTTTGAATGTTGTCTCCCTCCTTGAATTATCAACTTCTTAAGGACAGTGGCGCCTTTGCTTTTTGTGTTTGTATTCCCAACAGTTAGGTAGTGCAATGGATAGAACTCTGGTCCTGGAATCAGGAACATGAATTCAAATCCCATCTCAAACACTACCTTTGTTACCCTGGGCAAGTAATTTAACTACTGTCTCCCTCAGTTTCTTTAACTGCAAAATGAAGATAGCAATAATACCTATTTCACAGGATTATTGTAAGGATCTAATTAGATAGTATTTGTGAAGAGTTTGGCACAGTGTTAGGCATACAGTGGCTGCTTAATAAGTTATTATTCCTGTCCCTTAACACTTAGCATAATGCTTGATCCATAGGTAGCACTTAACATTTTTTTGTTGTTGTTCACTCCCTTTACCAACTGTGCTTTAAGGTTTACAACACATTTTACATATGTTACGTTACTTGACACTCATAAAATCTCTATGAAGTAAATGCTACAGGTATGATGCTTATTTTATATATGAGAAAAATGAGGATGACAAAGATCAAATCTCTTGCCCAGTATGAAACAAATAGTAGATATGCAAGATGTGAATCAAATCTTTTTGACTGTAAGTTCAAATACTAAACCATGTTTCTTCTCATGACTCAATAATGTGTGTTTTTTCAATTAAATTAAACTTAGTAAACATAATGGTATAATCAGAGACTTTACCCTCATTGACTTTGGCTAAAGTATTTCCATGAAACATACCTGGAAGTTGAGCCCTTTCCAGTAACATATTTGCCCTGAACCTTTACCTCATGTGCTAGCTAGTCCTAAAAACTTGGAACTTTGTGCTGACTCATGACAGAAGCAGGAGAATTGGTTATATTAAAGAATATTGTTCATTGAAGCAGATAAGAACTACCCACTCAATTTACCCTAAAAGTGATGACTCTAGGCTTTTGTGCTCTCTTTCTTTCTCTATTTGAAATCCAGCATTCTGTTTTCTCTCTTTGTGGCTCTCCAATCTTGTCTGATGTGGTTGTTGTTCACTTATGACAGTTAGATCAGGAGTTTGGCTTGGTGAGTGAACATGTACCTCTCTCTACTTCTTCTGTTTGCGCTTCTGTTGCCTGATCATAGATGACTACATAGTGATACTGAGCATTGAGTCCAAATTTGGAGGATATCTTTCGAGTTCCAAAGGTTAGGAGCTTCAGATTTCTTCATTCTATGTCAGTGGTGCTATGGGAAGTGCTCCCCACAATAACTTCAACAAGTCTTAGAGGAGAAGACAACTATTACCAGTAAGAGGAATCATGCCATTTGATAAACCAAGCCAGCTCCATGGGATGTATTCTATTCATAGTCAATCAGGGAAGGGTCTTCTAATTACACCACCCATCACATAAGCATATATTAACTGCCTGTTTGGTGCAAGTCACTATGGTAGGTACTGTAGGTACCTACTTGTAGGTAGGTATGGTAGGGATACAAAGAGAAAAAATGATCCAAAAACTAAATAGTCCTTCCCCTTAAGGAATTTTAACATCACTGGAGGCATACATAGCTACATACAAAGATAAGAGAATGTCAAATAACAAGAAGCAGGCTTGGGGGGTGAGCATTGATCACTAACAACTCAGGATGAATAAAGAATTTATGTAATGGTAACTAGATTTTAGAAAACATGACTAAGGAGGGAGAACATTTCAGGTTTTAAAAATAGTCTTTTTAAAGACACAGAAATGTGTGGTTTTATACTAAATTTAAGGAAACAAAAAATGTAACTTGGTGTGGCTGGAATGTGGAGTGTTCGAGAGAAAGTAAAATAAATAAATCTAGAAAGGGTTCTAAATAACAAATAAAGTTATTGATATTAATCCAGGAGCTGCTGTAGTTTCTTGAATAGGGGAGTGAAATGGTGAAACCTCTGCTTTGGGAAGACTGTTCTGACAGTTGGCTAGAAGATAGATTAGAGAGGAGAGAGCCTTGAAGTGAAGAATTTAATTAGCAGGTCATGGCAATAGTTTAGAACAGGGCTGAAGAAATCCTTTAATTATACAATTGCTGCCTTCAGCTTATACCACAAGTCCTGACACTAATTGGGGAATTTGAAGTCCTAGGCTAGGGGTCAAGAACCTGTGATCTCAATGTCATAAGAGACCCTCTAGGTCTTCAGGTATGGCCCTTTGATTGAACCCAAATCCCCTTAATAAGAACATTTGTTCTGTAAAATTTGGACTCAGTGAAAAAGCTGCACTTGAGGATGTAGGAGGCCACATGTGGTCTTGTCGCTGTAGGCTCCCCACTCCTTTCCTAGGCACGGTGCCAAAGTTATGGCAAGAGGTGACGCATGTGCATGATTTAGAGAAGCATTTTTCGTAGGTTTTTATTTGAGAATTTAAGATTTCACATTATTTTCTTTCAAACCTTGCCTTTTAATTTTTTTTTTTACTGAAGTTTGGATATTTTGTTAAATCTGCACAATGCTTTATCTAAATCATTGAATCGATATGTAACATTTACCTTATAATTGAAATATCAGTTATCTATAATTACTATGCATGCCAGCCAAAGAAGTCCATGCTCTATGGTTCCAGGAGTCATGGGGAGTGAAAAGTGGTGCATCAATACTTAATTTAATTCTATAATCATGTTAATGAGAAGAAAATTGTTAAAGAACTTTAAATGCATTGTTCTCATGTAGTCATTACCCTGTTTGAGAGGGAATGGAGTGCCGGGATACCATATTTAGCACAGCTTGCCATAGTAGAGTATACTGTCCATGAAAACCTAGCTTCTGATGAAGATTGTTTTGTGAAAGATTTCTTTCTGTCCTTTGCTCAACTCCTCCTTGTTTGTGTGTTTGAGACAGTTTCGGGCTATAATGAGGAAAATATGTTGGACTTAGAGGCAAAAATATCTGAGTTCAAATATTGCTTCAGCTATATGACTCAAAGCAAGTCACTTAACCCCTCTCTGCCTTTAATTTCTCATCCAAAAAATGAGGATAAGAGTGGCACATAGCCCAGAGAAGCTTTGAGAGGATGAAATGTGATTACATATGTAATGCATGTTGCAAACATCAAAATGCTGTAAATATCTTAGTTAGTTTTGTTGTTGTCACTAGCAATATTATTAAAGTATACAAAGAAATCACAAGAAATCAAATCGGAGCAAGGAACCACAGAAGTTATCTAGTTCATCTGAATAGGAATCCCCTCGACTATATACCCCAACACTTGTCCTCCAGGGTCATTT
This sequence comes from Notamacropus eugenii, assembly GCF_028372415.1. Lineage (NCBI taxonomy): Eukaryota > Metazoa > Chordata > Mammalia > Diprotodontia > Macropodidae > Notamacropus > Notamacropus eugenii. Next base: position 257,246,014 of record NC_092875.1, on the reverse strand, counting down.
TGAAACCTCCATTGGAGGTGGGGATGAATTTACTAACTTCTAGGATGCCTGTTCTATGTTGGCTTCATTCTAATTGTTAGGAAAATATTCTTTATGTGAACCTGGAGTACATTTCTCTACCACTTCCATTTGTTGTTGCTAGTTCTGCCCTCTGGGGCCAAGACGAGAAAACCTTCCAGGAGAAAACCCTTGAAGTACTAGAAAGTAGCTATGACATCCAGCCTGAGCTTCCTCTAATTCAGGTTAAAGATCTCGAATGCCACTAACCAATGCTCATATAGGATATTCTGCAGTCCCCTCAACATCTTGGTTGTCCTCCATTGTACATACTCCAGTTTATCAAGATTATTCCTAAAATGTAGCATCCAGAACTGACACAATATTCCAAATGATGGGCAAAATAATGTAGAACCTTCACCTCTCTTGTTTTGTACACTATGAGCCACTTAATGCCACCTGGAATCATATTATTTTGAAGCCATAATGCATTACTTTGTTTTGAGCTTGTAGTGTAGTGAAACTCTTTTTTTTTTTTAACAAGTTGAGCATGATTTTCCTTTCCTATATTTTGCAGCATATTCTTTAAGTCCGAGGGTAGAACTGAAACATTCACTCCTATTAAATTTAAATTTTTTAAAATTTATCTCATTGTTCTTGTCCACTGAGTTCCTCTTGAATTCTGATTCTCTTATGATTCAACTATCACTCCTAGGTTTGTATCATCTTCAAACTGGACAAGCATGGCATCTATACCTTTATCCAAGTCACTGCTAAAAATGTTGAACACAGGGGCAAAGACAAATCCTGGAAGTACTGTAGTACAAAGCTGCTTCTAAGGAGGCAGTGACTTGCCAGTGACTCCTTTTTGCATTCTGTAGTTAGTCCACCTGACTATATTCTCATTTAGGTCACATCTAAACAAGAAGAGTTTATCAAGATTATGATTTTATCATATTTATTATGAGTTTATCAAGATAAGAGTTTATCAAGAGGCTATGTCCAAGGTGTAGCTGAAAACTAATTATTCTGAATTTATGGGATCTCTCTTATATACCTTTAACTACATGCATAAGAGTCAGGACTGGCTTACTTTTATATTTGCAATGTTTTTGCTTAGAACTTAGTAAACACATAATGATATTCTTGTCATTTATTTATATCAGCTTGACACCCCTCTCTCCTTCTCAAATGAAATGAGGTTAACTGTCTCCTGGCTCATTACAATTATATGAGAAAAGATTTCTCTCCTTCCTCTAATTTTTCATCTCTATTAAAAAAAAATTCTGCAGTCCCATTGCCTAGTTATATCTATTTTATATCATTTCCTCAACTTTCATAGTTCTTTTACTTTATGATTCAGAATTTCTTCTTGTGGTAAATACCTCTTTATTTTCATATAAAACATTGCTATTTTCATTTCTTTTTGAAAACTTAAGCAGATATATGCTCAGATGTCATATATTTTGCATTGTACTATAATATCAGTTTACAATGTCACATGCTTAAGCAAAGGGACTTTGGCTTTGGACCTTGCTGATTTTCTTTAGTATATTGCAGGTATATATTTTCTGAATTTCTGCTACCCAAAACCATAATAGTGTCTAGACCTATTGGAGACATGAAAGGCTCTTTTTGTTTTTCATCCTTTGTTTCCAAAAAGGACCAGTGACATCATGGGATGATTTCTCAACTTAGTCATGAATTGCATTTATGTGATGGAGAGTAGTACAAAGTCATCAGCCTCGCTCTCTCTTCCAGAGTCACAGAATCTAGTGACAAAACAGAAGTCAAGATGACTGGTGATGGCCTAGGACATAGTGGATGATCTTGGCATTTTCTATTTTTCACCAAGCTCCAAGCACTTCATGTCACCTACTTTAGATGCCAACATGGCCATTGGAACAAATTTTTCTCATCTGCCTATTCTGCCAGGGAAGACTTTATGTCTTGGGATAGATCTGGGGAAAGGGGCACCATCGCTCATACCTTAGGGTTGGAGGTGATTACAAAAGTTAAGCTATTACCACAAAAAATGCGCAGGCAAAGGAGAAAGAATCCAACCACAGAAAGTTATTACAGAAACAGAGAAGACTGCGGTTCATCTTCTAAGGAGGATACTGAAGCAAAGAAAGCACCTTCTACCCCAAAGAATAACATCAAACGGTCACCTGTCCAAAAAGAATTCATAAAAAAATCTTTAAAAAAAAGATTTTAAAAATCAAATGACAGAAATGGAGGGAAAAAAGAATAATCAAAAAAAAAAAGATTATGAATGGAAAGTCAACCAATTAGAAAAGGTGATCCAGAATCTTAAGTAAGAAAATGACACCTTGAAAATTAGAATTGGACAAGGTGAAGCCAACAAAATCCAAAGAGATCAGGAAATAATTAAACAGAATATGAATACAGAATAATAGAAGAGAAAGTGAAACATTTTAGGAAAAACAAACACATCTGGAAAATAGATCAAGAGGAGAAAACATAAAAATAACTGAATTAACTGAAAGTTGTGATCAAAAAGGAATCTTGATACAATAATACAAGAAATAATTACAGAAAATTGTCCTAAAACATTAGAACAAGAGGGAAAGTAGAAATAGAAGAAATCCATCAGTCATGACTTAAAAAAGATCCTATGAGGAAAACTCATAGGGATATTATAGTTAAATTCTGAAACCTCCAGCTCAAGGACAAAATATTTAAAGTAACAAGAATAAAACAATTTAAATATGATGATGCCACAATTAGAATCACACAAGATCTGGAGGCAGAGACATTAAAAGACCATGGGTCTTGGAACATTATATATTGAAGAACAAAAGAACTGAGGCTCTGGTGAAAAATATCATACCCAGCAAAGTAAAGCATAATTCTGAATGAAAAAAAGGACATTTTGTCTAGACTTTGTTAAGAAAAAAGAAACAAAACAAAGCAACACCCTAAACTTAATAGAAGATTTGGCATACAAGAGCCAAGTGAAACATAAGGTACATACCAAAGACTTATTACAAGGGATTCAATAAGGACAGATCATTTACTTTTTATTATGTAAAATACTAAAATATGTCTATGTAAGAATCTTATTAATAATTGGATAGCTCATAAGAAAATTGAGATAAACCTGAGTAAGATATGAATTTAAAAAGTGAAACCATTTAAGAACAGCTAACAAGAGTAATTATTTTAAACAAATGAGGTACAAGAGGAAGAACTAATACAGAGGAATTAGATGGGAGATCTGATGGGTTTAAGAGGGAACAATAAATACATACATACAGACATATATATACATATAATTAGAAGAGTGTAAAAGTCTTCTAAATTTAGAAGAAATAAAATGGCAAAGGGATAGGGAAGGGCCTGAGGACAAGGGAAGGATCTTTAGAGGGGACGGGGAAGGAATAGGCAAATGGGGGGTATTGAATGGTGTTTAAATCAATGGGAATGGGAGGATAAGGGAAAGATCTCTAGAGGGAAGAGTGAGGGAATAGGTTATAGGGAGCTATAGATGGGAGTGTAAATTTATGGGAATGGGAGGATAGGGGAGGGATCTTTAGAGGGGGTAGGCAAGTAATAGGACAGCAAAGTAGCAGGTAGAAGTAAAGTAGAGGAGATGGGGGTATAGGAATCAAACACATAATTAAAGACCAGGAGTACAATTTGGGAAAGTATAAGTCTGTGTATGTATGTATATATGTGTATGTGTACTTATATTATCTATATTATAGAGAAACATATCCACACTTAATTGCAGCCTTCTGGGGGGGTGGGGAATAAAAAACAAAGTAAAAAAGTAAACAGCAGAGAACAAAAGAAAACTTACAAGGAAGCAAAGAAATGATGGACAGTTCTCAACACAATGTGTAGTATTTATGATACAGACTTTCTTGAAATGAAAATTTATTGTTACATATTATGAATCCTCTCTTCTGCTCTGCTATGCACATGGCAAGTTTTTCCCCCTTTCTTACTTTATATTTAAGTTCTAATATTTAAGTTTCTGATATATTTTTGTTTCTTTTCTCTATTCTGTACTTATATTCTGGTGTTTCAGTCTAAAATAAAATTTTAAAAAAGGAATCCACTAAAAGAAAAAAAGTGTGAGAGAAAGAGTGCATGGAAGGTAAAGTGTAAAGTCTAAGAAGACTGGAAATGTGGGAAGATTTTGAGGGGTAATGAATACCAAACAGAGTATTTTATATTTTATCCTTGAGCTGATAGGGAGCCACTGTAGTTTACTGAATAGGCAAATGACATGGTTAGACCTGAACTTTGGGAAGATAATTTTGTTATTTGAGAGGAGGACAAACTGGAATGGGGAGAGATTTGTGACAAGCAGACAAACCAGTAAGCTATTGCAATAGTCTAGACATGAGGGGATGAGGGCAATGTCAAAAGAGAGAAAAAGGCCTATGTAAGAGATGTTACAAAGATTGACTTGACAGTCCTTGGCAGCAGATTGGGTATGGATGGAGAAGCAAAAATGAGGAGTTGATAATGATACTTACATTATGAGCCTGAGTGAATGAGAGGATGGTGGTTTCCTTGACAATGACAGGGAAATTTAGAAGGGGTAAGGGGGTTAGGAGGAAAGATAATGAGTTCAGTTTTTGAATGATGAGTTGACAATGCTTTGAGAATATCCAATTTAAGATGTTCAATAGGCAGATGGAAATGTAAGACTGGAGGTCATAGAGAGAATAGCACTGAATAAGATGTGAAGGTCAGTAGTAGTAGATTAGTTTATACTCACTAACTTGCCAATCAGGACAGCTTATCTCTATGTTAGAGTTCCAAGGCAAGAGTGTATCCTCCAGGAATCAGAAGTTGGTATTGGGAATTCAAGTAGAAATGGGTGCTATTCCATTGAAGAACATAGTTTGCAGTTATAGATACAGTGATGTCTGGTAAAATCCTGGTTTTCTAATGGATTGCCACAGGGTATTTGAAGCATAGTTTGAGTCATGATAAATATCCATTACAGAATGCAAATAAAAGAGGATTCCAGATGCTCTTTCCTTGTGGATGTTATAGTGTTGATTGATAAAGTCAAGAACATGACAAAAATTCTTAAATAAGACTAATGACTCAAAAGACTTCAACCTAACCCCACAGACAGAAAAAAAGTATGGGTAATGTTCAGCTTATGATATACAGTGGGATAGGGAGCCTCTATTGCCCATCCATTGGCAAATATGTCTTGAAAAAAATTGCAAATGAGCCCTGAACTGGTTCTGAAATTAAATAGGAGGTCAACAAACTGGCTTCAATTTGGGAAGCTGTAAGGGTCTTTGATTGACTTTCAAATATTCTCATCTATCTTTTTAACATTCTTCTTCTAGTCATTCTTCATGTAATATTGTGATTTCTAAAGAACTCAAATCACAGAATTATATTGAGAATCATGGTGAGCATGAATAAGTTACCACATATTACCAATGAAGGCCTACATAGGAAAAGTGGCATAAAAGAAAATCTGAGATAAAAATATGACATTGGAAAAGGGTGTTCTTGTAGAGAGACTAAGGGATAACTGATTTACAGAACAGATTGATAAGTGGTCCTTTGTTACATTCAATTTGAAAGGATCTACAGGAAAAAATCATTATATGAAGACTCCCTGTGGAAGATTTATGGTAGAATATGGACAAGAATCAAACATAAGTTAGAGTCCTGCATAGGTTAGTCATCAGTGAGGTGATATATCCTTTTCAGTATTAAATTATCTACACCGAAGAGATGAAAACATTGAAAAACAGAACCCACACATTTTAGTTCAGGTTATATAAGACTAATGGTTCACAAGACTAAGGCAATTTGTAAGCTAGGAGACAATGCCTCTCAGTATATCTGAAAGTTTGCAAAAGTGACTCTTTATCTTGTGATTTGTAGACAATCTCTGTAGAAAACCTAAAAGTATCCTTTGTATTTTATACAGAGAAGTATAAAGCCTAGTGATACTAGAAGTTTCCCGTAAAATGCAACAGCTTTTGAAATGTTAGGAATTCACAATATACACTCCAATCATCTCTGCTGTGTCAAATGGCATACCACACTTGACTTTCTCAGATGAGACTTTATTGTATTTTACACACACACACACACACACACACACACACACACACACACACACATATATGTGTATGTATATATGCATGTATATTTGTGTGCTTGTGTAGGTGTGTATATGCATATGTATGTGAATGTATATAATATATATGTATATACAAACAGGTGTATACCTACATGCACATATTATACATGTGTACATATATATGTTACACATTAGGAATATTTTAAGAATATATGAATTTTAAACACCCCCAAATTAAACCAGCCATGTGCAATCCTAATCTAAATATTCATTAGAGAGGCTGACAGCTGAGAAATCTCTAATTAAATAAGAGAGAAAGGGAAGAATAGATCTGACAGATGCATATAATTTTTATATCCCACAAGGTTTACACAAACTACTATTAATCCTCAGATCAGTTAGGAATCAGAGAACTGGCACTGCCATGAGCTAGCTGTGTGAAAATGGGCGAGTCACCTCACTAAGATGAAGTCTGCTTAATTTGTATGATTGTAAAATGTTTGCTTAATTGTAAAATTATGATACTTGTACTATCTATAGTCATGTTGTAAGGAAACATCTTTCAAATGTCATATTATGTAAATGTGTATAGATACAAATATATATATTCAAATATACATACATATATGTATATGTATACATATATACACATAGATATGCATGCACACACATACATATACATATACATATGCATAGGCAAATAGGTTTAATTTTTTTATTAGTTGTAATTATATTTATTCTTATTCAACTATCTCCTTAGATATTAAGGGAAATAGCCTCTAAATCCATGAAGTATCAGGAGAGCTGTGGCTATACCCTTCATAAACTAAAACACTATTGGGGATCTTTCTAGTGAAAAAGTTGCAACATTTTGAACCAGAATGACAGTCTTCACTAACAGAAAACATTTACAAACATTAACAAAGATAATATCTTGGTGAACTCTCTTTTAGCAATCCACTCTATTATCTATCAAAACTATCAGTTAAGTATCAGTATCAGAAAAAAAAAGAGCTGTGTAATTGTACTTTTGCCTGTGCTCCCTTTGCTCTTCGCTACTCCAGTAATAGTAATTAGAAGGGTAGCTAGGTGGCACAGTAGTTATAATGCAAGGCTTGAAGTCAGGAAGACAAATTCAAATCTGGCCTCAGATACTTCCTAGTTGTGTGACCCTGGGCAAATCACTTAACCCTGTTTGCCTCTTTCCTCTTCTCTAAAATGAGCTGGAAAAGGAAATGGCAAACTCTTCCAGTATCTTTGCCAAGAAAATCCAAAATGGTGTGACAAAGAATTAGACATGCCTGAAATGATCCAACTACAGCAAGAATAGAGAGTAGAAACTAGGGCTAGGGGGGCTAGAATTTGTGGAGACTTTATTGATCTTATGTACAGGTCAGTAGATCAAAGATATGGCATAAAGTTCTTCACAACTGATACAAAATAAAAGTTGTCAGCAAAAGACAAGTTTGTAAAATTTTTGCTCAAATTCATCTCCTCCTTCTGCATCCCTCCCAAACTTTTTATTATCATAGATTTAGAGCCAGAAGGGCCCTTATAGATCATTGAATTCAATCCAAACATTTTACAGAGAAAGAAAATGAGGCACTGAGAATTTAAGTAATTTGCTCAAGGAAGAAAAGAGGATAAGTGTTTGAGGACAGATTTGTAGTCAGATTTTCCTGGTTCCAAGTTCAGTGCCATATTCACAAACCATGCTGCCTTTCTTTGTGCTCTTGAAATTTTAGTTGGTTGATAATTTTCCTTAGTTTCACCAGTGATATATGTATATGTATATATATATATATATATATACACACATATACATATATGTATAGATACACACATATACATATGTGTGTATATATACAAACATATACATATATAGTTTCCACACATATTTTCTTTCCCTTCTGAAGATGTCTTATGTTCATGTAATCAGAATTTCATGTCTTAGAGAATTTTAGGCAATTGGATTCTACCCATCCTCACTCTAAACTCTTCAAAAACTATTCTCCTGAAATCGAGTATGTATCAGAATATGCATGGAAATATTTAATTGATTTATCCTAACACCTAAGGCACAGTGTTTAGGGTCTCCCAAAGTTCCCATAGTCTTGTCAAGTTCCTTTTTCTTCCTTCTACTCTTTGTCCCAAATCAAAATCTTAACTCCCAGTTTCAGTCCGTCATCTATCATCCTTCCTATATCACATTATGATGGAAGAATGATGACTATTGTATGGGACTGAGTGATGGAATTGGAGTCAGGAAAGACCTCTGTCATGAGGCTCAAATTAAATTATATGTTTAGAGCACTGCGTAAACAACAGTTTGATATAAATATATAAATTCTATGTTATATGCTATATTATGTGTCATATATACATATATATCTCTATATATTATTTTTATAAGGATTTTGAGAAGCAAAGTAGGCATAGTAATATACTACATGGAACTATGAATTCATTTAACCGTTGTGGAAAGTGATCTGGGATAAGGCAAAGAAAATGCCAAAAAAGTTCATGCCTTTTGATTCAAAAATATTTCTGGTAGGTATACCCAAAGCAGGTAAAATTAGAAAGAAAGATCACACGGATGCTAAAATATACACAAGAGCACTTCATTACAGCAAAAAATTAAAAATAAATTGCTGATGTTCAGTTGTTCAGTCTTGTCTGATGCTTTGTGACACTATAAACCATAGCATCCCAGGCCTTCTATCCTACACTATCTCCAGAATCTACCCAAGCTCATGTTCTTTGTTTCCATGATGCTATCTATTCATCTCATCCTCTGAAATCCTCTTTTGCCTTCAATCTTTCTTAACATAAGGGTCTTTTCCAGGAAGTCCTGTCTTCTCATTATGTGACCAAAATATTTAACCTTTAGCTTCAGTATTTGACCTTTCAGTGAATAACTTGAGTTATTTTTTTAAATATTGACTGATTTGACCCATCCAAGGGACTCTCAAAAGTCTTCTCCAGCATGACAATTCAAAAGCATTAATTCTAAATTGCTCAGTTTTCCTTGTACTCTAACTCTCACAGACGTGCATTCTATTGGAAAAAAAAAATAACAACATAGCTTTGACTCTACAAACATTGTGGGCAAGATAATGTCTTTGCTTTTTAGCAAGTCGGAATAGAAGTCAGAATATCACTTGTTCCCCATTTCTACCATCACACTAGAGTGCCTCCTTCATCAATATGCCTCTCTAAAGGTAGCTAATGAACCTGTCTGCTTGTCTCCCACCTTCTCTCTCTTTCTTTCTCTCGGTCCTAAGTTTCACCATCTTCAGAACTTTGGTATGATCACCTGAATACTCTGACCTCAGTTCTTTCCACTTGCTCATCACAAATCCTCTTCCCCAATCTGATTTCTTTGCTCTCACTCTTCTACTACTTAAAGCTCAAAAAAGTCATGTAACTGTCCTGGCTGGATCTATTACAAATTCTCATTATTGAATCTCAGCTGTACCCTCATTGCTGCCAGCAATCCTTTTATTCTTCATTGATTGACACTCTCTTCAGCTTCTCCTACTTTACTGAGAAAATTGAGTCCATCCATCATGAACTCCCTTATCTCTCCACTCTCTATTTCTGAATCTTTTAAAATCTTCAATGGGGGTCTCTGGGGAAGAGATGAGCTTTCATCTTGACAAGATTAACCCCTTTCCTTGTGTCCTTCCTCCCACCCTTCTTTTATTCCCCCTAGGAGCTTACTATAGTTATCATTGCTCTCTCATCATCAATTTCTCCCCATCTACTGGATTTCTTTCCTGCCTAGTTTCCTCATGCTTAAAAACAAAAGAGATAAATAAAAATATCCTTTTGATTAAGTTTGACAATCTGTGAAGCTATCATTCAATATTTTTCTTTCCTCTCACTAACAAACTTTTAGGGGAGAAAGGCACTACCTCAATTTCCTTAACATACAACTGCTTTTTAACTCCATGCATTTCGGCTTTTGACTTACCATTTTGATGAAACTGAACTCTCCAAGTTTGCCAGTGGTATCCATCATCAAATTCAATCTCCTTTTCTCAGTCTTTATCCAGTTTGATCACTTTGAAACTTTTGATTTTGTTTCCCCACACATACTTCTTTTCCTCTGGCTCCTATAAAACTATGCTCTCCTGTTTCTCTCCCTAACTGATTGTTTCTGCTCAGTTTCCATTGTTGAGTCATTATACTATCTCTTTCCTCGACCCACACACCAATATAATGTGGGTATCTCTGGAGTCTCCCTGATATTCCTCTTTCTACCCTTCTCTTTTGAAGATCTTATCTGTTCCTATTATTTAAAATTTCTATTGTTTTAAATAATGTACAATATGATGATTCTAAAAACCTTCATATCCAGTTCCAATCTTTATCCTGAAAGTCCATCCTACATTTGAACTGCTTGATAGCTCTATCTGGATGTCCTAATAGTATTTCAGGCTTAGCATAACCAAAATTGAACTTCATATTCTCTGTAGGCCTATCCCCCTTTAAGATTTCCTTACTTTTGCAAGAGTGTCATCATCCTTCAAGGTGCCTGAGTTCATAATTTTGTAGTCCTTCTCTGTCATCTGCAATATTCAGTCAGATACCAATTCCTTTCAATTTCTGCCTTCATGACATCTGTTTCCTGCTTTTTTTGCTCAGTAAGCCATCATCTAAATTGAAGCCTACACTGTCTTTTACATGAACTATTTTAATAGTCTTCCTACTTAACGATCTCTGCCCTTCCAATCTCTTTCCTTCATATTCTATTGTCCTTCAGTTACCAAAATAATCCTCCTAAGGTCTGGCCATATCATCCCTCATAAAAAAAAAATCTTCAATTGTTCCTTATTAGCTTCAGCACAAAGGGCAAACACCTTAGCACGACATTGGTTGATGAATCTTTGAAATCTTGTTATCATTTACTCTACCTAGAGAAACATGACCTCAGCATCATGTTCAGATAAAGGAAAGTTGCCTAGTGGTTTGTCAAAGGACCAGGCCCTCAAACAAAAGAGAGGACTGTGGGTCATGCAATTAGCACTCCCTTAATTCAGAGCTTTTAGTGAATTGAGGCAAATGAGTAAGGTTATAGCCAATTTCACCTGAGGGAGTTCTTCTCAGATAGGATTGTTGTAGTTGTCCTAAAATTAGTCCATCAGAGCAGTCTCATTCTACACCAAACCTTAGAGTAGTGCTTATTTTTTCATTTTACATATCACATGCTTTCTACATTCTATCATAACTGGATTGCCATCTCTTCTCTTACATCTTACATGTGCTTATACAGAGTCTTAATTGGTGCCTCCATGTGTTCCCTCAGTCACAATGTCCCCAAAATGTTCTTGCTACCTGTGGGTACACTCATTTTGAGTGTGCTCACTCCTCTTCACCCATAACAATGGTCTATGGGTCAGTACTTTAGGATTTGCTTCCAAAAACAGCGGGGGTATTGGGAGGTAAGGGATGGGGATGAGGGGTGGGGAGGTGGGGATGAGAGTTGGGGAGGTAGGGATAGGTGTGGGAGGATGATTTTTCAATCTTCCTCCCCTTCATCTGTAGTTCCCTAGATGAAAGCCTATGAAGTAAAAGTTTCTGAGGTCCTGAAGTAAATGTTTGTGAGGCAAAATTTCCTGAGGCACAGATCTGTCCTCATGGTTTGCTTCTTGTTAATTCAATGGAATGGGCACTTTACCCAATCCAAACTGTAGCCTCTGGAGGTCCCATCTTTCCTGAGGTCCTCTCAAGTTGTCCTGGGAAGACAACTGCTTAACCCCCTTATTTTTGCTTCTCTGTGTTCATTTTGTGGTGATTTTCTGTTTGTGGGTGAAATCTGGAGAGCCTGAAAATTTCTGACCTACTCTGTCATATTCTCAGAATGTACACACACACACACACACACACACACACACACACATTCTTCTCCCTTCCCCGCTTAATATATTTCCCCTCTTTTTTTCCACTTAATATTTTATTTTTTCTAATTACATATAAAGATAGTTTTCAACATTCACTTTTACATGATTTTGAGTTCCAATTTTTTTCTCCCTTCCTCTCTCCCCAACCTGCTTCCCAAGATGACAAGCAATCTGATATAAGCTATACATCTAGAATCATACTAAATATATTTCCACATTAGTCATCTTGTAAAAGAAGAATCAGAACAAAAGGAAAAAATCATGAGAAAGAAAAAAACAATAAAAAAGAGAAAATAGTATATTTTGATCTGTATTCAGACTCTACAATTCTTTCTCTGGAGGTAGATAGCATTTTTCATCATGAGTGTTTTGGAATTGTCTTAGATATTCTTCTCTCTTTTAACCAATTCAGATGAGAATGAGATTCAAGCCTTGCCAACTCCCTCCCCCCCCATTTTCCTGTCCATTGTAAAATGTCTTCCTTCTTGACTCTTTTATATAAGATAAGTTTACCCATTCTTCCTTTCTTTTCCCCTTCTTCAAATGCATCCCTCATTCTCACCCATCCAGTTTTTGAGATAATCCCAACATCAGCTCATTCCTGTACCCTCTGTCTATGTGGAGTCCTTCTAGCTGCCCTAATAATGATAATATACTTAAGAGTCACATGTATCATCTTTTCTAATAGGAATGCAAATGATTTAACCCTATTGAGTTCCTTATGATTTCTCTTTCATGTTTATCTTTTTATGATTCTCTTATATCTTATATGTGAAAGTCAAATGTTCCATTCTTTTATCAGATGATTGAAAGTCCTTTATTTCATTTAATATCCATTTTTCCCTGGAAGAATTATACTCTGTTTTACTGGGTAGGTTATTCTTGATTGTAACCTTAGTTTCTTTGCCTTCTGGAATATTATATTCAAAGCTCTTTGCTTCTTTAATGTTGTAGTTGCTCTAATCTTGTGTGATCCTAACTGGGATTCCATGGTGTTTCAATGATTTCTTTCTGGCTGCTTGAAGTATTGTCTCTTTGAATGGGAGCTCTTCAATTTGGCAATAATATTCTTGGTAGTGTGAATTTTAGGATGTCTTTTAACAGGTGATTTGTCAATTCTTTCAAATTCTTTTGTAACCTCTGATTCTAGGTTATTGAAACAGTTTTCCTTGATAATTTCTTGAAATACAATATCCAAGCTTTTTTCTTTGTTGATGGCTTTCATGCAATCCAATAATTTTAAATTATCTCTCCTCAATCTATTTTCCAGGTCATTTGTTTTTCCAGTGATATATTTCACATTTTCTTTTTTTTCATTCTTTTCACTGTATTTTACTGTTTCTTGATATTGCATGGAGTTATTAGTTTCTACTTGCCCAATTCTCATTGATATGAAATTGTTTTCTTCAGGGAATTTTTGTACCTCTTTTTTCTATTTGACTAATTCTGTTTTTTAAAAAAGTTCTTTTCATCAGTGAAATTTTGTACCTAAAGTCCATTTAGTCCGTTCTGATTTGTAAGATGCAATTTCTCCAAGGTTGTTTGTTCCTCTCTTACCAACCTGTTAATTGATTTTTTTCAGAATTTCTTTTATTGCTCTCATTCCTTTCCCCAATTTTTCATCTATCACTCTTATTTGATTTTAAAAATCATTTTCAGCTCTTCTATGAATTCTTTTTTTAAATCTTTGATTGTAACTGTTTTGACTTTGTTGCCTTCTTCTGCATGTGGGTCTTGATCATATCATTTATTATGGTAGCTTTTTATGATTGGGTTCTTTTTATTAATCAATTTTCCAGGCTATTTGTTGACTTTGAACTTTATGATAAAGTTTAGCTCTGTTCCTGGTGTAGGCACAGTTTCAAGTTTCAGGCTGTTTCACACTGCTGTTTTCAGACCGAGTTCTGAGGGTTTGCAGTTTTCCATGCTTCCAATGTAATATGATCCAGCAAAAGGTGTTGTCACTGATCCCTTTTGACCAGACGTGACACTTCTCCTTAAGGGCCCTTCTCCCTTGGTGCATCAAGTGTTCCTCTCTACCCTGGAACTGTCATCTCAAAGTGGGTATAAGCAACAGAGTTGCTAAACAGCACCCTGTCCTACACCCAGTGCTAGCACAGCAGCCCTCTGTATTCTTTCTGACCAGTTGAGAGATCCCCTTACCATCTCCTGAAACTGTTGCTGCTTCCTTTGCTGCCTTGAAGACTCATTGCTTATGTATCTGCAGCATGGGCTAGACAGAGAGTTCTTGATGAAAACATACAAGATGTATGATTGCTCTTAGCCTTTAGAGTTACAATGTGTTTATGGTGGAGCAGAATGTATGCTTATTTTGAGTCAGAAGAATTGGCTTTGATACTTGGCTCTGCTACTTTTTGGCGGTGTGACAAATCTGAGCTTCACTTTGTTGGTTTCAGTTATTTAACCTGTAAAATTAGGGGAATGGGATAAATGATTTCTAATGTTCCTTCCAGCTCTAAAATGGGAATCCATGGTCCTTCATCTGTTCAGAGATAATAATTGTCCAAAAAAAAAATCCACAGTTATCAGTTCAAAATAATTCCAGACCTCAACAAGACAGAGAAGCTCCATAGCATGAAGCATGAAGGTGGTCATGGGAGAATAAGCATGGAGGTGTTGAGAAAGTAATGGGGGCCATGGATTATGTAGAAATAAGGATCAAGAATGAAAAATAACTATGCCGTGCCAGATTCAGGTTTTGACTATCAACTCTGATGATAAGGTCCGTTAAAGGTCAAGTGGTGTGATACTGAATATGTTTTGATTTTCATATTTCCTTGTCAAGCTAGAGCAAGAGTCCTCTGATATTTGTTTGTTGGATTCAGAGGGAGAATGGAACACTGTGGAGAAACAAAACCAGAGGGAAGATAGACATATACCTTGAATAACTACAAGAAGATTCTCTCTCTTGGGACACAGTGGCTGACCTGGGACTTTCAGCAATAGGTGGAATGAAGCCAGTGCCAGGTAATTGTATTAGCATTTCCTTCAGTGAACCTAAAGGAGCCATATAAGGTAAAGGAAAGAATATGTTTCTAATGTAATTGGCACATTTGTACTGGTGAAAAAGAACATTATGTAAGAATAGGAGAATGAGTATAGAGGAAAGCTCATGCAGTTATAATATTTATGGAATAGGAAGATCTTCCCCATCCATTAACAGGCCTATGTGATGTACTTTGAACTCTGACCCAGCTCACAGCTGTGATATAGCCTGCGTCACAAGGAGCCCATTTTGGGAGGGGCTTGCCCAATGGAATTTTAACTGAAATGGAGGGTTGGGGAGAGAGAAGCTAGCATGAGCACACAGAGGGAGGAATTTTGCCTAGGGGAACTTTTTTGTGGGGAGGTCTGACAGAAAGAATGCTTAAGATACCGGTGCTCTATGGATTGGCGATGAGTACCTTGATAAATCTTACCTCCTGCTATCCTAATAGTGATGCTCTAAATAAATATTTTTGGTTTTGCCTTTGAGGAAAAGAGTTTACTATATTTTGCAAATCCTCCCTGGAAATATGTATGCATATTTATAGTAGCAGGTATGGGTATCGCATTGGTGTTACAGGAGTGAGCTACAATTGATGTTGTGGTTTAGCTGTTCAGTCATGTCTAACTCCTCATGCCTTCATATGGAGTTTACTTGGCAAAGACACTCTTGTAGTTTGCCATTTCCTTCTCCAATGGGTTAAGGCAAACATAGGTGCAGTGATTTGTCCATAATCCCTCAGCTAGTGAGTGTTTGAGGCCAGGTTTGAGCTGAAGTCATCCTGATTCTAGGTCCAGTGCTCTATACACCGAGTTGCCTAGTTGCCTCCATTACTATAATTACAGTACCTTTAATGTTAGTTCTGAGGCTGGGTCATCACTATGGTACAATGGAGAATTCAGAAATATGTGTTTTAGTCCAGAGACTGTATTTATTATTTGTGTATCAGAATCAGGAATATAAACAGTGAATCAAATTGTAGCCTAATTGAATATAGGTCTGTTTATAATAATTGCACCAGCTGAACTGACTACTGATTACTACCTTAAAAGATGGGTGTGGAGGGGCAAGCATAAATAGCAATATTGGCTATGAGATAGGAGAATTACATTCAGAAATTTTCCCAATACCTAGTAGTGAAAGTAAGTCAGTGTGTAAGGAAAAATTGGGTTAAGGCATATGAGATGCCAGCAATTAATAGGAAGAAGAGGAATTCAATATTATTCAGAATTAAGTTCTTTTGGAGGCACTGGTACTCATGCCTAGAGCAGGAATTTGGTGACTATTCGGATCTAAGGTCAGAGGATTGCTTCCAAGAGCATCGTTTTAGTCTTTGGCTCAGAGGGAATATTTACTTAACAGATGAGATTTTGATCTCCAAATTCTTCTGAGAGTCTAGAGTCTAGCATAGTTAGAATTCTGAGGCTCTGTTGGTTTGGAAGTTTCAGTGGGATAGCTAAGCAAAGACAAGGACCTTGAGGAATTAGGTTTAAGTGAAGTCCAGGGTAGAATGGTTGCACCTTTGGGAGTCTCTTCAAAAACTATCTTGAGCCTTGGACATGGCAGATACCAACATAGTATACCCTAATACTAAGATCTTGACCCAGAGATGGTATTTTCTCTCAGCCAGAAGGATCCAGAATTAGGCCATCTGATTTTAGCATCTATGAAGTGAAGTTCTTTTTGTATATTGTGTACATTGGCTTGTGATTTATTAATGGATCAAGCTTCTAAAACCAATGTGGAAGTAAAGGAAATATGGAAAATTGGTATGCTAATGCATTATTGGTGGAACTGTGAACTAGTTCAAACCATTCTGGAGAACAATTTGGAAATATTCCTCAACCTGTGCTTACCTTTGACCCAGCAATACCATTGCTAGGTCTATAAGGAGATCAAAGAGAAAGGAAAAGAACTTATATGTACAAAAATATTTACAGTAACTTTTCTTGTGGTGTCAAAGAATTGAAAGCTGAAGGCATGCTCATCAATTAAGGAATGACTAAATAAATTATGATATAAGAATATGACGGAGTATTAATGTGCTTAAGAAGATGAAGGAAATGATTTAAAAAAACAAAACAAAACAAAACCTTGGGAAGATTTATATGAACTAATGAAAGTGAAGTGAGCAGAACCAGAAGAGCAACCTATGTAGTAACAACATTTTAAAGATAATTAACCATAAAAGACTTAGTAACTGATCACACAATGAATGGCCTTATTAAAATATAGCATCAGAGTTGATGCTCAAAATCTGAATCTTTTGAGGCTTAGTCATTTTTTTGAGGAAGAGATGTTAAAGGTTCAGCCTTCGACCTTATTTCTGCCTAAACCTGAATTGTTCACCTAATTTTAGGGGTCCTCTGTATCCCAGTTCAATTTAAACACTTTACAGTCAGATTAACTTTTACAAATGAATATTTACTTTATAAATATAGCAAGAACAAATGTACAAACACTCTTCATCTCCCCCAAATTTTGGGACCACAGCTCCCTTTAAACTATGTCAGTCTCTAGGGATGAGAGGAAGTTCACAGCTTACCTCAGCTTCTATAAATTTAGCATAGTATTACCAAGTTCAAAGTCCAAAATCCCACTTAGGGTTAGCTCCTGGTGCTCTTGGCTTCTTAGGGCTTCCCTGATTGGCTGGCAGCAACATCCAACCTGGAAGCCTGTCTTTACATTTTTCATAGTTTTAGTTCCCAGGTACAGGGACCCCACAGCCTCTGCCTAAAATTGAAAAGAATAAATTAAACAGACTAAAATTCTAATCTCATTTCTCAAGATACTCACCCCCACCTAATAGTTTACAGTGCCAGAGCTATGACTGAATAGTACCTTTACTCCTTAGATGCTGCTTGAAAGAGAATGAAACTTTCCAATTAAAGTTGTTTTTAAAGATATAGCCTGTTTTAGTTATGTAGTCATTGGAAATGGCTGCTCTCAGTCATGTGGTAAGAGAATGTAGAATGTTTTCTTCTGGAAGTAAATCACTGACATCTTCTTTCTAAGTGTCTCCATCTTAGATGATCTGAACATGTATCAAAACTTTGCCATATGAGTATAATATGGTATTTCAAAAAAAATCTACAGCTCTATCTGATCTTCAGAATATGTCAGTTACTATCTCTCTTCCCCTCCTTCCCCACCCCAGGTCTTCTCATGTTAGCTGGAGAGCAGAAATTATAACCTTTTATCAATGGAACAAGGAATTCTTTTGGAGGACATGTTTGTCCAAAGGGTGGTCTTTTGCACAACGTGAATACACAGGGAGCCCTTCCTAGAATAACTGTTGAAGAATTCAGCAAACCATATAATTGGCACATTGGTGTAGGAAACTAGCCAGTACCTAGATAATTCCCTCTGTTTAGACCCAGACTGTAATTTTTATATTTTGACTTAAATGATTCTAATGGGTAGGAATAGAAGACTTCTTAACATAAGCCAGAAAGGATGCCTTGGGCCAGGTATTTAGATTCTTATCTCCTTACTGCAAGGTTAATCACTTTCATCTATTTTTCTCAGATCTGTAGCTCAAAATCCTCTGGGAATCTGAGATAGGGCATCTCTACATTACAATGGATGTGAGGGCAGAAGATTAATTAAAAAGAAAAGTGAGTGTGTTTGAGTTGGACAACAAGGTTGTATCTTCATAGTGGGAAGGGAGATTTATTACATATGATAAACTTTGCCTTTTTCTGATTTCTCTTTGAATGGAGTTTTCTTCTTACCCATGTAAGGGCAAACTTGGGGAGTGAAACCAGGATTTGACTTGGAAAATATGCATTGTCAGCCTCCGTCTCTGCCATAGATGTACCTAGAAATACAATGCAGGTCAAATCCAAGGAACTTTCTTCCTATGTGTATTACACCAAGGCATAAACTCTAAACATTCAAGAAACCTAGCTAAAGTACAGCAGAAGCCTCCTTTCCCCAAACACTGTAGTGTTTAAATAAATGAATGAATGAATGAGTAATGAATAAACCTTTTTCATGTTTTCAGATAAAAAGCAAGTACTTATTTCTGAGCAACACATAAATAAAAAGAGAGATGAAGGATATAAATACACTGTGCTTACCTAAAAATTCAAAAGGGTGACAGTTCATACCTTCAAGGACTTTTTATTTTATGATGAAATCAACACCTACTGAGGAGTGATATCCAGGGCAAGGGATAGCTTTAAGAAGTCTTAAAGATGTTGGTAGAGCAATAAGGGACGTTGATATGTCCTTCCAGAGGCTATGGTAGTAGTACTAATTTGATTGCAGATCTCAGAGCAGGAGTTGTAAAACTGATGAGGGGAGGGGATTGTTCTCATGCTGTGTTAGGATAAAAAGAAGCCAGGTGAAGAGGAGGTTGCTTGGGTTTAGGGAGTACTGATCTGAGGACCCTAACACCCTTTCCTACACATGGGAGTCCATTTTAGAGGATAGAGTAGTAGCAATGTTGTAAGCAACCTAAAGATGTGAGGGGAAAATTAAATTACGTTTTGTGGTGAATGCTTGCTAGGGGTGCCCAGAAAAGTCTTGAGAAACAATGAGAATTTCTTTTTAAAGTTTAATTTCTCACATTACATTTGAAGAAAGGAAGGTATATTTTTCCTCCTAGTACAATCACGTTTTATAAATATAGAAGAAAAGACCTGAAGCTTATTCTTGAGTAATTCTTAATCGAACATATTTATTTCATCACTAAGGAGAGAGAATTATATCAATTTTTTCTTCACACCAGATGTCCATTTGGGCCGATTTCCAGATTCAAACAAAACTGGCAGAAACCAACTAAAACCACTTCATCAAACTACATTCATGTAGATTAGTGCCCATACATTTTAAGCTCAACAGTAATTCAAGTGAAAAATGAACTGAAAATCTTTTAAACATCTAAAAGGATGAGTCAATATGGTATTGTGAGGAGTACAGAATTAGGAATCAGGAAATATGGATTCTGTACTCTTTCTGCTACTGCTAGGTCTAGTGTTTTTTTTTTTTTAATTTTAGAGAATTTACTTAACCACTCAGGATCACTGATGCTTCTAAAGAAAAAAGAGGTTTTAGCTGATCTCTAAGCTGATTGTCCTTTATAACATTTCACGAGTTTATGAGTAAGAAAAATGAAGCAAAATGAAGTCAGTTTGTTGTCTCTACCTCAAGAGCTCTTTCTCTTTTATGTCACAAAGCAGTCCTTTTTGGTTTTCCTTTCAGTATCTTAGAACTGCTATCTCTATGCCTATAATGTTTTCCAATTTGGTGCATTATTTGAGAAATGAGAGCAACCTTCAGCATACATTTATTTCATTGCCATGTCTTCATTCAGAAGTATACTTAAGTCATGGTTATCAGATGAGATCTTCTCTTGGTTTTAAAGAACTTGAAAGATAGAAAACCCCAATATCTTTTGGTAACATATTCCTCTACCTAACGATTCAATCAGAGGGCTCTTTCCTCTCTCTCCTGATTGCTTGATGCTTCAACTTCATCTCATATGTGCTTATTTTGTCTCTGGTATAAACAGAAAACAAATGGCTGGGCATCTTTATATGAAAATTCATTTATCAATACGGTTAACTTGTAACTGTTAGTGCCAACATCTTGTATTTATGTGTTTATTTTAACTAACAACTATCAGTGGCACTAGAGAAGGTACTTGATGTTATCTGCAACCATTTACTTTTTGCAGGGATATAAAGAAAGCTTTCATCAAAACCTTGCCTGTCTCAACCCTGTTTCATTCCTTTTTTTATATCAGTACTTAGAGATTTAAGTAGAAACACACTGTTATCATGGTTAGCTCTCTTTTAGCCTAGGGGCAATATAAGAATTCTTGAGTCATAATGACCAGTTCTCTGCTATTTTATGGAGTTTATAGAAAATAAAATGTATTAGAATAATCACAATAGCTCAGAACCCCCAGGGAAGAAAATTCCTAAAATTCAGGCAAGATTTTGACTCCCTCACCTAACTTAAAATTTTGGTGCATTACTACCTAACTGTTGACCTTTATATTTGAGGAAAAATCAGAATACAAGACAGATTTCTTTAAAAGATGATAGAAGATTGTATTATAGGGTCTGTTCCTGCTAAGACTGGGGCAGAGCAAGTTGGGGAAAGAACAGAATGCAGATCTTTTTTTGCTTGTTTGTTTTGCTTTAGTAAGTTCGTTCAAGGTATGAGTATAACCAATTGTTTCAGCCGGACGCTATGGTTATGAGATACCTGTAAAAGTCTAGTGGCTCACCTTGCTCTCCCTTTTCTGTCACAGGTAAGTCCTCCTTTTGCGTCCTTTTTTTTCTTTTATTCTTAGATCTGTTGTCCCTGTGTCTGTAATGCTTTCCATTTTTAGCATGTTAGGGCCTAATCAGGACTGGATTTACCATCTCCCGACTAATTCTTCTCAGTCTGCTTCCTCAAAGACTGTGTCATTTTTTTAAGCTTCCAGGCATGACTGAAGTTCCTCTTTCTGGTTCAAAGATAATGATAGCAGAAATTACTTTTAGGGTTGCCAGGGAATATTTTTTTCATCCAACTCACAAAACACAGAATTTCAGACAGTTCTGAAACCTTACAGGGTGTTCAAAAAGTTATAATGCAGTGTAAATCCATGAGAGTTTAAAACTGCTCTGATTTTTGAGATTGCGTATGTGTGTGTGTGTGTGTGTGTGTGTGTGTGTGTGTGTGTGTGTGTGTGTGTGTGTGTGTGTGTGTTTGGGGGGAGAGACAGACAGAGAGACAGAGAAACAGAGAGAAAGACAGACAGAGAGAGAGAGAGAGAGAGAGAGAGAGAGAGAGAGAGAGAGGAGAGAATATCAGACATGCAAATTTCTTAAGGGTACGGACTCTTTCATCTTTGTTTTTCTGTCCTCAAAGCCTGGAATAAAACAAGCACTTAAAATGCTCAGTGTAGGAAGAAACCAATGAGGAAGCTTTCCAACTTCTTTACCAATGAAGGTTCGTCCATTTCTTATCTGTTTATATTTATTGTCAGAAAGTTTCAGAGGAAACAGAGTGTAAATGATTTATTCAGGATCACTCTAACATAGTCAGAATATGTGAGGCAGGATTAAAATCTAGTTTTCTTGACTCTTGTGACTATTCTCTGTTCAGTAATCTATATTCCCCTCATCTTGCACATACAAAGTGTTAATGAAAGTTTGACAAATTGAACTGACTTTGATGTTTTAATTCCAAGTTGACTGTGGTTTCCATTGCACACCAATAGTCCTATTGTTTATATGCTCCCATGGCACCTGTTCTATTGCCCACATTCCCTTGGTAGACAGACTTTTACTATTTGCTAACAATACTATTTTTCCCTTGTTAGATCTGTGAAGGGGGGCCTTGCTTGCTTGTCAATTAAACACCACTGAGACCCTCCATGAATGGTGACTATCCCTGTTGACTATTGAAAGATTAAGGAACAGCAATCTCTTTGCACTTAAACTTGTGTCTACAAGGCAGAAAACAACTACTGGGAAGAGGAAAACTGTGATGCATCCAGTATTCTTAGAACTGCAGCTGTCATGTTGATTACATGCTGTCTCTAAGGAATAGTCCTAACAGCAGTACAGGGAAATCTTTGGACCTACTTGGAAAAATTAACATAAGGGCTAACCAATTCTTTATTCAGATCCCCACCTCCACCCTCATGTGCTAGAGTGGAATGCCCTTGCAGATTCTGGGATGTCAGAGAGAAAAGTCTCCAACTCCCTTGCTGATTATATGTGGAGTGGGATGGGGTGGGGAAAAATTGCACAGAAGGAATGTGGATCATTAGCTACTTTCATTTACTTTTCAGGCAAAAATGAAATGTTTAAAATAATGTTTCTTTTCTTTTGAAATCCTCTGGTAAGTCTGCAATTATGTGGAGCAATAAATTGCCATCACAAGAAAATAATTTCATTATCAAGTGAGCTCTGTATTTGAACTGAGAGCTTAGAAGTGAAAACTTTGTATACAGCAGTTTCATGCAGTACTTTAATGTCTGACTTGTTGAAGTAGGGTTGAATTAGCAAGACACACACACCCTTTAATTTGAGTGGTTCTGTTAGGGTTCAGCCCTGTAATTTATGGAAGGTCTTCCAGGTAAAGGTGATGGTCTTGCAGAACAGAACCCTGGGAAATTCTCTCTCCCAGACAGGTGTAGATCAGAAATGAAGTGTCTTCGTTTCTACAAAAATAAGACTCTTTATTAAAACATTATAGTACAGAATAACATATGGCAGGAGTGAAACTAGATCAAGATTTAAAGAAACAGCAGCAGGCATAATTTTTCTCAGGAACTTTTTCTCAGTTCTTCTTAAGCAAGCGGATGGTATCCCACCAGAGCTAATTAGCACTCACTCTGCTACTTGGAATCAGGTACCTTCCTAGGCAGGGATGGCTTTTTGGAGCTCTGGTGACCAGGTGCAGGGTAGAGTCAGCTACTGCTGACAGGGTAAGCTTTTAATTACTTGGCTGAATCAAGCTCAGGGCTTGTGAACCTATTCACAGCTGTCCTAAGACTCCTGCCAAATCTAGAGCTTAAGGCTCGGCAGTAGGCATTACTACCTTTAAGTGCTCTATTTAAATCATGAAATGGTAGAGTTAGAGGAGACTTTGCAGTATGTCTAGTCCCATCCATTTATTGTACAAATGGGAAAGCATAGTGTAGTGAAAATCAATTTTAATATCTCAATAAGATAGGGATATTTTGGTCACTTTAGTATAACTGATGATGCAGTTTGAATAGGCTTGACTACCTTAATGATGATCTGACAATGTAGCATGACTGATTCCATTTTGCTGTAAGCCTCCATGTTGTCACTGAGCTGTCTTGAGTAAGTTATTTTTCTTTAAGTTGTTTTTACAAACATAAGATAAGCACCCATGTGGGATGACGTATTAAACCCCATGTTTGTATTCTTTTTTTTTTTTTATTAAACTTTTAACATTTAATTTCACACATTTTTGGATTACAAATTTTCTCCCCTTTTTTCCCCTCCCCCCCCAGATCCAAGCTTTCTAATTGCCCCTGTGACCTATCTTCTCTCTCCTCTATCCTCCCTCCCTGCCCTTGTCTCCGTCTTCTCTTTTGTCCGGTAGGGCCGGATAGCTTTCTTGACCCCTTAACCTGTATTTCTTGTTACCCGGTGGTAATAACATTACATTTGGTCCTAACACTTTGAGTTCCAACTTCTTTGGCTCCCTCCCTCTCTACCCCTTCCCCTTGGAAGACAGGCAGTTCAATATAGGCCATATCTGTTTAGTTTTGCAAATGATTTCCATACTAGTTGTGTTGTATAGGACTAACTATATTTCCCTCCATCCTGTCCTGTCCCCCATTACTTCTATTTTCTTATGGTCCTTTCCCTCCCCATGAGTGTCGACCTCGGATTGCATTCTCCTCCTCCTGCCCTCCCCTCTATCCTTCCCCCCATCCTGCTTGTGCCCCTGTCCCCCACTCTCCTGTATTATGAGATAGGTTTTCCTATCAAAATGAGTGTGCATTATATTCTTTCCTTTAGTGGATTGTGATGAGAGTAGACCTCTGTTTTTCTCTTGCCTCCCCTCTTTATCCCACCACTAATAAGTCCTTTGCGTGCCTCTTTTATGAGAGATAATTTGCCCCATATAACTTCTCCCTTTCTCCTCCCAATATTTCTCTCTCACTGCTTGATTTCATATTTTTTTTTTAGTATGTGATCCCATCCTCTTCAATTCACTCTGTGCACTCTGTCTCTATGTATGTGTGCGTGTGTGCATGTGTGTGTGTGTGTACTCCCACCCAGTGCCCAGATACTGAAATGTTTCAAGAGTTATAAATATTGTCTTTCCATGTAGGAATGTAAACAGTTCAACTTTAGTAAGTCCCTTATGATTTCTCTTTGCTGTTCACCTTTTCATGGTTCTCTTCATTCTTGTGTTAGAAAGTCAAATTTTCTTTCCAGTTCTGGTCTTTTCATCAGGAAAATTTGAAAGTCTTCTATTTCATTGAAAGACCATTTTTTTTCCTGAAGTATTATACTCAGTTTTGCTGGGTAGGTGATTCTTGGCTTCAGTCCTATTTCCTTTGACTTCTGGAATATCCTATTCCATTCCCTTCTGTCCCTCAATGTAGAAGGTGCCAGATCTTGTACTATCCTGATTGTATTTCCACAATACTTGAATTGTTTCTTTCTAGCTGCTTGCAATATTTTCTCTTTGACCTGGGAATTCTGGAATTTGGCCACAATGCTCCTAGGAGTTTCTCTTTTTGGATCTCTTTCATGCGGTGTTCTGCGGATTCCTTGAATATTTATTTTGCCTTCTGGTTCTAGAATCTCAGGGCAGTTTTCCTTGATAATTTCATGGAAGATGATGTCTAGGCTCTTCTTTTGATCATGGTTTTCAGGTAGTCCCAGAATTTTTACATTGTCTCTCCTGATTCTATTTTCCAGGTCAGTTGTTTTTCCAATAAGATATTTCACCTTATCTTCCATTTTTTGAATCTGCGCGATATGTTCTGAGATATCTGTCTTTCTCGAAAAGTCCAAAGCGTCCATCTGTATCATTCTAGATTTGAAAGATCTATTTTCTTCAGTGAGCTTTTGAATCTCCTTTTCCATTTGGTTATTTCTGCTTTTGAAAGCATTCTTCTCCTCATTGGCCCCTTGCACCTCCCTTGCCAGCTGAGTTAGGCTAGTTCTCAAGGTGCCAATTTCTTCAAGATTTTTTTGGTTCTCCTTTAGCAGGGAGCTGATTTGTTTTTCATGCTTCTCCCTTATCCCTCTCATTTCCCTTTCCAGTCTTTCCTCCACCTCTCTAACTTGATTTTCAAAATTCCTCTTGAGCTCTTCCATGGCCCGAGCCCATTGGGTGGGCTGGGACACAGAATCCTCGATTTCTGTGTCTTTGCCTGATGGCAAGCATTGTTCCTCCCCATCAGAAAGGAGGGGAGGAAGTGTTTTTTTCTCTCCGATAAAGTACCCTTCAATAGTTTTATTTCTTTTCCCTTTTCTTGGCATATTCTCCACCTAGTGGCCTGAACTCTGAATGTTCTCCTCACACCCACCTTGCCTCCTACTCCTCCCAGCCAGCGTTTGGGAGGACTGAGATTCAAATGCTGCTTCCCGCCTTAGGGCTTTTGGCGGGGGCAGGGCTGGTATTCAGTGTTAAATTAAGTTCAGGTGGTCAGGGGCAGGGCCGCCTCTCTGGCTCAATTCCCTCAGGCGGTTTATGCACAGACCTTCCACAATGGATCCAGGCTCCCACCCGCTTGGGGATCCGCCGTCCGCAGCCGCCTCTCAGTCCCCACCTCCCGGGGGGGCCCGAGCCATGGGGGCACCTCACTCCCCTCTCAACCTGCCAAAGAGACTCTCTCACCTACCCCCGTCAGTCACCTGTTGGTGGGGGGGCCCTTGCCGCTGCTGAAGATCCCGCCTCTGGAGCCCTCTTAGGACTGTGCCTCTCAGAGCCGCGGCCGCCGCCACAGGTCCGGGCTGGGCACCGCGTCTGCAGCGCCACGGACCTTTTGCGAGAGGTTTGCAGGTCCCTCTGTGGGTGGGGGGACCCGCGTGGCCGCTGGAGATCCCGTCTCGCAGCCCTCTCGGATCTTCTTCCCACGTTGTCGCTGCCGCGGTAGGGCTGCTCTCTGCTTCTCGCCCCGGCGCCCAGTCCACGGCGCGAAGGACCCCCCGCGAGAGGTTTGCAGGTCTCTCCGGAACAGAAATCTCCCTCGCTCCAATATTCCGTGGTCTCTGGGTGCAGAATTCGCCCTGGGTTAGTCCTCTCTGCCGTTCTGTGTTTTGTGGGTTCGGAGCTATGTGTATGTGCGTCTTTCTACTTCGCCATCTTGGCTCCGCCCCCCCATGTTTGTATTCTTAAAAAACATCTGATAATCATATGTCATTCCTTTGATATGAGTGTCTACAATGAACAAATATCATAAATGTTTTCAGCAATTTTGAAATAAACTGTTGACCAAATTGTGTGACAAATAATTTTAGTTCAAAGTATTAACAATCATAGGCGATAGCAGTTATCAGCTCATTCCTAAGTAGAGTTGGCTCCTGTGTCCCCACACTTGAGACTTAAGTAAGTCCTTGGAGCTGAAGGGAAGCACTCATTGCTTGATAGAGATTTGGAGACTTACCAGAAGACCAAGGCGCTGGGAGATATATGGCCTTCGGTCAGGCACTTAGACTACTTCCATAAGGAATATGACTATGAGAACCTCTAAAATTTCAGGGTGATGAAGTCTATTTGTTTGCACACTTAGATAAATAGTTTACATGCCTTGAAACTGTAAGCCTAATTAGTATGTGATTGACCAGAATTCTGAAGAAGCTGACATCATCACACAATATGCTAAATACACACATGCTACTACTCACAGTGCCTACAACTTGGAAATTATTGATATTTTCAAGATTAGGTACGAAGGAGAAGACCCTTAAACAGCTTCATAACCACTGGCGGCTGCTGTGGCCTGGATCCAGGACCACCAACATTGATGGGATATGATATCAGGGTCATTGAGTCACTTATCCAAAGCCCCTGTGACTGACAACATGTTTTGTAAAAGAATCTATTTTTCTGACATGCTTTCCAAGAGTGCCAATTACTGCCACACATCTCAGGGAGACCCAAGAAGATTAATCCTCCTGGGTAATGTTGCCCTTAGAAATATGTATGAACTGAAGCTAGCATCCCACATCAGCAAGTTACTCAAAGGTAAGCACAGTGTCAAAGACTTGGGCAAAACTGTGCCTCATCCAATGGCCAATGTCTCTCTTATTGGTATGGAAATTGCTTACAAACTAGGATTCCTTCTGATGTTAATGATACCTGTCTACTATAGAAAGAATACATTGATTATGATATTGCTCAGGTAAATCAGAAGTATTTACTGAAATAGAAGGTCAACTTTAAGACCTCTCTATGATGAATATTTAGTACTTGCCTAGTACTTAGAAATAACTGTTCCCCTCTAATTCAGCTGTAGCATTGAGGGACTTGATAAGATTAAATATCAATGCCCTTTTCAGAAATATAAAAAGAGATGACTTACAGACAGCAGTTAACTTTACTAAATCTTCTCCTTAAGAATTTTATATAAGCAAATGACCATATGTTGAAAAGATTTTTTTTCCCAATTCTGAGTCTCTGAGTTTTATTTGTCTCTGAGGATTTGATTCATCCACCCAGTTCATGCACACCTGGGACACAGCAGATCTCCTGTAACTGACAAATGAGGAAAAGTTGGAAGAAAAATGGTTTTACACAAAATAAGCATGGGGGGGTGGTGGAAGGAGTTTTAGAGAAAAGGAAATTACAATGTGATCTTTATATTATTATATTTCAAAGGAAAATTTCAAAAGGAAAAGTGCTTCCAACTCTTTTTAAATGTTTCTCAGTTTTGATTTTGGAAAAAGGAGTGTTAAGTACCTTTATTTTAAGGTAAAAATAAAAGCTAATTTCATACTTAAAGATTTGTGTGTCATATTAGGGTCCTAGGTATTGCAACGGCTGTCTTTGCCTGTAGCATGGGGGTGTCATAGCTCAAAGGAAGGCAAAATAGATATTTCTAGCCTCTTCTCCTTCATCTCTTCTCTAAGGGAGATTTTTATTCATCCTAAAAGTAGGATTAGTTGGGGCAGAGGACGCTATGCTTTCCTTAGAGAGACAGGGTATTGGCCTACAGTTATATCCATCTGCTCCTTTAAATATCATTAGTCTAGGGAATGAAATTTTAAGGTTCAATCTGACATGATTATGGAGAGAAATCAGGACTGCAAGCTTTATAAACAATGCTTGATCCCTTTCCCACCAAATTCTAGTTCCACAACAAACACACATAGCACTTAGAGAAAATCCATTTATTCAGAATGTGGAAAAACAGAAATTAAAGATATACATGGGAGAATAAAGTGAAAGAGCTCTCCCACTGGCAGCAAGGTAATTCAACTCAGCCAGGAGAAATAGGTGATGTCTACAGTGTAACAAACTTGAGATAGGAATAAAATGGAGATAGCGTGCTCCTCCAATGTTGGTTTAGAATATTCTCTTTCAATAATCGGAAGTGGGGTTGACGTCTTCTACCTTCCCATCTCAAAGCTGGAAACCAGAAGTGCCCAAAGTTTGAAGAGTCTCAGTGACTAAATGACAACTCACCTATAGAATGAGGATAATGATGCACCTCTCTTCCAGGGTTGTTGTGAAGATCAAGTGAGATCAAACATATCAAGTGCTCTTGTCAACCCTAAATAGAAATGTAAATACAAATGTAATCCATTATTTCCTGGGAGAGAACTTTTAGTGTCCAAGCATTTTCCTATCTGCGTTTCTTGAAGCTTTTTGGTTATATCTTCTTTGGAATCCTCTGTAACCATTGATCTGGAGTTCTGAAGATTCTTCTCCTACAAAACCACAGCAAAGACAACCTTAAAACTTAAGGGACTTTCTAATGAAGAGGCTGAATAAGGTTTTTTTTTCTTTTTTTCCCCTTTCAATGAATATTTTAAAGCAAACTGCAATAAAATCAATGAGGACATAGAAGAAAATGTAAAAACAGATACATAACACGGCAGCTTTCTCACAAAAGGCTTCCAAGCATTTAGTTCTTCTTGAAAAGGCTATCAAGCAGTCTTTTGATTGTTTGATCTTTCATACCACTGTATAAAAAAGCCTTAGAGAAACATCAAGGTATTCAAAGATCAGCAACTCTCAATTATTATTTTTAGGCCATAATGAAATGATAAAATATAACTGGCAATACTTTCATCTCCAGTTCTAGAAAACTTCTGGACAATTGCATGTAGAAAGAAAGCATATGACTTTCAGTGAAAGGGTAAAAAACTTTAATATCTCAAATGACATAATAATCCCTCTATTTTTAAGAGACTCATGTTCAGAGAATGAGAGCAAGACAATACAGTAGGAAAAATAAGTCAGTCTGGTATATTTTCCTAATACTTTAAACATGAATATTTTTGAGATTCTCAGTGGACAGTGGAGGAAGTCCCCAATTCTTATTCACAAAAGTTCATTTGTAAGTTGGATATCTTGAACTTGGAAAATATTTTTCCATAGTTGCAATGGTTACATAGGATTGAATAAGATTCTGTTAAGCCATCAACACCTACTTAAATGATAATGCAACTGAACTACTTACTATGCATTTATAATAAATAATAGGAAAAAACAGCTTAAAAGAAGACTTTGGTTTGTTTTTATATCACATTCATTTCCACTTATATACCTCCCTTTCTTTCCTAATCAGCAAACTTATATTAACCTTATATTACAAACTGAATAGGATGGAAGAATAGTGACAGGGTCTGAGGTGAGCATCCCTCACCACAATGTCAGGCAAGGCAATTAGCTACTCAAACACAATGATGACAGCCAAGTCAAAAAAAAAAAAAGAATATTGTCCAGTTGCATCAGGCAATTGACCTATTTGTATGCCTGAGTGATGATGATGTAAGGGGAAATAGCAAATACTGAATTTATTACCCTATAACAATCTCAAAGGTCAGGATATTAGATTTCTCAATCTCAATGGTGTTGGGAAAGGATTGAGCCAGCGAAGAAGGATGTCAGGATAGAGTACTTCTAAATCAGTGCTGCTAATAAGGGACCTGGATCATTGCATCATCAAAATAATGAGAAAAGGGAAGTAGAACTGGGGAAATCCCCAGCCAATAGAAGAGGTATGATAGCAAAGTCCCACCAAGGTCTGCCTGCCAAGAGAAGAATCCTAAGCTGGGACAACCATTTGTGTCTAAAACATGTAAGATAGGCATTTATACATCAAAGACTGCCTACACGGTATTTTAATAATGATTTCCAAATAGAATTTATGAAGCTAATAAAATTTATAGCGTACTAGTTAATGGGTATGCTTAATCTTTTATGCAGACTTCATGATAGATATCGCTGAGATTTAAACCCTATTATCTGATGTTATAAAAATTATACAGAGAATATAGTAAAACTTCAGTAGTACATTTTTCAGTGTCCCACACCTCCTGAATTGTATTATATGGAACGATGTTCTATTAAGATGGTTAATTAGAGAGGCTGGGAACCAAAAAATGGCACATAATTGGAGGGAAAATACACTAATGAGATGTTCTAATTATGTTTCTCTATAGTAGAGAGTACTACTCTGGGTCTTAACTTTATTTCTTTTTCACTCTTTTTGGAGGAATTAATGTACCTTGTAGTATACTAAAGTACTATTTAATATACGAGCTGCTTCAAAGCTGTGCAGAATTATCTAGAAAACTAAATTTGCATGGTACAATGACACCCCCCTTCCACATACACACACACATAGTCTTTCCAAGAATTTTATTTTAACGATACCATCCTCTAAAAACATACAAGTTATAATGATTCAAAACATTTTTCTGATCAAAATTGACATCTAGTGTAATCTCTTTCCTGCATTGAGCATTAAATTAATTTCCAATATTTCCCCAGTAGGATTTGCAGCTCTGATACTCCTGAGTCAGACATGCTAGAAACAGCAACAGATGCCAAGTCCAAATGGCCTCCAAATCCTATAGTGGAATAGAAAATAGCAGGATAAACATTGGCTAATGGAGTAACTTGGGGAGGGAAAGAGAAACAACACTTCCTACTAAAAATATGTATATTTGTCATGCAACAATCAGGAAAACGACAACAGAAAGGGTTAATTTTTTCTTTTGGCATTATTGTTGAAAAAAATTCATTTTGCGGGTACAAAAAATCCTATGCATTATGCTCAGATAAAGATTTATCTTCTCTCTGAGAGCGGAGTTGTGCCTTCAACTTTCAGCCCTATGCTCCAAAATACAGATGAGGGTCTCACACATATCTTTATGAGTCTGCTCTGGTGAACATGATATCTTTCCAGTAAACCTAAAGGGTACTCACAACAATTTTCAGGAAGCAGACCAAAGGGGTGGATTTTATTGAACATAGTATTGGGTTGTAACAAATAGCACCATGTTGCATGCAACAACAAATAATCTTTGGGCACGGCGAAAGGTAAAACTTAGTGAAGATAAACTTTCCTGCTAGGATACAGCAGCTACACAGAGTTCCTATTGGCCTTAGATAGAAAAAATAATGAGTTTTAAAAGGCTTGTGCCTCAGGGCACCATGTTGGCAATTGAGTGCAGCCTTGGCTCATGGGTTTTTGGTACCCTCCTTCCTCCAAAAAACATAAACGTACAGAACAGAATTTAAATAACTATAAATTAGATACCTTTTCAATACTTAGGTTAGTAATTGGTCCTTTGTAAAGGGTGCATAGAGTTCCAGATATGGATTCTCAATTGAATGGGCACCTGTTTTATGATGCTACCTAAAGAACATTTTAAATGCCCAAAGGCCTGGCTGCTTCATTGAATCTGGTTGTGGGCAAATAGATCTGGTGGGTGCCTGTAGTGAAGCTCCATTTGCCACATGATAGAATGCCTCTGACAAGATTGCCTTTGTATAAAATGGGCCATTATGTCTTACATTTTTAGTTTAACTGAAAATGGAAATGCATGTATCTTATTGTGTGACAGTACTAAAATCTCTGGTGGTCGGGGAAAGATGATTAAAATTTATAACTCCCACCAGGGGCTAAGACAATGAGAAATTATATTCCCTCACAGAAGCTTCAGCTTTCTGTTTTAAATTTATAAATAATTTCAGTGACTTTTATATCTTTACAGCACTTCTCTCCCCCCTCATTGGTAATGAATTTGTAACTGTGATTTTTGACAATGATCATCTTGTTAAGTATTCTGTCTTTTTCATTTGATCTTTTTATTAGCTTCTCACCCCCACAAAAATAAGGGAAGATCCACCTGTAATAATAGAAAAAGTCTGTATTATTGCCTAAAGGGGAAGATGGAAGGATCTCAAGGAGAGATAAATAAGACCTATGCAATCTTCTTATTTGTAGTAATTGAGATATTTTCTTTTCATTGTTGAATGATGAATCATACACAAACAAGAACAGCAAGTAAAATCTAGTGAATGTTTGAGTATATCATTTCTCTACCTGTATATTATTATAATTCAAATTATAGATCTTCAATTATCCATTGCCTTAATTGTGATGTCTGCAAAAAAACCCCACACTTGTATTTAAGTATTAAGGAAAGAGAAAAGTTTAAATGAAACATGAAAATGGAGGGAATTGATAAGAT
This sequence comes from Notamacropus eugenii, assembly GCF_028372415.1. Taxonomy (NCBI): domain Eukaryota; kingdom Metazoa; phylum Chordata; class Mammalia; order Diprotodontia; family Macropodidae; genus Notamacropus; species Notamacropus eugenii. The sequence continues at coordinate 257,212,849 of NC_092875.1, read as the reverse complement.
GCATAGTAAGCTGTCACCTCTCAGCCCAGACTCTCAAGGCAAAAAAAAAAAAAAAAAAGGGATGATTATGCTGTTTAAGCAATTTCCTTATATTTTCATATATTAATAGACCTGTGATCTAATTAACAAAGATATTCTTGTACATGGTTTGCAACTCATTTGAGTCTGCCTACCTCTTTTCCACACCTTTATCTAGCAATAATGACATTGTTTTGTTACCAAAAGGCAGCTGGATTTTCAGTTGCTTGTCACTTGCCCTCACTACCTGAATGCTCCACCTCTTTTTCCATGTATAAATATCAATGAGAATATACTTTATGCTACTTTTTCTAAAGAATTCTACATTGGTAATATATTTCAGCCCACTCATGCCAACCATAAACATCTCTTTTGACCTTTTGGTGAGACACAATTTTAATTCTTTTGAAACTTGGGTATTCCATAATAAATAGTCAAACTGAATCATCAGAAGAACATTGATGTTAACAACATGAGATATGAGAGATATGAGATAACATGTTTCATTGAACCATTACCTAAAAGCAAATAAGCGTACTTTTTGTCTCTTCTTCATTTTTTGACCCAACAATTTGTCTATCCATAGCATCTATTCAAGGTATTCTACTGACAGATGAACTCAGTGAATTTTCTATCTAACTGGTTGTGATGTCGTATTTCACAGCATAATTGTCACAAATTTTATGCTAACTTTTGCAAATAAAAGGGGTGTGTCCCTTATGTGAAACTTTTTACTAAATTATGCCAGTATTCATGGGGTTCAGACTCTGGGAACTTCCTTGAGCCCTGGAATCTCCTCACTTAATCTGGCTTTTCATACTCAAATTGAGCTCCCATTGTATCTCTCCACAGAAGCTGGCTTTTCATACTCAAATCTGTGACCATTGTCTGTTATCTCTTGATTGCCCTACCTGCTTCCCACCTAGGCACTCCCCAGTCTGATGTTTGTTGATTACCTCCAGTTATTTCCAGCCTTTGATCCTCCTTGGAGTTCCTTCCTGAACTTCTTCTCCCATCACTCTTAGACTACCAGACCCCCTCCCACCCCCACCACCCATGCCTCCTATACTCTTTTCTGTATTTAAGTCCCACCTTGAAGGGGCTCAGATTCAATGTAGCTCAGACTCTGTCTAGCTGGGATTCAATCTGGTCCGCTTGTGAATACAAGTGTTACAAATACTTAGGTTCCTTAAGAGGCAACCCAGTTAGGTGAATCTTTAATAAACTTTGTTTTCTTCGTCTTTAAGAAGGCTTGAGTTGAATTCATTCGAGCACGACCCAGACTGTCGGTATTTTGGGGTACCGATCACCCCCTCAACCTCATCAGTATTTCTTGTCTTTTAGATTCTTCCAGATTTGCACCAATGTTTCACTCACTGAAAACTCTCTTCAGTTCTGTTTCCATAATGTTCAGGGAACACAATCGCTTTCAGCTTGAAGCTCACATAATAGTTTTAATATTTGCCTATAATCAGAAAGAAATGCTTCATACATTAGTGTATTGCTGGCAGAGGAGCTGTACAGTTTAGCTAGTGAGGGAAACTGCAAGTCTTACCATATTATGTGACTCACTCATGGCAACTTTGCCTGTCCACCCTCTCACCTTGTGCCTATGGCTTTTCATTGAGCTCAGCGTACTGCAGACCTCTAAACAAACCATGCTGGCTTTTGGAAATATACTGACAATATGAGTGGGCTGATTGTAAGCTCATGGCTCACAATGCTCCAGAGATAAATGCACCACTGGTGAATACATTGCTGCTCTGTTTACCTTATAAGCAAAATGACAAACAGAATTATACCATGTGAGGATTACATGAGGAAAGGTTATAAATCAATTTTTGGACTAAAAAATAAAACAGGGTGCAGCAGTTATATGGTAGCAATGATTATACAGTGAAATACTGTACTCAAAACAATATTGTTAGGCCAAATTCTTTTTACTTGACTCTAACTCTTATTTAGTAAGGACCTCCATATACCACAACTTAATATAATGTTGTGAGGAAAAAAAGGCCATCTCAAGAAATTGGACATTTGAAAGGAATCTTTTTTTTCCATTTTAATTTGCTTACCATATATCATAGATGCCAGTGGCAAACACCCTTAGTTAGTACATATTTCCTTATTACAAGACATACTAAGGTCTTTCCCAGTTCTCACTCTGAGTGAGGAAAGCCTATTCTGTGAACAGGACTGTTTAAGAAATGAGTCAAGGGATGGCCCCTTTAATTAAAAAAAAAAAAATTTAAACTGGGAGGGAAAGACCCTCAGGGTTGTTGGACAAAAGAAGGACAATTACTATTGACATTCACTCTGAGCCAAGACCGCCGAAAAAGTAACCATGAAGTGGTGCTTGGGCAGGGACCAGTTTGTATTTCAAACAATGACAGCCAGAATAAATTGCATTTAAGGCATCTTCTTTAAGAGAGAAATGGAGAGTAGAAGGAAATAGAGGGGAGAAAATGGGAAGGCCAACTGGAACTGCCCAGCTGGTTCCTCACCAGAGTAGCTGGAACTACTCACAGGTTGTGGTCTGTTCTTCTTTCTGGAAGAGCACCAAGGCATCAGGAAGAGGATGACATTGTTGCGACTTCATGATGTGTTGTGGGGTCATCTTAAATAATTCAGACTTAGACTACTTCTAATCCAAGTATGGGCATTTATTGAGGATTGACACCCCTCAGAAGCAGGTTGAGTTCTAAGAGGAACCACCAACTTGGTAAGACAGAACAGGCAATTTTATAAAAGTGTAACAATGCTGATTACATAAAAGAAAGTATGAGTATTAAAAAGGCAGGAGGGGTTTGTTAAGAGATTAGGAAATGAGGGAGAGGTCTCATCCTCAGAGGAACTGCTCATATGCCCACAATGTATACAGAAAAACCCTAAGGGGGACGTTTATGTATGATAATGATATCATAAGAAGTCTCTCTACATCATAAATTTACTCTACGTCAATTCTTTATTATAATTGCACATGAGCTATCTTTGGATAAGCTCCTTCTATGGTTTGGTGGTCAAATGTACTGGCTGTGCTGCTTTCTCATTGGCTAGCTATGGTGGTTCTGTCTGGTCAAGATGGGTAGTTAGGTACTGTGGTCTTCTCTTGGGCTAGATGGATGATATGATTGTGGTTGAATGCATGGACACACTGTTTTAAACATGAAAATTGGATCTGGGGGCAGAGGCTAGCTAGAGGCAGTGGGCCTGCTGTTCAGTCAGGCCCATAAAGAAGTTAGAATATTGAGTCTTGAGGCAGCTTTATTAGAATTCCATCAACATGACTTGCAACTAACTGAATTGGATTTGAGTGAGGAGAGGCTGTGTAAAGTCATCAGCCTATGAAATGGATAGGATTTAAAAGTAGAACCAAAAGTGACTATAAACAAGTCACTTAAACTCTCTGGTCTTCAACAGCTTTATTGTAAAATGACAATAATATCTATAGTATATACTCAAAGGATTATTTGGAGGCTTAAATGGGGAAAAACATGAAAAACTTTGCAAAGTTTAAAATATTTTATAAATGTCAGTGATCATAGGATTAGTACAACTAATAATATTAACAAAGATTCACTTCTATATAGCACTTAATGGATAGAAAGTGGTTCTTTTCATTCTCATTTGATCTTCACAGAAAATCTGAGAGGAAACAGCAAAAAAAAAATCATTTCCTTTTACAGATGAGTAAAGTGTTTAAAGGAGATACCTAAAGTAACATGGTTGTTAATGCCAGTGAGGATTCAAAACTAGATTTTTTCCAACTCCTTAATGTTTGTTTGTTTGCTTTTCTTTATCATGGAAGAACTCAATCATAAATACAGATCAAACATGGAATGGAATGCAGAATGTACTAGAGTATCCCCCCTCAGTGGAAGCATTCACAGACAGGAGAAATGATGGTGGCAATGTTATAGAGACAATCTGTGCTTTTGATGGGAGATAACCTGGATAACTTTTAACATCTCTTCCAGCTCTGATATTTTGGGATGCTATGAGACTTATGTGGGTTGAGGAATCTTCCTTAAATCCTTCAAATCAAACATTGTGCTTATATATTTAATAAACTTTGTTTGATTCTGAGGAGATTTACCCTAGCTCTATCCATCCAATATATCAGGTTTTAAAATTGTCTGTGAAAAGCAGAGTTAAAGTATTGGCTTGTGATGTTACACTTTTCTGAAAATGTTTATGATACAACTTTTCAAGACCCTGGAATATTCTCTTAGTTTTGTTATTTTGTGCTTTTTCATATCTTTGAAGAAAGATACTGTATATTGTATATATTTTGATGGAATGATGACTATGATGATGATGATAATGTGGCTATGTATGTATTGTTATCATAAAGTAAAAATTAAATGGGAGGGGCACACAAGGCTATTAGCAGTTATGTAATAATAGTCAATATATTCTTTTGGAACTGTAAAATAGAGAACAAAAGGTTTAGAAAGGACTTGTACAAAAACCAATACAATGTCAATGAAACATTGGGCCCATTACCGCAAGGAACCTATAAAATAATATAAACTTCTTCAAAAAGAATTGAAAGTCTCAGATGATACGTTAAATAGTTTTAAATTTCACAAAAATACTTCTTGAACAACGGAGATTCTCTCTCAGAGCAACAGTAAGTAATGATACAAACCACTAGATTTGTCAATTGCAACTAATATTGTTTTGTCTCCAGATCAAGCCTATGAAACAGCTACAATCCAAGAGTGGAAATAAAAGGCCTTCGACAGGTAATATTCAACACAAATATTCAACCAATAATAAGTGAACAAAGAAATGTTCGACAAATGACTGAGTCTTATGTATTAGTTTGCAGAAAACTGGGGGGCTTGTGAAAATTGTACTAGACCACACTATTGCTAAAAGAATTTATGGCAAGCTTGCCCTTAAAGTACTTATTGATCCCTGCAGATTTTGCAAAGAAACAATAGAATCTATGTAAGATATTATTGAATGTTGCACAACTTTTGTACCTACTAAATGTCTAAGAAGTTAGTCAGTTAGAGAAAATTGTAATAAATATACAGTAGAGGTATAACTTCATCAACTAATGACAACAGATTGATCCCTGTAATAAAAATATAAATCCTAGATAATCTCAATGATACAACGCATAAAATTATTCTAGGATCAAAATCTCATCATAGACAAAACTGTTGAGCAGAGATACATGTACATGACACTGGCCTGAAAAAGTTTAATAACAGCATTTTAATAGATGTTTCCCTTCCATATACTCACGATCTTCAAATGCTATGGAATGGAAATCTCTCAAAATACAGGTTTATTTGGGGAAAGAAGTATATGACATATTAATTATATTATATATTATTATATTATATATGTGTGGAGGAAAGCAGCCAGTATGCATAAGAGATTAAAGATTAGTGAGACCACGAGAAGCAATCATCTAGAGAATATGGGATACAATAAGAAGAAAGGTGTGTGCAGAGGAGTTTTCTTAGGCAAAGAAAATTTATTGTGAGTAGAGGGTAGAAGAGGAAATCAATTTATGTTAATTTTTAAAAATCTGTACATATGTACATATGTGTATGCATTCTACAAATGTGGAAGGATTGTCATGTGCATTTTCAGGTGAGGTCACTGTATTATTGTTTTTTCCTTGTTTTACTTAATAATATTTGTAATGTAAAAACAAAATATATAGATAAAATTAAAAAAGTACTTTAAAGTCTCCTAGAATTAGAGTGGGAGTTGACTATAAGAAAAAGACTATAAGTTAGGTACTGAATTCATTAAGGAAGAAAGGGAAATATCTTTGAGGTCTGTGAATAACAAGTATCAGAATCTTGATTGAGTGAAAAATTTGAATTGAATGAAACTCAAGGAAAAAAAAGGTTACTAAATGATGTTGGTAGAAAGTCTAGAAGTGGCAAGAGAAGTAGATCTCAATAAAAGCTAAAAGACCAAGAGAAAGAAAGAGAAGAAAAATGAAAGATAAAAAATTTAATTTTCAGATATTATTTATTAAACACCTATGGTGTGCCAGGCTACATACTAAACTCTTTGTAAATATTCCCATTTTACAGCTGAGTAAACCAAGGCAGACAAAATATCTTGATCAAGATCAAAGTTAGCTAATACTTGAGGTAGATATGACATCAGATCTTTCTGACTCTCATGTCTGTCATAACTGCTTAGGAACAGACATTGCATAGACCATAGGAGTGGGGACAGTTAGACCTGGAATCTCAAATGTTAAGTTGTGAGGGGAGTGGAGCTTTAGTTAAGGGATATGAGGATAATAAAATAGCAAAGGACAATGAGAAATGGGATTTCTATGGTAACAACTGAGGATAAAGAATCAGAATGGAAAAAGTACGAGGGGTGTGTGTGTATGTGTGTGTGTGTGTGTGTGTGTGTCTGTGTGTGTATCTATGTCTGTGTATGTAAACCATTTAAGAATGAATCCAGGCAGAGTATGAGTAGCAGCAGAGAGATCTTTTGAGGGTGGCAGGTGATTAGACTGTTCAAGCCTCTCCTTTGAGGTCCAACTTCTTGGCAAGGATTGATGCTGGGTTCCTGTTAGACCCAAGAAACCTGCATCACAACCAGCAGGAATAAGAGATATGGCCTGAAGGAGTCTAAACAGGATATATTCTTTCTTCAAGCTTCTCCTTCAGTTATACTGATATTAATTTTTATCAGAGTTTTGTATGGATTAATTAATCATTTTAAACACTTAGATAATGCACAATAGCTAAAATTAGGGAAGTGTGTTTTACTATTAGTTTATAAATTCATTTATTACAAAAATTTATTTGCCTATTATTCTCAACTGGTCAGGTATTTTATTCAGTTATAAGGTCTAAGTATTCATATAACTAAGTTTCTTTTTGAGACTTGAAATCTTTTAGAATTACTTTTTTTCTATCAGGGGAAGATGGGAGGCCTTTCACTGCCAAACTGAAAATAATGTGAAGTTGTTCTGCTCATTTAGAGCTTTTGTTGAATTTCCCTAAAAGGCTGTATCTAAGAAGGTAGCTTTATGTGTTCATAAAGGGTATTGATAGAAATCCATCTCCTACTCTCAGAGGCCATGCTTGTCAGTCAGTCACTGACCGACATTTATCAAGTGCCTACTATGTGTTAAGTACTATATTAAGCTTAAAGGATACAAAAAAGGACAAGAGACAGACCTCTTTCTTCTCAAAACTCATGGTCTAATGGTGGAAATAACATAACATAACTCTATAAAAACAAGATATATACAGGATAAATTGTAAGTAATAAAGGGAAAAGAATGGCTTTAATGGGGTATTGGGAAAGGCTTCTAATAGAAGATGGTATTTTTAGCTGGGATTGAAGGAAGTTAGCAAAGCCAGGAGGCAGAGTTGAGGAGAGAGAGTTGTTCCAGGCATGGGGGGAGCCTATGAAAATGCCAGGAGTCAAGAAATATTTGGAGGAGTGGTGGGAATGGATGTTTGCTTGTGGAGACATCAACCTCCTTATTAGTAGATGAAAACTTCCCTCCTATTGTTTGGGACTGTGATGCAAACGTTCCCCTCCTTCCACATTCTGTGGGATGGGGTGTGGTGATAGCCTCCTCCCCACAGTGCCATTTCTTAAGACATTATACATTTGTTTTTTGCCTCATCTCTTTCCTTGGGCTTTTCCTTGAATGTAATTCTCTAATGCATCATATATATCTTTCAAAACAACTCAAATGCCATTCCATAAAACCATTCCTGGTTACCGAAATGATTGTTCTTCTCTTCCTTAGAACTCTGATGTCACTTTTCTTATGTCTTTCTGATGTATATCCTTTACTTATTTTGATAAATTTTTTTGGATAATTTTTTTAGTTGTATTTTGCTGTTACAAAAGCATACACTACTTGAAAGCAGGAAAGGTATTTTATTAATCCTTGTATTTTGCTCAAGCCAGACTTAGAACAATTTCTTGTATGTGGTAAGTGCCTAATAAATGTTTTTGATTTGTTTTGAATTGAGTTGAAATTGAAGCCTAGCTTAAGTCACTAGTTCGGGGTCACAGAACTGGCTGGCTAAATGACTGATGAGAACACAAATAGGACAGTTCAGACCCACATTTCAAAGGGTTTGGCTTTGGCAGGAAGAGGAATTGTATTTTCATCAGACGCTTAAGGAGTGAATGAAGGATGACATCAACAGGTTTTGAGATATAATGATGGGAAAAAGGGTCAGCTCACTTCAGTGGTCTCTATTTTCTCAGTAGAGGATTGGATTAGGTCTTCATTTGAGTTAAGGGTGAAATGTCATGGGAGACTTAACAAGAGAAGATTTGCAACAACCTCTGTGGGAAGTGTGAAACAAATAGTGAAGGGGAAAAAAAATCTTGCTATGGAGAGTGCCCAGTTGGAACCAAAGAGTATAAATTTGTAGTGATTCTCATTGGTTTATTTGTATGATTCCCTTCAAATCTATAGCTATAAAACTCTATAACTGCATGAATAATTGAAAAAGAAGTAATTGGTAGGAATAATTCAAGGTTAGTGTTTTGTTAAGGTATTAATATTGAGATGGAAAAAGAAGATTCAAGTAAAATGGTAGAGGTGAAATATTATGTGTAAGTTTGAAAGTGGGATGGGAGAAAAGTGAGTTTAGACCAGGGATGATGGCCTAGGAGAGGACTTAAGATTGTACTGGTAGTTTCAGTAAAGATAATGGAAAAGTTTTAGAAGATTAAGGACAGGCAGAGTTCAAAAAAGAGCAGATTATGATTTGAAAAAAGGATTTAGGAGCTTTTACTTTTTAAAGTAGAACACTTGTGAATGATGGCTAGATTGAGAATAAAAATACCAGCTAGCATTTATACAGTGCTTACTATTTGCCAGGTGCTGCATTAAGTGCTTTACAAACATCACATTTGATTCTCACAACAACCTGGCAAGGTAGAAGTTTTTATTATCTCCATTTTATAGCTGAGGAAACCACAACAAGCAGAGATTAAAAGATTTGCTGAAAGTTGCACATTTAGTAAGAGTCTGAGGCTGAATTTGAACTTAGGTATGGCTGATTCCAGGCCAAGGACTCTGTGCCACCTAGCTATCTCATGAGAATTCAGTCATTCATGTGTGTAGCTGAGGTGGAGGGAAGAAGTCTGTTGTGGGCATTGAGGAGGCTAAAGAATTAACCATTTAGGTTATTTGAGGGGCCATCACATATATTATCAAATTCCCTAGCACAAGGGCAGGAGTTGAGATAGACTTAAGCTGAGGTAGACTGTGAACTAGAGAAATAATAACCTAGGGCCAATAGTTAATATCTACTTGAATCTTGATTGGATGATAAATATGACTGAGTGAATGTTAAAGCAAGAGTATGGTACTGAAGGTAGAGAGGGAAAATGAAAGTGGGAGAAAGGACCATTACATACATACTTTACATATATATATGTTATATATACATATATATGCATATACACATACACATACATAGTGAGAGATGTATGTGTATATATATACACACACATACACGTGTGTATATATGCATACACACATACATATAGATATATGGAGCATATTTTTATATTTTTTAAAGGGTCACATGTGGGTACCTCAAAATATCTTTTGTTTTCTTTTCTAATAATGGAATCTATCCTTTCAATCTGTTTAATTTTTTTCCCCCTAACCTCTTCACGTCTCAGTTGGCTAAGGTCACTGACAATGAAGTTGCCTACCATGTATCTGGAAGGTTATCTAGCAAACTGGAGTGCTTTATCATTGATCATTCTTGTTAACGACTTTTGAAATCTGGACCCATCACTAATTTTTGACAAATTGTACAATATTCTATTCATCAGATTATGTTTCAAGTACAGGTGGCACAAGGACAAACTCAAGGAGAATCCACTGAATACCTTTAGCAAAGTGGGTCATCCTCCTTATTTCACAGTTTGCGAATTCATAAGAATGTGTCTTATAAACACTTCCTATATACATAGGAGCAAAGAACTTCCGTTTGAAATAGGAAATAACTCCAGGCATCCCCAAACAGATGCCTTCTTAGCAAAACCTCTAAGCACAGATAGAAGCCCACTGTTAATGGAAATACCTTTTCCATAAAATAATGGAATTACTGTATTGAAAGTAAGCCAGTCAACAAGTATTTATTAAGTAAATATTATATGCCAGTCAATGTGCCAAACACAGGGAATTAAAAAAAAAGGGCAGATAATAGTCCCTGCTCTCAAGGAGCTCACAGTCTGATGGGGGAGACAACTGGAAAACAACAATGTACAAGCAAGTTAATATATGGTATGTGGAATAAATATGAGATAATCTACAGAGGGAAGGAAGACTGGGAGGAGGGACTAGGAAAGACTTCTTTTAGAAAGTAACATTTTTGTTGGATCCCGAAGAAAACCAAGGAGATCTGGAGGTATAGATCGGGAGAGAGAGCATTCCAGTTATAAGAGCAAGCCAGTAAAATGCTTAGAATTATGAAAAACAACAAAGTGGTCATTGTCACTAGAATGCAAAGTATATAGAAGTGAGTAAAAGTATAAAATACTAGAAAGATAGGATGGGGAAAGATTCAAAGCCAAACTGAGGATTTAATTTCTGATTCTGGAGATAGGAGGTAGTCACTGAAGTTTACTGAAAATGTCAGGTGTGCGTGTGTGTGCGTGCGCATGTGTGTGTGTGTGTGCATGTGCGTGTGTGCGTGTGTATGTGTGTGTGTGTATGTGTGTGTGACATAATCAGGGAGACTTTATGAAAGCCTCATGAAAGAAAGAAAAGAACTTCCAGGAGCTATGAGTTACCTGCTTTGACATAGCTCAGTGCTCTAAATTTGAGCCCACTTTCCTTGGGACTCTGTATGTACTTGCGCTTGTGAACTCAGTTTTGGGGATGTTTTGTTCCAACTCTTTTTACTACATCACTTTAGTAAAAGTATCCATTTCTGAAAGGCAATTGTCATACTAATTGGTATCAAATGATATTTATTGTTATTTTAATATTTGAACAGGATTTTTTTATTTTCAAAGTACTTTGAAAGTATCATCCCATTTTACCCTCACAACAACCCTGAAATATAGGTGACAGTATTATCCCAATTTTACAGATGAGAAATAATTGACTTAGTCATAGCCACAGCAAATTTCTGAAGTAGAATGTAAACTTAGGCATTCCTGTCTCCGATTTTCACACTCTATGCGCTGTACTATTGAAAGAAAGCATACTGATTGTGGCCACTCCTGACCTAAAGTTCTAGAAAAATGCTCCAAACCATCATGAGTATCTTTAGATAAGATATGGATAGCATTCCTCTGGAGACCTAAGCTGCCAGTGCTCCCTGGAGTCAGGAGAGTGACCTCAGTGCCTGTTATATCAAACCAATGCAAGGTCATTCAGCTGATGCCCATCTGCTATAACTCTAAAGCTCTTCACCATATTGGCTATACTCCTCTAGATCCTTTCCAGTTGTTAATACTGCTTCTAAATTGTGAAACTCATAATAGGCAATTGAGTAGTACAATGGATTAAGTGTTGGTTCTGGAGATCTCATTTCAAATCTGGCTTCAGACAATTCCTTGCTTTATAAACTTGAGCCAATCAGTCAACTTTTGCTTTCCTTACAAAGAGTTGGAAACCTCAGTTTCTTCAACTTAAAATGGAGATAATAATAACATCTACATTACATTACAGTATTACTATATGGATCAAATGAGATAATATTTGTAAAGCACATAGTATAGTGCCTGTCCTACAGTAGGTACTATATAAGTATTATTATTATTATTTTCTCAGAAAATGTGGTTTGAACAAAGTCAAGTATGAAGGAATTATGATATCCTTGTTCTAGGAGATATAACATTCCTCAATGTCACTCAAGGTTTCATTATTTTTCTTGCCTGAAATATCACACTTAAATCATATTGAATTTCAGATCATTTTCAGACAAAATGAAATGCAGTGAAACATCTTCATCTTTATACCTGCTACATTAATATTAAAAATTAACCCTTTAATTTAAATTAACCATTAATATTAAAAGTTAATTAAATATGTTTAATTTTCCTGTTAAATTTTGTGTTTGATTTTGACCAATGTTTTAGGTTATCAGAGTCCATTTGAACTTGCCTCTGCTATCTACTGTGTTAGTATTGTTCTATAGCAAATGGTGTTATAGCAAGATTGAAATTTACCTTTGTGATTGAAAAATACTTGTACATTTTCCGAAGGATAAACTTCTGAGAAGCAGCAGTATATTAGCTATGCCACCCAGCCTTGTGACTTCTGCAAATTTGTTAAGTATTCCATGTGCACCTTCATCTAAGTAGTTTATAAAAATGTTAAATGGTGCACAACAAACATAGATTTCTGGAGCACTCCCCTGGAGACATTCTCCAAATGAACACTTAAACATTCATAGTGACTCTTTGGGTCCAGTCGTTCAAATATTTACCAATCCACTTAAATATATTATTGTATGGCACTTACCTCTCCATTATTTTCTACTATAATAGCATGAAACAGGCCTTTCCTTCCTCCTAGCCCCAGGCTACCAAGAATCCATCAAGGGCACCAAGAGGCTGGTACAAGAAGGACTGTGGTATGCTTTCTCTGCCAGTCTTGCAGAGAATAGTCCCTTTTCATTTTCTCTATATTGAGCTGGATTTGATGCCTCCATCTGCACCTGCTGTGTGAACAGACATGCTTACTCAAACTTTTCATTTAAGTATGATAAGGGAATAGCCAAACATATTTCTTTAGACAAGATGGAAGACTTCCAAGTCTTAGCCATCTACCCTTCCACTGTCCCCGGATGCTCCAGTCAAACCTTACCACTTACCATTGTACTACATCTTCCACATCAGTACTGGTTGGGTCTCAGCAATTGCATCTATCAGTTCTTTCAGAATCTGAGTTTATGATTTATTTGGGCCAAGAAACTTGAACTAATCAATAACATTTTGGTACCTTATTGATCTTAATTATAAACAATCTAATATTGATATTTGTTCTGCCCTTCTTATTCCAAAAATCATTCTCCTTGACAGAGAAAACAAGAGCAAATTTTTTTAAAAAGTCTGAGACTTTATAATCCCTACCAATGCTTCTATCTTCCTCCTAGAAGCATCATTTGTGTACACACAAAGCACCAGAAGTGGTTATTAGTCATGTTTTAGCAAGTCTTCAAAGGATCTCAGTCATACTGGATTCCTGCCATGGGAAAATATTGAAATTTTGCTTTCTAATCAGGTCAATAAATAGCCTTTTACTCTGTCATCTCCTTTTTCAGTCAAATTCCTTCACCTGTTCTTTTTCCCATATAATCTTTTACTATGAGAACTGGAAATCTCTCATTCACTTTCTCATAGTCTACAAATTTTCTATACATAGTTAATAACTTAGTCATGAACATGCTATGTGGAATTTTTTTTTTTAGCTTTCTATGTCAACAGCAGTCAAGAAAGCATCCTGATTTTTTTAAAAACTAAGAGGATAATTAATGATTGTTTAGAGTACAATAAACATTTTCTTCCCTATAAAACTGCCTTTTCCTAGGATTCTCAATCAATCAAATAAATAATCAATCACCACTAGTTTGTTAATCACCTGGGGATAAAATATTTTTATTCAAAAGAAAAAAAAGAATACTTGACTCAAAGATATTACATTCTATTAGTGGAAAGCAATATTTATAAATTTGCATCTATATGTTCATATGCATACAGCACATAGGCACACACATACATATCATGGACATATGTATTTATATATGCTCAATTGAGGCAGGTATGTGTATATGTGTGTACATATACACACATAAATACATATATAATATATGCACACACATATGGTACATATGTACATATATATGCCCACATATATATATGCACACATATAAATATATATACGTATATATGTACGTATATGTGTGTATGTGTAATGGCAAGTAAAATAGGATCTTTTACTGGTTTTGTTTTACTAAAAGTGCTTCTGATTCAGTAATGTCATTAAGGAGGATCTTTCCCATCCATTGATGGGCCTGCCCATTGTGGGAAGCTTGATTAGGGGAGTTGTTTTATAGGAGGGTCTAAAGAAACTTTTGTTTTTCCTATTGAGACACTGGGTCAGAGGTTTATGCCCTCTTGCTCTAAAAAGTGTATAAATATTATGAGGGTGAGATTTTACACTGGGGCTTACTGACTGGAAGTGTTTCTTTGGCCAGAGAGACTCTGGAAACCACTAAGGAGCCCCCTGGCTAAAACTCAGAAGTTGATGCTTTCCTCTCTCGTAACTGTGTGTGTATGCAATGGTCAGACATTTTGGAAGCATGTCTGTTGACTTTTGATTTCTCTGTATTTTATCTGAAATTTTGATTTGGATTTTCTCTGATCTCTGTGCTTAATTAAAGTGATTGTTAACCCCTTAAAAATTACTTTCCTTTTATGAATGCAGATCTAAGAACTTGTGGTCTGCAGGTCCCCCTGTGTATGTTGGGGTGCTTACTGCTGCAGTATGTGCATAGATAATTTCTATGAGGTATAGGTAAAGGAATAATGCACTCCAAATATAGGGAAGGACCAGAGGGAAGGCATTGGGAGGGGAATGTATAGTGCCATGTAGGAAGAACACAAGGAAGGCCAATTTAACTGTACCATAGAGTTTGGGAAGGGGTATAAGACAGGTAGGGGTCAAACTGGGTAATGCTTCAAAAGTCAAATAGAGGAGTTTAAATTTTATCCTAAGGACAGTAGGAGATTATTGAAGTTTATTAAGTAGTGGAATACTGTGGTAAGATTTGTACTTTAGGAAAATTACTTTAGCATCAGAGTGAAAACTGAGGCAAGGACATCAATTAGGAGGCTATTGTCATGACCAGGTGAGAAATAATGACAGGCAGAACTAGAATGGAATCTACATAAGGAAAGAAAAAAGTATCATGTGTTACAGATATTATGGAGATGAAAATGGTATCATTTAGCAATTGATTGGCTATGTGGAATGAAGGAGGTTGAGGAATGGAGTATAACACTGATATTATGAAACTTGGATACCATATGATTTTCAATAGCATTGACTGAAATAATAAAATTCTGTTTAGGGATTGGTTTTGGAGAAAAAATAAGGGGTTATATTTTGTACATTTTGAGTTTAAAAGGTCTCTGGGAAATCCAGTTTTTCATTGGCAATTGGAAAAAATGAAACTGGAGTTCAAGATCTTAGGTAGACCCTTTTGCAATTTTTTTACTGGATCAGAAATTATATCTCCCTTCAAGAGCTCAAAATGAAACTATGTACTTGGATTTAATGTTGATCTAAAGCAAATGGTGTTAAATAGGCTTGCAATTTACCTTTGTGATTCCAAGTACTTATGCAACTTCTAAAGTATTGGCTTCCAAGAGTGGCTGAAATACTACCAGATCGAACCAGATGAACTGTATCCTTAGGCAGTGAAACAAGTGGCAGAAGTGATTGCTAAGATACCAGCAATGATTTTAGAAAGATCATGCAAAATTGAAAAGGTAACCTAAATGGATGTCAGTGAGCTTGGCTATGATTTCTAAGAACATTACAGAGAGGATAAATAAAGAATGACTAGTGAATATGTAAAGGCAAAGGTGATTACCGAGACTCAGTTCAAGATTATCAAAGATAAATCTTACCAGACTAACATTATTTGCTTTTTTTGCTAGAATGACTTAGTTAGTAAATAAAGGGAATGCTATGGATATTGTTTCCTTAGATTTTTGGAGATCATTTTATAAAGCATCCTGTATTATTCTTGTAGAAAAGATTAAGAGGTGAAGTAGATTATAATGGAACTTGGTGGGCAAGTTTCAATGGAATATCCCTAGGATATATGCTGGAATTGATGGTAGTTTATGCTTTTTTCATTGGCTTGGACAAAGACTTAGATGGCAGGTTATGACACTTGTGGAGACTATATGGCCTTTCTTAGATTATGGTATAGAGAAAATTAGATGGCGTAGTATATAGAGTAATGAACTTTTAAACCAGAGAATCTACACTTGAATTCTCCCACAGAAATTTACAAGTTATATAAAATTGGGCAAGTCCTTTATTCTCTGTCAGAATCAATTTTAATCAGTGTAGAATGTGCAAAATAATAAAAATTACTCTGTAGGTTAATGAGGATTAAATGAAATAATGTTTGTAAGGGTTTTTGCAAACCTAAAAAAAACATTAGTAGTAGTAGTATTGATGAGGGTATTGGTATGGGAAGTGTTGGAGGTGGAAGTGATGAAGGTGATGGTGGAGGAGGTGGTGATGGTACATTCTTTCAAATAAGAGTTGACTTAAATAAAATTTGATGTTCCTTTCAACTTTATAGTTCATTGTATTAATGAGAATCTACAATAATATCACTTGTTTATTAACTTGTCATTGAGGATAGAGAATGGAACTGTGATTTTATCAATATAGGGAAGAGAGGGAAGGGAAAATATTTATTAAACACCTGCTATATGCCAGGCATCATACTAAGAAATTTACAAGTATTATCTCATGTGATCTTCACAACAAGCATGTGAGCTAGGTGATATTATTATATCATCCCATTTTACAGTTGAGGAAATGGAGGAAGACAGAGGTTAAATAACTTTCCCAAGGTCAAAGAAGTAAGTACATGATTGGGTTTGGATCTTCCTGACTTTGGGCCCAGTGCTCTATTTACTGCACCACCTGCTGCCCCCCAGATGATCCAATGCAGGTTGTCACCTATTCTAGTTCATGTGGTTGTTGTTGCTCACCATATTTGTTTTTCATGAATTTTTTTTCTTCATGATGTACATCATCTCCATGCATCATAGAATCTCAGAGCTCATCTAATCCCAACCTTACTTAGAAAGGAATCTTCTCTGCAGCCTTCCACAGAAGTAATCATCTACCTTCTAGTTGAAGACCTCCAGTAAAAGGGGACACACTGCATTCTATGACAACTAATTCTATTTGGACTTTCTCTAGTTAAGCTATTTCCCTTAATATTATGATGGAATTTAATTCTTTACAACTTATACTCATCACTCTTCTGCAATCTACAATCTAGACTTCAAAATGCTTTATGGTAACTCTCTTTTTCTTCTGTAATTATATTTCTTCAGACAAATATTCTCTATTTCATCAAATGCTCATTATACACTATGATTTCAAAGTCCAGCATATCTTATTCACTCAATCTGTTCATGGTCCAGCTTGTCAATGCCATATATAAAATGTGGTACCTAGAACTGAATATAAAACTCCAGACATGATCCAAATCAATTAGAGTACGGTGTTATTATTGATCTTTCAGTTCTGGGTACATATCATTTCTATCTTTGTGCCTCAGCATATTCTTAAGTTCTATGAGTAATAAAAATCATCACATGATGGATTGCTAAATCTTGGGTGATAAGGCCATTTCAGTTTAGTTCTCGAAATCTTAGATGTATTGTCTATTGTAGGATCATATTAATAACCTATTTTTGCAAGTATCACCTATGGGGGCTTATATTTCCCTCATAAAATATTCAAAAGCCCATGATCATTCCATTCCACTTTGTGAAAGAAATCTTACATGAAGCAGAAAAATGGTAAATGTTTCCCAGTTGGTCCCAAAATTTTGTTTAATATGGAAGCTGCAACATAAGGATCAATTTAATCAGAAGTTAATTAAAGCATTGTTTCAGGCCAAGTTTTCACATATACCCTGCAGCTATGTATCCAAAAGAGATGGTGTGGTATAATTAATAGATAATTAGAATTAGAGCCAGGAAATCTGGGCCACAGACATTTACCAGCTGAGCGACCCTGGAAAAGTCACTAAACTACTCTTTGCCTCAGTTTTCCCACCTATAAAAAAGATGTGGTAAAAACTCGATGGTCCCTCAATTTCCTTATAGTTCAAGAGAAATAATCCCATGATTCTCTACTTAATTGATTGTTCTTTGTACCCTCTTTCCTGTGATGAAACGTGTGCTATTTTGATTCTTTTTTTTTTCTTTTCTTTTTCAGTCTACCATGGAAATACTACCCTGTAGCATATCTGGTATCTTAGAGGAGAGTGGGAAAAAGGAATGACATAACAGTGTCTTCCCTTCTTCCTTCTCCTAACGTTTATCCCTCTTCTTTTTCTTTCTTTATCCTCTGCCTTTCTCATTCCTTAGGCTTAAAGTGATAAAATAATCATTTTCACTTATGGCAAAAGGAAGACATTACTCAAAAAGCAAAAGCAATGAAATATTTAAGGCTTTGACATGCTATGCCACCTGATCCTGCTTTAGAGCTACAGTTCATAGAATTTAAAAGCGTTTTATTCTTGAAGAGTCTAAACACTGACTTTTTATATAGTGTTTTTTAACTATAAGGTCTTACTTTGGAGACCTCATCTATTATTTAAAAGCCAATCATTTGCTTAGGGTAATATTTCTTTCTTCTAAACATATGCTGATAGTTTTGAGACTGCTAGCA
The DNA here is from genome assembly GCF_028372415.1 of Notamacropus eugenii. NCBI lineage: Eukaryota > Metazoa > Chordata > Mammalia > Diprotodontia > Macropodidae > Notamacropus > Notamacropus eugenii. Next base: position 257,194,386 of record NC_092875.1, on the reverse strand, counting down.
CTCCCATCAAGGCCAGATCATTGTGACAGAGTTCACTGGGAGGTCACAGAAATGTCCTTGCTTTTTCTTGTCCAATACTAGTTCAGTTTTCCAAAACTATCAACATCAGTCCTTTAGTGTTTATGGAAAGGAATCAGCTGACTGGTACATTTAGTTTCAGTTTGGTTTTAGATTCTGCTATTTTCTAACATAAATCATCACTTTTCAGTGGCCTGTTGATTTTTGCCAACTCAAAATTATGTGGCTTCCTGAAGTAATATACATTCAGAATGTGAACCAACAGTGAGGTACTTTGTTCATATTTATCAATTTTTTTTCTGCTATTTCTATTTCGAATAATGGAACCATCATACTTATCAGCGATCACTGCAAGAAATTATTTGAAAATATCATAAATTATAGGGACAAAATGATGTATTTTGTTTTTTATCAGATGTCATAGATAATACTATTAGAATAAAACCTATAATTAAAATATCAATCTTATTATAAAAACAATGCTACAAACAGCATTATCAATTCATTGCTGAAAAATATGATATGATCCTTGATAAGTAAATATAAATGACTCTTAAAATAAATTTGATTTAATTATTACAAACTCTGTTCCAAAGTGAGGTAGGGTGAAATAAATAAGAACTACCACTGTCTATGATTCATTTGAAATCTCCACTTAGAGTTAGTGTGAAGCATCCTTATGTAAATCTATGTGAGTGGGAATACCCTAGTTCTGACATCTTGCTGGATTTTAATGGTAATTATAGGCATGATTAACAGCCAAAAATTATTTAAGTCTCAGTCCATCAAGTATCTCTTTGTTACTGCAACAATTGGATAAATCCAAATGCTAATATCTTGATACTTCACAATGCTCCAGGGAAATAGAAACAAATATGCACAAATTCTCACTTATGTTGGTAATATTTTAAATAGGATACTGATGATGGCAACAGAGAAGGAAAAGTGACATAGGGATAAAACAGAAGTCTGAGTCATAATGAAATACAGGAAATTTAAATAATTCATGGCATTCTTTTCTTATTTTATTTACTAGTTTTATTGATATTGGGTAAGAAGTTGGACCAAATGGGAATCCGATTAAAGGGACTAACATGGTAAGTGGGCAAAATGAAGACATTAGCTCTGAATATATTTCTGCTGCAAATTGATGAAAAATTATTATATGAATAAGGGAAAAGGAGTTGCCAAATTTCCTTAGCCAGTAAATGGTGAAGTTCTTACAAGGAGATGATATGGTAATTGAAGAGTGAATCAGTTTTGAATGCAAGTTCATTTGCAAAATACAAAAAGGCAAACGAGTGAAGACTACTTCGGAACTTGAAGTAAGATTCCTAGGCAGGGTTGCTTAGTCAGCAGATTTTTACTTGCAAGTATATGAGGTGTATGCAGAAAGTATGAGTATAATCAATTAGTACTTTCCTTCTATAATATTTATTTTGCACAGGAAACCCATAAATCAACAGGACTCCCTAATCGATTCCTTTTGACTACTAGGTTTTTTTGCTACTTCATTTTTTGTGAGCTATTCCCCTTGATCTTAACTCCATAAACATCATGGTTCCCCCAGGATGAGCTCATCACCTTGGAGACTGATTCAGATTTGAAACAACACCTTAGCAACCTCACTCCCCTCACGCCTCTGAATGGAGGGATAAAGGACAGAGAAAGGAATTCCTTCCAAGCCCTGCCTTTGCAGAAGACTCAGAATTCTCCAGGGAACTTCATTTTCCATCAACTTCTCTGTTTGGTTTCAGCTCCATAAACATGGCTCTCTTCCTTTTTCACTTTTCTGCCCAACCTCCATTTTAGCTTCCTTTTATATATTGTCTTCAACTAATTCGTTGTAAGCTCCTTGAAGGCAGGCACGGTCATTATTTTCTTATTTGTATCCTGAGTGTTTAACACAGTGCTTGGCACATAATGGGTACTTAAATGTTTATTGGTTAAAAGTTTTGTGATTGTAATGTAACTTGACTATCAGGATAAAGAAATATGTCAAACCTTTGAGTTTGACCTTATGGTTATTCACCATCTTGTGGCTTTCCATTATTATGTAAAAGGCAAGATGTAACACCCTAAATCCATTAGATTCCACATCAAGATTATAATCGATGTTGTCTCTTATAAAGTAGTTGAGAAGAAAACAAATATGTGGAGATAAACATTTGTAGATGATACCAGGGACAAGACAACATAGTTGAAATGAGACATCATCTATCACTTATAAAAATGATCCCATCCTGTCAATAGAAATAATAAAACAACCACATTTGAATTGTCTTACATCTATTTATACATGATATGATTAAAATGGCTTTTAATATGTTGTTGGAAAGAAAGAATGACTGGACTGAATCTCATCACACAGAAAAAGCTTTTGTTAGGGGCAACACAATTTTGAAAGTTCAGAAGGATCAATTCTCAAGACAACTCAAAGATCAAAAAATTCCTAAGGAATGTGAAAGAGTTCTTTAAATTTACGTTTATAGCTAATGTGTGCAGTTCCTTAAAGGTCTTAAGATATCATTTCATAGACCATTGTTACCTACATTCCTGCTTGATCCTGTATTAGACTGTAATTTTCAGGAGAAAAAAATTGCACTGCCACTCATATGCTATAGTTGTGTAATAAATGTTTGTTCAACAAATATTTATATAATTTTAGCATTATGTTAATATTATCAGTTCTTACAAACAACTTTATAAGGTGTGAAGAGATAACAAAGAGGGTAACAAAGTACAAACCTTTCTCTATTTTCATTGACAACTTTATCACTTTATCACCGCTGTTTCTATCATATGCTTGGTAATGTTCTACAACTTCACCAGTTAGATTGGAGGAAAATAAAATGATTTGGAGGTTCTTATCAACATTCCCTCCCCTCCACTCCGATGAAAAAAATAGTGTTGACTGAGAATTAAAAACTATAAAGTACAAACAAGCAAAAATAGCATAAAATGGTTACATTCATTTGTTGTTGTCATTACTGTTGTTTAGACACAAGGCCACTGGAGATCAACAACTGTTCTGACTTTGTAGTCTAATTAAATCACCTGGAGGAACTGAAGGGTGATAACTCTTATTGGATTATATAGCCCTTGTGTATTAGAATATGGATTTAAAGCCCAAAGCATCTTGGAGGTTGTCTCTCAATCCCACATATACTGTGTTCTCACTGAAGTTTTCTCAGTTGAAGATGGTGTTACAATATCAGTTTTCCTGCCCATAATCTGTTCTGATATTGATCTCCATCTATTTGGAAAATGAACAATTGATAAATGGTGAACACGCTAACAGTTACTGAGTTTTATATTGAATGAAACACACATATCCATCAATACACAAAAGTTGTAAAAGTTTGCAATGATTCTCTTACTAGTGTGATGTAATAAGCTCATCTTTGCTATAAATTTTACCACACTCATATATCTGTATTACTTCTTATGAAAGGTAACTCTGTATTACTCCTTATGAAAATCATGCCTATATGAAACCCTTTTGCCTTTATTTTTCATCTTGTTTTGCTTTCATTCTTATCAAGACAGGCTCCTTTTATCTTTCATAGTCTCCTGAATTATTCCCTTTGGCACTAGGCACTACCCTTGCATGATTCCTAATCCTGAGACAGCAAAAAAGTCATCATTATGACTGGATCCTCTGAGGTTATATGTCCTGATTCCTAGTGATTGTTATAGCAAAAGAATATTGTCATCATACTACCTTTAAACAATTTCATAGTGGTCTCCTGCATTTTATTTCTCATCTGTAAGAAGGAAGAAACCCAGTCTTCAGAAGAAGGAGCCTTTGAAAACTGAACAGTTTGCAATGGAACACAAATCAGTATGAAGCACTGGGCTAAAACAACAACAAAAGTATTTTTTTCCTTTTGAGATGTAAGCTATTTTTTGAGCCACGATATTTCAGGCTTGCTATGAGAACATTGGTTCTGGAATGTTTCTGAGAAGTTATTTTCATACCAGCCTGGATTCTAATTTATAGGTATATACTGTAACCAGGCAATATTATTTATGTTCCAGTTTAAGAACTACTCTCTTAAAAAAAAAACAAACAAAAAGGAAGGGGAAAAATTTTTCAGTCAAGTATTACAATTGAAAATGTTAAAGTTTGTATTTCAACAGAGTATGGGTAGGAAGCATGGCAGAGTAGAAAATCTTGAATTCAGAAAATTTGGATGTGTTTGCTAATTGACTGTGTGACTTTGGAAGGAAAGAAAAAAAATGACATTTATTAAATACCTACTATATGCTGGATACCATATGCTAAACACTTTATAAATAAGTATTTATAAATACTTATTTATAAAGTGTTTAGCATATGGTATCCAGCATATAGTAGGTGTGAGGTAAGTCCTATTATCCCCTTTTTAGAGTTGAGGAAACTGAGGCAAACAAAGGTTAAGTGACTCAGTCAAGATCGCATAGCTAGTAAGTGTCTGAGGCCAGATTTAAACTCGTCTTCATGAGTCCCGGCTTGGCACTCTGTCTACTGCAAATAATGTAACTTTCTGAGCCTCAGATTCCATATTGTTAGAACTGCTCTACTTATTTCACATGATAACTATGAGTACCAAAAAAAAAAAAAAAAAAAAAAAGGGCTTTGTAAACTGAAAGAAAACATTAAAATGTCATAAGTTTTTTAAGTGGAATTTATTAAAGGTAGCATGTTAGCACAGGTGACTTCTAAGTGTTTTGCTTAAACTCCCTTTTCCTTTTTGCCCTTCCAATCAAATAGCCAAACACTAATAAGAATTCATTAATTATCTACTCTGTGCCAGACACTCTTCTGAGCACTGAGAATACCAAGATATAAAGGAAAAAGAGATCAAAACTCTATGGAAGTGACAGTCCATACACATTCATGTATATACAAAATACGTACACAGTAAATTCAAAGTAACTGTGGAGGACAGTGATTACCCTGATAGCTGGGGTGGATACGAAAGAGCTCATGGAGGAAGAAATATTTAAGATGGATTTAGAAGGAAATTACTAGTATGGGCAGGGGCAGCTAGATGGCTCTGTGGATAATGTGCTGGGCCTGAAGTCAGAAAGATCTTAGTTCAAATCCATCCGTAGACATTTACTAGCTGTATGGCCCTGAGCAAGTCAATTAAACTCTGTCAACCTAAGTTTCCTAGTATTGAAAATGAACTCAAGAAGGAAATGGCAAACTGCTCCAGAATCTATGTCAAGAAAACACCAAATAGGGTCAGAAAGAGTTGGATACAAGAACAAGAACAAAGTGAATGAGGTCTATTCTTATCCAAACAACTTTGAAAAACTTAATAATTGATCAATGCAATGATCAACCTCAATTGCAAAGGCTTATCACAAATCTTATTACCCACCTCCTGACAGGTGATGGGCTCAAGATGGAAAGATAGGAATTTTTTCGATATAGACAACATAGTAATTTGTATTGATGAGCTGCATATTTATTACCATTGTTCATTTTTTTCTTTTCTTCGGGACGGCATAGGAGTGGGAGAAATTACATTCCTCACTTTTCACCTGGATGCTACTTACGTGATTTCTGCAGCATGCCCCTGGAAGCTAATTTTTGGGAGAACAATATCCTATCTGTCTTGATCATCCCCTGTCTGTGCAATAGGCATTTAATAAATGTTAATTGATGATAAATGATTGACAATTCAAATTAAAATTTTAAATATGAGTTAATAATAGATCTGTATATGTATAAAGTTCCAGGTAGAAGGTTTGGGAACTAAAATAGCTGTGTAACCCTTATACTAAAACCCATTTGTATAGATTTCTTTCCTTATTAGTGAAGATGAAGATCCTGTTTAAGTAAAGGGTGAGAAAGAGTTGATGAGAAGAGAGAGAACTCTAGCCTTTGCCAGTCTCCCTTCAGGACTCTTCAGGGCCTGATATAATCGAGGGTTAGAGTCAAGTGCTCCCATTGAAACTCTCCAATCATCAAATCTTCTTTGAGCAGAGTCTTTTTTTAATTTAATTTTTTGTTTTCAGTTTTCTACAATCACTTCCATAAGTTTGACATTTTCTGCCCCTTCTTTCCTTCTCACTTCCTGAGATAGCATGCAATCTTATATGGGTTCTACATGTACATTCTTATTAACCACATTTTCACTTTAGTCATGTTGTACAGACGAACAAAAATATTTATAGCAGCTCTCTTTGTGGTGGCCAAGAAGTGAAAATCAAAGGGATGCCCATCAATTGGGGAATGGCTGCACAAGCTGTATTTTATGAATGTAATGGAATACTATTCTGCTGTAAGAAATGATGCATAGGAGGACTTCAGAGAGGCCTGGAAGGGCTTATATGAACTGATGCTGAGCATAGAGTCTTTTCAGATGCTTCTGTCTCCCAGCTTTGAAAGAGAAGATGGACAAGGCAACCTCATTTCAGATTTCTGAAGGAAAAGATTCTGGGAAGATATGAAAGGAGTAGGCAGTCTCCTTTATGTTGCTTTTATTAGCTTGCTATTCTAAAGACTATGGGAAGTTTCCCCTTTGGCAAGATCCAGGATTCTCTTGGTTGAACTGAGTTATCTTGCTCCCAGTGTCAGAACTCCTTTACTCTCTATCACTTGGTATTCATTTACCTATGTGTATATGTTCTCTGATTTCTGTTTTGCTATGATTTCCATAAATGGAATTTTTTTGCTATGTGTGTTCTTTGTGAAATTGATATTTGGTAGGAAAAATGTCAAACCTTGGATATAGAACTTGGGGACCCCTTTCCCCCCAGAAAGGACCAAATGATCAGAAGTTATATCATACCCAATCATGCTTCTTAGAAAAACAATGTTTAAGGAAGCAGATGGATATAATCCGAGCATGTTATCTCTACTTTCTGAGCAAAACAGATAAGCTTCTGGACCCACCTTCTTCCTTTTATTCCTGGCAGGAATGAGAGTCTCCCTTGGAGAAGGGTGGGAGGAGAGGACAAGAGATGTGGATTCTGTCTGCCATCAAACCAATGGCAGCTCATCTCTACATGTAGGTTTCACTACATGTATGGGGCCTACTTCGTTGCAGCTTTATGACTTAAGGCCAATTTCAACCTTTCTCATATGACTGTATCTTTCTGTCCTCCCCTATCTGTCTGCCTTTCCTTCTATCTGTCTATCTATGTATCTATGTATGTATATATGTATCTATCTATCTATCTTTCTATCATCTATCTATCTTTTCCATTACTTGAGTATGTCTTTTAGATATCCTTTAGAAATATCTGATCCAAAGTAATTTTTTCTTCCCAAATTGACTCCTTCATTTCTTATAATAGAATATTTTTCTTTGTGCAAAAGTTTCTTTTAATTTCATTTGATTTATGTAATATTTTCTCATAATTATCTCTATAATTCAATTAAAAATTAATCTCCTCTCCATAGTTGTGGAAAATATATAGTTTGCTTTCCTTTTAATTTTTATGGTGCTATCTTTAAAACATGTCATACAAATTTTAAATTTATTGAGGAATTTGGTGTAATGTATTTGTCTAAGCTTAATTTCTAACAGACTACTTTCTGGTTTTCCCAGTACTTTTAATCAAATAGGATTAATCAAATAGGAGATTTATATTCTGGTATTTAAGAAATACTGGATTATTGAACTTCATTATTTCTGATTCTGCCTTGTCTAATCTGCTCCACTGATGCTCTTTTAACCAATAACATGATTTTGACTATTGTTGTTTTGTAAATATGATTTGATGTCTAGAAGAGCTATTTCTCCTTTATTCCTAACTTTCCCCTCATTATTTCCCTTAATATTTTGTCCCTCTTATTCCTCTAAGATAAATTTTATTATTTTATCTAGCTATATCCTGCTGGTGTTTTAATTGACATAGTATTAAATCTGAAAATTAATTCGATAGTATTGCAATTTTTATTATGTTGGCATGGCCTCGTTGCTAGCACTGAATATTTCTCCAGTTATTTAAGCTGTCCTTTGTTTATTTAATAAGCATTTTGTAATTAAATCTATATAACTATTTTTTTCTTTGGCATACTGATGCCTGAATGTTTTGTGCCTTTTGGAGTTACACTGAATTTTACTTTTATCTTAAAATTTAAAAAAATTATACAAATATATGGAAAAGACAGTCTCTCTGTAGATATCCCAACAAAGGTTGAAGAACACCAGAGAAAATAGTGATTGGTAAAACTAAGGTAAAACCACAAAGTATCATCTTTCTAGGCCAAGATCATAAATCGCTTGCATAGGAAAATGACCAGACCAAAGGATAGTGGGTCAGGATCACAGATGCAGCGTATGGGCTCTGAACATGGCCATGGCTCTCTCAGTTCATCCTACAAACAGAATTCCCCCTCAAACTCTCTGCTTAAAATAGGCACAATAAGGCAGTGACTGTGCTTTTTCTCTGGCCCCAGAGTGGAATTGAGAACTTGGGCCCAGAGCACAGCTAAGCCAGAAATGCTATTACTCTGACTGCAATTCAGGGTTCATCATCCCTTCTCCCCACAAGCTTTGAACTGGATTGGGCAGTTTTGAAAATGCTGAGCCTATTATAATAATACTAAAGTAATTTTTTAGATTTAATCCTATATCAATTAAAATATCGGAGGGGTCTATTACTGATAGGCATGGAAAGGCACTGAAGCCAGCAACAGTGTGCTAGAGCTACATCCAGGGGCACTGTGCTATTTAGATCCAAACTAGGATCTGTATTTCAGAAAATCTAGGATGGCACTGATCAGACTGTGTAATGTCTGCTGAAAGTCGATGACTCACTGGCCCTACCCATCCTTGTGATCTTTGAAAATCATAGCATTTAATACTCAGAGAATGTAGCTTTAGAACTCCAGATCAGGCTCATGTAAAATCATAAGTAACTCATCAGAAGGTCATGGAGTCTAGACCTAAAACCAAATATTCTTCTGTGAAGAGAAGGTGAATAAATGAGTAAAGATAAAGAACTATTTTGATGCTAGGAATGCCTAATATCCATACCTAGAAAAAACCCGCACTCCAAAACACCTATGAGCAACAATTCAAAGAAAAAGACAGTTTGGCCACAAGATCAATATATTTCCTAGAAGAAATAAAGCTAGAATTTAAAAGAGAATAAAAGTTAAATTATCAATTAAATGAGAGAATTAGAAAGGAAATTGCTGTTTCTGAGGAGTGACTTAAAGAGTTAACAACTAAGATCTTTATAAGAGGGACAAACTTTTCTGAAGTGACAAATTCCTTGTAAATTGAAATTACTTTTTTTGAGGAATGACTTAGAGAGAATTAATAACTTAGATTTTTATAAGAGGGACAAAATCTTGATGAAGTGATGAATTCCTTGAAATAAGAAAGAACTGGATAGAAGTTAATGATTCCATGACACAACAAGAAATATTTTTAAAAATGACTAAAAAAATTTTTTTAAGTAGATGGAAATATGTTTGTGCATTAAAAAATTACTTGGTAAACACAAGCAGGAGAGAAAATTTAAGAATCATCCTAGTATGAGAAATCTGTTACTACAATAACTGACTTGAAACATTTCAAGAAATCTCTTAAGAAAATTACTTAAATATATTCAAACAAGAAGGCAAGAAGAAAGTACAATTTTCTGTCTATCCTATTTTTCCTTTAATTATACACACTCATGTGTATGTATGTTTATATATGTATGTACGCATATATGTGTGTACATATGCATGTATACATGTGGTTTATGTGTATGTATATATGTGTGTGTGTATGTGTGTGTGTGTATACACATATTTCTTCTGTTGCCTCCTTGTATGCCTCATGGAATTAAAACTTCAAAAATGCCACGTTGTATTTCCCTCTTCTATACTATTTCTGTTATTGCCTTTGTAGTATTTATCTTGCCCTCTTTTTCTGTTGTACTTTCTTCTACGAAGTATAATTTCATGAAGGAAATAAGAAGGAAAGAAGCATCGTCCCCTGTTAGAAATTTCCCTGTGTCTCAAACCAGGCATTACAGCCCTCTATCTCCTTGATGGGTTTGTGCCCTTCTACTCCTTTGTATTCCAAGTGTACCAATAACTCTGATGATAACTTCCTTTCTTCTGAGGTAAAATATCAGTGGAGGAACAAAACTCAATCACAAATTTCTCTATGAATACCAAATCCCAGCAGATCAGACACATTATAAAGTCCTTATTATTCATTAAAGAATACATCTTTTTCCTTATGATAGTGATCTTCAGTTGGACCCTCTTCCCACACTGAGTCAAGATCTCCCCTATTCTTTGCTCCTATTTCAATCCATCTCTCTCCTTCCTCTTTCAATCAGTCTCCCATGGCCCCTAATTTTGCTGAGCAACTACATGAGTTATCTTATTCCTCATTGTCTACTCATGGAATTAATTAGGGTACATCATACATTCCCTTGTATTCTGTCTTCCCTCATACCTTCTTGTATTTTATCTTCTCCCCCTTGATCATTTTTTAGAAGAAATCTTTAATATATTCTTTTTGTTATTTTTATTTTTATTTTTTTTATCCACTAGGTATTTTTCTTTTTGTTTGTTTGTTTTTTGTTTGTTTGCAGAAAATGTCATTTGAGGTTACAGATTAAGCTCCTTTGTTTTTTATGCAATTTTTAACGGAAAATTCACAGTTTGTACATGCAAAATAAGTGGATAATTAAATTTGCTAAACAAAAAAGGTTCTTTTTGTTGCATGATCATTATATTACCTGTGGTTTAACTCTAAGTAACATTTATTCATTTTAGAACAAATGAAAGGTTAACAGTTCTCTACTAGGAACTGATTTGCTTTTTTTCCATCCTTGTTTTCACTAGGTCTGTAGGAAGAAGGATGACATTACAGAAGTGTGCATTTGCTAATTTCCAATGGTTGGAAATTAGTTCATATGTAATTTTTGCAGTATTTTCTAGTGTGATATGACTTAAAGCATAGATGAAGCACATACTTTTGATACGTAGGGCTCACAATGGAAATACAATTTTGGTGAAATAGCTCCTTAGTTGTTATGCAATTCAAAATTTTGCCTTCTTGTGCATATATAGTTCTCCTTGACCATAGAATTTTAAACATATGTATTTATCTAATTTGTATGTTTATGCATTTATGTCATTTCATCTCCAAAACTTGCTGAACAGAAATATCCTAATTAAAATATCCTAACCTCCTTCTCTTCGCTGGATCTTACTTGTGCACAGCACACATGACTCTCTTTTTAATCCATTTTTATGAACATACATATTTATTGTGGGCTCTTTCGGCAAGTGAAAGTAAGCAGGTGTCCTTGGATAATTGCTAATCCTTCAATGTTTATAATCAAACCCTTCAGCAATTCATTTGTATTAACAATATACTTAAATGGTAAACCATACTGACTTCAGAAAGCAGTTTTACTAATCAATAATAAAAGACTGAACAAAATACAAAAAGAACCTTTCATAATAGTTATAGTTAGTTTGACAAGTAGTTCAGACTCATTCTTCTTTGTATATAACCATAGTAAGTAATAACCAACCTGAACAAATCTGTGGCATCCCCTTCTGAATTCCCAAGCTTCTGACCAACAGGATTTTAAAAACTGTAAGTATTAATTCTCATATAGTCAAGAATTAGTGGATAAATCAAATTGATTCAGGAGATAATCATATCAGTTTTTGTGAATATCTCCATTGTGGAACTTGCCTGATCTACATAATCTGTGGTAAAAAAGGCCCAGTAGTCTTGAGATCACCATGACATTCTCCTCTTAAAGATGATATATGTAGCTTATAGAATTTATGCATGTAAAACATTGCTACAACATTAAGCTATGGAAAAATACTGACAATACTATTTAAGATGAATACTTCTGTATGTATAAAAATCATATTTTACCAACTACCAGTTTATCATTCTCTCCCTACCCCTGTTTACCTCAAAAAATCCATTATATGTACTTAAACTTCACATGCAAATTGGCCATCTTCAGTTGTCCACCAAGATTAAGGTTTAAGTATTCCATTTTCAGAGCAGTACTATGTAGTATATCTCCCCTCCCTGGCAGTACACCTTCCCTCCTTGGGAGCATTCTTTTCCTATGGGACAAATCATTCCTACTTGAATGGACCACTTGAATGGAATCATGCCCCCTATACTTCCCAATACAGTGCCACCCTTAGGTGAGTTTTAATATATGTTAATGTGTGTATGTATTACTCATATTGAATTCCCCTTCTCTCCTTTTCTATTCTCCCTCCTCTCCCACTCTTCTCTATTATTTGTCAATGAAATTTGAGTATTAAACAGGTATCCATTTTTATGACATTATTTATAGCAATTGAACTTATGTAAATTTCTTCTTGAAGTAAAAGTTCTCATAGAAGAAGGCTTTGGGGTCTAATTTGGGTTTAAGTATATAAAAGAATTATGAGAGTTTCAAATAGGCCACATGATGTTAAGACAGAAACTTAATCATTTAAGCTGTAGCATCACTAGCCAAATGAAATGGAAAATTATGCAGATAACTCAGGCCTGAAATAGCCAGGAAACTGATACCAAAGGAATGAGGAGAGTTTCTTGGAATTTTCATGAATTAATTGATAAGCTAAATTACCTTTACATATTTTGTCTGATGCAAAGACAATAAATTCTGATCAAAAAAGTAATCACTAGTCAGATATTCCATTGACTAAATTTTTAAGATTTATATCAAAAAAATACATTTAATAATAAAACTTTACTGACCATAATTTAACCTTTTGTTGATGATTTATAAGATTCTTCTGGATTTTGCATACGTATTTAGTTGATCTTTATGTACATTAATTATCTTGTTTTCCTGTAAATGGTCCCAAGAACCAACTAATATAAGTTTCCAGTTGATATACTGTATTCCCACAAAGATCCTTCAGACTAGTTTCCTCTTGTTTATTCTTTTCTTTCAAGAGAGATAATTATAGTTACTGGAGTTTGTTTTTTTATGAATTGAGTTAGACAAAAGTCTATCCCTATAGCAAAATCAACATTGTATTGCATTGTATTCTATAATTATTTGTTTAATTTGTCTTAATTTAACTTAACGCAGGGTATCCCAAAAATCTTACTGTATTTTTAATTCTAGTAAAGCTTTGAACTAGGACACCATGCATTTGTTAAGTAAATGATACTCTATTAAGCACTGATGACACAAAGATAAAAAAAAGATAAGGCCATTTCCTATAAATAATGTATACTGTAGTTGTAGAGATAAGATATGCTCTTCTTCCTCCAACTAAATAATTTCAAAATAATCATAAATGTAAGAATAAAAATTTACATTTTAGAACACTTTTAGGACTGTTGAACGCATTTCTCATAACATACCAGGAGGGAAGGAGGACCAAGAAGATAGAGTGTGATGGAAGCCATGAAAAGAGAGAGGACTAAGAAGATTAGCAGACAGTATTTAACTGACATATGTTATGAGTTTAATGACTAAGAAAAGGCATTTAGAATTGTTGACCATTGAGAATAGCTTTAGTAAAATTTAGAAAACCAGATTATAACGGACGAAAATGAGTCAGTGTTGAATACAAGCAGGCATGTACTATACATTACTCTTTTTAGAAATCCACATATGAAGATAAGAAAGAAAAAAAATCAGTCTTTTTTAACTTGGCTTAAGATATATCTGAGTAGGTTGGTAGGTGAAGGAAACGGGACCATTGCATGGTTGAACTACTGACCATGAAGACAAGAGTGAATTGGGGGAAAAACGAATTTATAATAGAAGAAATAGACTGGGGCAAAAGTTGGAGGACAAAGAGCAGCATATGGGTGCTGTGAATTATGTGCTACTATATGGATATCTACTGATTAAACCATGCTTCCCCACTATTCTTGCCATTCTTTATTAAATGAGAAAAAGGGAAAGAAGCGTTTCCTTTCAAGTCAAAGAAATTTCAGTCAAAATTCAATTGTTAAACCTTGGTATTACTGGACATATGACAATTGGGGAGCACGTGTAACAACATCTCATTCACCTTGTAATTATGCCTTTTAAGAGGGACCCCTCCTTACATGAGTCTTTATTTGGAGATATCTTCATTAGGGGATGTGAAGGCTTTGCTTGGGATGCTCAGAGCTGCTCCACCTATTGTTCAGTTCATCCTTTTCCTGATACCCATCTTCTTTCGCCTGTAGGGCCTGTCATGTTTGAACATTACCCTCTCATTTGCTAGTCATTTGAAAAAGATCCTTTCATTAATTCTAATGGAACCATTTCGTGAGTGATTGCTTTTCTTATTACCACTCTGTATTGGGTTATTATTTTTTTCTCACTGAAAGAATGCTTCTAGGTGTGTGTGCGTGTGTGTGTGTGATTAATTCCTGTTTCTTGTTATTTAAATCTTTATTCTGCATAGGAAAAAATAAACATTAGTCAAATTGCCACAAGACATTATTTGCACTGAACCGCAAGTGCTTTTACACTTCCCTGACTTCTGGGCTATGGTGGCTACATTGCTGAGTGACCTGACTCTTAAATGGTGATATAATATTAATCATTATGAGAGGCAAAACCTGCAAAGTCATAAATTGAAGATAAGTCTGTTTGGGGGGCAATTTACTATTCAGGCTTTGTGTTCACACTGTGAATAATTTTTATTGCATGCTGAGACAATAACACATTTATAATGTGGGGCCAAAATGAGCTCAACTTCATTATCTGGGGCAGCAATTCATGACCAGCCATAGAATTAGCCTCATGGAGTAGAAATAATTTTACCACAAGGTGGGAGTTGGAAGAAGAGCCAAGTAATTCCATCAGGTTTTTGGCCCCTACTGTTGGAAATGATTTGTCAACTTTGTTTAAAATTACTCCAGATGTGCTACTAGGTCTTTATGTGATTAATAGACAATGGATCCCAGTGGAGCAGTGATTTCAGGGTGTAAGAGGCTTTGATGTGGAACAGCATTAAGAGCTATATAAATAGCAAAACAAACAAAACAAGTAATCACCGTTCAGAACTTTCTGTCTTGTCAAACTTTTAATGGAATCACTTTTTTTTTTTAACTGATTGTAGGTTAAGTATTTACAGACAAATTCTGGTTTGAAAATATATTTTTCTTTGCGAGCTGAAGGTTTAGATTCCTCCAACTCTGAACTCAATTCTGAGGGCTATTTGTCCTGTAGATAGAGGCACATCCGCCTCTTCTAGTGGATAAACCTCTTATTACCTCAGTCAGCATCTTCTCTGTGTGCACTAAATACAAGACCAGTTTTAAAAACTGAGTTCACCTAGGTTTCTCAGTAGTTTTCATGGAAGAAATAATCAAACAATAACTGCTTTCCAGACAATTTGTCTCCAAACCAATGCAAATAAGAAACTGGTAATCGTTCAGACATGAATGAAAAAACTGTTTCAGTGTTCAGTAGTAGCAAAGGAAATGTATAGTAAATAATTGTATAATATTTTTTCTCCTGCTGAAACTAAGTGGACTAGTTAAGTTGCACATTAACATTTTAACTGTTTGAACACTACAATTATGTTGAAAGATTATCAACCATGCATGTTAAAATAATATACGATTATGAAATTAAATCATTTTGAAAATTAATTCTTGCTCTATTTGTTGTTGTTGTGGAAACCTATTATGTTATTGGAAGGAATTCCCATAATTTCAATGATTTCTGTATAGACTATCTATCTAAAGTCTCTCCAATATTTTCTCCTGCACCTCCACTTAGATATTCTTATTTCAAAATTCAGTCTCTTAGAAAAGATCATTTTTATAATAATTCAACATACATTTATTGAACAACTAATGTAAGGTAAGTGATTGTGCCAGGCTCTGGAAAATGAAACAAAATTTAGAAACGATGGAGTCCTTGACCTTGTGAACCTTACAGTTGAAGTAGTACAAATGACTAAGGCATCTGCAAACAAAGTACTATGCGCATGCATAGAGGTGACATCCTATTTTATGCAGATTGTTTAATTTAAAACAGACATGTCATTCAATTGGATTCAATAGTAGAGCTCCCTTGAAAGAGATGAGTCAATAAAATTGCATAGTTCTAAATAGAATTACGTTTATTGGTTAAAATGACATTAGAATAAATCATATATTAAGGGAAAACGATTTTAATTAGGAGGTTCAAGGAAGGAGTACTGACATTTCACATATATTAACATATTACACATATTCTACATTGACCATTCAGTTCGGCACTAAAAATAATAATAGTGCTTACTTCATAGTTTTGTGAGGATCAAATGAGTCAATCTATATAACGTTTTGCAAATCTTAAAGTGCTATATACATACTAGCTGTTATTGCTATAAGCAAAGCTTTGTATTTGAAATATTGGCAAATTAAGTTTGCAGATAACATAAAAATTCTATTCAAATCTACCATTACTTCACATTGCTCCAGGTGGTACTCCTGTTGGTACAAACATTCACCAAGGTCCTCCATTTTGCGTTAGTGTTGATCCTAGACTTTGATACACTATGTTAAAATCATAAATGAGAGGTTTTACTAGTATGGAAAGATTTTAAGTACAAATTTAGTTTGCATTCATCCTTCATTGCCGAAAAAGACCATGTCATCAGAGAAATAATGACATGAATTGCACTTGACTTTGTTTTGAGTGAGGGAGGGTTGTGCAGGTCACCAGCCTCACTTCTCCTCCAGAGCCATCTGAATCCAGTGACCAGATATTCATCCGGATGACTGGAGATGACCCAGGATGAGGCAATTGGGGTTAAGTGACTTGCCCAAGGTCACATAGCTAGTAAGTTTCAAGTATCTGAGGTGAGATTTGAACTCAAGTCCTCCTGACTCTTACACTGGTGCTCTATCCACTGCACCACCTAGCTGCCCTGACAAATTCAGTATATATTGTCCAAGTACAAGCCTAACTAGGCAGTAAAAAAGGGCTCATGAACTGGAGCCTGAGGACCTGGGTTTCAATCTGTGTTCTCCTACTTAATGCTTATATGCTGTAAGTAGGTCACTTAACCTCTCTATCCAGCAGAGCTGGAGAAGGAAATGATAAATCACTCTGGTATTTTTGACAAGAAAACGTAGAATGAGGTCACAGTTATGAAGAGACAGACATGATTGAAAATGCCTGAACAAAGTAGAGATTTTACTTTCTAATGACATGTCAATAGATAAAAGAAGAGGATTACAGATATAGAGCTGGAAGGGCCTTCAGAGCCCATGTACTCCAACTCTCTCATTTAGTAAACAAGAAAACTAAGGTCCAAGGAAATGAAGTGATTTGCCCAAAGTTATATAGTCAGGATTTTTTTAAAAGACTATTTGTACAAAATTTCCTTTGTGTGGGATGTTGTTTACTTTCATTTCATGTAGTCACATGTCTCACATGGTCTGTATTTCAGAGAAGCTAACGCATCTACATAATAATCCAAATATTTTGCTTATGTCAGTGAGCGTTTCCTGATCTTCTTTAACTCTAGTGCCTTCCCCCTGAAGATTATCTCTGGTTTATCAGTAAGCTACTTGTGTTTGCATTGACTCGTCTGTTAGACTGTAAGTTCCTCACAGCAGTCTTTTGTCTTAGTCCATTTCCCTGGTCCTTAGCTCAGTATTTGCCACATATTAGGTATTTGATAATCATGTATGGAATGACTGACTATACAGTAACAAATATCGGCATATCTAGAAAGTTCAGGATATTTGTCATCACAAAGAAAAGTTATTCAAGTCATCAAATTTTTACCTTTCCATCTGAATGTTTTGGCATCATGTAATTTCATTCAAAATGCAGAGAGTAAAAGGATTGTCAATTCATCTCCCCCTGAGTAATCTAAAAAAATTTAATAATTGCATCTTGCAGTGAGTGTCAAAGTTATTCAGTAACAACTACCATTTCTATTTTTTCTCCTCGCTTCATACTGTCTTCTTGATTTATCAACCTTTGTGTCTGGAGTCCTTAGAAGTTATTTATAAGCTATGGAAGTGTTTCCAACCAAAGGAAGGTGAATATGTCCATAAGTTTGTTTTTCTGTCAAAGGAGAATCTTTTCCTGGTATTTTTCCTCCTTTATCATTGACTGACCTTGGCTTATCATTCCCCTAGAATTAATGGTCTTTGGTCAGGTGACCGTTTTTCAGGCTCATTTAATTCTTTTTCTTATCCCAGACTTCTTGACAAACAGAAAAGTTATAAAGATTTATTTGAAGAAAAAAAATGATCTCATACATTAAGCACATGTCTACATGATGGCAAAAAAAAAAAAATAGGAAAAGATTCAAATGATATATCACATTCTAGTGACCAAAGAGGGATTTCTATAAGGCTTAGGGACATTTCTGACTTGGGTGAGGTACCTGTCAACCTTCTTCTTATATGATTTGGTTTGAATGTGCCAAACTACCCTTCCTATAAATTGTCATGACTACCATGTTGAGTTGTTATTTTCTCCTGGTAGCCCTTTTAATGTGCAAATTTCCTCTTTTATTACTTGTTTCATCTATAGAATGGATCCAAACTCTATCTTCATTGTAATTTAATCTATCCTCCCTGGTATTACAGTTCTTTATATATTAAAGTATACGAACTAGGTTCATTTCTGGGGACAGCAATTTTCATTACTGATGGATAGGTCACACCAATATAAAAAATGACAATTCTACCCAAATTGACTTACTTATTCAGTACCATACCAATAAAAGTAACAACAAAAATGTTACTTTATAGAGCTAGAAAAACCATGACATAATTCATCTGGAAGAAGAAAAAGTCAAAAACATCAAGTGAATCAGGGAAACGTGTGAAGGAAGGTGGCCTAACAGTATAAGATTTCAAACTATGTTACAGAGCGGTAATCGTCAAAATCAGCTGATGCTGGTTAAGAAATAGAACTGAATCAGTGCAATTGATTAGAATCACAATATACAGTAGTAAATTACCACAGTATTTTTTTGTTTGATAAACCCAAGATCTGAACGATTGGAGCCCAAACTCACCATATGACAAAATTTGCTCAGAAAACTGGAGACTAGCTTGTTAGAACCAAAGTATAGACCAACATCTCATATCTCATATTAAACTGAGTATATGATTTAGACATAAAGTGTGATATCTTAAGTAAACGAAGGAAGCATGGAAAATTTTAATTGTCAGATCCATGGATAAGGGAATAAGAATATATGACCAAGCAAGAGACAGAAAAGATCAAGGGAAGTAAAAAGAATATGTTGATGGCATAATGTTAAAAAGATTTTGCACAAATAAAACTAACAAGTCAGGAATCTGGGGGAAATTTTTTATAGCAAATTTCTCCGAAAAAAGCCTCATTTCTCAAAAATATAGGGAACTGAGACAAATTTAGCAAAATAGGAACGATTCCTCTATTGATAAATGAGAATGTGAAAAGGTGGTTTTAAGAAGGTGAAATCAAAGACATGAAGTCACCTGAAAAAAAACTCTAAATCATTAGTAATTAGAGAAATGACAACTCTGAGACATGATTTCACACATATTAAATTGACTATCATGACTAAAAAAAGGAAAATGACAAATGTTGGAGGGAATGTGGAAAAAATGGGACACTAATGAACTGTTGGTGGAGTTGTGAACTGGAGCATAATTTGAAACTATACTCAAAGGGCTTTATGATTGTACATTCCTCAAAATACAACTACTAGGTCTGTATCACAAAGGGATCAAAGAAAAAAGAAAGAACCTATAAATAGAAAATTATTTGTAACAGCTCTTTTTGTGGGAGTAAAGAATTGATAATTGTGGGGGTGCTTATTAACTGCAGAAAGACAACTAGTTGTGGTATATGATTGATGAACTATTATTGTTTTTTTTTTTTTTACCTGTTGAATTAGTTTTTTTTTTTTAACATTTATTTTCACACAATTTTGGGTTACAAATTTTCTCCCCTTTTATCCCCTCCCCCCCCCAGACCCAAGCTTTCTAATTGCCCCTGTGACCTATCTGCTCTCTCCTCTATCCTTCCTCCCTGCCCTTGTCTCCGTCTTCTCTTTTGTTCTGTAGGGCCAGATAGCTTTCTTGACCCCTTAATCTGTATTTCTTGTTACCCAGTGGTAAGAACATTACATTTGGTCCTAACACTTTGAGTTCCAACTTCTTTAGCTCCCTCCCTCTCCACCCTTTCCCCTTGGAAGACAGGCAGTTCAATATAGGCCATATCTGTTTAGTTTTGCAAATGATTTCCATACTAGTTGTGTTGTATAAGACTAACTATATTTCCCTCCATCCTATCCTGTCCCCCATTACTTCTATTTTCTTATGGTCTTTTCCCTCCCCATGAGTGTCGACCTCATATTGCATTCTCCTCCCCATGCCCTCCCCTCTATCCTCCCCCCCACCCTGCTTGTGCCCCTGTCCCCCACTCTCCTGTATTATGAGATAGGTTTTCCTATCAAAATGAGTGTGCATTATATTCTTTCCTTTAATGGAATGTGATGAGAGTAGACCTCATGTTTTTCTCTTGCCTCCCCTCTTTATCCCACCACTAATAAGTCTTTTGCTTGCCTCTTTTATGAGAGATAATTTGCCCCATATAACTTCTCCCTTTCTCCTCCCAATATTTCTCTCTCACTGCTTGATTTCATTTTTTTTTTTAAGATATGATCCCATCCTCTTCAATTCACTCTGTGCACTCTGTCTCTATGTATGTGTGCATGTGTGCATGTGTGTGTGTGTGTACTCCCACCCAGTACCCAGACACTGAAATGTTTCAAGAGTTACAAATATTGTCTTTCCATGTAGGAATGTAAACAGTTCAACTTTAGTAAGTCCCTTATGACTTCTCTTTGCTGTTCACCTTTTCATGGTTCTCTTCATTCTTGTGTTTGAAAGTCAAATTTTCTTTCCAGCTCTGGTCTTTTCATCAGGAAAATTTGAAAGTCCTCTATTTCATTGAAAGACCATTTTTTCTCCCGAAGTATTATACTCAGTTTTGCTGGGTAGGTGATTCTTGGCTTCAGTCCTAGTTCCTTTGACTTCTGGAATATCCTATTCCATTCCCTTCTATCCCTCAATGTAGAGGGTGCCAGATCTTGTACTATCCTGATTGTATTTCCACAATACTTGAATTGTTTCTTTCTAGCTGCTTGCAATATTTTCTCTTTCACCTGGGAATTCTGGAATTTGGCCACAATGCTCCTAGGAGTTTCTCTTTTTGGATCTCTTTCATGTGGTGTTCTGCGGATTCCTTGAATGTTTATTTTGCCTTCTGGTTCTAGAATCTCAGGGCAGTTTTCCTTGATAATTTCATGGAAGATGATGTCTAGGCTCTTCTTTTGATCATGGTTTTCAGGTAGTCCCAGAATTTTTACATTGTCTCTCCTGATTCTATTTTCCAGGTCAGTTGTTTTTCCAATAAGATATTTCACATTATCTTCCATTTTTCGAATCTGCGCGGTATGTTCTGAGATATCTGTCTTTCTCATAAAGTCCTTAGCATCCATCTGTACCATTCCAGTTTTGAAAAATCTATTTTCTTCAGTGAGCTTTTGAATCTCCTTTTCCATTTGGTTGATTCTGCTTTTGAAAGCATTCTTCTCCTCATTGGCCCCTTGCACCTCCCTTGCCAACTGAGTTAGGCTAGTTCTCAAGGTGCCAATTTCTTCAAGATGTTTTTGGTTCTCCTTTAGCAGGGAGCTGATCTGCTTTTCATGCTTCTCCCTCATCCCTCTCATTTCCCTTCCCAGTCTTTCCTCCACCTCTCTAACTTGATTTTCAAAATTCCTCTTGAGCTCTTCCATGGCCCGAGCCCATTGGGTGGGCTGGGAAACAGAATCCTCAATTTCTGTGTCTTTGCCTGATGGCAAGCATTGTTCCTCCCCATCAGAAAGGAAGGGAGGAAGTGTTTTTTCTCCGAGAAAATACCCTTCAATAGTTTTACTCCTTTTCCCTTTTCTTGGCATTCTTGTCAACCAGTGACCTGACCTCTGAATGTTCTCCTCACACCCACCTCGCCTCCTGGTCCTCCCAGCCAGCGTTTGGGGACTGAGATTCAAATGCTGCTTCCCGCCTTAGGGTTTTTGGCGGGGGCAGGGCTGCTATTCAGTGTGAGAATTAAGATCAGGTGGTCAGGGGAAGGGCTACCTCTCTGGCTCAGTTCCCTCTGGGGGTTTATGCTTAAACCTTCCACAATGGATCCAGGCTCCCGCCCATTTGGGGAGCCCCTGTCTGTAGCCGCCTCTCAGCTTCTATCTCCTGGGGGGGCCCGAGCCACGGGGGCACCCCACTCCCCTCTCAACCCGCCAAAGAGACTCTCTCACCTACCCCTGTCAGTCCCCTGTTGGTGGGGGGGTTTGTGCCGCCGCTGGAGATCCCGTCTCTGGAGCCTTCTCGGATCTGTACCTCTCGGAGCCGCCGCCGCCGCCGCAGGTCTGGGCTGGGCACCGCGTCTGCAGCGCAACAGACCTTTTGCGAGAGGTTTGCAGGTCCCTCTGTGAGTGGGGAGACCCGCGTGGCCGCTAGAGATCCCGTCCCCTAGCCCTTTCGGATCTTTTCCTCACGGTGTCGTGGCCGCGGCAGGGCTGCTCTCTGCTCCACGTCCCGGCGCCCAGTCCACGGCGGGAAGGACCCCCCGTGAGAGGTTTGCAAGTCTCTCTGGAACAGAAATCTCCCTCGCTCCAATATTCCGTGGTCTCTGGGTGCAGAATTCGCCCTGGGTTGGTCCCCTCTGCCGTTCTGTGGTTTGTGGGTTCGGAGCTATGTGTACGTGCATCTTTCTACTTCCTGAACTATTATTGTTATAGAAAATGATGAGAGGGATGTTTTCCAATAATCCTGAGAAAATCTATATGAACTGATGCAGAGTGAAATGATCTGAAGCAGGAGATCACTGTATCCAGTAACAACAATATTATAGTGATAATCAATTGTGAAAGATTTAGCTACTCTAATTAATACAGTGATCCAAGATAGTTCAAAAGGACCCATGATGAAGAGGACTATCCATCTCCAGAGAGAGAGATATTTGATAAACTCTGAGTGTAAACTGATGCTTGCTTGTATTCATTATTCATTGTCCATTGAACATTCTTTCCTGTTACCAATGTCATGCATTCATGAGATGATTGCTTAGCATTAGATAGCACTCTACTACTAGAGAATAAAAATTCCAATCTGTTCACCTGTATTCGTCATCACCAGGTTCATCTTCCTAAGTGAACTGATCAAGACAGCTATTACTCACTTTAATTGACATTTTCAATAGCTAGTTTTAGAGCAGCCCTATGAACATGCCATTGTAATATGTACAACAGAAGAATGACATCCAAATTATTAGTCTATGTACTAGTAGAGAAAATTATATAGGCCTTATATGTGTCATGATGATAGAGGAGGGTGGTTATAGAGGTGGCTAGTAAGACTGAAATAAAATTAATAGGACCTTGTGTAGTGGGTACATGTAAAGATTCTTTTGCTACAGATGATTACAGCTACTTTCCAAAGAGTTTCTTGTGATTCTGTATCTTACACCACATGTGCCCTTGATTTGAGGACCTAATATCAAAGTGTGGGAATTGCTGTCCATTCCCTAACATTTAGAAGCAAAATCTCTCTAGACAGGTGATAATTATAGCCCTTTAAAACAAAATCCATCAACTATGCCTCTGTGTGTGTGTGTGTGTGTGTGTGTGTGTGTGTGTGTGTGTGTGTATGTAGAAGACAAGAAGCTTCAAGGCTTCTCGGAAGGTCTGGTAAAAGCACTCATAAAGTTACCACTCCAGCCAGGGTGTTTTAGGCATATATGTTGACTCTCCCTACTCAAACCATTGTGATGACCTGGTTTATCAGGGGCAGTGAAGCATCTGATATTCTCATGTTCTGGTAACACAAGAAGGAAAGATACATGAAAACAAGTACTAAACACCTATTCCCCATCAGGTAGCAATGCCTCACTGTAGCAATGAACACTAAATAATGCACATAAAGTGGTCTGAAGATGTGAATACTTTTATTATGTGACAATTCTACTGGGAAAGAGATAGGCTCTGGGAATTCATTAATAAAGGGAACTCCCAGTTGTGCAAGAGTACCATGTGTTGGTACTCTCTCTGGGCCTTGTAGTCTTAGGGAATTGCTTAGAAGATTAAAAGTTAAGTAATATTCCAAGGGTCACACAACTCACATGACAAGTACTGGAGTCAGAACTTGAGCCTGGGCTTTTCTGCCTATACAGTGACTGTTCTATCTCCCATGGCAAGCTGCCTCTCTCCAGTGTTATGTAGAGCAAGAGCAGAAACATGTCTTATCAATTATAGTCAAGGACTTTAATAACTTGCCCCTAGAAATACAATAATGTATTGTAGAAAAAAAAATTCAAGGAAACTAAAAAAGAGTAATTTATTTTAATCCACAGTCAGCTGAAACAAATATGAAATTGGGAAATTATTACAACATAAATGGGAAAAATTTAAAGAACCAGAGGTCACAAAAAATTTTCTATTACAATGCAAATCTTGAGAATGCTATCTAGTAATGAAATGAATAGCAAAAAAAAAAATGTATCAAAATATTTTGAAGAAGAGAGAGATATACTTGCACAGGAATTTTGAAACACCCCGTTTCATTTTGAAAGAAAGAATCCAAGTAGTGTACTAAATAAATCAATATATTTCCAAAAAACTGGCATTTTTCATTATCATCACAACAAACACATTCTCAGCCCTTGAGAAGGCAAGAAATATGATATCAATTATGTATGTGAAGTGATATAAGACATAGTTACATAACAGCCATGAAACATACACACATATGCACACACATATTGAAAAAAATGTAGAAATTTTTAGAAAGTATGCTTCCATCTACACTCAAAGATTATCAGGTCTCTCTCTGGAAATAGATAGCATTTTTTATCATGAGTCCTTAGGGATTGCCTTGGTTCATTGTCTTTATCTGCATACTAAATCTTTCATAGTTGATCATCCTGACAATATTGCTTTTACTATGTTACTGTCTCCTGGGTCTACTGAGCTCACTTTACATCAATTCATATAAGACTTCTCATAAAACCATCCTGCTTGTCATTTCATGTAGCACAACATTATTGTATTACAATCGTCTTCCACATCTTGTTCAACCATTCCTCAGTTGATGGACATTCCTGTAATTTCCAATTCTTTACCACCACAAAAAGAACTGTTGCAAATATTTTAGAACAAAAAGGCCCTTTTACTTTTTTTGGGTCACTTTGGGACATAGGCTTAGTAGTGGTGGAACTGTGTCAAAGGTTATGCAAAGTTTTATGGCCTTTTGGGTATAGTTCCAAATTGTTCCCAGAATGGTTGAACCAATTTACAACTTCACCAACAGTACATTAGAGTCCTAATTTTTCCATGTCTCAGCTAGCATTTATCATTTTCCTTTTCTTTCATGATAGCCAATATACTAGATGTGATGGTGCCTCAGTTTATTTTAATTTGTATTTGCTAAACTCTGATTACTTAGAGAATTTTTTATGTGACTTGATTTCTTCTTCTGAAAACTTGTCTATTTATATTCTTTGAGCATTTATCAATTGGATAATGATTCATTTTCTTATAAATTGTCTGTATATTTGAGAAATGAAGTCTTTATCCAAGTAACATGTACACACATGCCCATGCCAGTTTCTAGCTTACCTTATAATTTTGACTGCTTTACTTTTGTTTGTATGAAGCCTTTCTATTTCATGTAACCAAAATTAATCCTTTTGACTTCACTTGATCCTTTCTTTCTTTTGTTTATTCATAAACTCTTCTTCCCATTTCCATAGATCTGACAGGCAAACTATTCCATGCTCCTTTAATTTATTTAGGATATCACACTTTATGTCTAAATCATGTACCTACATATACAGTGTGAGATGTTGGACTGTGGCTGCTTTCTGTCAAATTACTATCCAATTTTCCCAGTACTTTTTGTCAGAAGATGAATTCTGGCCCCAATAGTTTAGATCTTTGAGCTTATCAAACACAAGGTTACTATGAGCATTTAATATTGCATATTGTGTACTTAATCAATTCCACATATCCACCATTCTATTTCTTTGCTAATATTCATTTGTTTTCATGACTACTGCTTTAAAATATAGTTTGAAATCTGGTACACTAGGCTGCCTTCCTTCATACTTTTTTGCATGAATTCCTTTGCTATTCTTGACCTTTTGTTTTTCCAGATGAATTTTATTATGGCTTTTTTCTAACTTTTTAAAATAATTCTTTGTCAGTTTGATTGGTATGACACTGAATATGTAAGTTAACTAAAGTACAATCATCATTTTTATTATATTGGTTTGTCTTGCCAATCAGTAATGAACCAATTTTTTAGACCTATCTTTATTTGTGGGAAAAGGGTTTTATATATTTGTACAAATATTCCCTATGTTTATCTTGGCAGATAGGCTCTTAAATATTTTGTATTACTTACAGTTTTTAAAAAAATAAAATTTATTTTTACATTTCTTCCTGCTCAGTTTTCTTGTGATGATTTATATGGATTTACTTTATGTTCTATAACTTTGTAAGTTGTTAGTTGTTTCAACTAGGTTTTTAGTTGATTCTTTAAGTACGTCATCATGTCATCTGCAAAGAGTGATAGTTTTATTTCCTTGTTGTCTATTTTTATTCCTTTATTTTTTCTTGTGTTGATACATTAGGTAGGATATCTAATACTATATCTAATAATATTGCTCATAAAGAGCTCTCATGTTTCACTGCTGATCTTGTTGGGAAGGGTTCTAATTTATCCCCATGACAGATAGTTTTGTGAAGGGTTTAGATAGAAACTAATTATAATTTTGAGAAAAACCTCATTTATTCATATTTCTGAGTGTTTTAATGTACTTTGTCAAAGGTTTTTTCTGTATCTATTAAAATAATCATATTTTTGTTTGTTTTTGATATGATCAATTATGTGTATAGTTTTCCTGATTTTTGTTTTCCTAATATTGAATCAATTCTGTATTCCTGGTATGCATTATGTCACAGAGTTTTGAAATTTTCAATTTTATTACTCTCACTCTTGATTTTGAAGATTTCTGTTGTAGTGTTTATTTAAGGACATTTAATTTGTTTTTTTATTGTTTTTTAAATTTTTATTTGCATACAAAATTTGTTGATCTGAACCTTCTTATATTAATGGAAGCTATAAGCCACAAATTTTGCTTTGTTGTCTTATTATTGCCATTACCTTTAATGAAATTATTTATTATTTCTTTGCTTTGATTTTTGAACAATCATGCTTTTAGGATTCAATTGTTTAGGTTCTAATTAATTTTTATCTATGTTTCTATTTTTTATGTTAAATGTAGGTTTTATTGTATAATTGTCCAAAATGATACATTAATTACTTCTTTTGGGGGGGCATTTGTTTGTAAGGTTTTTAATGTACTAAAAGAGTTAATTTTTATGAAAGTACCATACATAGCTGGGAATAAGTATACTTCTTCCTATTCCTATTCCTTTTTCTCCAGAGTTCTGTCTTATCTAGCTTTTTTCTAAAATTCTATTCATCTTAATTTCTTCTTAAATTTTGCATCTAGGTATAGAGGGAGTAAATTGAATTCCTCCTCCAGTATAGTTTTACTGACTATTTGTTCATATAACATCTTTATTCTTTCAGGAACTGGTATGTTTGGTACTTTCAGATACAGAGCCAAGATGATAGAGTAGAGGAAGCACTCAGCCAAACTCTCCCAACATTCCTTTACAAAAAATAAATTAAAATAACTATACAAGTAAAAACCTAGAGTGGTAAGACCAATCAAAGGTCATTCTTCCAGTCCAAGACAACTTTGAATATTGGAAGGAGAGATTTGTGATCCAAGCACAGTGGGATGGAAATATTGGTATAAAATCAAAGTGGATGCCAAGGAACAATAAAGGCAAGTTAAAAGAATAAAAAATAAAAATAAAAAAATAAAAGAAAATATGAAATACCTCATTAGAAAAAAAAGTAACCTGAGAAACAGCTCATGGAGAAATAATTTAACAATTATTGGACTACCTGAAAGCCACAAACAAAGAGCATAGCCATCCTATTTCAAGAAATTAAAAAAGAAAACTAGCTTGATATCTTGATATCAGTACCTTGATATCATACCTTTGTACTTACTTCATATTTATATTATCTCTCTAATGGGCCTTTCCTATAGCTAGCCAATCAACAAACATTTAAATATTTTCTATGATAGATACTAAAATAAGCAATGGGAATGCAATGAAAAGCAAACATAAGATCCCTGTCTTCAAGTGGCTCACATTATAAAAGGGAGATATACAAAAATGTGTATTTAAGATATATATAGTGTAAGTGGCAAGCAATCTCAGAAAGCACTAGGAAAGGTAGGAAGGGGAAAAAAATCAGGAAAATTCTTTTGAAGAAGATGGGATTTTGGAGGAGTTGGAGGAAGTTGGAGGAAGCTGGAGGAAGCCAAAGAAGGCAGAAAGCTGAGATTTGGAAGAGAGTATGCCAGGTATGAGGAGCAGTCATTGAAGTAGGGAATTAGAATATGAAGTATAGGATAAGGTCAATGTTCCTGGAACACAAAATACATGGAAAGGAGTAAAGAGTAGAAATCAAAAAAAGATCAGGTTGTGAAGAGTGGAGGAGATATGAGAATTTTTGTAGAAATGAAGAAAGTACCCAGGAGACAGAAGAGAGAAAGAAAATGGGAATAATACCAGGGACAATCTTCTGTAGAAGACAAGAGGTGATGGAATCAAGGGCGAATGTAAAAGTTTTGACCTTGGTAAGAAGAAAAGACTATCTCTTTATGTGTGAAGTGAGATAAGAAGAAAAAGGGGAGTTTTTCCTCAACCAGGCAGGTTTTTGTTATTGTGTACTGTTCCACCACACTCTTCAGAGTCTATGCTAAGCTTTCTCATTGTTCCTTAAGTTTCCCGCAGTATTTTCTACCCCTCTTTTTAAAAAGCCCATTCTATTTTTATATTCCATTCAAAATTCTATCACTTCTTGCACCCTTTCCCCGACCTATTGAGAAGGCAATAAATATGATATCCATTATTGACATGAACTCATGCCAAACATTTCTGCACTTACAGTGTCCCCACCCAACCTATTCCCTACAAAAGAAAGAGAGAAATGAAATAAAATACTTCAACCTGCACTCTGAGACCTTCAGTTCTCTAACTAAAGGTGGATAGCTTTTTACTTTGTAGTTATGGTAGATCATTAGATTGATTACAGTAATGAAGGCTTTCACGATTGATTTTTTTAAATTGCTTTTAGACTGTAGATTATTGTCTTGGTTCTCCTCACTTCCCTTTGCCACAGTTGATATAAATTTTCAGAGACATTTCTAAAGCCATCCCCTTCATCATTTCTTATATCACAGTAGAATTTTGTCACATTCATTGCAATAATATGTTCAACCATTTCCCAAGTGAGGGCTATCCTCTCAGTTTCCAAATCTGCCACCACCAAAAAGACTTCTATAAACATTCTTATTGGTAGAAATTAGTCCTTTTCCTTTTTTCTTTGACCTTTTTGGGGCATAGACTTAGTAGAAGTATTTTTGGTTCAAAGTGTGTGCACAATTTTCTATCTTTCTGGCCACAGTTCCAAATTCTTCTAAAAAACGGTTGAATTAGCTTGCAGCTCCATCCCATTTTAACATCCCTTTCAGGATTTGTTATTTGGCATTTCTGGTATCTTAGTCAATCTGATGGATATGAGGTAATACCTCCTACCCTTCCTAGTGCTAGAAAACACTTAAATATTTGTTGATTGGCTAGCTATAGGAAAGGCCCATTAGAGAGATGACATAAATATACCTACATAGTCTACTGTTTTCTTGGTTACTTGATTTTCTTTTGGTCCTTTCATGAATAGAAATCAAGAGGCAAGTTGATGGCAAGAATTAGGAAAGGCAATAAAACCATGAGTGATGGTTTGGGAGATTATTAAGTGATGGAGCATGAAGAATAAGTTTAGGAAGGGAAAGGCATAATGAAAGATGTAAGAATAGTAGGTTCTGATCAAATATATCACTTTTTTATCTCATTTGAATATATTTTAATCATAGCTTATTATATGGTAAGCATTGTTGCTATACCACCACAACATGAAGGTAAGGCCGAAACTATAATTCACATATGATCTCTTAGTGTTAATTAAAAGATATAAAGCAGTTAGATTAATATCAAATATGGGAATTTAATATCTTCCTGGGCCTTCTCAGGTACTTCTAGATGAGGGTATGCTCTGGTATACCTATGGATTTATTAGTCTTATGCCATAGCGATATAAACACCAGCATTCACTTGAGAAATATTGCACAAATATTTAGGAGGAAAGCAATTTTAGCAGGACTTTTCTCACTTAGATTTTTAAAAAAAGGTTCATTTTTTAAACTAATTTATCACCAAAATCTTATTTTGTGTTCTTACTTTGAAAGTTTGGGTGCCCTGATTAGCTATGGCTGAATTCATAGACTTTAGTCTTTTCCAAATATGATTGTTCTTTTGGGCAACAGAGCCTTGACACAAATTCAAGATCATCAGTTTTTTAGCTCATAGGGTCATAGATTTAGCAATTATACAGGTTATTTAGTCCAACCCTCCCCGCCCGCCACCATTTTGTGAATGGTGAAATTGAGAGCCAGTGAAGTAACCTGTCAAAGATTACATAAACAAGGTTAGAGATAGTATTTGAACCAAGATCCTCTTTCTCCAAATCTACTATTCTTTCCCCTGCACTGTGCAAGTGATTGCTATCTTGATAATCTAATAGGGGCTATACTGGGCAGATTCTCATAATTAGCCTAAAGATGAGATGTATTCAGTAACCTTGGGAGGTAGCCATTATATCAGGGTAAATAACTTGCCTAGGATAGGTGCTCATAATTATTCTGACAATGACCTGGAAGAAGTTACTTTTTATTTATACTTGGGATAAAGGAAAGCTCAATAATTCTTTTTGAAAAACAAACAAAATGAAAACGAGAAAATCTAAGTGTAACAATCCAATTTTAAAGAAGAGTGCCAAACTAAGCAATCCATGAAGTTACAAGCAAATGTATTTCAAGGGAAACTACTAAATCTTAAAAGGTAAACAAACATTATAATGAACTAAACTTTTTCTACTAAGGAAAAGAATCTCCCCAAATGGAGGTTTTATTTGCAGTTTCAGGATTCAATAAGTGATTAATAGGCTTGTTTAATCATTTATCTTCACATTTACAGGTGAGATTGTAAATCAAAAATTCATGCAATAACATACATCAAAACATGGTGGGCTGCAATAGTTAAAACAAAACACTGGTTAATGAGAAGGTTACTCCTAATAACAAAAGGGACACATTCATGAGCTGATAACACAAAACAATGCAGATATTCATATAAGAATGATTCATTTTTAGGATCACAGAATACGCATAGAATTAGCTAGAAGGACCTGGTCATCTTAACATCTTCATTTTAAAGATGAGCAAAACAAGTCTCAGAGAAAATGAAATGACTTGTCCAAGGTCACATAAGTATATAGTGGCAGGGTTGTCAGTCACCCAATGTTTGATTTGCATATTGGAAACCCCCTAATGTTTTGGCTTTGTGTATACGAGGCCTTAATACTCACAAAGTTGCACAGACCTATATTCAGTCTGGTTCTGCATCCAGTATACCTATCTAAAATGTGGCAGAACTAATCAGAAATTCTGTAGCATGCTCTTCTAAAGAGAAATAAAAGACCAGTCAAAATACAATTGGGTGATAACCTATGACTACTGTACCCGAGAAGTCAAATTATTAAGTCAAATTGTCTTTCAGATGAAATGCTGAAGTAAAATGCCCAAATTCACTATTATAATTATGCTTTAAAAGCCATTATGGCAGAGTGGATAAAGGGCTGTCCTTGTACCTTCTTTATCTTTGGCATCTTCTAGCTATATGATCCTAGATAAGTCACTTGGCCTCTCAATGTTCTATACAACTTTCTTAAGGGTATACTTTACAATTGAGTTGTGATTTGCATTATGCAATTTCTATGCAAGTATCAAATCACAGTTTCTACCACACACACACACATACACAGACACATGTGTGCGTGTCTCTGTGTGTATCTATGTATCTATGTATATCGATATGTGTAGGTATATTTGAATTCCTCACAGACCAACTTGTGATATGTGAATACAACTTTGTATCCCTAATATATGTGTTTAATGTTTTCCCATGCTTTAGAATGTGTGGATGAAAAATTAATATGTGATTAGCTACATTTAAAACATTTCAACATAATTATTTCTAATGCATTTTTTTTCCTTTCCAGACTCTTTCAGTTGTCATCCAGGGCATTGTCTTAATAATATAATAATAGCATCATCTTTGGTGAAATCAACATGATGGTTTGTGTGATCTTTTTTAATCAAAGATGTCACAAATGAGAAAATTAGAGATCAAATGATGAAAGAGATTGTTTTCATTACAAAGTTAGCACCAGCCCATAATTAGAATGTGTCCTCACAATGCTGTATCAAAGAATAACAGCAATGCCCATCATAAAACTTGATAATAATTAGTTGACCTTTCCAGTACTTTTTTCACTTGGAGAACTCTGGCCTTTCTAGATTACATTCTTGAACTTCCAGCATGCCACTGATTGCCAAATCAGTATCTGTAATGAAGGCAACTGCTTAGGATGGCACAGACTTATTCAGCAGACTGAAATGACAGTCTTAAATGCATTGGAAACTCTAATGGAAATGATTTAGCTTAGTTGCTTCATGCCAGCCTTTTTGCTTGAAGAGACTAATCAATTATTCCCTTTGATGGGAATTTTAATTGAAGACAACAGCCAGAGGTGAAAATATTGTTCATCTATCTGACTCTCTTGCCATTCTGTCATTTTAATTGGGACTGTCCTAATATTTTCATTGTTGAGTTTACTTGGTAGAATGAGAAAATGACATTAGGGCTATTTAAGCATGGACTTTTGTGAAAGTCTTTTTAATTTTGAATAGTATGCAGGAAACATTCAAACAGACATAGTAAGGGAATGGTTTCACAATCCATTATAATAGTGTAAAATATCTACTGCTATTATATACATAAAGGTGCAAAATTTACCTTTTATTTTCATGTCTAATAAATGTGCATTAATGAAAATATTTATATAAATCTATTAACTGAAATGGCTTGTCCTATATGTTTCCAGTTAGTATGTTACTACATTTGCTAACCATCTATTATAT
The DNA here is from genome assembly GCF_028372415.1 of Notamacropus eugenii. Lineage (NCBI taxonomy): Eukaryota > Metazoa > Chordata > Mammalia > Diprotodontia > Macropodidae > Notamacropus > Notamacropus eugenii. The sequence continues at coordinate 257,161,203 of NC_092875.1, read as the reverse complement.
TTGTTAATTTATTAAAATCAGGAACAACATCCAATATGTCTCATTCAAGGTAAAACATGTAGTGGGTTCTCAGTATATGCTTGCTGAATGAAGAGTGAATGCATGAATTAATTAATGATGAATTCATTGGGACAAATGCTTATGTACTGTAAATTTTTTTTATTTGGCTATATAATGGGCACTCTATCTGGTATTTTAAACTACTTCTATGGTATATTCTCAATAAATTGTCATGTCACTGAAAGCTAAATAAAGACAGAAAAAATAGTACCGCATTCCGATAGAATTCTATCTTGTGAATATTTAGAAGTGAATCCTGAATTATTACCCAAACACAAAATTCTCCCCTTCTTTATTTCTGTCATTTGTATCATCATTATCTATGCTCTTTATTATTGTCAGTGACTCTCTCCTTTCCTTCATCCCCCATAACAACAGAATCCTGGAATTTTCAGAATTATTATGACCTTGGTGGCTCTAGAGTCAATACCCATAAACAAAACCTCACTCTTTCATATCTGACAAGTGTTCACCCAACATTTTGACTTGAAAGTCTCTTGCAATGGAGAATCCACTAGTGATTGAATAGTCTTGGTGAGTTACTTAGTCATGTGATTCTACCATAATAACATTTCTCATCTCTTCCTTTGTGTTCACATTGATACCATCTTCTGTTCGGAACTTACTTATCAGATAATTATAATGACCTTTGAACTAGCTCCTTGACCAATTTAAAAAGTGTGACCTAAAAACTATGTCATTTTTTAAAAAATAGAACTCTATTTTTTTCTGTTAGCAAACATTATTTTCTCTGTAAATAAGAAATTCCCTTTTAAATCTATTTAGAAGGGAAATATTTATGTCCAAATAAGAGAGAGAAAAGATTAGAGAAGATAAAGTACATAATTTTGATTGCATACAATTAAAAAAGTTTTTAAACAAATACAATCTATGCTTTAATATTAGAAGGGTAACAGTTAACTGGGTGAAAAAGAATTTGTAGCAGGAGTCTTTGATAAACATATTTTCAAGATACATAAGGAATGAATTCAAATTTATACAAATAAAAGAAATTCTCCAACTGATAAGTGGTACTATGGTGAAATACCGTAGTATGACTGTCCCTTCTCTATATCAACTTTTTGAGTGTGTTAAGAGAATTTTTTCCATTCATAGTATCCTTAATGAGAATATGAAATGGGAACTGATGATAAGAAGAATATTTGCAATCACATGAATGAAAGTTGTAATGAATAGTAGATACCACTACTTAGTATTTATTGATTATAAAATATTACCTCAGTAGAGTAGAATATTACTGTAAAGTCTCTCCTGAAATTGTATTTTGAATCTGTATATCAAATTCATCTGAATTTCATTCATAGAGTCACAAAGATACTTATATTCAACAACCTAATTACCACTGATATCAAGTGAGATATAAAAATGAGAGTATATTTGTGAGTGCCAAGGAAGATACTCAACACTAAGTCTGCTACGAATAAACAAGAATTTATTAAAATACCTTCTAAATTCCAGGCACTCTACTAGGTATAGAAATCGAAAGTGTTGCCTTTTTTGTCGTGGAGCTTACATTCTCCTGGGAGAATGTAACATAGTCAAAGAAAACATAGGACACATGAAACAATGCTCAGTGATATGGATGGGCAAACTAACAACTGAGGGACTCAGAAGAGGTGTTAAGAACAAGGAGATGCTTTTACTGAACCTTGAAGGGAACTAGGAATCTTAAGAAACAAAATGCAAGACAGATCCTTTATTGATGATTAATTTTCCTGGAGCTTTTACTCATGGAGGACATTCTACTTGTTGCATTGAGTCTAGAAGTCTATAGAGTTTTTTCAATAGTCTTTAGTTACTCAAAAGTGAAAAAGTACGCATTTTACATGGGAAAAACTAAGCAGATGAATAAAGCATTTGTGATTATATCATTCATTTCTTTGATAATACCAGGGTTAATACAACATGATGTATAAACACATATATACATGTATATGCACACACATATATGTATATGTGTATATATTCATATGCACTATGTGTATGTGTATGCATCACATATGCATGTATGTATGCATGCATATATGTATGTATATACACATATATTTGTATTTCTGACTTGAGACCCTGGGCAAATCACTTAAACTTTCAGTGTTTTAGGTGACCCTCAAAAACTCTTCATTCAGGAGTTCTCTTTACCAATGGAATTACAGATTTAGTCCCTGTACCTGTCTTTACCACAGAGAGATCTGTGAAACATGGACAGTCTACCAGCACCATGCCAGGAAACTGAATTGCTTCCATTTGAACTGTCTTAGGAAGATTCTGAGAATCACCTGGCAGGATAAGGTACCAGACACTGAAGTCCTTGCATGAGCTTAACTGTCAAGCATTCAAACTATGCTTCAGAGAGCACAACTCTGATGGGCTGGCCACGTTGTTCAAAAGCAAAGTGTATACTTGCCAAAAAAGACTATTTTATGCAGGCCATCACATGGTGGTCTGAAGAAGCAATACAAGGACACTCTCAAAGTCTCTCTCAAGAACTTTGGATTTGACTGTGCAACATGGAAGACACTGGCATAGGACTGCTCAGCATGGCATGCCCACATCAGAAAGGGTGCTGTGCTCTATGAGCAAAGCAGAACTGAGACAGCACAAAGAAAATGTAGGATGTGCAAATATGGAGTATCCACCCAAATATTCACATGGATTACCTGTGAGAACATTCCAAGCTCATATTAGTCTGATCACACCCAACTGGACACAATGAAACTTCACTTTATCATGGTGATGTCATTTTCGTCGTTTTCAAAAACGGAGGTCAACAGCCAACCAAGGAACCGCAGAGAGATAGAGTTGTCACAAGGACTGAATAAAAAATGGAGGGTAAAGTATTTAGCTTCTGGGAAAATGAAACTTTCAATAATCCAAAGATATTCATACCAACAAAGTATATCTTTTTAACATCATTCTTCTTCTTCTTCTATTCCCCTTATTGCTAAAGATTTGTCTCTAGTGTAACTCTGATTTATCTTACCTATACCTTATTTACATAGAGTCTTTTGTCTGTCTTCTCTGCAACTGAAATATGAGGTCTTTGAGGGCATGAAAGGGTTCTTTGTTTCATTTTACCTTTTCTATATACGTCCTCAGCACTTAGCACAGTGCCTGGCTTGTAGAAGGTGCTTAATAAATGATTGTCTACTTATGACTTTAATTCATGGAATTAGAGTTCTCAGATGAATCTAAATTGTAGGAAGTTCCAATACCAATACATATGGTGAGTCTAATCAGACTGCAACTTCTTATGAATGATTAATTGTGTACAATAAATGGAATAAAATATAATCCAAAAAAGTGGATGACTAAAAGAATGAGATGGGTGTGTCATGTAGTGAGAATGAAGGGAATGTGTGTATGTGTATACATTGGTGACTGCTTGAATGATCAGACCCAAAGAAAATTCATCCATGGTTCCACTTCAACTTGAAAGAACTTTCAAAGGGAGGATTCCAGAGTTCAAAGCTATGTTTAATCTTGTGTTTTTAAGCATTTGTATTAATGAGTTTGAAAAGGTATAGTTGGCAAACATCAAATTTCTGGATGATACAAAGTTGGGAGAAATAATGAAAGATTCAAATAACAGAATCGAAATTAAATATTTGTTTATACATTATCATGTTAGGCTAAATTCAACAAGGTCAAATTAAACTAAATAGAAGTACATAAAAGTCACATTTTTATTCAAAAATGGAACTTCACAAATCCAAGATGAGGAAGGTATAAACTTCCTTTTGAGGAATTCACTTGAAAAGAATACTGCCTTTATTTATCTACAAAGTTGAAAATGATGATGATATGATGACCAAAAATGTAAATTTTATTTTCAGACAAGTTGAGAGGTATCATATCCAGGATTAGGGAAGTTTTAGATAAAATAATAATAGTACTAGATAATATTTATATAACACATTTATGTTTATAAAACACTTCCTATAACTTATTTAAATTGATCCTCTCAGTGTCTCTATGAGGTAGGTATTATCATCTCAACTTCATGTTATTATCAGATGAGGAAATGAGTCTGAACAAAGATAAGCACCTTGCTTCAGGTCAAATAGTAAAATTCTGTCTTAAGCATATTTGGAACTCAGGTCTTTATCACTCCAAATCCAGTAGTCTTTCCTCTACATCACACTGCCAATCAAAAATATACATCTGGAGCAATTTGTAGTTCTAGAAACCATGTTTTTGGAAGGTGTAAAGGCAAGTAAAGTAGGATCTTTTGCTGTTTTTGTTTTACTAAAAGTGCCTCTGATTGAATAATGTGGTTGGGGAGGATCTTTCTTATTCATTGATGGGCCTGCTCATTGTGGGAAGTTGTTTTGTAGGAAGGTCCCATTCACCTTTTGTTTTTTCTATTGAGGCACTGATTCAGAAGGTTATGCCCTCTGGCTCTAAAAAGTATATAAATCCTCTGAGAGTGAGGTTTTATTTTATTAATTTTGGTAAGAAGGTTTGAATGCCAGATGAGGACTCTGGGATGCCACTAAAGAGACCTCCGGCTTTGAGAACCCAGATGTCATGCTTCCCTCTCTAGTAACTGATCAGACAGCTGTATCTGTCTGTTGAATTATGATCAGACAGAGGAAGCCATGTCTGTTGATTGCTTTGGGGTTCAGGGTATTGACTCCCTTGAACTAGGTGAATCATATATGTGCTTGACTAAGTATTGATACATGTGCTTGATTAAAGTGATTGTTAACCCCTCAGAAGTTGCCTTTCCCTTTATGAATTCAGATCTAAGAACCTATGATAGCAGGTCCCACTGTGTATGTTTGGGTGCTTACTGTTATAGAACAGCACTAATAGGTTGGAATGAACCTAAAGAAAAATAACTGCCTTGAACTCATTCCAAATAAATAATTGAAACAATTGAGGGTATTTAACCTGGGAAGAGAAGTCTCATGGGATCATGTTAGCTGTTTTCACATATTGAAAGGGCTGTCATATGGAAGTGAATTAAATTAATTCTTCATGGTCCTTTACTGAAGCTCATGGAGAAATGGGTGGAAATTGTAAATCCTTCTCAAGAGTGCCATGGACTGAACCAAGCACTCTACTCAGTTTCCCTTCACTGAAATTCTTCAAACAAATGCTGACTGATCACTTAAAGGATACAATATAAAAGGGTTCTTGAAGAGTACTGATTGGCTTAGATAGCCTATGAGTTCTATTTGATTCAATCCTCACCAACAGCCCTGTGACATAAATGCTATTATTATCTCTGTACTTCATAGACAAGGAAACTGAGGCTAAAAGTTTAATTACTTTCACAGGATCACACAGATAGCATGTGCATAAGGCAGAATTCTGACTCACACTTTCCTGATGCTAAATCCAGAACCCTTTCCACTATGCCACCCAACTACCATGAAAGAGATAAGTCAATGCACAGGAAACCTTACAAAGTGACCAGAGTACCAGAATTGAAAGGATATTCATAAACTATCCAATCCAACCACTACTTCAAGAACCTTTTTTGCATTGTACCCTTCATATAGGCAGTCAGCATTCATTTGAAGAACTCCAGTGAAGGGTAACTGACTCCATTCAATGTTTAATATCCCTTGATATGTGATATACGTACTATGATAAGTCTTCCCTAGAATCTGAACCCCATGAACTTCCACAGAGATCTTCATGTGACTAAGTCATTAACACTGTCAAGACTGTAAAATATTTATTTAAACTACTATAAATCTGTAACAATCATAATTTATATTATTTCCACTATACTTTACAGTTAAAGGCATTTAAATGCACAATCTCATCTGATAGCAAAGATGTTAAATTAACTATTAGAAAAGCGAGGATTCTAGCAAATGATTAATTAAAGACCTTATTGCAGAATTATGAAGTGTTTTCTAAGACAAATTAGGGAGGTGTCTGGATTGTCATTAAAAAGTATGCATATTTTAAGGTTAATGAATTCTGAGGAAGAATGGGGGGCATCACATCAATATAACAAGGTTGACATGGCTCACTATGAAATATATATGAGTGTCAAAAATGTTTGAATCTATTTTTTTTTAACAAATTTAGGAGTGGTGATTATTTTAACCTAGTGCTTATCTCTGTAAATAATGTTTTTTTTCTCCCCAAACCTAAGTTAATGAGGTAAAGCCTGGTGATCTGCTAATTAAAGTTCTATAAATAGAACTGGTGATAAATGTGGTGTCACAGTTTCCAGACGAAGGAAGCACCTGTAAAGCTTGCAATGATCAATGCACAGTTCTGACTTTGTGACACCACATATTCTTTTAATAAAACCCTTTAACTATTAATTTATGACCACTTTTTGAATGGACTAATATCATTCTATGAAGAAGTTGACCATTCAAATTTATGATTATTTATTTGCTACAGTTCTTGGTCAGCTGCCATGACTATTTTTATCTCAAATTTCCAAGGATATTGGCTTTAATATAATAGTAATGACAGTAATAACACTATTAAGAATAATTCTATTGAATGGATTTTTTTTGTTCAAGAGCTGGAGGCACCTTGGGAAAGATATTAAGATTCTTCAGAAAATATATTACACTAAATGTGATCAGTAGACAAACTTCCAGTGGATTATGGGCCACATTTCTTTGGTTCTACCATTTTGAGTATTTTGTTTTACCTTTGTGAAATATATTATTTCTTATTAATGCAAAGAAAACCGCATGAGACACAATGATTCAAGTAATTGTTATAAATAAAATTTCTGATTGTAAAGAGAAAGAATAGGGATGTTACCTATCAATTCTTTCAGGAGATGCACTATCTAATTACTGATTTCTAGAATTAACGTGACCATTTTAGCATTCATCTCAGTTTCTGGTCAGGTCTGAGATATTTATTCTTATAATCTGCTGACTTGTGGGAAGAATGTTTTTGCAATGTTGTGTGACAATGTGGGAAGAGGTTTCGATAGGTGACCTATAGAGAGACATTCTTTTTTATTATTATTATGAGGTAAAAACATATATTGTTTCATACTCTGTATTTTGTTTCTGTTAAAGAAAGGGAGACAGACATAGACAGAGAGAAACAGAAAATTTGGAATCTACAAGGTTTGGCTAGAAAGCAAGAACTTATATAAATGATAGGAGACAGGATACAGAAATACTCCCAACTTAATTTATGGCTGGACCATGTAACATGGTCATTAGAGGTTGGTTTCACCAAACGTTATACACAAAATATAAGGTTGATCAATCTTACCAAAAGTTGTGGTTAAAATAACTGTACAGAATGTTTGTAATACTATGGATATATAACTGTTGATACCTAGTTCAGACCTACTAACATTAGCAATGATATTTTTAGCACTACTGTGATAAATATCCTGTGCAATTCTGAATTGTGAGATACAACAAATTTTCTATATGCAAGAAAGAACCAAAACATTTACTCAGACACCAGAAAGCCAAATCCATCATAGTAACATAAATCTATATGCAATAACAACGTGAGGATAACACCATCCCTAAGCCTTCCTCCTGCTAGGCTTCCCACAAGCAACTCCCTTAAACAAAAGCACAAACAAGCTCTTTCACTCATGCTAACTAGCTGTGTGCTTGTCTGCATCTTTCCTAGCTCTGACTAGACTTTCAGCTCTGCTCTAGATCCACCTCTTCCTGTTCCACCCCTTCAGCAAACTCCTCCTACCAGAGACTCCATGTGACTCATACTCATGTGACTCAGGCTTCCATGTGACCCAGGCAGGTTACATGGGCCTATTAATGAATGGGGAAGATCTTCCCATTTAAATTACCATTACTCCTTTACAAGTAATTGCTAACTTGTAAACAACAGACTTCTTCAAAACTCTGAAGAATTTTCTTTAGGTAAATATGAATATGCTGAATTATTTTCTAGTATCTGCATGTCATACAGAAGATAGTGTGGCTACTTGGCCCAAATAATAAACAATAGTTTTTTATTGTTATTACCACCTACATCCCATTGACCCAGTATTGTAAAGAAGCTATATTATTGATACTAAAAAAAAATCTTCACCATACATAAATCAATTTTCTAATCAACAAGTATTTTAAAATATCTACAAGACACCTGATAGTGTGCTAGGTCCTGGACATTCACAGACAGAAATGGTAAGTGGTCACTGCCTTCAAGAAGTTCTTTTTTTTCCTGTTAGGGAGAAAACATTGAAATGATTACATATGTACAAATTAAACAGTTTATTTGGCAGAGAGAGTGTTAAATGCTTAGAATATTAGGAAAAGCTTCATGCAGGAGATATCACTTAAGATGATATTATCAGATTTTGGAAAGAGTCATGGATAGTGGCTTACTATGCAAGACTGGTCTTTATTTCTCCAGGGTGGAAATTGCTGAAGGCAGACTAATATCTATCATTGAATTCTTTTTTCTAAGGTTTATTTTTAGTTTTATATTCACTTCCATAAATTTTAAATTTTCTCCCTCTCCCTTCATTCCTTTTTCCCTTCCAGAAGTGGCATGCAATCTTATATAGGCTTTCTCTACATATATTCTATACATATAGAATATATATATATGTATATGTAGTTATTAAACATACTTTCATTTTAGTCATGTTGTATAGATGAATTAAAACAAATAAGAGGGGTCATGGGAAAGAAAATAGCAACAACAAAAACAAAACAAACAAAAAAAGAAGATAGTCTGCTTTACTCTGCATTTAGACTCCATAGTTCTTTTTCTAGATGTGGATGGCATTTTCCATCATGACTTCTTGAGTTGTTTTACGACCTTATATTGCTGAGAAGGGCTAAGTCTATCAAAGTCAGTCTTCACACACTGCGGCTGTTCTTGTGTACAAAGGTCCCCTGGTTCTTCTTAGTTCACTTAGCATCAGTTCATATAAGTCTTTCCAGGTTTTTCTGAAGTCTGCCTGTTCATCATTCCTTATAGCACAATAGTATTCCATTACATTCATATACCACAACTTGTTCAGCCACTGTAAAATTCTTTATAGCAGCTAACTTCCTATTATTTCCGTCACTAGAGCAGAGGTTTAAATGACAGAAGATTATGAAAGGCATATGTAATTTCTATTAATATGGGGGATATAAGCAGAGACAGAAATTTAAGATATTTCCCCAGTTCATATACCCTCCCCTAATAAAGTGCAAACTCTCATTCCTATCTAAGCTTCACTCTCAATCCTGTCTTGGCACTATTATACTTTTGATGAACTATGGCCTGGCTTGACAGTGGATAAGTGTTTCAGTATTGTCATATAAAAGGTGAATATTTTCCACTTCTGAAAAATGTAGAATTTATACTCTTTTTAATATTTCTGATTTGAATAAAATTACATATCAGGTAAATGGAATTCCATAGACCTTTTCTTCCTTCCAAGCTCATTTTTTTTCCTTTAATGTGTGCACTTTTATTTGAACTGATCTTAAGTCGGTGTACAGGTAAAGCTATTCCCCTCCCTTAAGTACTGGCACAAATCTCAGAAAAATCCTCAAGAGACCATAAAATCTTCATACACATCTACACTGGGGACAGAGAGGATATTTAGAGGGGTATTCATTATGACTCTGAAAATTAAAAAAATGAACAAGCATTAAGGCAGAACATACAAAAGGTTTTTGTTTTTTTTTAATGATTGCTTAATTTACATGTAAAATTAAACTAGTACCTCCTACCCTGCCCTTTTCCTGGTCTGGCTTTATGTTAAGTAGCTCCTTTGTTTAGAGGAGGACAGTCTTCACCTAGGCAAATAACTCTGTTGCAATTCATTATACAATATTTGCAATGAGTATTAAAAAAAAGTACAATAAGAATCCTGAAGGCTCACTGTAGAACTTTGGGGATGTTTGCCTCCAACACACTTGGCTGATCAGCTTCACTGTTCCAGTTTTTAAATCCTGCATCACGTAATAATAGTGATATTAATAATAATATCATGCCAATCTCATTTCTTTTTTGGGGGGGTGGCAACTATGATTTCACATACTTTCACCAAAAATTCCAAACAAATAAAAACCCCCCACAGTTTAGAAACATTTGCAGTCTTTCAAGATCATCTAATAAGAATCTCATGTACAATAAACTCCATTTGAATAGGCCTACCAGAAATGTTCACTACTGAATCACGTACTAGGTGACCTTCCTATGCAAGTAATTTGCTGCATTGGTTCCCAGAAAGGGACAGATGGTATCTGTTTGGAAAAGAGATAGATGCAAAAGTTGTTTAAAAAATATAGACCCTGATGTTTGAGACACTAGCATTATTTTTGCCTTTTCTTATAGTTCCAAATAATTCTGAAGAGACAATAAAGAGCAATATAGGAAGAGCTTTCCCTATAGAAATAAAGGAAATGCCTGTGATATGAGTATTTCTACTTAAATGACCTTATTTTTTGGGACTAAATTAGACACTGTGAATAGAATTAGGGGTGTTAAGAATCACTCTTTGACCTTTTGGCTGATGAAAACAAGTGATTTTCTTCAAAGAAAGACACCTCTGGGATTTTCCTTATCTGCAGTTTCATTCTAAAATAAATTCAGGTGGTTAATGATACTTTTCCCCCAATGGATTAATTTCCTTTGAAAGAATCTCTACTTCTATTCCTTTTCTTTCAAGAATTTTTGTAGTCTTCACACTATGACCTTTTCAGCTTTCCTCTTCTAATCTAGTAAACAGTATCATTCATCCATGAAGCTCTGGTTTCACCTATCTCTGTCAGAAAGGACACCACTGCTTGGTTCCTCATTAATACATGGATGTATTTACGGCCAAAGACTTCTTGGTTATTCTGAAATTGTCAAAGACATGGCCCTAAACACACCAATATGCAAGTTTCTAGGGTAGACAATCATTTGCAAGGTCAGACCAGGGTGCAACATTTCACTGGTTATTTAATTTCATGTTTTTGTGTTATTATTTCTTTTTAATTTCCTGGAGCCTGTCACTTCCTATTTAGCTCTGTGAGAATTTTCCCACTTTGTTTCAATAAGATGCAAATCTGTCCCTCAGAGATATGGAACTTCTTAAACACCTCTTAGCAGTTGTCTCAGTGTAGCATGCTTATATTGCTGGAGATGAAAGACTTGGAAAAGAACCTCAGTGAAAAGAAAATAACAATAAAGTCTATGGATGTTGCAGAGCATGCACAAAGAGGTGGGAGGTAAGTCATTCTACCCCAGTATTTTGAGAGGTTGTGACTCAAAAGGTATTTAGTTCCTCCACACACATTTCGTATCTACCTTGAATTATTTTCCTCTGTTCCTGTGATCCTAGTAATCCATATGGTCAGGCATATAGAAAAGGGTTGGAGTGAGGGAAGTTGGGAGAAAATTGATCTAGTAGCATCAATCTGTCTAAAGGAGAGGAGATGATCCAGCCCTAGTCTTATTCACATACATTTCCAGGGAAAGGGTAAAAGAAATGCATGAAAGTGGAATTGAAGTTCTTAAAGTTATCACTCTTCTAATGTCTCCTGCTCCTTGATATAACACAAACATTCTATCTACTGCAATGCTTTCTATGGATAATAGCCCTTTCTCTGGGATTCTGGTGGTATAATTTAGATTATATCTCATGCAATTTTCTTAAAGAAGCCACTAAGGATGATGGCAAGATCTATTGGGTTTATTTGTTTCTTTCTTTTTGGTGGTGGAGGGGAGAGAGAAAGGAATGGTAAGGAATTATATTTAGGTTGTTCTGTGATTTAGAATAGATAGTAAGAGATGGTGAGTAAGAAAAGAATGTTAATAGCCAAGTTTAAAGGGCACAGTGAAGTCCAGTGGCGCAAGTCTGGCAGGCAGGAGTATTATAAAACTATGACTGTACTGAGCTTAAGAAATTCAAATTAAATGAAATATATTGTCATAAGCATAGTTAGAAACTGATGAAGTATAAATCAGCTGTCTCATCAGTAAAGAATTTAGTGAATATGAAAAAGTGCATTTCAATGGTTCATTTGTATTTCATTCAATCATGGGATCATACATTTAGAGCTGGAGGGGACCTCAGGAATAATCTGATACAAAAATCTTATTTTTACAGATAGAGAAATTAAGGTTCAGAGATTTTGTTACTTGACCAGTGTCATAAAGTGGCAAGTGGTAAAGCTAAGATGCAAATCAAGTCTTTTACTCTAAATCTATCACTCTTTCTACTGTTCCAATGAGTATAAAAGTGGGAAAGATCAGGCACTAATGGCTTATGAAAAAAAAAAAGTGAATAATATGGAGTAGAGAAGGATCACAATTCAACAGTCTGGTTCTAAGTCTCATGGAATTATTTAGATGTCATTCTTCTGAGTAAGGGAGAATTTAGCAAATCCATCTACATTTCCTATTTCGTTGTTAAATTCAAGTAAAATTCAAAAGTAATGGCAGAGGGAGCCAAGACAGTGGAGTACAGGCCAGAATACAGCTGAACTCTCCCAGCATTTTCATCCAAAAAACTTTAAAGTAAGACTAAAATCAAATTTTAGAGTGGCAGTGTCAACGAAAGGCAAGAGAAACTTTTTTTCAGTCTAAGATAACCTGGGAGGTGTGCAGGAGATGTTTGTAGCAACAGGAGATATGCAGACCAGAAGCATGGCAGGAGTGCCAGTAGTAAGTCTTGGAGATAGATGTGAAAGCAGCAGCAGCTTCATGAGTTCTCAGCCTAGAAATGTCAAGGGGGTTCGACAACTGGTCAGATAAACATTACAGGAGATCTTTGCTGGCACTGGGTGCAGCTGGTGCTGTTTGGCAGCTTCGTTGCTCATAAACAGTTTTACGCTGCACTTCAGGGGCAACAAGAAATACTAAATTTGTAGGAGCAGGAGAGCAGGGGACTCACGCTTCCAAGGTCAAGATGAGCACTAGTACTTGTTAAAGCAGAGCATGGGCTCTTTCTGGGTAAAGACCGGAGAGCATGATTGCTACCTTTCCTTTTTTTTTAACCTTAGCTAAAGCATAATAAATTCTGCTCCATCCCCTTACTTTACTCTGTGTGTGTGTCTCTGCTTCAACCAATAATAAGGTTCAAGTGTTATCTACCACCCCTCCACCTTTCTCTCCATCATAAAGTTCTTCCTTTCATTTATGTGAGATAATTTTACTGCATTTTCTTCTCCCTTTCTCTTTCCCTAAAGCGTCCTTTTTTTTCACCCTTTCATTTTATTTTTTTGAAATTATCCCATTATATTCAACTGTCAGCCACACTTTCTATCTATATAGATTCCTAACTGCCCTACTAATGAAATTTTTGGGGGGAATGAAAATTATTATCTTCCCAAGTAGGAATACAAACAATTTGAGTTTGATGAGACCCTTATGATATCTCTTTCATGTTTACCTTTTTATACTTCTCTTTAGTCTTCTATTTGAAAGTTAAATTTTCTCTTCAGCTCTGGTCTTCATCAGGAATGTTTGAAAGTCATCTAGTTATTAAATGTTCTTTTTTTCCTGAAGGAGTATGCTCAGTTTTTCTTGAAAAGTTATTTTTTTGTGCTAATCCTAGATTCTTTGACATCTGGAATATCATATTCTAAGACCCCCTGATTCTTTAATAAGGAATCTGCTAATTTAAAAAAAAAATTGTGATCCTGACTGTGGTTCCATCACATGACTGTGGATGAATTGTTTCTTTCTGTCTAGCTGTAAAATTTTCTTCTTGACCTGGGGACTCTGGGATTTAGCTATGACTTTCCTTTGGATTTTCAGTTTATCTCTTTTAGGAGGTGATTGGTAGATTCTTTCAATTCATGTTTTGCTCTCTGATTTTAGGATATCAGGGCAGTTTTCCTTGATAAGTTCTTGACTATGATGTCTAGGCTCTTTGTTCTATCACTCTTTCAAGTATTTCAGTAATTCTTAAATTATCTCTTCTTGATATATTTTCTGATATCTTCAGATATATTTTCAGATGAAATATTCCACATTTTCTTCATTTTTTTCTTTCTTTGGTTTTGTTTCATTTGTTTTATAGTCTCATGGAATCATTAGCTACTACTTTCTGAATTCTATTCTTTAAGGAATTCTTTCCTTCATTGAGCTTTTGTATCTTTTTTCCCTATTTGGACAATTCTGCTTTTTAAAGAACTCTCTTTAGTGTATTTTTGTGCGCCTTTTACCATTGAGACAATTCTGTTTTTTAGGTATTATTTTCTTTGGTACTTTTTGGACTTTTTTTAAACCAAACTATTGATTCTTTTTTCATAATTTTATTGAATCTCTCCTTTTTTTTTTTTTTTAACCAATCTTACTTCTAGCTCTAATTTGATTTTTAAAATGCTTTATGTTCTCTTCCAGGAATTCTTATTGGGCTTGTGTACAATTCACTGCACATTTCACAACTCATTGTGTACAATTTTTGTTAGTCTTTGCTCATACCTGTTTTGACATGATTTCTTTTTCTGGGTTTGTGTCTAGATCTTCCCTGTCTCCATAGTAGCTCTTTATTGTCAGATTCTTTTTTGTTGTTGTTTGCTCATTTCCCAACCTATTTGACTTTTAACTTTGTGTTGACATTTGGTTCTGCTACCTTAGTAAATGGAGCACTGTACCAAAATTCAGGTTTTTTATTCTGCTGTTTTCAGAGTTAGTACTGAAAAGTCCACAATTTTGGACCGCTTCCAAGGCATTATTATCTAAGGAGAGGTGTGGCCACACCTTCCCCAACCTGTGCTATGTTCTATACCTATATCCACAGGGGCTAGCATTCCTCTTGGCCCTGTAACTGTGACCAGGTCCTCTGCTCTCCTACATCCATAAGCGTCAATGTTCTTTTCCATCTTAGAATTGAGATAAGAGCACTGGATCCCTTGTGAATGACTATAAACACTCTTTTATACCCTGGAACAATGACAAGGGCCACCATTTCTCCATGGTTGCAAGCACTTGTGGTCCTCTTTGCCCTAGGGATGCAATCCAGACCTTTGTATGGACAATGTAATAGCATCCCGAACCCAGTGCCAGTAATCATTCTGACCAATTGTCTGATCCCCTTACTGTCTGTGGGTTTTGAATTCCCAAAACTGCTGCTGTCACTGATGCAGTCAACTCCAAAGCCTGTGTTTGGCATCCTAGAACAGCACAGGTGTGTTTCAGCCTATCTACCATGGAGAGAAAGACCTCCCTTACAAAATTACTATATTATCTTAGGCCAGAAAACTGTTTCATTCCACTGTTGGTTCTGCCTTTCCAAAATTTGGTTTGAGGTATTATTTTAAAGTTGTTTGGAGGAGAATCTGGGAGAATTCAGGAGAATTTGTGCTCCTACTCTGCCATCCTAGACTATTTACATTTTTTTTTCATACCAAAATGAGTGTGCATTTTATTCTTTCCTTTAGTGGAATGTGACGAGAGTAGACTTCATGTTTTTCTCTCACCTCCCATCTTTATCCCTCCACTAATGACTCTTTTGCTTTCCTCTTTTATGAGAGATAATTTGCCCCATTCAATTTCTCCCTTTTTCCTCCCAATATATTTCTCTCTCACTGCTTGATTTCAATTTTTTTAAGATATGATTCCATCCTCTTCAATTCACTCTGTGCACTCTGTCTCTATGTGTGTGTGCGTGTGTGCATGTGTGTGTGTGTAATCCCACCCAGTACCCAGATACTGAAAAGTTTCAAGAGTTATAAATATTGTCTTTCCATGTAGGAATGTAAACAGTTCAACTTTAGTAAGTCCCTTATGACTTCTCTTTGCTGTTCACCTTTTCATGGTTCTCTTCATTCTTGTGTTTGAAAGTCAAATTTTCTTTTCAGCTCTGGTCTTTTCATCAAGAATGCTTGAAAGCCCTCTATTTCATTGAAAGACCAATTTTTCCTCTGAAGTATTATACTCAGTTTTTCTGGGTAGGTGATTCTTGGTTTTAGTCCTAGTTCCTTTGACTTCTGGAATATCCTATTCCATGCCCTTCGATCCCTTAATGTAGAGGCTGCTAGATCTTGTGTTATCCTGATTGTATTTCCACAGTACTTGAATTGTTTCTTTCTAGCTGCTTGAAATATTTTCTCCTTGACCAGGGAACTAGGGAATTTGGCCACAATGTTCCTAGGAGTTTCTCTTTTTTGATCTTTTTCAGGTGGTGATCAGTGGATTCTTTCAATATTTATTTTGCCCTCTGGTTCTAGAATCTCAGGGCAGTTTTCCTTGATAATTTCATGAAAGATGATGTCTAGGCTCTTTTTTGGATCATGGCTTTCAGGTAGTCCCATAATTTTTAAATTGTCTCTCCTGGATCTATTTTCCAGGTCAGTTGTTTTTCCAGTGAGATATTTCACATTATGTTCCATTTTTTCATTCTTTTGCTTTTGTTTTGTGATTTCTTGGTTTCTCATAAAGTCATTAGCTTCCATCTGTGCCATTCTAATTTTGAAAGAACTATTTTCTTCAGTGAGCTTTTGAATCTCCTTTTCCATTTGGCTAATTCTGCTTTTGAAAGCATTCTCCTCATTGGCTTCTTGAACCTCTTTTGCCAATTGAATTAGCCTATTTTTCAAGGTGTTATTTTCTTCAACATTTTTTTGGGTCTCCTTTAGCAGGGTGCTGACCTGCTGTTCATGCTTTGACTTCATGTCTCTCATTTCTCTTCCCAGCTTTTCCTCCACCTTTTGATTTTCAAAATTCTTTTTGAGCTCTTCCATGGCCTGAGCCCATTGGGTGGGCTGGGACACAGAAGCCTTGACTTCTGTGTCTTTGCCTGATGGTAAGCATTGTTCTTCCTCATCAGAAAGGAAGGGAGGAAATGTCTGTTCTCCAAGAAAGTAGCCTTCAATAGTCTTATTTCTTTTCCCTTTTCTGGGCATTTTCCCCAGCCAGTGACTTGACCTCTGAATATTCTCCTCACACCCACCTTGCCTCTGGATCCTCCCAGCCAGTGTTTGGGGTCTGAGATTCAAATGCTGCTTCCAGCCTCAGGGCTTTTGGCGGGTGCAGGGCTGCTATTCAGTGTGAGATTAAGTTCAGGTGCTCAGGTTGGGGCAGGGTGGCCTCTCAGTCTCAGTTCCCTCAGGGGGTTTATGCACAGACCTTCAACAATGGATCCAGGCTCCTGCCTGCTTGGGGAGCCCTGGTCTGCTGCTGCCTCTCAGATTCTGCCTCCCGAGGGGGCCTGAGTTATGGGGGCACCCCACTCCCCTCTCGACCTGCCAAAGAGACTCTCTCACCAACCCCCGTCACCTTTGGGTGGAGGGACTTGTGCGGCCACTGGAGATCCCGTCCCTGAAGCCTGCTCGGATCTGTTCCTCTCGGTGCTGCGGCTGCGGCAGGTCTGGGCTGGGCTCTGTGTCTGCAGCACGACGGACCTTTTGCGAGAGGTTTGCAGGTCCCCCTGGAACAGAAATCTCCTTCGCTCCACTGTTCTGTGGCCTCACTGCTCCAGAATTCGCCGTGAGTTACTTTATACAGATGTTATATGGGTTGTGGGTTCGGAGCTATGTGTATTTGCGTCTTTCTACTCCACCATCTTGGCTCCGCCCCTGACTATTTACATTTTAAAAAATAAGTGTATAATTTAAAAATTGTCAGTGTGTTGAAGAGGTGGGAATTTAACCCAGTATTATTTGACTCTAAGGCAGATTCTCCAACTTTATAATCTATACATTTATTTGAGTAAATTTACATATGTAATTATTATTTCTCCCATCAAAATATAAGCTTCTTGAGAGAAAAGACTGTTTTGTTCTTGGTATTTATATCTCCCATTCATATCACAGTACTTGCAGACAGCATGGCAGCTAGGTGGCACAATGAGTAGAGTACTGGGCCTGGAGTAAAAAAAAAAACCATCTCCCTGAGTTAAAGTCTAACCTCAGACATTTACTGTGTGATCCTGGACAAGTCATTTTACCCTGTTTGCCTCAGTTTTTCACTTCTGTAAAATGAGCTGGATAAAGTAATAATGGGAAACTACTCTGTTATCTTTGCCAAGAAAAGCCCAAATAGTATTGTGAAAAGTCAGACATGACTGAAATGATTGAACAGTAACTGACAGAGACTAGATGCATAATAAATGCTAGTTTATTGAATTCTTAATTCTCTCTAACCATTTCATATTTCAAAACTTCCTCACGTTCTCAAGGATACGAGCAGAGGATTCAGGTTGTCCAAATGTGTCATACACATTTCCACATCCATTTACCTTTTCTTTTCTGTCATCCATATGCTTTTTGTTGCATTACTTCTTCCATAGAAATTAGGAGAAGTTACATATGGTAGCCCACCATGCACTTTCCTCTTATCTTTTAGAATGCTAGTGATTTTTGTTCATCTGATGACATGATGTTTTCCGTTTTATAGTCATGTAGTATTTCTAGGGGGAAAATGTATAAAAACACGTGAACTTTGGAGCCTGTTAGTTTGGCACTATTACAAACATGATATAACTAAATATAACCTAATTTCTTTCTTTTACTCAACTTCTCTTGCTCATTTTTGTTCTTCAATGCCTTTTCAATATGTGACAGAATAATGTGACAAGATATCCATTCGGTTGAATGTCAAAGTCTCAGCAATATAGATTTTTTTAAAAAATCCAATGTATTTCTCTCATGTACACAAATCAATCTGTCACATTGTGGTGGAGTTCAGAGAGCTTAAAGTATTATGGGTCTCAATGTAATTCACATAAGATGTGAATACCAGTATTTAGAGAACATCCTTTACAAGCGACTTATCAATTTTTTTTTTTTACTTCACATAGATAGTTAAATGACAATGGTCATTTGAATGTGTGTATGCATATATATGTATATACATATATATACATTTATGAATATACATGCATATATATGTGTGTGTGTATGTATGAGTGTGTATTCCTATCTTACACCTCACTTTCTGTTAGCATTCAACATATTGATAAATATAGTTATCTCCATCATTGTACTGTCATTCAGTCTTGTAAGCCCTAGCAAACTGAGCTTTTTTCTTCTTTTCTTTCTGGAGTTCAGTTTCCCAGGCTCATTGAAAACATCTGAAATATTGATCTCCTTTCAGCCCTGATGATTCACATGATGACTGCGTGGAGTCACATAGGTTTTGGGCCAATGGCTCTGAGCCAATCTCTGAGTTTTTATTATATATACTGAGAGGTTAGTATTTTACTTTGGGGGTTTGCTTATGAGAATGGCCTTTTGATTCCCTGGATGAGACTGTGAGTAGCCATGTATTAAGAACCCCCAGACTACTCATTTGTTGTTGGTGTTCCCCCATCTAGTGGTATATGTAGGTGGTTGGATTAGTTTGTTCAGACAATTGGAGCCATGTCTGTTGATCTTTGTGCTAATTTTCTGCTTGTATTTTATCTGTTTGTATTTCCTCCACTTTTGAGATGTTGGCCTAATTAAAGAAGGATTGTTAACCCTTTTGAAGCTGTATTTCCTTTAAAAAAACAGAAAAACAGAAAAGCAGACAGATTTGAACTCAGGTACTTGAAATTCCTTGAGCAGATAGTGTAGACTTCACATGGTAGATCTATCTACCACATCATGCTGTCTGGTTTAGTACATATAGTAGTGAGTCTATTTATAGGTCTTTCCACAAAGATCACGCATGTAGAATATTAACAAATTCAGATCATAGGTATTCTAAAAATTGTGCTTCTTAAAACTCTCTCACTCTTTGGCTACTTTTTATCTATCATTGAAGAAGCATCTGTGAAAATTAGGGGTAGACAGAACACTGTACTGAAGATGATGGTGATGATAATACTATTGTTGTTGTAAATGATGACAAGAATTTTGATTAGTTTCTTAAGTCACTACATTAAAAAAATGTTATTTACTTCTGGTCAATCTTATGGCAATAAGTTTGACCTTGTGCAATTTTTTTCCAGTTTTGTAGAATATGGCAGATATTGCATTCTCCCTCATGGGCTCATGGTTACGAAGCATCAAAATACACCTTTTCATGGAGCCATCCAAATGAAAATAATTCAAAAGAGCTCAGACAATAGAAACCTCAACACAGTATACGTCCCACAGTTTTAGGTGACAGATTTAATTCTGAAGAAAGGAGAAATGCACTTAACACAATATTATAACAATTGTATAATAAAAAGGTTGCTCTCCAAAGTGCTGTATTAATATAAAATAAAGACAAAAGAAATGAAACTTTGGCACAGAGATTGAAATTACACTTAAAAGCCAAATGAGATGGAAGAAACCTGA
Source organism: Notamacropus eugenii (assembly GCF_028372415.1). Lineage (NCBI taxonomy): Eukaryota > Metazoa > Chordata > Mammalia > Diprotodontia > Macropodidae > Notamacropus > Notamacropus eugenii. The sequence continues at coordinate 257,140,993 of NC_092875.1, read as the reverse complement.
TATATATGTATATACACACACACACAGGTGTATATATACATATATAGATACATACATACATACACATATACATATAAATAGATGATAGATATAGGCAGATAGATAGATAGATAGATAGATAGATAGATAGACAGACAGACAGACAGACAGACAGACAGACAGACAGACAGATAGATAGATAGATAGATAGATAGATAGATAGATAGATAGATAGTTGATGATCAGCCATTTTCAGGTACGTTCAACGCTTTGTGACCCCATTTGGAGTTTTCTTAGGGAAGATAATGGAGTGCTTTGCCATTTCCTTCTCCAGCTCATTTTACAGATGAGGAAACTAAGACAAACAGAATTAAATGAATTGCCTAGGCACACACAGATATTAAGTGTCTGAGACCAGATTTGAACTCAAGAAAATGAATCTCCTCCACTCCAGGCCCAGCTCTCTACACACTGTGTTACTTAGCTGCACTATAAACACACACACACACACACACACACACACACACACAAAGACACATATACACATGTTTACACTCTTTAAAACGCATTTGTCATAATGTGGTTTCAATGGACTCATCAGTTGTGACATTTTTAGATCAGCATGTCATATCAACGTTTTAAGTTAACTAGAACTTCAAAGACTTGGAGATTTTCTGTTGTTTTGTATGTTTTAATTGAGGAGGAATTTATTTAAGAAGAAAGTATGAGCAAAAAAATCAGCCTTCTATTTTATTCTTTCCATCTAAAACTTCTTTTCTATTAAATTCCTATTTACCCTTTCTTGTAACAAAGCTTCAAGTGTGTAATTGAAAACTTGCCACTAGTGTATGGTTGGGAAATGGCTTGAACTGTCTATTGCATAATAAAAAATTGTGCATTTTATATTTTTATTCTTCAGAGAAATCTTTGTAAAAGGTGTGTAATGATCCTCTAGCCTAAATCATTTTCTCCACATGAATGCCGAATTCCATTAGAAATTGAGAGGGGTGTATATGAGTGTGTTTATATCTATATGTGTGATGTGTTTGAAGTAGACCAGTCATAACAAGAAATCAGAGAGCTAATTATAATCATTTATTAAAACTCTGTCAATCAGAAGAAGTGATTTTTTGTGCCTGTGGGGATTTCTAATTTTGCCACAAGTATTCAATAATGAGCATGAAGTAAACAAACATTCTGAACCACACACATACATTATTAAACCTATTTTTAAAAATGCATAAAGGTTTCCAATGTGTATGTAAGTTGTCAGAATCACTGATGTTACATATACTTAGGAATATAGAAAATATAAAATGTATCTATAAAATCTAGGATAAAAAAGTCAGAATTATTTTTACTGTTCTTTGCCTGAACAAAATAAGAGAAATTAAACTGTTGAAGTAGACTCTAGACAGCCTTCAAACACAGAAAAGAAGGAGTCAAGAAGAAAAAGGGGAGATAATAAAGAAAGATGAAGAGGAGTCCTGGCCTCAGGATATTTAATATGTATGGTGGTTATTTTTATTTAATAACTAATTAAAGGAAAAAACTATGTCTATTTTCTCTTCTTGGCTGGAAGTGTAGGAACTATTCACTGGCCCCGTGGTATCCTTGAATAACAGAACATCTTTGACCTGCTCTGTTTTGAACCTGGACTAGTCAGTCTGTTCCCATACAACTTTTGATCCCCAAATTTGAGGCCCTTACTATATTTAAAAAAATAAATTAATTCTTTTCATTTACATGTAAAATAATTTAACTCTTTTTAAATTTTGAGTTCTAAGTTCTCTCCATTCCTTTCATTTCTATTTTACCCTCTGGTGCTAGAATATCAGGGCAGTTTTCTATGAGAATTTCTTGAAACATGATGTCTAGGTTCTTTTTCTTTTTTGAACATGGCTTTCAAGTAACCCAATAATTCTGAAATTATCTCTCCTCAGTCTATTTTCTAGTTCAGTCTTTTAATGAGATATTTCATGTTTTCTTATATTTCTTAATTGTTTTTATTTGTTATCTTGTATCTTGATGTCTCATTGGATCTTTAGCTTCCAATTGACTAATTCTAATTTTCAAGGAATTATTTTCTTCAGCAAGCTTCCCCTCCTCCCTCATTTTGGACAATTCTACTTTATAAGGAGCTATTCTGTTCAGTGAGATTTTGTATATATTTTTTCCATTTGGTCAATTCTCCCTTTTCAAAAAGTCTTCTATTCAGTGGATTTTTCTGCCTCTTTTGCCAATTGATCTACTCTGGTTTTTAAAGTGTTATTTTCTTTGGTATCTTTTTTCCTCTTTACCAAGATGTTGACATTTTTCATGTTTTTTTTTTTTTGTATAATTCTCATTTCTTTCCCTAAATTTTCCTCTCTCTCTCATATTTGACTATTAAAATTCTTTTAAAGGTTTTCTAGGAATTCATTTTGTAATTGAGCCCAATTCACATTTTTTCTTTAAGACTTCAGATATAACCAATTTGACTTTGTTATCTTCTTTTGAGTTTGTACTTTGATCTTCTCAGTCATCATAAAAATTATTTATGGTCGATTTCATTTTTGTTGTTTGTTCATTTTCCCAGACTATTCCTTGTTTTTTATGTAAAAGTTTGGTTCTACTCCCATGGAGGGAGAACTGTTCCTAAGTACTAGATGAGATACTGTTCTGAGTTTCAGGTTTTTTGTGCTGCTGTTTTCAGAGCTAGTTCCAGGTATCTGGAAATTTTTAGTTCTTTTAAGTTGGCATGCTATGAGGAGAGGTGTGATCCCTGCTCTCCTGATCTGTGCACTGGTCTATGAGTGATCACAAGAACTCTTTTCTACTCTGCATCTGTGATCAGGGCCCTTGCTCCCTGCCCCTATATACTCTAGTGTACTAGTGCTCTTCCTTATCCTCATTTTCAGGCATTATTTTAAAATTGTTTGGAGGAGAATTTGGGAGAACTCCTGCCTTTCCTCCTCCATCTTGGCTCTTCCTCTTGGAATTCATAATGTTAATGCTGAACTTGGTGCAGACACTCAATCTCCAATTTAGCTCAGAACTCCTGAGACTCGTCATTCTCAGGCTCCTAGAAGCAGGCATCACAGACATACAATGCTACTACCTACTGACCATTCTTCTTTTACAGACTTCTTTAGAGATTTGAAACTTGAAATTTAATTACTTTTCAAATATTTTTGTAAGAAAGTGAAATTTTTAGGGAGAAAACAAAATCATCATACCCCTCTAAATGAAAGGATAACTTTACTCAGCGATGAAAGAACAGAGACGGAATTTTTCAGTTCATGTCCCAGATCTGTGACTTACTTGTTTCACTTAGGATGAACAATTTTCTCAATAAGCCCTAATTTTCATACATAAAATAGGTTTAATAAAATTCCCCCATCATCCTCAGAAAAGTTCAAAAAAAGCATAGTGGTGCTTTAACCCTTATTGGAAAAGCATTCTGTACATTCAACTGGTTAGGCAGAAACTTCATTCTATTGGACTTTTTCTGTTTATTATACGAATTCTGTATTACTAATATTGTTTAAGATAAAAATTAAATGCCAAACATCATACACAGTAACAGTCACATTGTTCAATGGCAGACTTTGATAGACCTAGCCCTTCTCAATAGTGCAAAGGCCTAAAACAATTCCAAAGGACTCATGATGGAAAATACCATTCACATCCAGAGAAAGAACTATGGAGTCTGAATGTAAACTAGTCTATTTTCCTTTTTGTTTTGTTTTGTTTTTTCTTTCTCATGGTTTCTCCCATTTTGTACAATTCTTCTATACAACATGACTAATGTGAATATATGTTTAATAGGAATGTATATGTAGAGCCTATATTGTATTGCCAGCTGTCTTGGGAAGGAAAGGGGGGAGAAAATTTTAAACTTATGAAAGTGAATTTTGAAAACTAAAAGTAAGTAAAACTAAAAAAGAAAAAATATTAAGAAAAAGAATTAAATGCAAAAGTACAAACAACCTGCTATTAATGTTGAAGAACTACTGTCCTATTGCCTGTCATAACCCAGAAACCCCACAACTTCCCTTAGGGTAAGCTAAAGCAGATAAAAAAAGGGTTGCTGAACATAAAATGGCGAGAATTTTCCCACCCAGAGACTTTTCCTTCTGAGCATTTTGTTACTGTTGTTGTTTTTCTGTCATTTCAGTCAGATCGGATTATTCATGACCTTTTTGGTTTTCTTGGCAAAGATATTGGAGAGGTTTGCCTTCTTCTTCCCCAATTCATTTTACATATGAGGAAACTAAAGTCCACAAAATTAAGTGACTTACCCAGGATCAAATAGCTAGTTAAGTGTGTGAGGCCAGATTTAAAACCAGGAAGATGAGTCTTCTTAACTCCAGGCCCAGAACTCTATCCATTGTGCCACCTAGTTGCCCCTATTTTCCCTAGGAAAGATGAAATACAATCCTTGCTCACCTCCCCTCTGAAATCCTAGAGCAGTTTTGAAGGTTGCTGGTAGTTCACTGCTAATTCCACTGCTAAGTAAGCACAGACTGTAAAGCACTTTGTATAAACCTCGAAGTGCTATATAAATATCAGCTATTATATCAGACTTTATATAGAACTTTAAGGTTTTTTATGTGTCTGTCTTACAAGAATTCTTTAAAATGAGTAGTGCATGCATAATTATCTCTGATTTTACAGATAATGAAATTGAAGTTCAAGGACTTGTCCCATTGTCACATAGTTCATAACTCAGGACCAGAAAACTCATATCCTTTGGCACCCATTCTATTACATAACTGCCCCCCTGTCCCACCCCAGATTTCTCTTCTGAAAACATTTAATGAGAAAACTATAAGGGAAAAGGAACAACAGTAGGGTGGAAAGGAATCATCCTTCTCCACTCTTGCCCCTAATTTAAAATATATTATTTTTAGTTGCTCAGGCATCTTTTCTCTACTTGTAGGTCTTTTCAGAATGCAAAAGGTAGAGGCAGGATTGCTTTGTAATTGGTAGATTCTTTCTTTGCAGTCTTGGTGCCATTTTATGTAACAGACAAGTAGTGGAATAACAATAAGACCAATGGATCCAAAAGTCTATATTTACACTTTTTTTGCCTTTTCTAATGAGTCTTAAAAATATAGAAAAAAGCAATTTCTTATTTAATAATAATATTTAATAATATTACTAATAATATTGTATTATTTATGCTGAAAACAAGAAAATATGCAAAATGGACAGCTGTTAATATTCACCAAAGTTTATCCAAAATATACCTGAGTGGTTGAATTTAGTGAGCATATTATTTGGGCAATTCAGGCAAAGGAAGATAACTTTCTAAAGTTATAGATCATTTCCTCTACTTAGTCATTAGAGACATGGCTATAGTCTTGATAGCATTAAGCACATATCAAAAGCTTAGTCTTTGCCTTGTAGAAGCTTAAAAGCTAATTAAATAAGGTGAATCTCATAAAAGCATCCTGACTAGATGTAGCTGATTACTAGTACAGAAAGCATAAGTGAAGCCTAAAGGTCTAGGGATACACTATTTAAAAAACTTGGTGAATTATTAGAGTCTTTTCCTTAGAGTATGTCAGGCTCATTTTTAAGCATTTTCAATAATCAGTATTGTTGCGTATAATTGAGAGGGTATAGCCAATGGGATGTTTCCAAGGGCTAAGTGTGAAAGGGAAAAATACTGTTCAGATAAAAAGTATCATTTATTATTTCATTGATTTGATATATTACTAAGACATTTAAGTATCTAATAAACTTTGTGTTTAAGATTCAAGAACTCTTGCTCTAACTAAAGTTTGATTTTTAATCATTTCTTAATTCATTTTATTAATTTCTTAAAAGTTATCTACTTCTAAGGAAGAAGTATCTGGTTTGTATGATGATAATCTTTTGGACAGAAATTGATATTCACTGCATTAAATCTCTCAGGACTCTGATTTACTTTTTACCTGGGCCTGGGTTGGTTAGGTTTTGCACAGCTTCTGGGAGAATATCATTCTCAAGCCCTCCAGGGTCTTTGGTAACCTAGTTGGATGTGGAAGTTTATGAGTATTGAATCCCCTCATTTTAAACATAAGGAATTGAGGATGAGCAAGGGTTTATGAGTTAACTGGTCATGGTATTGGTAAATAAAAGAGCAGAAACCCAGGTCCCCTGATTCCAAATTCATTTCTCTTTTCATTGTACCATGATGCTTCATCTGGAGTAATTTTATGTTTAGTTTCAAACAACACACATTCAGGAACAACCAACAGCTCCTAGGCAACAGGTATCCTGGATATGTTTGGGGATGAAAAAATTCAAGATTATGCAATAATAGAAGGAGCATCAGACTTGTAATCAGAGGCTCTAGGTTTGAACCTCACCTTGGTGATTTACTAGGGAAATTACCTTAACCTTTAAGTTTCCTTCTATTAAATGAAATTATCTCTGAATCTTTCCAGTTCTAAATTTTATGATCCTAAGAACTGTCCTTATATTTGGATCTCATAGCATGTGTGTCCTCCTCTATGTGCTTTCTATGATATAGTTCATATTATTGTATCTTGTATATGTCCTTGTGTTCCTATTGAGTAAGAGCTGAATTGCATATCCAACTAAGGTCCCTTCTAGTACTCAGTTGTATAATTCAGTGGCTTCAACTATATCTCAAGCTTCCTGAGGGTAGGAATCCTGTTTTAACATCTCTTTGTAATCAATGTCCTGGCACAGTGCCTTGCACATATATAAATATGCCCAGGATCAGTGTCAGCACAGGGATTACCTCCACCAATGCAGATCACCACTCATCTGTAACTTTACACTCCTAGGGAGCTTCTTTGGCTCAGAAAGGTTCAATGAACTGTCTGTGACTACATAGCTAAGAGATGTCAGAGGTGGGATTTATTCCAAGCCATCTTGCTTACAAGTCCAGCAACATATTTGCTATACCATGCTGGTTTGGGCAAAGGAGATGTTTAGTAAAAGATTATTGAAAGTCATTAAAACTAATTATAAATTCTAGATCTCATTCTAGAATGGAAGAATCATAAAACTGAAGAGGACTTCATAGGACCATAGTCAAACTTGTATCTGAACAGAAATTTACTCTGAAATCGCCCTGACAAATGGCAATCTGGTCTCTGCTTGAAGGCTTCCTGAGATGAGTCAAACATTTATTAAATGACTCCTATGTACCTGGAGTGGTGCTAATCTCTGGGGATAGAAAGAAAGGCAAAGACCAAAGCAAAACGAAAAAAGTCAAACCAAAACAAGCATAAGAAATTCTGTGCCCACAAGGAGCTCATAGTTTAGTGGGAGAGACAATAGTAATGCTTACAATGATGATGATAACTCATATTTACATAGTGCCTCCTATATATTTGGTACTGTGCTACATACTTTAAAAATATTATCTTTTTGGATCCTCATAAGCGTCCTGGAGTAGGTGACATGATTATTCCCATTTATATCTGAGAAAATAGAAGTAAATAGAAGTTAAGTGACTTACTAAGTGTCACAGAGTTAGTATCAGAGACTTGATTTGAATTCAGGTCTTACTGACTCCAGATCCAGTGCTCTATCAACTTAGAAAACATGTAAATATTTAAGTACAAAGATAATATGTACAGGATATATTGGAGATAACCTTGGAGAAAACACATTTACCATCTAGTCTAGACAGTTCAGATCATTAGGACTTTTTTTCCTCACTATATTGATCCAAAATATGCTTCAGTGCAGCATTTCTCTTAATTTTGATCTCTGTGGCTAAAAGGAATAAGTTCAATCTCTCTTCCACATGACAATCTTACTTATACTTGAAGATAGCTCTCATACATATTCTCTCTGAATCTTTTCTAGGGTAAATATTCCAATTTTTTTTTCAAATTTTCTTAGTGTAACATCGTTTTGAAGGTTCTCACCATTTTAGTTGACTTCCTTTGGATATGCATTCAGATATTTGTCAATGTTGTTTCTGAAAAGTGTAGTTGAGAACTAAGCATAAAACTACTCTAGATGAAGCATCATGGTACAATGAAAAGATAAATAAATTTGGAATCAGGAGATGTAGGTTCTTTGTTCTTTTATTTACTAGCTCCATGACCTTGGGAAATCCATTAATCTTTCTCAGTCTCAGTTCCTTATGTTCCAAATGAGCGAATTTGATATTCAGAAACTTCACACTTCAACTACCTTACCAAAGACTCTGGGAGTCTGACTAGATTGAGTACAGAAGGACTATCACCTCTCTTATTCTGGAAATAATCATCAGTTAAATGAAGCAAAAGATCATCTTTGAATTTATACCAATAACTACCATCCCCTCATCTCTGAAGAAACTTTGAGAATAATTTACCTAAGTATCAAGAATATAATTGTTAAACATGAGAGGTTGACTTTAGCAAAGAATTATCTATAGTAGATCACATCCAGTAATTCAAAGAACAAAGAACAGAAGACATCAACACTGGATATAACTTTGGTCAACAATTCACTGATTACCAATATTTAAGCAAGGTCTTTCATCTTGTCATCATTTTGTTAGTATATTATGAGAGACAATATCACATGCTTTAATGAAATTTAGGTATCCCATGTTCAAGATATTACTCTGATCTCTTAGTCTTGTCATTTTGTTAAAACCAAAAGAAAATTAGTCAAAGCTGACTGATCTTTATTCTTTTGAGTTCATGTCTGAGGTTACACAAAGACTAGACTGAGTTTAAACAATAAAAATCTTTCTATTTCAAAAAGAATTATTAGTTTAGTGACTTAGAGTCAGTTTGTTTGTGCTAAACTCAAATGGATATGTTACTTAGAATTTTTTGAATATGCATGATTTATGTGTTTCTTTTAATATGAAAAGGCTCCGTGTTCTATTTAGTTAGATATTAAAAACATTTTTATAGAGAAGAAAATTATGGGTTATATTTTCTCCACATATAAGAACAACTCCTTCATTTACTTTTGTGAAATGATAAAAACTACTGTGGTAAGTGAAGTCCCCAAATCACACTTTTCCCTCGTTAAGTCTTGTCACTGAAATGAAGCAGCTGCCAGGTTCATTGTCCAAATTATACCCAAAGCTTCATGCAGAGCTGTTTAGAGCACAGTCACAATGAATTCAAATCAAAATCACACCACATCCTACAATGTTGGTTTGACCCCTAATTAGGTGATGCATGTCCATGAGCCATCCATAGATGCTGTAGGATGGTAGCATTTCATTACCCTTTGTTAGCCAGACTCATCACTACCTTCTAAACAGACAGATGAGCCTCTTATCTGAACTAGCAGATGGTAGTGCAAGTCTGTTTGAATTTTAAGACATGCACTTGGAGAACATTCCTCAGAATTTCATTAAAGTTCATTGCACTAGGGTAAAATTGGCACTGTGAGCCCCAGAAGAGCATTAAAGATTCTGCTCAAGGATGTTTCTCTGGACTTGCCCCCAGAGCCCAGAGGTGGAGCTGATATTCACAAGGCTCATAAGCTCTTTCCTTCTAGGGATTTGTAATACCAATAAGGGATTTAGTATTTAATAATGTCTAGTCTTAAAGCCACTGCCTCAGAAGAATTTCTTTTTTTAAAAAAAATCTGTAAACAACTTGATGTGTGTGTGTGTATACACACACACATATACACATATGTATGTGTATATGTGTGTGTGTGTGTATTTCAACAACTATTTTTTGAACTATCTATCACATGTAAGAGGATAAGAGAAGCAAGATCATACAGAAAATAGAGACCTGACCTCAAAGCCAAGAAGGCCTGACTTTGAGACCTTTCCCCCCACCCAGACACTTACTGACCATACCACCTTGGCCTCTTAATTAACTTCTCAGAAGTCTAAGCAACTCTTTAAGATTAATCCCTTGCAAAGGACAGAACCAAGATGGTGGGGTAAAAGCAGGGACTTGCTTGAGCTCTCCCCCAAACCACTCTAAATACCTGTAAAAATGACTCTAAACAAATTCTAGAGCAGTGAAACCCACAAAATGACAGAATGAAATAAATTTCCAGTCCATGACAACTTGCAAGGTCAATAAGAAAGGTCTATTGCACCAGTATGAGAGAAAGGTGCAGTCCAGCATGGGCTGTACCAGTACAGTTGTGGCCCTAGAAAACATGGAGCTGACCTCAGGGCACTAAATCACTGGCAGCTGTGGCATTTTCCAGAATTCTCAATCCACAAATGCCAAAGAGAACTTAGATGTTCAGTAGGAAAGATCTGTAAGATGGCCCCAGCCCCAGGATGTGGCAGTGGTGGGGGCTACAATAATGGCTGCTTCCAGAGCCATTGACCCTCAGACAGTGGGGGATCAAACAGCTGATCAGAGGAGGATTGCAGTGATCTCTTTTCTAGGGCTGAGGCAAGATTCTCTTGTATTGCCGTGCTTGGATCTGGTTCACAATCCTAGGTGGCTGTCTTGGGGTGAGGAGGAGCGCTGGCATGGTGGAACTTGTGATGGTGGTGGAGAGGGAATCCTCCTCATAGTTCCAAGGCAGAAAAGAGTGCTTGTGATTACTCACAGATCAGAACAAAGGCAAAAATGGAGTAAACACCTCTCCTTTGTTCATATAACTTTGGAAGAACTGAAAATTTACAGATCCCTAACAATATCTCTGAAACAGCAGCACAAAAGCACTAACACTTGGGACAATATACCCACCACACTGGAACCAGAGTCCTACCTTAACAATGAGCTAAAAAGTCAAGTAATTTGCTAGGAGAATGATCAAAGAGAAGGGAAAAAAATCAGACAATAGGATTTTGTTTTGATGAAATGGAAGATCAAAACATGAAACCAGAAAAATACAACAAAGTCAAAGATCCTACATCTGAAGCCTCAAAGACAAAAAATAAGAATTGGTCTCAAGTCATGGAAGAGCTCAAAAAAGACTTTGAAAATCAAGTAAGAGAAGTAGGGGAAACATTTGGAAGAGAAATGAGGGTGATGCAAGAAAAAATCATGAAAAATGAGTCAACAGCTTGCTAAAGGAGCTCCTCAAAATACTGAAGAAAATAACACTTTAAAACATAGACTACACCTCTGCTTTAATGATAAAACCTTTGAAGGTACCTAGAAATATCTTTGAAAACAACTGCACAAAAAACCCTGAATCTTGGGACAGTACACCCTCCACTTAACAAGTAGCTCAAAAGTCAAGCAATTGACTGGAAAAATGAGTAAAGAGAGGGAAAAATATCAGTCTATAGAATCTTTGGTGACAAAGAAGAGCAAAGAATACAACCAGAAGAAGACAACAACGTCAAAGCTCCTAAATCCAAAGTTTCCAAGAAAAATGTGAAATGGCCTCAGGCCATGGAAGAGTTCAAAAAGCATTTTGAAAACCAAGAATGAGTAGTAGAGGAAAAATTGGGAATAGAAATGAGAGCAATGCAAGAAAATCATTAAAAATGAATCAATAGCTTGCAAAAGGAGATCACAAAAAATACTGAAGAAAATAACACCTTAAAGATGGTAGAGTAACAGCACAGACTTTCTAGAGTACTCCCACCAAGCCCAGCCAAATACCTGTAAAAAATGACTGTAAGCAAATTTTGGAGCTTCAGAACCCACACAGTGATGGAGTGAAGCAAATCTCCAACTCAAGGCAGCCTAGAAGGTTGCTGGGAAGTATCTATTGCACCATACTGGGAGTAGAGCGTAGTCCAGTGAAGGCTGTGAGTGCACAGAGGGAATCTGAATAAGTCTTGGGGGGACTGAATCTCTCATACTTGTAGTGGTTTCCAGACCTCATGACCCCAAAATTCTGAGGATAAATAGGAAGTTCAATGGTAAAAGCCTGTGGGACCAGGGCAGGAGAGTGGAGTGGTCCAGGCCTCAATCCCAGGGCAGCTGAGAGGAGAGGGGGCAGAGGAACCCAAAGCAGCCACAGTAGCAGCAGGGTCACATTGTTTCTGGAACTCTAGGCCCACAGATTGTGGGGAGAATTGAGCAGATGACAATACACCCCTCACCCCCACTGGAAGCAGAGAACTGCCTTGACAAATAGCTCAAAAGTCAAGTAAATGGCTGGGGAAATGAGCAAAAACCAGAAAAAGAATCAGACTAGAATCTTACTTTGGTGACAAGGTAGGCCAAAGAATACAAATAGAAGAAAATGAAGTCAAAGCTTTTCCATCAAAAGTCTACAAGAAAAATATGAATTGATCTCAGGTCATGTAAGAGCTCAAAAAGGATTTTGAAAATCAAGTAGGAGAAGTAGAGCAAAAATTGGGAAGTGAAATGAGAGAGATGCAAGAAAATCATGAAAAATGAGTCAACTGCTTGCTAAAGGAGACACAAAAAATCCTGTAGAAAATAACACTTTAAAAAATAGACTAACCCAAATGACAAAAGAGATCCAAAAAACCAATGAGGAGAAGAATGCTTTAAAAAGCAGAACTGGCCAGATGGAAGAGGAGATCTAAAAGTTCACTGAAGAAAATACTTCCTTAAATATTAGAATGCAGCTGATGGAAGCTAATGATTTTATGAAAAATCAAGAAATTATAAAACAAAAACAAAGGAATGAAAAAAATAGCAGAGAATATGAAATATCTCATGGGACAATCAACTGACCTGGAAAATAGATCCGGGAGAGACAATTTAAAAATTATGGGACTACCTGAAAGCCATGATCAAAAATAGAACCCAGACATCAACTTTCATGAAATTATCAAAGAAAACTGCCTTCATATTCTAGAACCAGAGGGTAAAATAAATATTGGAAGAATCCACCTATTACCCCCTGAAAGAGATCCCCAAAGGAAAACTCCTATGAATATTGCAGTCAAATTTCAGAGTTCCCAGGTCAAGGAGAAAATATTGCAAGCAACCAAAAATAAACAGTTCAAGTATTGTGGAAATACAATCAGGATAACACAAGATCTAGCAGCTTCTACATTAAAGGATCAAAGGGCTTGGAATATGATATTCCAGAAGTCAAAGGAGCTTGGAGTAAAATGAAGAATCACCTACCCAGCAAAACTGAGTCATTCAATGGGAAAAAAATGGTCATTCAATGAAATACAGAACTTTCAAGTATTCTTGATGAAAATACCAGATAGAAAATTTGACTATCAAATACAAGAATCAAGAAAAGCATGAAAAGATAAACAGGAAAGGGAAATCATAAGTTCAACTAAAGTTGAACTGTTTACATTCCTACATGGAAAGATAATATTTTTAACTCTTGAAACTTTTCTCAGTCTTTGGAGAGTTGGAGGAATTATATACATATGGACAGAGGGCACAAGGTGAGTTGAATAGGAAAGGATAATACCTAAAAAAATAAAATTAAGGGGTGAGAGAGGAATATATTGGGAGGAGAAAGGGAGAAATGGAATGGGGCAAATTATCTCTCAAAAAACAGGCAAGAAAAGCTTTTTCAGTAGAGGGGAAAAGAGGGGAAATGAAAGGAAAAACGTGGAGCTTACTCTCATCACATTAGGCTTAAGGAAGGAATAAAATGCACACTCAATTAGGTAGGAAAATCTGTCTTGCACTACAGAAAAATAGGGGAGAAGGAGATAAGTGGGATGTGGGGGGATGATAGAAGGGAGTGCAAATGGGAGGAGGGAGTAATTAGAAGTAAACACTTTTGGGGAAGGGCATGGTCAAAAGAGAGACTAGAATAAATGGGGGTCAGGATTTGAATGAAGGGAAATATAGTCTTTCATAACATGACTTTTATGGAAGTCTTTTGCATAAATACATGTGTGTAATGTGTATTGAATTGTGTGTCTTCTCAGGAGGAAGAGAGTAATTGGAACACAATGTTTTGAAAATGAGTGTTAAAAATTGTTTTTACATGCAACTTGGAAATAAGAAATACAGATAATGGGGTATAGAAATCTATCTTGCCCTACAAGAAAATAGAGGAGATGGGGATAAGGGAAGGGATGGGTGCGGTAGAAGAAAGAGTAGATTGGGGGAAGGGGTAATCAGAATGCATGATGTCTTGTGGTGGGGGAGGGGAGAGATGAGGAAGAAAATTAGAACTCAAAATCTTGTGGAAATGAATGTTGAAAACTAAAAATAAATAAATTAGTTAAAAATAAAAAAATGGAAAAAAGAAGATAACACCCTAAGATAGAATAACCCAAGTGACAAAAGAGATTCAAAAAGGCAATGAGAAGAAGAGTACCTTAAAAAACAGAACTGGCCAAATGGAAAAGGAGGGGAAGCAATCAAACCAAACCAAAATAATAAAAAGAATAGAAGACACTGTAAAATATCTCATTGGAAAAAACCACTGACCTGGTAAACAGATTCAGAAGAGATAATTTTAAAATTATGGGACTACCTGAAAGCCATGATAAAAAAAGAGCCTAGACATCTTATTTCAAGAAATTATCAAGGAATAGTGCCCAGAAAAATACCATAATATAGAACAATTACAATGCAGAATAGAAAATGGTGACCCCATATGGGTATAAAGTATTATTTTACAACTTGGTAAAACCAAGAAAGGACTCAACAGACCTGGCATTTGAGGAAGCCTTTCAAGTCAGAGAAGGCAAAGTGGGCAACACTCTAGGACAGGAAAAAGGAATAAAAGAGGAAAGAAGGAAATAATTATTTATTAAGGGCCTATTCTATGTTAGGAACTTTCTCAAGCATCATTTTATCCTCACAACAACCTAGGGAGATAAGAGTTATCATATCTTCATTTACAGTTAAAGAAATTGGGGCAGATAGAAATCAAGTTATAAAAATCTCACTTCTAATAAGTATCTGAAGCCAGATTTGACCTCAATGAGTTTTTACTTAGGTCATAGAGCTCTTTCTGTAGTGCCATCTAACTTCCTTAAATGAGTAAAGATCATGATGCATAAAAGACTAGAAAGAAGAACATTATGCCATAAAAAAGGAGACATAGACTCACAAGAATTGAAGGCATTTTAAAGTCTGGGCAAACAACAGTTCATATAGCTATAGGCAATGCTGTTCCAGTGTTCTGATTGCCCTATTCCATATCACTGAAAATGGAGGAATAGATATTGTCCTGAAGAGTTAGGAATTATTAAAGATGGATTAGAATTTTGTTGAGGTTTTCTTCCTAATATAATCAGAAAACTTCAAAGTTAAAGGAAAAAGATAAAAGATCACTTTGGAATTAAATGTGGCTAGCTGTGGAAAAATTTGCTTTGTGTCAGAGAAAGGGACTAACCTGTTTTTCTATTTATGTGGAGTTCAAGAATCTTTCCTGTCCTATACTTCATAAGAAAAAAAATTTGAAGGACTTCATGATTCATAAAAAATATGTTGCCAAAAATAATATTTTAGAATTTACAAAATATAATCCCATTTACTTGTTAAAATTTTGTTTAAAGTATAGCTTTCAAATTCAATTAGAAGTAGGGCATGTTCTTCAGCTATGTGGTTAGAAGGTAGAATATTGCAATTTGCTTTAAAACTTACTCTCAAGTGAATAATGAGCCCTATGCTCTTCAAAAAGAGAGTGGAACTTATTTTATTCCATTGACTGACTTCTTAAGTCCAGAGGATTATAAGACAAATGGTCTTATATAATGAATAAATGCATTGGGTCTATTATAATGCAGAAGAAATTGTGATATATACTTTTTGTAAGAATGACTTTATAAAACATTTACAAAATTATTTTCTCATCTTTATATAATTGCATTAAAATTGACTCACTTTAGGAGTCCCAACTATCAGATTCCACTTTCCCTTGGTCATGTTATACTTTACACTTGGCACACAGAAGATGGCAATAATGACCATTTTTGTAAATCAATAACTGCCATAAATCCATGATGCTATCAGGGTTCTTGGCAGACAAACCTTTTCACATCATCTCAGTTCACTCTGTGGTTTTCTCATTGACTAAATGGTGGAGTTCATGTGAATTTTCATATATTATCCTGAGAAGAATGATAGCTAAGGATGAAAACCTACAGGTAGGTGAAAAGGAAAATAACAGAAAATCATCACTGAAGTGATTTTCGTAAAGTGCAGATCTCATCACGTCACTTCTACATCCCCCCAAAAAATTATAGTGACTCTCTCTTGTTTCCATGATTAAACAGAAAATTTTTGTTTCAGCATTCAAACCCCTTCATAACCTAGCCCCCTTTCTATCTGTTCAGTCTTTTTACTTCCCTGCCATATACTCTTAAATTCAGTGACATTGGATATTCTATCTCTTGGCTCTGGGCATTTTCTCTGGTTGTCCCATATGCGTGAATTCTTAAAGTCCTCTAATCTGACTATTGACCTCCCTGGCTTCCTTTAAAATCAAACTTTGCAAAGGAAGCCTTCTTCAGTCCCTCCTATTTTTAATGCCTCCCTTCTGCTAATTATTTCCTATTTATTTTATATATGGCTTGTTTTGTACATATTTGTATGAATCTTGTCTCTCCCATCAAATTGTAACTTTTTGAGGACAGGGACTACCATTTGCCTCTTTTTATATTCTCAGTGTTTAATACAATGAATGGAACATTTTTGTTATTCAGTTGTTTTTCGATTGTGTTCAACTCTATGGCACCACTGGGATTTTCATGGCAAAGATACCGAAGGGTTTTGCCATTTTCTTCTCCATCATTTTCCAGGTGGGTAAACTGAGGCAAACAGGGTTATGTGGCTTGCCCAAGGCCATATAGCTGGTAAGTGTCTGAGACCAGATTAGAACAAAGGAAGATGAGTCTTCCTGACTCCAGACCTGGCATTCTATCCACTATACCAGATAGTAGACCCCACCTTGAATATAGTAGGCACTTAATAAATTTTATTGATTTATTTTCAGGCTTAGTCTAGAAATGAAAAACATATAAATATCTGTCCAGTGATATATGCCAGAAAAGTTCCTTAATCTTCTTAAAGTAACAGACAACAAATCTTTTTTTTCCACTGCAAATTTCCGTATTCCATCCTCCTCCCCTAATTTTTTGAAAAATCAAGAAATAAACTGTACTGAAACTGGAGCTACATCCTGAGAGAGGGGGACTGTCCACAATCATTTGGACATAACATTGAATTGTAACAATGGAAGAACATTATTTTAGGAGATGTTACCATATGAATAGACACATCCTCCAAAGTGGAATGCAAAGTTCTCAACATATAAGAGAAAATTCAAAACCAAATGAGAAAAGGATCAAGCATATATTACTTCCATTCTTCTATCTCTTATTTGAGTAGTTAAGTTGCCCCTACTTCATGAAGATGTTATAATTTTTAAAACTGCTGAACATGAGCTAACATCCCATTGCTTTTTTTCTTGTAAAAGTCATTATTTTTGCCCATCATTATTACCCACTTAGCATTAAAAATAAAAGCACAATGGTAGGAACACAAGTTCTCCCTGTGTGTTTTCTGGAGTCCATCAGATATAAGATGATCTGAATACAAACAATAATGAGAGCAATGACTAACATATATCCAGTTCACTAACATTTGCTAAATGCTTTATGTATCACATCTCATTTGAATCTCACAAAAATCCTTTGAAGAAAAATAGCGTAGATATTGACTATGATTTAACATTTTAAGGAAAATGAAGTTCATAGAGGTATCAATGAAATCATCACATAGCCCATCAGCATCAGAGGCTGAAATTTAAGTAGGATTTTTCAGCCTCCAATTCCTCAACTCAGATCACTTCAGGGAGATGCATGACTAGATGGCTTCTAAACTTCTTTCCAACTTTTAGAGTGTAGACTTCCAAAGCATTTTTAAGCCATGTTAAACAATTCCCTTGTCAAAGGAGTTAACCTGCTTTGGACCATTTCCTCATCTGTAAAATGAGGTTTATAATAATTACAGCACTCATCTTATAAAACTGTGAGGATCAAATTAACTAATGTATGAAAAGTGCTTTGTAAACCTCAAAGCATTATACACATGAGCTATTATCATTATTACTTGTACTTTCTGGTTTTGATAACTACTTTAACACATTTAAACAATATGTTATATTTCAAGAAAAAACCCTAATGACTGTTACATATGCCATTTTTTCATATCTGTAAATATTCTCATCTTTTTATTCTTTTTAAAAAATATTTTAAATTATGGAGCAAAACAAGCATTTCTCTAACATAGCAAAATTAAGAAAAAAATGATTGTATATGAAACTGCTAACATATTATATACAACTTGTTATTAATTTTAAACATATGATGAAGTTATCATGTAAATTTCTTTTCTTTTTTTTCTCCCCTCCAATCTAGAGATGGCTACCATTTTTTTTATTAGCCAGTTCTTTCTCTGGATAAAGATACTGTCTTTCTTCATATGTCCTTTATTTTTAATTTACCTGTTTATAATAGTCAAAATGACTTACTCAAAGTCATTCTTAAAACAATATTCTTCTTACTGTATACAATATTCTCTTGCTTCTGCTCATTTCACTCTTGTGAAAGTGCATGTTTTACTAAAATCATTAAGCTCATCATTTTTAAAGCACAAAAGTATTCCACCACAATCATATACCACAACTTGTTCATCCATCCCACGATTGATGGTACCCCTGCAAAGAGAGCTGCAATAAACATCCCATTCACATTTAACGTTGTAATTACTATTTGTGAATTTCCCCTCATCTTATTTTTCCTCACTATTTTCTTTCTCAGCCTCTCTTTCTACCCTAATCCTCTTATTTTCTCCCCTTACCCTCTTAATCCTTATTTTACCCACCCCTCTAAGACTTTTTCCCTTATCTTCTTCCCTCATCCTCCTAAATTTTAATCTGTATACCATTCTAAAAGTCCCTCCCTGTCTCTGTCCCCCCACTTACCTCACCTTTCTATAAATTCAAAACACTTCTACACCTTTCCAGATGTGCACTTTGTTTTCTTTTCAACCCAGAATCATGTTCCAAAATGACAAGCCCTCCACCTCCACCTGCTTCCTCAGCATTCTTTCTTTCACACTTGATTTTTATGATATAATTGTTCCTTTTTACCTTTTTCTAATCAATTTTGTTTTTAAGAATCACCCCATCATACACAGCCCAGACCCAACATTACTTTCAAATTACCTTAGTAATGATGACAGTTTTAAGAAAACTGATAACATTTTCAATTTATACATATATATATGTGTATGTGTATACACATATACACACATATATACATATATAGGAAGTAAACTATACTTAGTGAGTAATTTATAATCAGTCTTTAATGTTTTCCTTATATTTCTTCTGGATCTTTTATATTAAATTTTCCATTGAGTTCTGGTCTTTTAATTACAAATACCTAAAAGTCTTTCAGTTTGTTAAATGCCCACTTTCTTTTTCATTCTCAACTTTGCTGGGTAAGTTTTTCTTGGATAAAACCCCAGCTCTTTTACTCTTCAAATTATAGTGTTCCAAGATTTCTAAGGTCTTTTATTGTAGAAGCTACTAGATCTGTGAAAACCTGAATATATTTCTGTAGTATTTATTTTTTTTTATTGCTCACAATATTTTTTCCTTAATCTGGGAGTTTAGAAACTTGTCTATGACATGTCTGTAAGTTTTCATCCTGGGATCTTTCAGGTGATGAACAGTAGATTTTATTCTATTTCTACTTTATTCTCTTGTTCTATACCTTCAGATCAGTTTTTCTTAATGATTTCTTATAATATTGCATCCAGATTTTTTTTATCATAACTTTCAGGTAGTCTTAAAACTTTTATATTGGCTTTCCTTGATCTGTTCTCTAGATCAGTTGTGTTTCTAATGAGATGTTAGAGATTCTCCTCCGTCTTCTGGAGTTTAGTTATTTCTTGGCATCTTATAACATCATTTGATTCCTCTTGCCTAATTCTAATTTTTAAGGAGTTATTTTCTTCCTTAAGATTTTGTAACTCTTTTTCCAATTGGTTAACTTTCTTTTCATAATTTTCTGTGGTTGCTTTTATTTTTTCCCTAGTTTTTCCTTGCTTCCTCTTATTTGATTTTTTAATTCCTTTTTAAGGTCTTCCAAGAACTCTTTCTGGGCTTGTGACCATTTCATGTTACTCTCTGGGGTATGAATGTTTTTCTTTTCTTTTATATCTCTATCTTCACCTGATTATCAACCCAGATTTTCTTTTACTCCAAAGTAGCTATCCATTGTTGGGTTGTTTTTCCTTCACTTACTCATTTTTGTTTTTATTTTGTTCTATTTTATTTTTAGCAGCTTATTATTATGATCTTGTCTCAGTTTGGATTTCTGAGTAATGCTCTCCCAGGTCTCAGGTCCCCCTTATTGTTAATTTTTGAATTCTGTCCAGGGCCTCAGTCTCAGGGATTTCTCTCTTCCTCTGAGACACAGTTAGGGCCACTAGCCATGTTGTGCCCCAAATTTTTTTGCTCTTTGTGGTTCCACAATCACTGGGCTTGTGCTTGCTCCTCCTTGACTACAGCCATAGCCTGAGATCACATCTGGTCAGCACTGCTTGGCCTGGTGGAGTCCTTCAATCTTACCTCCCGCATTCATTTGCTGTTCTTTAGGTGGTAAAAGTCCTTGAGATGCTGAGGTAGAATTTCTTGAGGTTGCATGTGAGATAAAAGTTAAAGTGAAATTTTTTGAAACCTGGTCCACCTCCCCACAGAGAAAAACAGCTCTTCTTGTTTCTGGCAAATACAGAACAAAAGATAAGACTTCACAGGTGGGAAAAATAATATAATTCATTATAGGATTGGTAACATCATGGGGTTGAGGACAACATGGGGTTGAGGCATAGGGAATAATATGATTGGTTGGAAGTAGGGAATGAGGGGCTTGCAAAACCCTCCTCCTTTCCTCCTGTGAATAAGGAATGTTCTTTGAGCCCACTTGCAGTGTATGAGATAGTGAACTAGATTTCTTTGGATAGTAAATCAGACATCCTTAAACAATAGCTTGGTAGGGTAAAGATAGTAGACCTGACTCCCTGGTGTGAACAGACATTCCTCAAGGATAGCAGATTTCCTTGTGGCAAGAATAAACAGTAATAAGCAGAACTCGATTTCTAAACTTAACTCCTTACAGATCATCTGAATTTCTTCACTAAGTTCAGAGACCATGACTTAGGTAATTACAGAACAAAATCAATTAACTGTAAATAAAACCAATAAAAATGATTCAGAATCAATGTGATCTTCTCAAGGTTTTAAAGTACCTCAAATACTTTCCTGATATTTATTTAAGTAGTATAAATAGTATTGACTCCAGTTTTCAAAGAAAACTAAGACTCAGAGAGGGGAAAAATTGACTTGTCTGAAGTTAAATGACTAGTAGATGTCAGAGATGAGATATGAATCCAAGTTTCCTGATCCCAGTACAGGATTTTTTCTACTGCATATTGGTGTCCCCATATTCTCTGTGAGCAGGAATTATTTTTCATTTGCCAAATCCACTGAGCTTCTCAAATGATGGGGGTGGGATTGGCTATGGTAGTGAATGATAGTGCCACAGAGATACAGTGAAGTAACAGAGTAAACATTAAGGAGTTTTCTGCTCTTCCAGTATTTTGTTTTCCTGACAATACCCCATAATATACTTCTCTTTGCTTGGTATGTCTTCTGGGTCTATTTCTTTCTCCACTATTTTTACACTTAAGTAATAAGATGGGGCTGCATTGTGAATGTAGTCCTTTCCTAGGACCAAGAATCCTGATCAAAATTCCTCCCCACATTACCCCAGTCCCCGCCCCCAATATTTAGAGAACAGTAACCATATAAACAGTACCTTGCTCTGAAAACAGAGCCATGGAAGGTAAAGTCCCAAAACAATTGCTATTTTTCTTATTGAAGATGATGCATATCAGACCAAGAGAAAAAATTGACATAATCACATCCCTCACAGTCATTTCTTCTGGGTATCCTTTTGGGTAGCATGCCTTAGCAGTCTTCTTCCTTTTATTTTTCTTGTTTTTTTGAGGTGAGGGTGGTCACCCCAAAACTCACATTTCCAATTTTTTATTCACTATTCTTTAGTGTGTTTTCTGTACAGAAGAGGAGAAAGGAGGAAAGGGATTCCCACAAATGGGGTTTGAAAAGACAGCAATAGTGTCTTAAGGACTTGAAGATGAACACATCTTCAACGTTCAAAAGGCAGAGGAGGGAATCTATGCCGTCAGCAAAAAAAAGAAAGGGAGGAAGGAGGGGAGTTTCATTTCAAAAGATAACCTGAGGAGGGAAGAAGGGCCTTAGGGTAACAGGTTGCTTCTATAAATCTTGACCAGGAGGCCTGACTTCTACTCGATTATCCCAGGTACCATAACCCCTGATTTTTGTCACAGCCCCTTCCAAATATTTCCCAAGAAGGTAGAGCAGCTCCCGCCTACATGAACTTTGTCCATTCAACTCCCCAGAGAGAGCTAGAATGCGGTTGCCCAGTTTCTGAGGCCCACAGAGCCCCTGGAAAGGCTTTGGAAAGAGTCTCCCACCCAGTCTTTTCCCTTGGCCTGGCTCTTTGAAGTCAGAGGGCCAACATGTCCTTAATGAGCCTCCGGATGATGGTGATGCTGGAGGATCCCAAGGCATCTATGATCTGGAAAGAGATCTTGTAGAGGCAGGGCTGCACATTCCGAAGCCCGTGTCAAACACGCTGTCCACCTTGGAGCGTGTGGGCATCTTGGGCAGGTACTCGTGATGGTTCGTCACCTTGAAGATATCGATGACCTTCTTGCAGAGCTTCTCTCCCACCTTCTCTCGACAGATCTGCTGCTTCTGTTCTCTGGCCAATGCCACCACATGGACCTTGACTGTCCACACCTCCCTTGGGATGCATTCATCAGAAAACGACCACTGTGATTTTTCCTGGTAGATCTCCCAAGGACATCTGCATTGGTTCGGAAGGGTATCCTTGAACTTCCCCAACCCTACCCCCACCTCCCACCAACGACGACCTTACAGAGGGCCCGATCCAGCTCCTCAGAGGAGAAGCCCATGTAGGTGAAGTCAATGAAGTCACAGTCGATGGCCTGGGTGCCCAAGGTGCCTATGGAGAAGTTGCCCTCTTTCTCGTATTGAAACTTGCCAGTGCTCTAGTGCAGAAGCAAGGTACGCTGCACCAAGATCAGGAACTTCTCCATCTGCCGCCCCTCCACGGACACCTTCTAGCACCTCTGCAGGCAGTTCATCCCCTAGCTGAGGCCAAATTTGAGCTTAGGTCTTCCTGACTCCAAGTTCAGCACTCTACCCACTGTACCCCCGGCTGACTCTAATATCACCAAAATTATCAGTTCTATCCTTTGTGAGGTCTCCTCCTCTGAGCCTTAAAACTGCTTTCCATCTACATTCAGCTTTTCTTATCTATGTGATCCTTCCACTCTCCATTCTCCTCCAGAATCCCACAAGTCATTTCCTCTGTTTCAGCCTAAATAACTCCCTATAAACTATTTTTTCCTAACTACAATACATTCCTGCCTTTTCTTAATTGCATAAACACACACATACACACATGCATACACAAACACACACACGTATATATACACATACATACATATACACACATGTGTATATATGTATATGTATATATATACATTTGACCCTCCCTTTGTGAATTAATGATGACTACTTTGTATTTTTTTGCAAAACTCCTGGAAAGAATAACTTAATTCCATTGCCTTCAATTGCTCACTACCCATTCAACGCTAATTTTCTTGTAACTTGATTTCCAACCCTTCCATTCAACTGAGTCTGCTCTTTCAGAAGTTACAGTGATCTCATACCTATTGATTTTGATGGACATTCATCATCTGTTATCTACATTGACCTCTCTGTAGCTTTCTTTACTATTGACTGCCCTAGGATCATGACTCCAGGACTTAGCACTAAGCATTCATGGCAGATGCTCAAATGTTTGTTTAATGTAATCAATCATTGATTCTCCTTGACATTCTTCTTGTCTGGGACTACTGTCTTCCTAGTCTCCTTCATGTAACTTTTACTGGAGATCAGAATCACAAAATGACAAAATTATGAGATGATAAAGACTTCAGTGACTATTTTGTCCAAGTGATATCCAGAAAAGAATTTTCTTTGTAAAATACCTGACAATTGTTCAACAAGCCTCTACATTAAACCTCCAATTAAGTCTGTTAAATCTAATAAGCCTATTAAGTTCCAAAACAGTCCATTAAGCTGTTAGAATGTTTGAATAGCTAGAATTTTTTTTCCTTTAAGCCTAAAATTGACCTATTTACAATTTTAACCTGCTGTTCCCCTTTCATTCTTTATGGTCAAGGAAAATAAATCTAATACTTTTATCAGAATATCTTTCAAATATTTGAAAACAGTAGTCATGATCCCTTCACATCTTCTCCAGATTAATGTTTTCAGTTTCTTCAGTCAACCCTCATTTGGCATAGAACTTCATTACTGTCTTCTGGATATGCTCCGTCCAAGGCAGAGTCCAACAGAGATGTCACCAATTATTTCTTTAATTGAATTCAAGTGGAATGTGACTTCTTGCATGAAGCCTTCCCTAATCTTCCCTTGTCAGTATGAAGGAATTGAGGGGATTAGGACTGAAAGTGGTTAATTATGGGAATTGAGTGAATGACACTGACTACATCTTGTTACTCAGTTCTGGAGCTAACTTAGTTTCTATTCCATTGTGGGTTTAGTTTGATTTTTGTCTGATGAGAAAAGTTTATTAAATTGTGGGAATTGGGAGAAAACATTATTACATTTTTACAATTTAGCCCTATGTGATTGGGAAACTAGACCAACTCTCCCTGCTGATTAGCAATCTTTGACCAAGGACTTAGGTTATTTTGACTAGAAACCCAGTCAGGATCAAACACTGATATAAGGAGTTTTCTCACAATTGCACATATCAGGCAATCCATATGTCTTGTCTGAAAACTTGCCCTATACTAGTTCAATCAATTATTGTTTCCATGTTCCTTTGATTGTTTAAAGACATTTGAGGGAAGTAGGCTACCTCCTTTTCTGAGGAGGAAATTGTACCTCTTCACTCTCCCCTCCCAAGTTGGAAAGTCTCTAATCTTTCATCCAATTGGAAATTAGATTCTCTAATATTGTATTGTTTCCTCTTAAATAATTAGTCTTACAGGCTTATTTTTAAAGTGTAAAAATTCTGTTTCCCCATATATTTAAGGTTTAGCCCTAAACTGAGGAAAGGTTCCAATTTGTTAGACAATTGGCATGCATTGTTTAATAAATTAATATCCTTAGAATATTGAACCTTTTTTCCCCCCACAGTGATTTCATCTTTCATACATCACAGGTAATGATAACAACTGAAATAATATGACACTTTAATGCTGGCTCTTTCTCTGTGTCTCTCTCTCTTTCTCTGTCTCTGTCTCTCTCTTCTTTCTTATTGGAGCTTCATAAGAACTTTTTGAGGTAGGTTCTACAGATATTAGGATCACAAGATCATAGGTCTAGAGTTGGCTAGGATCTCAGAGATCTCAAGTAGTCCAATACTTTAATTTTATAAAGAGAAAACTGAGGTGAAGAGAGGTTAATTAGCCCAAGGTCACACTAAATCCAAGGTTTGATCAAAGTTTTCTGATTCTAATTCTAGTTATTTTTTTTTTTTTTCATTTTTGCCTCTGCTTTATAATCACATATATAGAGCTGGATAGAACTTTAAAGGTCAACCAAGGCAATTCAGCCACTTTATAGATGAAATAAACTGAGACATAGTGAAATGACTTACTGAACATCTCAAAGCTAATAAGTGTAAGAGACAGAGTTTAAACCATGACCAGGATTCTAGCCATTCTACCACACTGTCTCTTGACCTTCCCTGAAACTTCACAGAACGTCTTATTTTGAACTTCTTTAATTCATTTTAGTAAGATTGTGCCTTATAGTTATCAAAACTTGAGTTTTATCTGTGAACTTTAACTATATACGAGCAGGATCATGTCTTATCTTAATTATGTACCATTCTCAGAACAGTGATGTGTACAGAGTAGATGCTTAATAAATGAATATTTCTTTTGAAAAAAGACTATAATGGGGAAAGAGAATGTAAAATGGAAGTTTTTTGTTCCTTGTGGAAATTCCTAAAGTTATGATATGAGAGATAAGACCTTCTTCTTTATTCCAACTTATTTCTTGACTTCGTGTCCTGACTTCAGAGTTTCTCCCAGTTATTTGAAGAACAAACTCAGTAATGCATCATTCTCTCATCTATCACTGCAAAACAGAAAAGGTCAAGAAAGAAGCAAATTATCTTTCCCCTTTCTGTTGTTGGGTGTCTTGGTACTGATAAGCAAAGATACTGTGTCTCTGATAAAAACAGAAATACCAGAAATGACATTTGTAGTCCGAGAATTTTTCTTTTTTGAAAAAATAAGATTCAGGGTAAGATTTAGAGATAAAATTTCATTGTAATTGAAGAACTCAAGTCTATAATACTCTTTTACACAAAAAGATGTGCAGACTTCAATCATTGCAAGTTAAAGAAACAGACCTGTGTCTCAGCCTGATATGGGGCTTTGGCTATAAATTAGCTGTAATCTGTACTAGTTAGATGAAACTCCAACGTGGAACTGGTTGGAGATACAGAATCAAGGCCCTGTTCTGTACTTAGTTCTCTAAGTGACAGCCAGTCCTCCTCCTCAACAGGGCAAATGATATTATTACTGTAAATGAGGACAAGGTTAAAACTTCCTTCTAAGGTGACAGAGAAAATTCTGGCACACAGGGGAGCTAATCTTCCATGAGACTGATTTTCCCTAGTATTTAAAATTCCCCAAAATACCAATGCTTGATGGAAGAGATTTCTCTAGTGAGACAGAGACTCCTAAAATTTATATTTAAGTTGGCTGATATTGTGCATCCAGAAAACTGAATAATTCCTCAAAAATTGTTTATTAAAGTCTGCCCCAGTAATCTGATTAAACAGCATGCAAGTGATTTAAAGTAGAAGACTTCAGCTTTCCATGGTTCTTGCTTAGATGACTGACTTTATGGATTCTTCATGCAACAGTGAATACTTAATACAAGCATTAATACAATTAATACTTAATACCTCAAAGCTAGTTGGCCATGAAATATAAGACCTTTCCAAATGAAAGGTATCAGAGTATTCAATATGGTTTTAAAGTGTGACAGTTACATTATGGAGATGGATCAGAGAACATTGATAAGAAAATTGAGAAGCAAGGAAATCCCCAAGAGGAAAAAAAAACATCAGTTGTCAAGGGTGCTGATCATGTCAAAATGTTGGCTCTATTACCAAAAGCAGGAGAAAGTCAGGGGTTTTAATGTGAAAATTCTTTGCTGAGGACTCAAACTCTACTTTTAAATATAGAAAAGTACTTTATAGTAATGGGCAGTTGTTTTAGTACAGGTGCATTTATAATATTTGGCATCAGATTTGATTAGGGTGGTGTAGTGATTAGAGCTAGCCTCAGAATCAGGAAGATCTACATTCAGATTCTACTCCTGAAGCACCCTGGTCCTGTGAGTCTTGACAAGTCTTTGAATACTTTGAGGATTTCAGGCAATTCTTTAAAACTATCTGTTGCAGAAGAGTTGCTAAACTTCATTAGTAGGGGGCATTTCCATATTTGCAGTTCCTTATACCAACGAAATTAAAGATCTGTAACAATCTCCTCTCTTCCTCCCCATTACCAAAATTAGAAACTGAAATTATTTATCATAGAAACAGAGCTTTAACTGAAGTATTTGCTTTTTAATGATAGAAAGGGAGCAATGAGTGCATAGACAATGGAAAGGTGATAGTCCCTTAATATGAAAATAACAACAACAACTTGTTCTTGAACAATATGAATTCCAAAAGTAAGTGTGCAATAGTGAGAATAAAAAGAGATATCATATTAGATTTTTTATTATCAAATCTCTTCCAACATTCATTTGGGTCATAGATCTTATGATCAACAAACAAATGACTTACTAGCTCAGCTATTCCCTCTTGTCTTCATGACTATAATGTGCTCTTTTCTTCCTAGTTTTTCTTAGAAACACTATTTCTTTTAGAAATCTAATCTTTTAAATTCAGTTAAGTATCCATCCATCCCTTGTATGAGTGCTTTCATTAGTCCCTCCTCCACCCAGATTTTAGTATTGCCTACCTCTTGAAATTATTTTGATCTATCTCTTATAGACTTTTTCACCTGCCAATCCCTCTATCTATCAATCAATCAATCTATCTATCTATCTATCTATCTATCTATCTATCTATCTATCTATCTGTCTGTCTGTCTGTCTGTCTGTCTGTCTGTCTGTCTATCTGTCTGTCTGTCCGTCTTCTTTCTTCTTTCTTTCTTTCTTTCTTTCTTTCTTTCTTTCTTTCTTTCTTTCTTTCTTTCTTTCTTTCTTTCTTTCTCTTTCTTTCTCTCTCTCTTTCCTCCCTTCTTCCCTCCCTCCTTCCCTTCCTTCTTTCCTTCCTTCCTTCTTTCCTTCCTTCCTTCCTTCCTTCCTTCCTTCCTTCCTTCCTTCCTTCCTTCCTTCCTTCCTTCCTTCCTTCCTTCCTTCCTTCCCTTCTATCTATGTATGTATATGTATGTGTATATTTGCATATATATCAACATGAATTCCCAATCAGCTTAGTCTAATAAAGAGCAGAACTCTTGAGTTCAAGAGATCTTCCAGTCACCACTTCCCCTTAGCAGGTATTAAGATATGCATGATCGATTCCCAACAACACATTACTTTCAAAGCATTCTGTGTTTCCTTCTGAGATGCTTTCTGTTCTCTTTTGTACATTAAAAATATGTCAATGGCCTGATTTGGTATTTTACTTTTTTCCAATTTTTTGGTGTGATTCCTTATTTCTAGGCTCTTTTCTCCCTCCCACCTCCACATTATAAATTTAAGGACAGGAAAACAGAAGTCTCATACAATAACATAGATAGTTGACCCAAAAGATTGCCATATTAATTTTTTCCAAAAACATATGTATCATTCTGTATCTTAAATCCCTCATCAGATTGTCAGGATATGAGTAGCATATTTCAAAATAATTCCTCTGTAACTGGTTAGTCATAGCATTGTTCAGAGTTCTTAAGTGCTTCAAAATTACTCATCTTGAAATATTGTATAAATTAATCTGGTTCTGCTCATTCTCTCTGCATCATTTTATATGTCTTCAGAGGTTACTGTGAAGTCATCCTTTTCATCATTTTAAATGTAATTGTTATTCTATTATATGAATATACTATATATTGTTCAGTCATTTCCCCAATCCATTTGTTTCCATGACTTGACCACTACACCAAAAGCTACTATAAATATATTTGTACTCATAGGTCTTTTCTCTCTTCCTTTGTGAGTATTTGCCTACTAGCAATAACACTGTGAAAGTATATGCTATGATGAAAGAAAAACCAGAGAGAGTTTCTTGGTGATTAATAATAAATTTATTAATTAGATTAGCAGACAATCAAAAATTTGTTGTTCAGTGGACTCTCAATAACCAAGGAAAAACCATGGAGATCCCTGAATGCTTAAATACTTTTAGAAAAAGTGGTAGCCCTAACAGGTGAAAATCAACTCTGGTGAACAATTTATGAGGTGTTAGACTTTTTTAGTTTTTTAAGTAGCATTTTATTTTTTCCACTTACATGTATAGATAATTTTTATGTTTCATTTTTACAAGATTTTGAGTTCCAAATTTTTCTCCCTCCTCTTCCTAAAATGTGAGCAATTTGAAATAGGTTATATATGTGTAATCATGTAAAACATATATCCTTATTAGTCACAGGTGTGAAAGAAGAAATACACCAAAAGGGAAAAAATGATGAAAAAACAAAGAGAATATAAAAACAACTTATAAGGAAGCAAAGATGGACAGTACTGAACACATGTAATATTTATTATATGAGCTACATCAAAATGGAAGTTTATTACTGAATATTTAGAATCCTCCCTTACATTCTGCTGGATGCATGGCAATACTTTTTTCTTTTCTTATTTTGTACTTAAATTTTACTCTTTATGTATATGTTTCTTTTTCTTCTCTGAGCATTCAAATTTAAAATAAATTAGTAGAAAAACAAAGTTTTATTGTTTTATTTTTAGGGATTTTTAAATAGTTGACAATCTTTTCATTGATTTTCAAAATGTTTTCTTTTCTACATTTTAGATATGTGTTAGTACATTGCTCTATTTTTTCTCTTTCATTGATGAAAATGTTTAGAGCTACCCATTTGTCCTTAAGTACTATTTTAGCTGTATCTGAAAAGTGGGGTTTTTTTTTTTTTTTTGGCATTTTTCTCATTGTGGTCATTTTCTTTGAAGAAATTTTTCTATAGTTTTTATGATTGGTAATTTGACTCACCTATTAGCTGAGATTAAATTATTTACCATCTAAATACTTTTTATTCATTTTTTTAAAAAATCATCTTGATTGGGTATAATTTTCACTTCTTTGTGTCCAGTAAAAGATGTGTTCATGATTCCTCCATTTTTTATTTTTGGGGAGATTTTTCTGCCTCAATAAATGGTCATTTTGGGTTTCTTTGCAAAACTGCTGTGATTAGAGGAGAAATATGAGAATTAATTTCCATTCCTTTTCATTAGTCAACAGAGGCTTATCACTTCTAACTTCTCTAAATTTTACTTAGATTCTTGCTGTCTTTTTTCTTTTTGTTATATTTCTTTAGCGGGAAAGCAGCTACTTTTTGTTCCCTCAACTATTATTGTTTTAATGTCTAATCATCTTATTAATTTGATGAACTTTAAGTAATTACATATGTTTTTAATATATACTATGCAATGAAAGTGATTCTATCAATGGTGACTTTCATCATAATATAGTTTCTATGCTTATCTCTTTTTATATCTCATTTTACTGCCATCTGGCCTGAAAAAAAATGATTGCCATGTATGATTTTTAAAAAATTTCCCTAGAATGTAATAGATTTTGTTTTAGCCCCTTGTTTTAAATGAGTTATTCTTTCTGTTTCAAGTATTTTTCTTGTAAACAATATATTGTTATGGGTAAGTTCCTCCCATTTACATCTATGTTCATGGTTGTTTAAACAAGTACGTCTATCCTTTTACAATGAAGAGGATACTTCCCAAAAGAGGAGCGTGTACAGTCATTTATATACATTTGATTTACTTCTCTTCAGTTGTTCATCTCCTCTCCCAGTCTCTGGTCACATATTCTTTTCTTGCTTTCATTTTATTCCTTAGTTCATGCTTGACCCTATAAAATAGTTTGTTTCACTGATAGCTAATTTCTTTACCTACTCATCCTCTTAATTGTATTCTGCCCTTTCCCTATCCCCATCTGATTTCCTTTTCAATTTAATGCATTTCCACATTAAACTCCCTCTGCTTGACTATGAATATGTGAATATTCAATCCTCTTTTATCTGATTTAGATGAAAGTGAGATTCATTTGTACTCTACCTTGCTCCACTTTCTCCATCTTTATATAATTCTGTACTCAAATATTACAATTATGTGATCTTACAAAGTGACATTTCTTTCCTCCCTCTTTCACCCCTAGTATATTTATTTTCCTTACCTTTCCTTTTGTCTGTTAAGATCAAGAAAGCTTGGAAGTCCTCTACTACATTGGAATTCCATTTTTACCCTGAAGCAACATATTCAGTTTTGCTGAGTAGGTGATTCTTGGTTTTAATCCTATCTCCTTTTGCCTCTGGAATATCATATTCCAAGCCCTCTGATCCCTTAGTGTAAATCTGCTAAATCCCATGTTATTCTGATTGTGTTTCCACAGTACTTGAATTGCTTCTTTCTGGTTGCTTGCAATATTTTCTCCTTCACCTGGGCCCCCTGGAATTTGACTACAGTTTTCCTAGGAGTTTTCCTTTTGGGATCTCTTTCAGGAGATGATCAGTGGATTCTCTCCATTTCTATTTTATCCTATGTTTCTAGAATATCAGGGCAATTTTCCTTTATAATTTTTTGAAATCTGATGTCTAAACTTTTTTTTTATCATGGTTTTCAGGTAAACCAACAATTTTAAAATTTTCTTTACTGGATGTATTTCCCAAGCCAGTCGTTTTTCCAATAAGATGTTTCACGTTGTCTTGTATTTTTTCATTCTTTTGGCTTTGTTTTGTAATTTCTTGATTTCTCATAGTCATTAGCTGCCATCTGCTCCATTCTAATATTTAAAGAACTGTTTTCTTCAGTGAGCTTTTGGACCTCCTTTTCCATTTGGTCAGTTCTGCTTTCTAAAGCATTATTCTCCTTGACTTTTGGGCTTTTTTTGCCATTTGGGTGAGCTTGTTTTTAAAAGTGTTATTTTCTTCATTATTTTTTGGGTCTCCTTTAGCAGGCTGTTGATTAATTTTTCATGATTTTCTTGCATCACTTTCATTTCTCTCCCCATGTTTTCCTTTACTACTCTTACTTGGTTTTCAAAATGTTTTTTGAGCTCTTCCATGGGCTGCAACCACTTCATATTTTTCTTGGAGTCTTTGGATTTAGAGGACTTAGCCTAGCCATCTTTCTCTGGTTATATGCTTTAATTTTGCTCTGGTTGTCTGCTTTGATCTTCCTTGTCCCCAAGGATGTAAGGAAATGCCTTTTCACTAAGAAAGTAGCCTTCCATCATCTTATATTTTTCTTCTGTTTGGTCATTTTCCCAGCCACTTACTAGACTTCTGAGCTGTTTGTTAAGTGGAGGGTGTACTGCCCCAGTTTTCAGGGGGTTTGTGTAGCTGCTTTCAGAGGTATCTCTAGGGACCTGTAAATGCTATTCTTTCAAAGTCATATGAGCAAAAGAAAGGTGTTTACTCCTCTCCTGGCCTGCACTCTGTTTTGTGAGCAACCACAAGTACTTTTTTCTGTCCTAGAACTGCAAGTAAGATCCCCTCTCCGTAGCTGTCACCACCATGCCAGTATTCTTCCTTGCCCCAGGATGGCCACCCAGGAGTGCTACTCAGATCAGCTGTTTGATTTCTCCATAGTCTGTGGGCTAAGAGCTCCAGAAGTAGCCACTGCTAAGGCAGTAGCTACCACTTCCCTGGAGCTGTTGCTGGGGCTGATGCTGGACCACATTCCTCTTTCATCCAGGTGAGAGAGCTTTCCCTCTGACCTTTGAAGCTGTCTTTTACATTTGTGGGTTGAGAAGTTTGGAAACAGCTGCAGCTGACAGTGATTCAGCACCCTGACACCTATTTCAGTCCCATCTGTGCATTTGCAGCCCATGCTGGACTGTGCTCTATTCTGAGTGCAGTGCAATAGACCCTCCCTGTCAGCATTACTGATTGTCTTGGGCTAGAAATCTGTTTCACTCTGTCATTTTCTGGCTTTTGCTGCTCTAGAATTTGTTTACAGTCATTTTTGCAGGTATTTTGATGGTTTGAGGGGAGAACTCAAGCAGGTCCCTGCTTCTACTCCACTATCTTGGCTCTGCCACCTAATTGTCTCACTTTTACCAGCACAATGTGAAGATAAATGAGGCAAGTGCTATGAAAATATTTTGGACTCTTTAATAAAAGACTCTTTTAATAAAATTTGTAAATTCAAATTGTTGTTATAGATAATCTAAATATTATTTGTTATAGCTAATCTAAATATTATTTGAAATTCCTCCTAGTATGTCCTCAATGCCAATTGAGAGACTTGGTTTACTTTCTGTGATATACTGGAAAACACATTGTATCTGAAGTCAAAAGATCTAGATTTAGATGTCCACTATCACACCTAATAGTTTTGTAATCATTGCCAGTTTTTTTCACCACTCAACCTATTTCCTTACCTGTAAGATTGGGAAAATGATATTTATAGTACCTGATAGAATCATTTTAAGGAACATCCCTTGTAAACCACAATGTGAGACACAACTGAGGGTCACTTACAGCAGAGGTTTTAAATACTCAGCCTACTACTTAATTTCAGTGGACAATACTCCTGAGTGCAAACTGATCCGGATTAAAATGTGATTGGGTTAAGATTGAACAAAATAAATAAAAATAAAATAGGACATATATAACATTAACATGTGGTTTTCTAAATCAATATGTGGTAGGCAAGAATTCTTATTGACCTTTGTAGCACCAGCACAATATTTACAGTGCCTACAGTGACCATGAATATCCTGGCACAGTTCTGAATCATGAAATACGACACACTCTCCACCTGGAAGACAAAACTAAAACATTTATTCAGACATCAGAAAATCAAATCCATCATAATACATACACAATAATAATGAGGAAGAAAACACCATCCCCAAGTCTTCTCCCTGTTAGACTTTCCACAAAGCAGCTCCATTAAACAAATCACAAGCAGGATCCCTTAAACAAAATCACAAGCAAGCTCTTTCACTCACATTAGCCAGCTGCTTGCTTGTCTGCATTCTTCCTAGCTCTGACTGTTCTCATGACTAACTTCCTCTTAGCTCTGCTCTAGGTCTGCCTCTTCCTGCTCCACCCCTTCCTGTTCCCCCTATCCGGAAAGCTCCTCCCACCACATGTGACTTAGGCTTCCATGTGAATTAAGCAGGTCACATGGGTCTATCAATGGATGGGAATGATCTTCCCATTAAGAAGTAAGATTACATTCACAATAAGCAAAAATACATTATCAAATGCAACCTTGAATAAGGTTTATTGGCATTGTTTCTATTTCAGTTTTGTCACCACTGAATTATGATACTTTTGACCCTCCAACTGAAGCACTAATGTAATAACGCAAATATTGCCTGCAATAAAACTTGAAGAAGACAATGGCAAGTATGTTGATTCTGGACTCGGTATTTCTGACTTCAGATTCTACCTATATTTACTATTTATGCAACCTTAGGCAAATCCCTTAATCTTCGTCAATTTACTCAGTTTTAAAAATGAAAGTTTGGTCTAGACAGATTCTGAAAGCCCTAGTAGCACTAGAGTTATGACCCTTTAGATGTGACACTACTCTAGAGAAGAAGTATATCTGAGTTGTTTACAGTTTAAGTGTTATCCTTGAATCCTCAATCTCTCATACCCCACATTCAATCTGCTACCAAGTCCTATTTATTCGACCTTGGTTGCATCTCTCATCTATAACTTCTTCTTGGCTATGACACTGTCACTACTCTGCTGCTCAATCTCTTAATATCATACTTGAATTCTTACAATAACCCTATGGCTGGTCTCCCTACATTAAGAATTTCCCTGTTTCAGTGCATCCTACATTCATGTTTCAAAGTAAGCTTTTTAAAAATGAGGCCTGATGATGTCACTCTGCTCTTCTATAGGCAACATTTTCTCCTTATCAACTCTAGGATCAAATAGAAATCCTCTCTTTGGTTTTTTTTTTTTTAATTTAGCTTTTAACATTCATTTTAACAAAATTTTGGGTTACAAATTTTCTCCCCTTTTCTCCCCTCCCCCCCCCAAACGCCAAGCATTCTAATTGCCCCTATGACCAATCTGCTCTCTCTTCTATCATCCCTCTCTGCCCTTGTCTCTGTCTTCTCTTTTGTCCTGTAGGGCCAGATAGCTTTCTATACCCCTTTACCTGTATTTCTTATTTCCTAGTGGTAAGAACATTACAGTTACATCCTAACACTTTGAGTTCCCACTTCTTTAGCTCCCTCCCTCTCCACCCCTTCCCTTTGGAAGGCAAGCAATTCAATATAGGCCAAATCTGTGTAGTTTTGCAAATGACTTCCATAATAGTTGTGTTGTATAGGACTAACTATATTTCCCTCCATCCTATCCTGTCCCCCATTACTTCTATTCTCTTTGATCCTATCCCTCCCCATGAGTGTTGACCTCAAATTGCACTCTCCTCCCCATGCCCTCCCTTCTATCATCCCCCCCCACTCTGCTTATCCCCTTATCCTCCACTTTCCTGTGTTGTAAGATAGGTTTTCATACCAAAATGAGTAGGCATTTTATTCTTTCCTTTAGTGGAATGTGATGAGAGTAGACTTCATGTTTTTCTCTCACCTCCCCTCTTTATCCCTCCACTAATGAGTCTTTTGCTTGCCTCTTTTATGAGAGATAATTTGCCCCATTAAATTCTCCCTTTCTCCTCCCAATATCTTTCTCTCTCACTGCTTGATTTCATTTTTTTTAAGATATGGTCCCATCCTCTTCAATTCACTCTGTGCACTCTGTCTCTATGTGTGTGTGCGTGTGTGCATGTGTGTGTGTGTAATCCCACCCAGTACCCAGATACTGAAATGTTTCAAGAGTTACAAATATTGTCTTTCCATGTAGGAATGTAAACAGTTCAACTTTAGTAAGTCCCTTATGACTTCTCTTTGCTGTTCACCTTTTCATGGTTCTCTTCATTCTTGTGTTTGGAAGTCAAATTTTCTTTTCAGCTCTGGTCTTTTCATCAAGAATGCTTGAAAATCCTCTATTTCATTGAAAGACCAACTTTTCCCCTGAAGTATTATACTCAGTTTTGCTGGGTAGGTGATTCTTGGTTTTAGTCCTAGTTCCTTTGACTTCTGGAATATCCTATTCCATGCCCTTCGATCCCTTAATGTAGAAGCTGCTAGATCTTGTGTTATCCTGATTGTATTTCCACAATACTTGAATTGTTTCTTTCTAGCTGCTTGCAATATTTTCTCTTTCACCTGGGAGTTCTGGAATTTGGCCACAATGTTCCTAGGAGTTTCTCTTTTTGGATCTCTTTCAGGCGGTGTTCTGTGGATTCCTTGAATATTTATTTTGCCCTCTGGTTCTAGAATCTCAGGGCAGTTTTCATTGATAATTTCATGAAAGATGATGTTTAGGCTCTTCTTTTGATCATGACTTTCAGGTAGTCCCAAAATTTTTAAATTGTCTCTCCTGGATCTATTTTCAAGGTCAGTTGTTTTTCCAATGAGATATTTCACATTATCTTCCATTTTTCCATTCCTCTGGCTTTGTTCTGCGATTTCTTGCTTTCTCATACAGTCCTTAGCCTCCATCTGTGCCATTCTAATTTTGAAAGAACTATTTTCTTCAGTGAGCTTTTGAATCTCCTTTTCCATTTGGCTAATTCTGCTTTTGAAAGCATTCTTCTCCTCATTGGCTTTTTGAACCTCTTTTGCCAATTGAGTTAGGCTAGTTTTCAAGGTGTTATTTTCTTCAACATTTTTTTGGGTCTCCTTTAGCAGGGAGCTGATTTGCTGTTCATGCTTTGACTTCATGTCTCTCATTTCTCTTCCCAGCTTTTCCTCCACCTCTCTAACTTGATTTTCAAAATTCTTTTTGAGCTCTTCCATGGCCTGAGCCCATTGAGTGGGCTGAGACACAGAAACCTTGATTTCTGTGTCTTTGCCTGATGGTAAGCATTGTTCTTCCTCATCAGAAAGGAAGGGAGGAAATGCCTGTTCACCAAGAAAGTAACCTTCTATAGTCTTATTTCTTTTCCCTTTTCTGGGCATTTTCCCAGCCAGTGACTTGACCTCTGAATATTTTCCTCACACCCACCTCACTTCCTGATCCTCCCAGCCAGTGTTTGGGGTCTGAGATTCAAATCCTGCTTCCAGCCTCAGGGCTTTGGGCGGGGGCAGGGCTGCTATTCATGTGAGATTAAATTCAGATGCTCAGGTGAGGGCAGGGCTGCCTCTCAGGCTCAGTTCCCTCAGGGAGTTTATGCACAGACTTTCAACAATGGATCCAGGCTCCTGCCTGCTTGGGGAGCCCTGGTCTGCCACTGCCCCTCAGCTTCTGTCTCCCGAGGGGGCCCGAGCCATGGGGGCACCCCACTCCCCCCTCGACCTGCCAAAGGGACTCTCTCACCGACCCCCGTTACCTGTGGGTGGAGGTACTTGTGCGGCCGCTGGAGATCCCGTCCCTGAAGCCTGCTCGGGTCTGTTCCTCTCGGTGCCGCGGCCATGGCAGGGCTGTACTCAGCTCCCAGTCCCGGCGCCCAGTCCGCAGCACGAAGGACCTTTTACGAGAGGTTTGCAGGTCTCTCCGGAACAGAAATCTCCCTCGCTCCAATGTTCTGTGGCCTCTGGGTGCAGAATTCGCCGTGAGTTACTTCTTTGTAGTTGTTCTATGGGTTGTGGGTTCGGAGCTATGTGTATGTGCGTCTTTCTACTAAGCCATCTTGGCTCCGCCCCCCCCCCCCCCCCCCCTTTGGTTTTTAAAGGTTTACTTTTCCTGGTCCTGTTGTATCTTTCCATTCTTCATAAATTTCCCTCCCCCATAAATTCTGCAGTAATCTGAGACTGCCATCCATATTATTCCTCACACAAAACATTCCATGTTCAAATCTTGGCATTTTCACTGGCTGTCCTATATGTCTGTATTGTTATTCCAATGTCCTTTCCCCAGTTAGAGTGTGAGCTCCTCGAATGCAGGAACTGATCACTCGTCATTGATTGTGTTTTTCCCTTCCTCTGTTTCTCACCCTTTAGTTCAAATTATGAATTTTTGAATTGACCCCCAAACTCTGAAATAATGAATCTGAATCCATTGACACTAGAGGGTAATAGTCTTTCTTACATTTTCAGCTTTTGTTCAACTGATTCTAAAATTCTATGGTTCTAGTTTATTATTGTTTCCACTAACAATGGATTTGGTTTCTGTAGTTATGAGAACTGAGATGATCACAGATCTAAACAAAGAAGTCAGAGAAAACTCAATATTATGAACACTTATAGGGGCTTTGTGAAATGTCTTGTTGGATGATTTTCTTCATTAGCTTCTGTGAAGGGCTTCATTTACTGGGGAATGAAGTGAAGTGAAGGTACAAGGAGAACTTCTGAGCACTAAAAATAAGTAGAATTTTTAAAAACTAAAAATCGTAGTTGCTGTGAAGGTAGTTCTTGTCTCAAAACTCAGATGTTTTTTCTCTGGTAGCAGACAGGAAAACTCATTACCTGCTGAGCTACACACAGGTTCAAGGGAAAGTTTAATTAGAGTAAGAAAAGTTATTTGGACTTTTACCATCATTTTCCATCATCATTCATCAAGACAGTTCTCTCTGTGTATATGTGTGTGAGAGACAACTAAGATAGTCACTCTGAGCACAGTTAAAGATGCAAACTACAATGCAGTTTGCAAATAAGAAAGAGTAAACTGAACTAGCCCGGGATGCCATGAACTATATTAAGCAAAGGCTTCAGCCACACAAGAACCCCTAACCTCAGCATGTCTTTGACACATGAGACATCTGACAGATATTTTCTTCTTGGTGTTGGTAATAGGGTGAGATGAATCTAATTTGTAAAAAACAAGAACAACCTCTCCCTCTGCCTGCCCAAAGTATATGAAACTGAATTTAAAATGATAGACTGATTAGTTAACTTGTCAAGGGTCACATATCTAGTGGGTGCTAGGGGCATTTTAAACCATTCATTGGTAAATTCTGACACTAAGTCTTGCCCTCTAACCACTATTCCATGCTGCCATTCAATATTTTTATTGATGTAGTTTGGTGAACAAGTTTGATGAATATAAAGAAACCTGGAAAATCATTATGAAATAACGTAAATAGGGGAAAATTGAAAGCCACAAGAAATGGATTATAAATTAACTACCACCATGTAAATAAAAGGGAATGTGAAAATGATGGACATAGTCATAATGAGGACAGGGAATTAAAGGAACAATATGAAACACTTACTAAATATATTTAATTCATGTTAACAATTCTCAAAATTAAGATTTCATGCAAAATTAATTTTTAATAAATAAACATTATTGAGGAAAAATGACTGAGCAATTTTTGCACATAGAAGTTTATCTTATCTGAAATGAAACTCCAGATCATTCTTCCAAGGTTATAATAAATTTACGAAGAGAAAGGAAGAGAAAAATCATTCCACATGTCTTCTGGTCTGAGTATCAGGTAACATTTAAACTATAGCAAATATTTATCAGGACCATTTAATTCTGACCTGACCTTGTTCTAATGTTCTGATATTGAAAATTTCAAACACAGTCTTTCTTCTATTTGGCTGATAGTTTTGTGAAGGACCAGAAAGAGATACTCTTTGTTACATTTTTCTGACAATTTATACTTGTGAAGCTGTTTAAAATACCTCATGAAATGCATGTGCTGTCTTAATACTGATGTGCCAAATGCAATGGTGAAACCCACACAAAATTAAAAGAAGTAGAGGAAGGTTTCTAGTGCATTTGCTGTATCCTGTATATGGGATCGATTAGATATTGAGGACAAGATTAGTGAATTGCTAACTAACTTATGAAATCATAAAAAAGTGGGGGCACACTTGGATCTTTGGGCAGTCACAGGGAAAGACCATCACTCTAAAGCTGGGAGGATCCAGAAGAGCCCTTGGGCAGGGACCCATTGGCATTCCTGCTTCAGAGTGCTGTAGGTTTAGCTTTAGAATGATTATAAATAGTAACTGTTGCTATTTCCCTCCCCACCTGATGTTTTTCTTTTTCTTGGTCTCATTAAAGGGGCCATGCCCTGGCTACTTCTTAAACAGTCCTGCTCAATGAATGGGCATTACCTTTTCCTGGGTACCTGCAAAGACCTTGGTCTAAAGGATCCAAGGTCCCCAGTGCATCTTGTGTCATGTCCAGTCATCCTGATGAATATCTGGTCACTGGATTCAGATGACTCTGGAGGAGAAGTGAGGCTGGTGACCTGCACAGCCCTCCCTCACTCAAAACAAAGTCTCATCCAGAATATTTACATACTGAAGAGCTGCCTTCAATCAGTTGGACTTATGGCATTTTAGTCATTCTCAAACCATGTCATATAAGCAATTGTCTGCTTTGACATCCAATCACAGACTGTCTTGGATTGGAGAGACGGTGAAGTGTGAACATCACTGTCTTGGGCAAGTTTATTCAAAATCCCTATTAGATTTGTTCTCAATGCATGCTATACTTTCCTGTCTTTTTTTCTTATATTTTCCCAGGCCTAAAATGAACCACTATGGTTATCATATTATGCTTTAAGATTAAAGCATTTCAATGGAGATTTCTCTAACTGGATGTAAGGGCCAGCAAAATAGGATCTTTTGCTGGTTTTGTTCAACTCAAAGTGGCTCTGATTGCATAATGTGATTGAGGAGGGTCCTTCCCACCCATTGATGTGCCTGGAAAGATTTGTAGGAAGGTCCAAGACTTTTTGTTAATGAGGCACTGGTTCTCAAGGGATGTGATGCCCGCTGGCTCTAAAAAGTGTATAAAGATTCTGAGGTGTGGTTTTACTTTGGGGCTTTGTTTTTGGAAGAAGGTTTGTGGGCCTGATATAACTCTGGAAAACTGCTAAGCAGCCTTCAGGCTTTGAAAATCCAGTTATGGTAACTATGGTCAGACAGTTGGACCTGTCTGTTGTATTGTGATGTATGTATTGCTTACTGTTAGACAGCTTGGAAGTGCTGTCTTCCAATTTAGATTTTTCTGTATTTTCTCTGAAGTTCAGGAAGCTGATTTTTTCCCCTGAACTAACTAAATGATACATGTTCTTGATTAAAGTGATTCTTAACCCCTCAAAAATTGCCTTTCCTTTCATAAATACAGATATGAAAACCTGTGATAGCAGGCACCCCTGTGTATGTTGGGGTGCTTACTGATACAATGAAGTATTCAGAAGAGATCTCTCCCAAATCCAAATTAATATAACCATCTTGTTTTATGTTTCATTTTGTATTTTGTGTTATTCCTGTAGTATCTTTGTATTTGAACTCTCCTACAACATTTTTAAGATTACCAGGGTTTGGTACATAATAAAGACTTAATTTTTTTCATTCATCCTTTCATTCAGTTCCAAACTATATTCAGATACCATGTCATTCATTTTTCTTAATTTTCCCAGTACCTAGCTATTTTTTTTTTTTTGAAGATTAAGCCTTTAATTTAATTGTCAGAGGAAACTTCCCATTAGGAAATTCCTTCTATTAATGTAGAGCAGCACTTACATTAATTTAAAGTTTTAGAGGATTGCTTGTGGGCGTAAGAGGTTAGGTAACTTGTCTATGGTCACATAGCTAGTGTCTGTCAGAGGTGGGATTGAGCCTAGGTCTTCCTAACTGGAAGTCTGCCCACTACTGTGTGTGTCCTTAAATATGTGGAAGGTTGACAGATATCGGCTGTTGTAATTGCATGAACACTTTGTAGGATGGGAAAGTGAAACCCAGTCCACTACAAGTCATTTAACATCATTCTGCTACTAATTACATTTTCTGATAAAATTAAAGGGACTAGGATAAAAATCATTTGAGGAGATTGTGTGTGTGTGTGTGTGTGTGTGTGTGTGTGTGTGTCTGTGAGTGAAAGAGAGAGACAGAGAGAGAGAGAGAAAGATAAAGAGAGAGAGCTTTCTGACTGAATTTTACTGTCATTTAATTTGGTTCAAGGAGAGAATAATATACTCAGGTATCAAAATCTAACTTGCTCTATAGGCAGTAGGAGGAGCGAGGGGATAGAAAAGGAAAGAGGTGGTTAGAAGAGGGTAATAAATAGTAAAGGATAAGGGAAAGAAAAGGGAGAGGACTAATAGAAGGGAAGGAAGACTGAGGGAGGCAGTGGTCAAAAGCAAAACTCTTGAGGACAGAAAGGGAGAAAGGAGAAATAAAAGCATAAAGGAGGGAATAGCATACAAAGACAGATAAAGATAGTAACTGTAACTGTGAATGTTAATGGGATGAACTCTCCCATAAAATGAAAGTGGATGGCAGAAAGGATTAAATCCTACAATATGTTGTTTACATGAAACACATTTGAAACTGTGATACACAAAGGGCAAAGGTAAAAGGCTGAAGTAGAATATATTATGCTTCAGCTGAAGTTAGAGAAACACAGGAGTAACAATCCTAATTGCAGACAAAGCAAAAATAGATCCAATTAAAAGAGATAAGAAAGGAAAGTACATCCTGATAAAAGGCACCATAAACAGTGAATTAATATCATTACTAAACATATATGCACCAAGTGGTAAAGCATCCAAATTCTTGGAGGAGAAGTTAAGGGCATAACAGGAAGAAACAGCAAAACTCTACCAGTGGGGGACGTTACCCCCTCTGTGAATTTGATAACTATAACCACAAAATATACAAAAAAGAAATTAAGTTGGTGAATAGAATTTTAGAAAGATTAGATATGGCAGACCTGTGGAGAAAACTGAATGGGGATAGAAAGGAATACACCCTTTTATCAGCAACATATCACACATACACACACACACACACACACACACACACACACAGAGGCACAAATTGACCATGTATCAGGAAATAAAAACCTCACAATCCAGTGCAGAAAGGGAGAAATAGTCAAGGCATATTTTTTAGATCATGATGAAATAAAAATTATATGTAATAAAAGGCCATGGAAAGATAGACCAGAAATTAATTGGAAACTAAATAATCTAACTCTAAAGAATGAATGGGATAAGCAATAAATCACAGAAGCAATCAATAACTTCAACCAAATGAATGACAATAATGAGACAACCTATTAAACCTCATGGAATGCAGCAACAGTGGTTCATAGGGGAAGTTTTATATCTCTGAATGCTTACAGGAATGAAATAGAGATAGAGGAGATCAATCAATTGGAAATATAACTGAAAAAACTAGAAAAAGAAGAAATTAGGAATATGCAATTAAATACCAAATTAAAACACTGAAAACTAAAGGAAAGAATAATAAAATTGATATTATGAAAACTATAAAACTTATAAATAAAACTAAGAGCTGGGTTTATGAAAAAAGCAATAAAATAGATAAGCATTTGATTAATTTGACTTAAAATAATGAAAGAAGAAAACCAAATTACCAGCATCAAAATTGAAAGTGGCGAATTCTCTGTCAATGAAGAAGAAATTAAAACAATAATTAGAAACTGCTTTGCCCAACTGTATGCCAGTAAGTTTGATAATCTTAACAAAATAGGTGAATATTTACAAAAATGTAAATTGCTCAGATTAACAGAAGTAAAAAACACTAAATTTAAAAATTTCAGATTTCATTTATTAATAGCATATAATTTTGAATATATATATATATGTATATATATATATATACTTTATTTCAGTTTTCAACATTCACTTCCACAACAATTTGAATTCCAAATTTTCTCTGCATCTCTCCCCACATCCTACCCCAGGACAGTATGCAGCTCATCTATCCCTTCCTCCATTCTGTCCTCCCTTCTATCACCCACCTTCTTCCATCCTCCTCTCCTCTGTTTTCCTATAGGGCAAAATAGATTTCTATGTCCCATTGTCTGTACATTTTATTTCCAAGTTGCATGCAAAAACAATTTTAAACATTCATTTTTAAAGCTTTGAGTTCCATATTCTCTACCTTCTTCCTTCCCCACCCACCCTCATTGAAAAGCAAGCAATTCAATATAGATCATACATGTGTAGCCATGCAAAACACTTCCATAACAGTTATGTTGGAAAAGACTAACCACATTCCCCTCTGTCCTGTCTTGCCTTCCATTTATTCCATTCTCTCCCTTGACCTGTCCCCTGACAAAAGTATTTCCCTCAGATTATCCCTTTCCCCAATTTACTTTCCCTTC
This sequence comes from Notamacropus eugenii, assembly GCF_028372415.1. Lineage (NCBI taxonomy): Eukaryota > Metazoa > Chordata > Mammalia > Diprotodontia > Macropodidae > Notamacropus > Notamacropus eugenii. The sequence goes on along the minus strand of NC_092875.1, from coordinate 257,096,735 downwards.
TATTATCTTACTTCTTCTATTGTCTTCCCCCTACCTTCCTGCAGGCTAAAACAGATTTCCACTCCCAATTGAGTGTGTGTTATTCCCTCCTTAAGCCAAATCCCATGAGAGTAATGTTTACTTATTCCATTTCTTCTCTCCTCTCTTCCTTTCCATTGTTAAAGCTTTTTTTTGCCTCTTTTATGTGAGATGATGTGCTACATTCTACATCTCCCTTTCTCTTAGTACTATTACATTCCACTGAATAGTAAATCTTATTTTTTTTAGGTACTCTCCTTTCATATTCAGCTCACCTTGTGCCCTCTATGTATGTGTGTGTATGTATACACACACATCATATATATATATATATATATATATATATATATATATATATATATATATATATATATAATATATATATATATATATATACACACATGTGTATATGTGCATATATATGTATATCTCTTTGTCTATATATACACATATACTTGATATTATTTCAAAATCCCACTGATCTTTGAAACTGTCTTGTATTTGTGGGTTGAGAAATCTGGAAACCACAGCAGCTGCTCATGATTCAGCACCCTGAAGCCAGCTCCAGCACCTCTGTCTTGGTGTGACCCACACTGGGATATGCTCCCCTCCAATCCCAGTGCAATAGACCCTTCCTGTCAGCCTTCCATGCTGTCTTGGGCTGGAAATCTCTTTCACTCTGTCATTTTATGGCTTCTGCTGCTCTAGAACTTGTTTAGCATCCTACTTTTACAGATATTTTAAGGGCTTTGAAGGAAGAGCTCAAGCAAGTCCATGCTTCTACACCACCATCTTGGCTCTGCCCATGAATAGCCCCATTTTAGAAAAAGAAATTGAACAAGCTATCAAAGTACTCCCTAGGGAAAAAATCCTCAAGGTCAGATGAATTCGCAAGTGAACACTACCAAATATTTAAAGAACAATTAATTCCAATACTAAATAGACTATTTGGAAAAATAGACAAAGAAGGAGTCTTACTATAAAGACAATTTAAATAGGAAGATCTTTCCCATTCATTAATAGGGCTATGTGTCCTGCTTAAATCACATGGAAGCCTAAGTATTATGAGGTGGGAGGAGCTTCCTGAATGGGTGGAGTAGGAAGGGTGGAGCAGAACTGAGAGGAAATGAGTGAGAGCAGTTAGGGTGGAGAGAGATGACACAGAGAAGCAGACAGTTAGGCTTGTGAATTTGTCTGAAGTCTCCAGTGCTTGGGGCGGGGGGGGAGGGGAGTGGGGTGGGGGGTGAAGGCCAGGGGATGGGACAGAAGGCTTGGGAATGGCTTTATCTCCTGCAGTGCTAATGTGTATTGACTTCTTGGCTACTATGATGGATCTGGCTTTCTGGTTTTGGAATTTGGCTTTCTGATATCTGAACAAATGTTTTTCTCCTGCCTTCTATATGGAATGTCTTTCATACTTAGTGATTGAGAAGTGTGCTGGGATATTCCTGGTCACCACCATGGCTGTGAATATTGTCTTGGTGAAACATCTACCAAATTCTTTTTATGATACAAATATTTTACTGATACCTAAACCAGGAAGAGGCAAAACAGAGAAAGAAAATCATAGACCAATTTCCCTAATGAATATAGATGCAAACATTAAAATATATATATATGTGTATATATATATACATATATATATACACATATATATATATTAGCAAAAAAGATTATCACAGTTTATCACAAGAATAATACACTGTAACCAGGTAGGATTTATACTAGGAATGCAGGACTGGTTCAATATTCAGAAAACTATCAGCATAATTAATCATATCAACAACAAAATTAACAGAAACCATATGGTTATCTTAATAAATGCAGAAAAAACTTTTGACAAAATACAACACCCATTCCTATTAAAAATGCTAGATAACATAGGAATAAATGAAACCTTCCTCATAATGATAAGTAGCATCCACCTAAAACTAGGAGTAAGCATTATATGAAACAGAGATAAGCTGGAAGCATTTCTAATAAGATCAGGGGTGAAATAAGGATGACCATTATGTTATTTAACATGGTACTAGAAACTTTAACTTTAGCAATAAGAGAAGAAAAAGTAATTGAAGGAATTATAATAGACAAAGAAGAAATTATGCTGTCACTCCTTGCAGATGACATGATGATATACTTAGAGAACCCTAGAGAATCAAGTAAAAACTACTTGAAATAATAAACAACTTTAGCAAAGTTGCGGGATATAAAATAAACTCACATAAATCACTGGCATTTCTATATATTATTAACAAAGTCAACAACAAGAGATGGAAAGAAAATTCAAATTAAATTTACTATAGACATTATAAAATATTTGGGAGTCTACCTGCCACAAAACACTTTTCACACAAATTAAGTCAGATTTAAATAACTGGAAAAATTACTGTTGCTTGTGGATAGGTTGGACTAATATAGTCAAATGACAATTCTATTTAAATTAATTCACTCATTCAGTGTGTCATATCAATCCCCAAAATATTTTATAGAATTAGAAAATATAATAACAAAATTCATTTGGAAGAACAAAAGTTCCAGAATTTCAAGGCAATTAGTGAAAAGAAATGCTAGCCATCCCAAATCCTTTCCTTTCCTTTCCTTTCCTTTCCTTTCCTTTCCTTTCCTTTCCTTTCCTTTCCTTTCCTTTCCTTTCCTTTCCTTTCCTTTCCTTTCCTTTCCTTTCCTTTCCTTTCCTTTCCTTTCCTTTCCTTTCCTTTCCTTTCCTTTCCTTTCCTTTCCTTTCCTTTCCCTTCCTTTCCCTTCCTTTCCCTTCCTTTCCCTTCCTTTCCTTTCCTTTCTTTTCCTTCCCTTCCCTTCTCTAATGGATGATATAGTCAGAAATTGAAGTGAGATCTCCTTGACTCCAGTGATGGTTGTCTATCCACTCCACCTTGCTGTCTCCCCAAGATGCATAACTCTCTATGACTGTTTACATGCACAGACATTGACATCTGTGTGGACACAGAGGTGCATTGATCAATAAATCCTCCAGAAACTAAGTTCCTTTATAAGGAAGTCACTTAAGTCAATTAAAAAACATAATCATAGAAACCATACTGGACAGGGGGAGTTTGGGCACAGGGAGAATTGAGTGGATCAAGCAAAATAGTGATATTCTAACAGTTGATTGGTGTTTGGGTGTCTGTGGTGATGCATTCCTGATTAGTCATTACAGAATACAGTTCAGTACAATTTCTTGATCTCTAAGAGAAATGAGAGCTTCAGCTCAGTTTGCTAGAACTGCTAAAACCTGCCTCCCTCAAAGAAGAAAGAGGGGAAATGACTAACTAGATGTCTTCATTGCAAACAATTCCTGACTATCAAGATTCCTGTTCCTCTTTTTTTCTTCTCCAACTTAGGTTTCTCCATCTCTATTTTTTCCTTTCCTCATTCTCTTCTCCCTCTTTCTTCTCACCTCATTCCCTTTCCTTCCCTTCCCATTCTCCCTTGGCTGACTTCTCTCACACTCTCCCCCTTTCCCATTCTACTCCTCTATCCCTTCTCCATCTCTCTCTTTCCCCCCTCTCTCTCCTTCTCCTTATCCCCCTTCTTTTTGCTGAAAAAAGCAGAAGCGATATAGTGTAGTTGTGGGAAAGGATCAAATAAGGGTTTTTTTTCTTTCCTTCACTAGAGGGAAGATATGGATATGTTTTTACATAGTAGGAAATTAGGCAGCAGACAGGGAGAGATTTAAAATAAGTGAAAGACTGAAGAACACAGCAGAATATGATAGAAGACAGTGAACAGTATTACCATGTTTTGAAGTACCATGGTACAATGAAAAACACTGAATTCTGTATTAGTTTCTATCCAAGGTCAGTTCTTTACTGCCTTTGTGACTGGGTAAACCACATTTCTTGTGAGAACATAATCAAGGTAGCATATATAATGGATAGAAACTTGAAAACACAAGGACTTGGGTTTGAAATTTATTTCTGATAGTTATTAGCTGTGCAAACCAGGGCAAGTCATTTAAGCTCTTGGAGTCTTAGTTTTCCTAACTATAACATGTGGAGTTTCAGATGATTCGGAAGCTCAGGTGAGATCATCTATGTACTGTGCTTGCCAAACACATTGAACTTTGAGAAATATCTGGTGAATCTGCCATCCCTACAATCTCCTTAAAACAAACCTCACTCACCCCACGAAATTCAATCATAGAGAAAATGGACAGAATGAAGTAAAGAAGACAGGATTTCTTTGAGGTCACAGTTACCTGATTTTTATGATATATATATATATATATATATATATATATATATATATATATATATATATATAAATTTTATGGAGAATTCTAAACATAAACACTTTTGATGGGTTTTGAGTGTGAAGAGTTTGAACATTTGTAGTTCACAGTAGTAATTCATAGTCTCTTTCAGTCTAAATAACATTGTAGACATTCTGTACACAGGAGCACCTCTCAGTTTCATATGTTCTAATTTCAATCCCATTAAGTTCACACTAAGATTAATGATTATATGATATTTACTAATATCTTCCATGGTTTGATCCCTAATTGATCTCTTGCATTAACTTGCCTTTTTATGGTTTTCCTAAAGAGGAGACTTGAGATATACCTGTGAAAATTCAAAGAAGCACAAATAGAAGAATCATTTCCCCTTTTATAAAGACTGCCCAAAGAGTGTTATCATTCTGAACAGGCTTTATATAAATGTTTGGATTATTATTGCTATCTTGCAGGCAAATTTGCTATAAGGTAAATGGTCATGATTAAGGTAAAATTGCAGGGGTAAGTATGTGAAAGACATTGAATGAGAATCCCAGCTCATAAATGTGTGTGTCCCTTTTGCTAATCTCCTAAAGAGATGCTTCTCTGTTTTCATATTTAGAAATGGTTCTATACCTATGAAAAAGCTAGAACTATCTTAATGTTTATTTCAACCTGCCCTCTGATATCTCTGTATCTTTGTGCAACCTCTCCTACTTCCTGAAATGGATTACTCCCCACCATACCACCATGTTCTTGTTTAAATATCAAACTTCATTTAAGACTCAAATTAGGTCCTATTTCCACTAAGAAAGTTTTCCTAATCTTTTGCCAGCTGTTAGGGGCGTATCTGCTTCTCCCCCACCCCAACAAAAACTTTTACTACTTTCTTGTCTCTTCTCTGTAGTTTACTAATTTTTATTGTCATTTTATATTCAATAGATATCAGGGTATACCCCAGAGAGAGTTAGGCTTGGGTTCAGGAATATCTAGGTGGTTTAGATTCACCTCTGAAACTTAGATTTAGAACTGAAATGACTCTCTGGGTTCAACTAGCCAAATACCCTTATTTTAACAATAAGAAAACCAAGACCAAGAGAAATTAAAAGACTTGCCCAAAGTTGCACAGTTAGAGCTTAGATTCAATCCTAAACCCTCTGATTTCAAACCCAGCAGTCTTGCTGCTATAGAACCCTGGACAATCTAAGTGGTCTTATGAGTCATTTGTTAAGTCAGTTATGGGTTGCTATTTATATTTGCATTTATAGAAGAAGTTTACATGCCAAGAGTTACCCATATCGAAGAAACTGCAGTTCATTCTTTTATTCATATATTTGTGAAACTGTCTTTTCTTCTACTAAATGTTAAGGTCCTAGATGGCAAAAGCAGTATAGGCTTTCATTTTTGCACCGAGAACATAACAAAAGGCCTTGCATGTGGCAGGTACATTAGCAAATATTTGTAGAATTAAATTAATTAAATTTCGAGTCAAAAGCTGTGAAGCCTTGTTATTAATTTAAATGTTAAACTGAACTTTTTATATGCATTTTTGACCTCTTAAAAGGAATGCTGGTGTAAATGTTTGTTATGTTTAAAGTTCACCACCTTTCTCAACGTCCTTTAAGTGCTTCGATTTATTTCTTTCTTAAACAAATATTGAACATGTCAACATTAAGGAAATTTGCTTAAAGATTATTCTAGTCCCACAGTCAGCAAGAAAACATTCTTTCCTCTCACATTGTCTTCCAGATTTGAAGAATGAAGTTTCTTCTTTCTCTTTAATGCTTCCCCTCCTCTTCATCCTCTTCCTCTTCCTCCACTTTCTTTATCTTCTTCATTTTCAACTTCTTTCCCAATTAAAATAACAGAGGAGCCAATAACTGCAATGTAGCAGATATAAGGAACCAAAAATTTCTTTTTTAATGACTAGAGTGATGCTACCACTTAGGTTAATATGAAACTTGAAAAATCAAGTTTTTCTTTTTTCAAGTTTTTTTTCCATCAGAAACACTAATAAAATTCCATCACATTACATATGTTCATGTCTTAAGATGATCATTACTGTCTAAATATTGCTTCTCAGTCATGTTTGTTTGTAGTAATTAATCTGCTTTCCTGAAAAGCAATGTGGTATGATCAAACTAGCGATTAAACAGCTGCACAAAAGTGGAAGTCTGCAGGGAACTGGATTAAAAAAAAAGAAAGATTTTGATCACATATCATAACCTTTATAAAACCCCAAGTACAGGTTTTTCACATAATAGGTGCTTAATGAATGAATGAAAATAATGTACAAGTTTTAGCTTCATGTCAGGTAAAACTTTCTGTCTTTTAGAGTAATCCCAAAGTAGAATGGGCTGCCCCAACGACAGTATGTTTGCACTATGGCCAGTACTAAAAGTCTTTAAACAGGGACTTGTATTTGTCAAATATGTTGTGTGGATTCTTTCTGAAGCAGAGTTTAGCCAATGTGAAGGAGTATTGTGAGGCTCAAACAAGATAATGAATATAAAGCTTTTTACAAACTTTACAATGCTACGATAATGCCAGTTATTATTATTATTATTAAATAACCTACAGATACCAGACCTCTAGTTTGATGATGGCTGCATTCCCTGAGTCTTCTATTGAATATTTGTTCAATCATGTTTATAGAGCATTGCAAAAGTATCTTGTTAAATGTTTAACTGGGTTTTCTTTAAAAAATAGTACATATGTAGAATTTCATGTCTTATTCATAGTTTTTTAAGTCTAGATATCAGCAAAACAATAAAATAAGTTGTGATTTATAAAAATTGTGGATTTCTGAAGTGTTAATGCTTACACCGAAAATTTAATAATCAGTTGCCACAAGCAGCTGATTCCAGTTCACCCCATTTTATATGGCCACTGAGGGACCATCCAACTCTAAAATTTTGTGATTCTATTAATTTTCTGGTTTATTATCTATTCCTTTGTATTTCATAAACTTCTCAATTGTGTCTGCTGTGTTTGTCTTAATATTCCAGGCTTTTCATTTGTGTTCTTGTCCCATCATGGACCTTTCTACTAGTTTCAGCCACTAACGACTTATGAATATCTTTCTTCCTCCCTCTTTTTCTGAAAATATTGTCTGTTCCCTGGTTTATCAGAAAACCTAACTAGGTACGTTGAGAAATGGATCTCTGCGTAAGAAAGAGTCCATTTCCAAAGGGATCTTCTTCAGACATTAACATAAATCTTCCAACTTTGTTTCTAACCTATTCTAACCTAACTCCAGAGGTGAGGATTTTATTACCAATATGATGAATTGTTAGAGTCATGGATATAGATATTTTGGGGGAAGCAAAAATTTGGGAGAACTTTTAAATCAAACTAGAAGAGCAATTCCTTGTACAGGGAGCCAGTGATATAAATCAAGATCATAATAACTGATTTGAAAAGGTACTTACAAAATTAAAGAATGAATGACTGACAAAATAAATCAAATGGTTACTATTAGTCAAGCACCGTGCTTAATTCTGTTGATACAATAAATAAAACAGAAATGCTCCCCTCCCCCCCCCCCCCCACAAGCAAAGTACATTCTGAAAGTGAGACATCTTGGCCAAAGAGAGGCACTTTGGTCCAGAAAGTTATAAGAATGGTGTGTGGTCTCATAATGTAATAGATTGATATGCCCCTTTTATGTGCAATGAATAATTTAATTTGATCACTGTTCCAGATAAACTCTCTTTGGCAACAATGCTGATGAGGCTGGCAAGAGCATGGCTAGTGAAAAAATGGTAATGGGGAATTGAACAAGTGCTTGCTATATGGCAGAAATTGGAACACTTTACGAATATGATCTCAATAGCAAGAAGAATTTCTAAATTAAAGCAGTTTCATCAGAAATAAATTTGAATTGCCGTAACTGACAAGTTACATTAATTAATAAAAATAACTTGCTCTGATTCCTTTGATCTATGATACAATCACAGTTACTCTCTACATGTAAAAATCACTAGAATTTAAAAGATCACTGTTATGGAGGGGAGAAAACAATGAAATATTTTTTGCCCAAAATCTGAGAGAAGAAAATGTATTTAAAATGAAAAATCAATGTTCTTTGACTGCAATAGTCACAGTTATAGGTTAGGCTAATGCAACAGGAAAGATTCAGTCTTATCCTTTTCCAAACATTGTTTGAAATTTGCTTCTGACATTCCTCATATTTTGTTTCTTTATCTGAGAACTTTATATTTCTATATCCCCTAATCCTTTCCAATATTCAGTCAGTCTCTATCCAGTACTTTCTTCCCTTCTACATATAAGCATACTGATAGCCATCATTTTCATCTTAAAACAAAAACAAAAAATAAGTATGTCACTTTGTCATTTCCTCAAGCTCTCTTCCAATATGTCTTTCTTTTACTGCTAAACTCCAGGGGAAAAAATATCTACTGTCATTGCTACAATTGCCTCATAACCTGTTTTCAATCTGTTCTTCACTAGCTTCTAATCTCACACCTGAATGAAATAGCTCTCCCTAAGATTACTAATAATATCCTTCTTGCTTAATGCAATGACTTTTTCTCAGGTCGAATGTAAAATTTGAAATTAGATAGACACAAGTTCAAATCCTACCTCTGATATTTGTCAGTTGTGTGGTCATAAAAAAGAATTATTTAATTTCTCTAGGCTTTAGTTTCTTTATCTGTGAAATGATAATGCCTGTAGGACCTATCGTAAAATCCCGGGAGGTTTCAAATGAGATATTATATGTAATGGTAATCTTCTCTAGTGTGTGGGGGGAAGGAAGAAAACAAAGAAATTGACAGTATAATTTTGTTGTATGATTTGATAGCAGTAGCAAGTTGTATGTAGTAGATTTTAAGTTTCTTGTACAATAATCTTTTTTTTATTGTACTATGTTATTGAAATGCTTGTTTTATTCCAAGAATTAGAAACAAAATAAAAATGATTTTTACAAATTCCAGGTATTATCCTTCTTGACATCTTTGCACTAGTTCAGAACTGTACACATTGCTTCCATAGGGTTTCCTTATATTTTACTCACATACTGTTCCTTTAATCCATCTTAGTTGCTTTTACTTCATGACAGGTCTCCTATCTGTGGACATAGTTGTGCTATGACCCAGATGCCCTACCTTCTCTATTGTCTTTCTCTGAGTAATCTCATCAATTCCTCTAGATTCAGTTGTTATCATTATTAAGATGACTCCAACTTCTAAATATCCAGTCATTTCTTTACAGAGCTCTATTGTTACATCACAATTGTCTGCTCTACAATAGGTACCTCAAAAACCTCAATTTAATAAAAAATTAATTCATATTTGTTTTTTCTTCCTAATCTCACCTTTCATTTCAATTTGCTCACTGTTTTCACAGCTATCTTTGTCCTTTTTTCCCCCTCAGTGCTATAACTAGGAATCATCCTTGACTCTTCACTTTCCATCACTCCCTCATATCCAATCAGTTATGATTCTTGTCGGTCCCCACTCTCACCTTAGGATCTCTCACATTCATTCTCTTCTCTATAATCACATTGTATTATTGTAGTGTAAGCTTATTTCACATATTGCTTGGATGATTGTGATAGACTTCAAATGCATTCCCTTCCTTCATCTTTTCCATTCTTCATATTCAGACTTTCTAAATCGATAATTCTAAAACACAATTTTGACTGTTCCACTCCACTTCTCACAAAGTTTTAGTGGATCCCTGCTCCTTCTAAGGTAAAATATAATCTCCTCTGTTTGGCTATTAAAGATGATCATAATCTGGATCCAAATTATCATTGCCCTTCCAGCCAAACTGGCCTTCTTACTTATCCCTACACGTGATATTCTATCTTCATCCTTGGTACATTTGCACAGGGTATCTCCCATGGTTAGAGTGCTTTTCTTCATCATTCTAGTCTTTTGGACCCTAGGGACTTCCAAGGGTCATCAAATGGCCTATTGTAGTTCATTTAGTACCCTCCTCAAAATCACTGTATGTCTAGTATTTACATTTTGGTGAAAAATATCCTTTCTCCCTTATGTGCCTCAGTAAAATGCAACTTCTTTAAAGACTGTCTTTTCTTTTTTTTCTCTTTATGTCTCCAACACTCAACACAATGCTTGGCACAAATGAGACACTTAATAAAAGACTAGTGTTTGAATTTTCTCTTCAGATAGTCATTTTTAAAAGCACTTTATATAGACTGAAGGAATAAATAGTTATTTAATGAATTTTCACTAAGCTACAAAATTTATGAAGCTTGCCTGAGGCAACTTCCACATCATTTTGTGTATTATGAGTTCTAAGATTTTTGCAACAGGGGAACATTTCACTTTGATACTCTTTTGCTGTTAAATATTTTTAAATGATTTAAAATAATGATATTTTCAATGGGCATTTCATTTTAGAAATCTTTTAGACCTTTTTAATTAAATGCATTTAAAATTTAGCATATCATTTTACACTAAAAATCCACCTTTCTTCTGAACTCCTTTATGTCTGTCAGTCATAACTAGTTTTGCAACTTTGTCTTTATCCCTGATACCTTATGCTCCCTCAACCACATATGCAATCATTGATAAAATCCTTGCCATTCCTACCTCTACAACATCTACCAAATCTGGATCTTTCCACCAAATTACCATTCTAGGTCAGGACACATAGAGTATTGAAATAACTTCCAAATTAGACTTCTTGCTTTTAGTCTCTCTTTTCTCTAATCCACCCTAACTCTTTTGCTAAAGTAATTCTTTTAAGTGCAAGTCAGACCTTATCAGTCCCCTACTTGATAAACTCCAACAGTTTACTTCCTTTTAGGATCAAATAGAAACTCCATACAACCTAGACCCAATCAGCTTTCTAGCTCTCTTATATAATACTCTCTTTTTCTCACTTGGTGGTCCAGGCAAACTGGTCTTGCTGTTCCTCACATAAAACACTTTATTGACACATCTCAGTGTTGTTCCACTGGCTGTCATCTATTTTTACATCTTACTCTTAGAATCCTGTATTTCCTTCAAAGCTCAGTGGTAGAGCTAATATCTATTAGACACCTTCCTTGATTCCCTCCAGCATCTGGTTGCTTCCCCTTAGCCACAATTACCTTGTATTTAATTTGCGTATTCTTTTTTTTTTTTTGAAAATTTAATATATTTATTTTTAGTTTTCAATATTCATTTCCACAAGATTTTGAGTTCCAAATTTTCTCCTCATCTCTCCCCTCCATCCACCTCAAGACACTATACCTTCTGATTACCCCTTCCCCCAATCTGCCTTCTCTTCTATCACACCCCTCCCTTCCCTTATCCTCATCTTCTCTCTTTTCTTCTAGGGCAAGATAGATTTGTATACCCCATTATCTGTATTTCTTTTTTTCTCAGTCGCATGCAAAAACAATTCTCAACATTCATTCCTAAAACTTTGAGTTCCAACTTCTCTCCCTTCCTCCCTCCTATCCCCACTGAGAAAGTAAGCAAGTCAATATAAGCCATACATATGTAGTCAGGCTAAAGACTTCCATAATAGTCATGTTGTGAAAGATTAACTATATTTCCCTCCATCCTATCCTGCCCCCCATTAATTCTTTTCTCTCTTTTGAATTGTCCCTCCCCAAAGTGTTACTTCTAAGTACTCCTTCCTCCCATTTGCTCTCCCTTCTATTATTCCCCTCCACACCTCACTTATCCCCTTCTCCCCTACTTTCCTGTTGTGTAAGATAGATTTCCATAACAAATTGAGTGTGCATGTTATTTTCTCCTTAAGCCAAATGTGATGAAAGTAAGCATCACTTTTTCCTTCTCACCTCCCCCCTTTTCCCCTCCATTGAAAAATCTTTATCTTGCCTCTTTATGAGATGATTTCCTACATTCCATTTCTCCATTTCTCTTCCCAATATATTCCTCTTTCAACCCTTAATTTTATTTTTTCAGATATCATCCCTTCTTATTCAATTTACCCTGTGCCTTCTGTCTATATATATGTATATAATCCCTCCAACTACCCAAATTCTGAGAAAAGTTTCAAGAGTTGCAAATATTATCTTTCCATGTAGGAATATAAACAGTTCAACTTTAGTAAGTCCCTTATGACTTCTCTTTGCTATTTACCTTTTCATGCTTCTCTTCATTCTTGTGTTTGAAAGTCCAATTTTCTATTCAGCTCTGGTCTTTTCATCTAGAATCCTTGAAAGCCCTCTATTTCATTGAATTAACACTTTTTCCCTGAAGTATTATACTCACTTTTGCTGTGTAGTTGATTCTTGGTTTTAGTCCTAGTTCCTTTGACTTTTGGAATATCATGTTCCAAGATCTTTGATCCCTTAATGTAGAAGCTGCCAGATCTTGTGTTTGTGTTTTACAATCCTGATTGTATTTCCACAATACTCAAATTGTTTCTTTCTGGCTGCTTGTAATATTTTCTCATTTATCTGGGTACTCTGGAATTGGGATATGATATTACTCAGTTTTCCTTTTGGGATCTCTTTTAGGAAGTGAATGGTGAATTCTTTCAATATTTATTTTACCTTCTGGTTCTGGAATATCAGGGTAGTTTTCCTTGATAGTTTCATGAAAGATGATGTCTAGGCTTTGTTTTTGATCATAACTTTCAGGTAGTCCCCTAATTTTTAGATTGTCTCTCCTGGATCTTTTTTCCAGGTCAGTTGTTTTTCCAATGAGATATTTCACATTGTATTCTATTTTTTCATTCATTTGGCTTTGTTTTGTAATTTCTTGCTTTTTCATAAAGTCATTAGCTTGCATCTGCTCCATTCTGATTTTTAAAGAACTATTTTCTTCAGTGAGCTTTTGAACCTCCTTTTCCATTTAATTAATTCTGCTCTTTAAAGCACTCTTTTCCTCATTGGCTTTTTAGGCCTTTTTTGCTATTTGAGTTAATCTATTTTTAAAGGTGTTAATTTCTTCAGCCTTTCTTTGGGTCTCCTTTAGCAAGTTGTTGACTTGCTTTTCATGATTTTTATGCATTGCTCTCATGTCTCTTCCAAATTTTTTCTCCACCTCTCTTACTTGAAATTCAAAATCCTTTTTGAGTTTTTCCATGGTCTGAGACCATGGTATATTTATTTTAAAGTGTTTGGATGCAGAAGCCTTGACTTCTGGGTCTTATTCTGATGGTATGTATTGTTCTTCCTCATCTGAAAGGATCAAAGAAAATACCTGCTCACCACAAAAGTAACCTTCTCTTGTCTTATTTTTTTTTTTCCATATTGGGGCCTTTTCCCCAGCCAGTTACTTGACTTTTGAGCTCTTTGTCAAGATGAGGGTATACTCTGGGGACCTGTAAGTTCTTCCAAGGTGGCACAGTCAAGGGAGAAGAGTTCCTCTCCTGGCCTGTACTCTGATCTGGGAGCAGGCTTCCCTCTCCAGAGCCTCCACCAACTCCACCACACCCACCCACACTCCTTCTCACTCCAGGACTTCCACTCAGGGCTGAGATCCAGATCAGCTGCTCCATTCCCCCAGGGTCTTTTGGCCAATACTCCAACAATGGAAGCTGCTGCTGCTTGAGGCTGGGGCTAGATCGCTATGTTCCCTTCTCACCCAGGTGAAACAGTTTTCTCACTGACCTTTGAAGCTATGTTTGGTGTCTGAGTTGAGGAATCTGGAACGCACAGCTGCTGCTGGTGGCACCTTGAAACCCTTTCTAGTCCTGTCCCTGCCATGGCAAAGCCAGGGCTGGTCTGCACTCTGCTCTGTGCTTGAGCTATAGACCTTTCCTGTTGGCCTTTCAGGCTGCCTTAGGCTGGAAATCTCTTTCACTCTGTCATTTTGTGGCTTCTGCATGTCTAGAATTTATTTAGTGTCATTTTTCACAGGTACTTTATGGGCTATGAGGAAGGCCTTCTACAATTCTGTCCTTCTACTCCACCATCTTGGCTCCATCCCCTAGTTTTTTTTCTTCCTTTGATGTTTAAAAACTATTCTTAGTAACACATTCAGAAGATTTGTCAGAATCAAGGGCAAAGTCACTGATTTATAGTTGGCAGTTTCTATTTTCTTCTTTTCTGAAAAACATAAATATAGTTTGCTTTTGGCAAGATTGTGTTTTTTTTTTTTTAACATTCTTTACTTGTCCAATATCACTATAAGTGGTTCAGAAAATGTACCTGCCAGTACTCTCAGTAATGAGAGATTTAGTTCTTTTGGGCCCAGGTACTTGAACATATCAAGGGCAACTAGACTCTATCTTGCATTCTCCATGGCAGAGGATACAGAAGCCAAATTACACTCAAGTGATTCTGCCTTGATTCTGTCATCAGTTATTTTTGTCCCATTCACCATTTTTCTTCAGTATAGACCTTTTCAAAAACAAGCTTATGATGACCTTTGGTTTCTTTGCATGTCTCAACTCAATCTGAGCTTCAGCACTCCTGACACTATCCTTTTAGTCTACTATATGTTTTTGTATTCATGCTCTCTGTTATTTGCTCTTTTCTCCATAGTTTGTAGTTTTCTACAAACTATGTGAAGTTGTTTTCTATTTTCTCTATTTACCTTGGTATCTTTAGACATCTCTCATTCCTTTCTTCAGAAGAATTTCTCTTTATTTTTTCAGAATTTCTTTTTTGAGTGCATTCCATTCCACTTTAACTTAATTTCTCCATGGAATTTTATGCAAGAGATTCTATTTATCCTTCTTCTTTCAGGTAAGTTCCCATGAACCTTGTGAAATCTGTAATCATCAAATCCACTTTGTAAGTATGACGAGGAATTACCTCTACTTTTCTGTCACAAACTTTATAATGAATTGATGACTACTCCTAAAGGTTCCCATCATTTTCACACCAAAAATAAGTTCCTCCTTGTTGGTACAAATCAGATTCCAAAAAGATTTCCCTGTAGTTGCTTGCTCTACCTTTTGAAGGGCAAAATGGTCATTATTTTGTCAGGAAAAATATTAATTGTTATACTTTTTGGCAAAAGGAAGCACTAATGTCCACATAATTGAAGTGTCCTATCACTAGTTTTCAAGAATTTGAAAAATATATAATTCCTTTTTCAAAAAAATATGTATTTTTTCTTATACTTTATTATTATTTATGTTTATGTTTCCACTGGTTTTTAGCTGTTTTCTCTGCAATGATTCCTCCCATACTGGTTCCTGCATTTCCTTTCATTTCTTCTTAATATAGAGTATCTCTCTTCCCTCTTTTTCCCTTTCCTATTTCTTTAGAATGAGATATGTCTTTCTATAGTTAAAATCAGCAGATGAGTCTTACTCCAACCAGTTTCTGTTAAATTTGCTAGCATGAATCAGGGTCTTCAGTTCAACCTTATATTTGATAAGCTAGATTTGAGACAGATTTGCTACACTAACACTGTGGGTGCTAAGTAACGTGCATAAGTGCTGTGCCTCCTTTTTTGGATTATTTTAGCTTTCTGGTTTAGAATTAACTTCTGTTGTAGTTGGTAGAAATAACATTAGATTTCGAAGCACGTTAAATTCTATACTTTGGTTTCTCTAAATAAAACAATGTCCCAAAATTTATTTCCAACTTAATATCCAGCATACCGAATTGTTTCAAATTAGTGGTAGTCCACTGAGAAGAAGGATATGGGGAATAAAATTGAAGATATTTCCCAGATTCATCTAGCATATAAATTTCAACGTCTAACATCTTGCCTTAGATTTTACAATCTCCTTTAAAATTCACTCTAACAAGTATGGGAAAATAGAATCAGTGAGTTGTGTGCTTTATCTCCTGTGAAAATATTTCTCCCCCAAATCAGTGACCTTATAATGTTTTTTGCATGACCCAGATAACATAAATGCTCTGACTTTCACTTTATAGATTCTCTCACTTGCTTCAAAAATAATTAACTAAACAAGTAGGAGATGGTAGAATAAAGGGGGCAAATTATGTTTGCCAACCTCACTGTCTACTTATGCCTTCCCAGGCTTCCTTAATCTTAATACTTTTCCTCTGAGTCTACTCTCAATTTATTCAGTATATATCTTATTTTTAAACAGTTGTTTAAATGTTGTCTCTCCCATTCAACTGTGAGCTCCTTTATAGGAGAATATGGTGGATGTTTTTGCCTTTCTTTGTATTCACAGCATTTAACAACATACCTGACACATAGTAAGTGCTTAATAAATAGTGTTGCTTCTGTTATCATTGTTGTTGTTGTTGATGGTGATGATGATGATGACAATGATAACGATGATGGTGGTAGCGGTGGTGGTGATAGTAAGGATGATAAAGACGGGAAGAATATTTGAATATTTCTATAGACTAAAAGTAAATATGAGTTAGCAGTGTATTATAGTAGTATAAGTTGCTAATTGATGTCCTTTAACACTACAATAAACCTATTAATTCATTTATGTGACTATTTCTTCAGTCATGGCATTTTATAATCAGAAATCTAGTCAGGGAGAATTTCTTAAGGACATACTATGGACCAGACACTGTGCTTAGAGCCAGAGATAGAATATGACAAAATTAAGCCTCTGTCCTCAGGGAAGAAGCATTCTAACAGGGGAGACAGCATACCAATAACTATGTACGTCCAAGACAAATTCAATATGAATGGAAGGTAATCTCAGAGGGAAGAGACAGGGTTGGGTTGGTGGGGGTAGCAAAAAGCTGTTGTTGAGACCTTGAACAGTGTCTTAAAAGAAGCCAAAAGGCTAAGGTGAGGAGTGAGAGTTGTGCATTATAGGCATGGAAATTAGAGACTGAGTGTTTTGTGTGAAAACAGCAAATAGATTATGATGATTGAACAATTGTCCTTGGAAGACTACTCAGTGTAACAAGATCAGAAATTTAGAAATGAGCCAGATTGTGAAGGGCTTTAAATATTTGATGTTTTCATAAAGGGAGACTCTGGAGTTTATTGGGCATAGAGCTGACATTATCAGAACCGTGCTTTAGGAAAATCACTTAAGAAGCTTTGTGGAGGATGGATTGGAAGAGGGAATAGAATTCAAGGAGAGAGATGTACCTTAAGGATAATACAATAGTCCAAGTTTGTGCTTTAGAAAAGCTGCAACAGAGTGATTATAATCTGAGTCCAGAAAAGGTGATACACACACACACACATTTACATATGTGTATGTATGTGTCTATATAGGTATTTACATGCATGCTGTCCCTTTCTGTTTTTTAAGGCTCTGACACTTCTTTTTCTGTGTTTCAGTCACTGTGTCTCCTTTCTACTCAGTCTCTCAAAATTATACATAAAATGAAAGTAATATGTATGTAGTAACTCATTTAAAAAATTTGATAATATTTTTGTTGACTTCTTTAGTTTCTTTTGTTTTCCTCCAAATTTCAGCATGTGAAATTGTTTAAGTTATCTTTTATGGATTGTTATTTCTATGTAATCTTTCTCTAAACAAGTTTTAATTTTAATGATACAAGTCTACATAAGGCTTTGATTTTTAGCAGAACATCATAATGAAGACAACTGGATTTTATTGGCTATAATGTCCTATTCATAACTTCATTCTTCAAATTTACTTTTTGATAGCAAACTTGTCATTTTGTTTTCTATACATTAGGGGATTTTTCTGTTGTTGGAAAAACAGGATCACCTTTTCCATGAAATTGATTTTCTACTCCCATTATTTATTTTCCTCCAAATCAGAACTGGAAGAAAAAAGTTGAACTTTTTGTGACGATTATGAGAAATCCCTATTATTTTGTGGTCTTTGGCATCCTAGTATATTCCTTTGTTATTTTTTAATTAAATGTTGTCATTGCAATATGATATTAAAATCATTCTACCTTTGAAAATAATCCCTTGGTATTTGTGATTTGCCTGGTAACCTTTCATGAGATAATGGTGTAGGAATAGATAAGAATGTTCTACATTTCTTTTCATTGACTTAAAGATCAAGCTTTTCTTGAAACTTTGTATGACTTTTTAAATTTTTGATGTCTTTATATGCCTGAGGTCAGAAAACTTCATATCTCTTTTTCCCCTGGGAGTTCATATCTGTGAGAATTAGCAGGGAATTAAAGTGATTTTTTTCCCTCTGTGCTCTTCATTCTATCTTCTATACTCTTACACTTACCATTTAATGTTTTCAGGATTTTTGTTATTATATATTTCATACAGAGCAGAGAGTGTATACTTTTCATTTATTCAGGAAAGTGGAACATGGCTATGGCTGGGATACATTGTACATACTCTCAGACATAGTTTATGTGTTGATGTCCCATGCTTAACTGTTTTATTTCCAGTTTTCTTCTCTAATTTTTGTTACTCAAAATAGTTGTTCATAGGTGATGGATATGCAAATGAAAGTGAAGTAAAAAATAAAATATGTGAAAAATTTCATTCATTACTTTGAATTCTCCTTTGTAGAGTTATGATGAAAAATAACCACACATTAGCTTAAGTATATGGCAGTGCTTTCTTGACCACTTTTACCTTGGAAAGTATTGATTGAAAATAAGATCCAAGCAATAAAATCAAGACCTCTATTGTACATGTAGACTAGTCAAATTCAGACACAACAGTAGCACATTAGCAACAAAACTGTTTATAGAACAACCACTTTTGTATTAAATGTACAGCAATTGCTAAGTTTTAATTTTACAAATAGCTACAAACACCAAGAAGCATATAATTTATCCAAGAAGGGAGAACATATTTATTAAAATATGTATTAAAAAGTATAGTGTAGAAACTAAATGCTGCAGGAATTCAGAGGCATTATTATCTTATCCTCAGGAAATAATGAATAAACTTAAAAGACTTGGTTGGAAAAAGCAGTCAGCTAGCTAACTACAATTAACAATAACATCCATGACAACTTATCAAACAGAGAATTTCAACATGGCCTCAGTCCTGCATGATCCCCTTCTGCTTTTGCAAGAACTGGGACTTGTTCAGAAAAAATGAATTATCCTGATAAAAATTGGAGTTTTCTTATAATGCCTATAAGTACCAATTAAATTACTGATTCTGTAAATATGGGAGATCTTCATCCAACATTCCATGAGTATACAGAGCACTATAAGTTGAGAGCTGGAAAATACCTTAAAACTTAGTCTGTCCAAATCATGCATTTTCTTGTTAAAAAAACAGCACCAGCGGCAACAACAAACTAAGGCACAGGGGTTTCCTAAATTGTCCTGGTCAAGCATCCTCTAACTAAATGCAACTATTCTGTTGGAGTCATGGCCTCTCAATAGATTTGATTTGACAGGTTCAGTTCAAAGTTCTGTTGAGATGGCTTATAGGCAAAAGTAGGTAAGGAAGAAAATGTCTTAAGTTCATGCTATGCACCATGTATTATAATAAGCATTTTACAAATATTACATCATTTGGTCATCCTTTTACAGCTTAAATGTACCTTAGAAATCAGCCAATGAGAATCTCTTAACCAAGTCATCAATAAAAAAAGCATTTATTAAGTTTCTATTAAGTGTCAAACACTTGGCTAGACATCAGGAGTACATGTACAAAGAATGAAACAATTCCTATCTCCAAAGAACTTGCATTCTAATGGGGGAGACAGCAAGTATGTATAAAAAATCAAAGAGCTAAATATACATGTAAATTCTTATAAGATCGTTAAATCTAAGGAAATTTGGGAGGGAGGCACTAGAAGTTGGGAAAACCAAGAAAAAAATCCATACAAAAGATGGGATTTTGACTATAATTGAATGGAAGAGAGAAACTCATTTTATAAGACAAAATGCTTAACTAGGGTCACAAAGGTAATTAGTGGCAGGGCTGTAATTTGAATTTCTGATGAAAAATACAATATATTATCCAACACACAACATCTACCAAAGTTTTAGAAAACACCATTTTTGATCCTATTGCCTCTGACATTCTAATTAATTGCTCTTCCATTTGACCTAATTCCCTTCCCTAAAATGGTGCAGCAAAAAACCAAACAAACAACAACAAAAACCCTAACAAATAAAGAAGTGAATCAAATTAATCATTATATTTTTCTTGTTAATTACTGGACATTGCAAAATGATTGTTTTGCAGTCATCTGAATCACCTCTAAAACAGAACATATTATTACTTCCCCCCATGAATCCATCCATCTTTTGAATTCAGTATTACTAGTAGGAGCAACACTATGCCTCCAGCCACTTAGTTTTTCAAGCTCATTCTCATCCTTGATTCATTCTCATTGTCTATATATCTAGTTAGTCACCAAATCTTGTCATTTCTACCACAACATCTTTTGCATAGGACTTCTTCTCTTCACCATTTAGCCACCACCCTAGTTAAAGCTGCATCACATCTTCCCTAGTGCACTGCAATATTCACTTAATTTGGCTCCTTGCCCCAAGTATTTCATCTCTCAAATCCATTGTCTAAATGGCTGTCAAAGGGATTCTTCTAAAGCAGAGGACTGAACATGTTACTCTGTTTCTCAGTAAATTCCAGGGTTTTGTTATTATCTTGAGATACCTCAGTAGTTCTGTGAACAAAGCACTGGATGTGGAGTCAGAAAGACCTGAGTTCAAATGCCTTACACACTTACTAGTTATTTCCAGTTGTCCTGGAAAAGTCACTTTGTGTCCTCACCTGGAAAATGAGGATGGTAATAGCTTACACCTCTCAGGATTGCATAAGATGAAATAATTTCTCTAAAGTGTTTTGCAACCTTAAACACTATATAAATTCTAGCTACTTTCTTATTGTGTGTTTGTCCTTCATTCCTGAAGAAGACCATGACATCAGAGAAATAATGACATGACTTGCACTTGACTTTGTTTTGAGTGAGGGAGGGCTGTGCAGGTCACCAGCCTCACTTCTCCTCCAGAGCCATCTGAATCCAGGGACCAGATATTCATCAGGATGACTGGAGATGACCCAGGATGAGGCAATTGGGGTTAAGTGACTTGCCCAAGGTCACACAGCTAATGAGTGTCAAGTGTCTGAGGTGAGATATGAACTCAGGTCCTCCTGACTCCTGCATTCGTGCTCTCTCCACTGCACCACCTAGCTGCCCAATTTTATTATTATTATTGCCTTCATGACCAAAGACATAATCTTTCTGTTTTTGCCATTTACAGGTCTTCATAATCTTCCTCTTAACCTTACTGGGCTCATTATACATTACTGTCTGTCATGGTTTGTATAATTTCAGGTATAGTACCCTTTTTGTTGTTTCTTACATGTGACATTTCATCTGCCATCTCCACACCTTTTTAAATCTACCTCTATTCCTAGAAGGCTTCACCTTTTCAGGCCTTCTTAGAATTTCAAGCCTGCTTCAAAACTCAAGTGCCACCTTTGACTTGAGGCCTCAACATAAACTTGAAAACACAGAATCTCTAATTTTTATTTTTGTGTCCTTAGATACACTGTTTGGCACACAGAAACTGTTGAATAAATGGCTACCAATCTATTGATTGTTTTCTATAGATGAAAACAGAAGTGAAAAAAGTTACAGCTAAATAAAAGATATCACAGAATCTCTTTGGAAAGGAAATTTAAAAGTTGGCAGTGTTAGTTTATGTCATACATATAGCAGCAGCAAGCAAGATCATTTCATGGACCACTAAATCATCTTATATTGTAGTGGTCATGATAAATGTTTGCAAAAAGACTACCATGAATGTAATTGAAACATATACACTAATATCTATCAAAGAGAATAAGAAAATTGAGAAATCTAGTATTGCTGCACTTCTACTTTTTATTGTGAGGTTTTTGTGCCCATGATATAACCAATTTTTGTATATGTGCAATATGTAACTAAAGAATATAGGAAATATTTTCTGCTCCAATTCAGTAATTACAAGACGTGTATCGTTTCAAATTTTTCTAAAGTTTTATTCAGGTTCTTAACTTTATTCTCCTTTATCTTTCTTTTAGTAGCATTGTCTAAATCAGAAAAGGATACATTGATGTCCCCCACTGTTGAAGTTTTACTATTTTTCCCTTTGATATATATTTTTGTTAAATATTTAGATGCTATGTTACGTCGCACACATGTTAATTATCAATATTTATTCAACATCTACCATGCCTTTAGCAAAAATGTGTTTTCCTTGCTTGGCTTCTTTTGTCATATGTCTTTTCACTGTAACTTTTACTGTCTACCTTTTATCTTTATCCTGCATCAACCTCTCATTTTAAGTCTTTGTGACTCTGTTTCAACTGTATTGTTTTGTATTGTTGGATTCTACTTTGTAAGTCATTCATCTAACCTCTTTATTTTATACTGTGAGTTCACCCCCACTAATCATCATGATTCCAACTGTTAATTGTATATGTCCCTCCTACTTCTCTTCCTATATATTTTCTTCTCTTTGTCCCTTCTCCTCTTTACAATGAAAAATACGATAAGAGAGGAGTTTGTGTGACACATATCGTCTATACATAACATGATTTATTCTGGAGACATCTCAAACCCAACATGTCCAAAACTAAACTCGTTATTTTCCACTTCAACCAAATTCCACTTCAGAAATATCATATTTTTCTTAAAAAGGTAAAACCATCCTTCCAGTTGCCATGTTTGTCATATTAGCTTCACCTTGCATTCTTACTCTTTTCCACTCTACTTTTGCATTTCACTTCTCCATCTATATCTCTGGAAGGTGACTTCACATAGTGGGGAAAAACCCCCAACAAACATTTAATTTGTAGTCTAAGGACATGTGTTCAACTATATACCACCTGCGTGAATTTAAGGAAATCCCTTTAACTTCAAAGAACTCACTTCTCTCACATATAAATTAATAGGAGTGGATTTGTTGGTTTCCAAGTTCCCTTCTAGCTTAGTATAGAAAGGATGTTTTTAGGGAATGCCCTCCCTCTTCGCATCACTATATTTCTTGGAACCCGACTACAGTGTTTCCATTTAAATAAAACCGGTTACAATGGTTTTAACAACCAGTTACCATCTACAATGATGGTACCATTAGATCTTAAAAATAAATATTTGCTTAACAATAAAGCAAAAGAAATAAGAACCCAAAAATAAAAGACACTCAATGTAAACCAAATGATGGAATAGCCAATATATTACAGTCCAGACCTAATCTTAGGTCATACTCTTCTACAAATGTATTCAATATATGCAAGAAAGAATGGGAAAATAGAGAAGCTTGGTAGAGATACAATTAAATGAAAATCACAAGTCTAATCTGTAGGCCTTAATGTCCGTCATGGGTGTGTCAGGGAAATGTGTTCAACATGATGATATTTTTCTTCTAACTACTCTCTACTTTTCCTGCAGGGAAATTGATGAAGCATTGACAAGCTGCTTTAACTCACAATCACCCTCAAAAGGTGATACTCAAAAGGAAGTGAGTTTTTGTAAGCCAGGGGATTACAAATCTCAGTTGGCTGGCTTTCTCTGAGCAAAGTAGACAGAGTATATATATATATATGTATATGTATATATATGTATATATATATATGTATGTGTATATATATATATATACATATATATATATACATACACACACACACACACACACACACACATATATACATACAATCCTCCAGTCACTAGGATTCTGAATGATCTAATTCGCCATTAGATACAAAAGTATATTAACTAAAAAGCCTGCTTTTCCCCTTTCTGTTTTTTCTTTTCAAACCAGAAAGGACAGCAGAGAGTAGCAGGTACTTCTAAGTGACTTTGCTTGTCTTAAACTATAGATACAATTGAAGAACAATAACTGAAATTTCTGCAGACTTCAGCTTTTCTTTCAACAAAATTGACTCTCATGTCAATGAGGAACTAGCAGCTGAAGTCTGAGTGGAACTAGAGGTGAAAACACATTGCGTTCTAGGGTCTCCTCTTATCTGATCAGTTTCAGTGGTCTACTAATTAGTTGTCTAACTCATAATGTCCTCACCCCAATCTATATTCCATCCAGCTTCTAAAATAATTTCCCTACAGTACAGATTTGGCCAAGTTACTCTTAAATTCAACAAAGTCCAGGGGCTCCATCTCTTGTCTAGGATCAAATATTAACTCCTCAGTGTGGCATTTAAAATCATCACAAACTTGCCCAATCAATTTTTCCAGGGCCTCTAAAAACTGTTATTTTTTATGTACAGTATAGTCAACTTACACTCATTTTTGTTCTTTGTTCATGAAATACTACCTCCCATAACTGTACCTAAAATTCATTCTCCTCATCTGCATTTTTTCATTTTGCTTTGTTTTACTCAAGAGTGAGCTCAGGTGCCACTTCCTATTTGACACATTTCCTGACATCCAGCTGCTAGTGATTGCTTTTCAAAATCATCCTGTATCTGGTCTACGTATATCAGTATGTGTAAATGTTGCCTCTTCAGGCTAATTTGAAAACACTTTGTAGTCAGTATAGCTAGAGGAAGATTTTCCTGAATCCCTTGTTATTTGAATGATGTTAGTTATTTTCCTTAAAATGTATTGAAATCATCCTGAAGACTTAAGTGGCCCAATGGACTAAAAACTCAGAAGGTTGACATTGTTTTCCTAGTTTCTTGAATAAATATGCCAAGAAGAGTGCCAGCCTTTCTTGGATACCTGGCTGGAGGAGCACTAAGGTCAATAAAGTTGAAAGGGAGCTATGCTTAGCTGAAGTAGACACATAGTCTTCAATTTTTCCTATCATATTTAAATATCCTTCCCAATATAATGGTGTTGGGGTTGGAAGCTCAATTCCGTGTGGACAGTCTCGGGCGGGTAAAGGTGGGAACTTCTAAATCTTAGAGCTCTCACGAGACCCCCCCAGGAAACGGCTGGGAATAGAGGTGAACCGAGCTATCTCGTGTATTTCCGCCTCTTCCCGTGAGAAACGTGATGGGAGAGAGATCTCCCCGCCCTCGAGATTGTCCCGGATCTGGGCACACTATTGTTATCTAACAGCACGGTATTTAGATGCAAACTATGCGACTGGAGAGTTAAGTAGGATCAGGGAAGCCTGAAAGCTCTCTTAGCATGTGAGGAGCCAAAGAGGACACAAGGCTCCGCTTTTCCTCTTCTCCTTCTCTCCCCTCCCCCTCTTTCCCCGCTCGTACTTCTACTTCCAATCTCTTATTGTAAGATCTTTGCCTCCTTGGGAGATTCTTCTATCCCTCCTAAGGAAGAATTCCCCTGCACTTGTAACTAGACCCTGAAATAAAGCTCAACCCTTGTTCGACTCTGGAATGTCCTTTCTCTCATACGAGCATCCGGTTTGGCCAACCGAAGACCTCGGGAGGTGAGATAAGAAAGACTCGGGTAGCTCACAGGCCTCTAGGCCTGGCATAATGGAATGTATATTTTTTTAACTTCTGAATTACCTGTGGGTGTCTTATTTTGTACCAATATAGGAAATAAATTATCAAGGAGGACTGACCTGAATCAAAAAGCTACAGTCAGCAGAAATATTTATCAGTCAATAAGTAAATGTTTGTCAACTGTTTGTGATGTGTTAAGTATACTGCCAAGTTCTGAGGATACAAAGAAAAAATGAAAATAGTATATTCATTCATTAAATCGTCAGATTTAAGTTAATACTAGTAATAGAAAAAAATTTTAAAAAGTGTTACAGAATACAGAATAATTCAGTTTCCAAAGGAAATGAGGATTTATAGAGGGGTATACAGGAGTGTATTGGATTGGGAAGAAGTAGGACTGCTATATATCAGAATGGTAGTAAGATCAAAGGCAGTAGACTAAGAGGACTTTATTCTACAGCAGTCATTATTGGGATATTGAATAGCAGTAAATTTGAGGTGTAGGCAGCAGAGGAGGGTTTCTCCATTGCATTTTTGTGGCCTATGATTTGGAGAGTTTCAATGGAGGTTAATACATGGATAATTTGAGGATGAAATATAGGAATGATGCAGTTATTAAGGTAGATCCAAAAGGAGGAAAATTATGAAACCAAAGTTACTATTAAGGACATTATGTGTTTGGCATTCTGAATAAAACCAAATGAAAAGTTTCTCTTATATAACTATATAACTATAGGCTTACAGCCTATCCAGATCAAACTGACAAAGTCTTAGTTTGCAAAATGTCTATAGTTCTTAATGTGTCTATGCTTTTATATGTGCTTATTTTGAAGGGCTTGGTTCAAATCTAAACTCTGTCACTTCCCAGTATGACCTTGGGAAATTCACTTAATATCTCTCAGGCTCAATATCTTCATTTTTAAAAAGGTGCGATCTGATTGAAAGGTTGATTTCACTTCTAAAATCCTATAACTTACAATTGCCAAGGGAGATTTTTCAGAGCCTTTCACTCTTCCCTATGTCCATACCATACTCTGGGAGACCTAGCCATGTTCTCTTTCACCTGATCAAAGAAACAGAATTATTGGTCTGCACATGTGATTTAGCAAATGGATGAGCAGCATTGATTCCCATCTCATGCTTACCTGATAACTCCAAACAATATATTAAAGTGGTTAGGCTGAAGCAGCATGGTATGTCAGTGACAAATCCAGTGTTAAAATTCAGCTGTGACTCTCTAAGTTAAGGTCATATAATTTTCTCTCTGTCCCTCTGCCTCTCTGTCTGTCTGTCTGTCTCTCTCTCTCTCTCTCTCTCTCTCTCTCTCATCTCTTTCTCTTCAGTATTTTAGATCCACAATCTATAATCCCAGTGAAGAAGTTTTAAAATCCCATTTTACTCTTTATGGTGAATATTTGTGTGCAAACTAAATGGAGAAACAGGTGTAATGAGCCTCTTTTAGTTGCTGAAGCTGTATTTCATCACTTAGAATTCATTTTTAATTGATCCCTTAGGGAGAGAATGATAAACAGTTATTTACCAGGTTACACATAATACCGTGACAACTCAGACAGCTTGCTATTTTTTCAACACCACCCCCTGTTCATTAATGTCTCACACTTTCTCCTACTTATTAGCTTTTTTTGCTCACTTACCATAAGCAGTGTTTTTCAAAACAGAAACAAAATTGTTTCATGGCTACTGTGCAAAGTGCTCATGTCTTCACACTTTATGAATATTTGAATAATTTTGGTTAAAAATGAAAAAGACTTGTGGCCACCGTGGAGATAAATGTCTTCAGTGGACATTTGCTGTATTTAAGGGCTTGCACTGGCCTACAGGAAACATTGATCTCCCAAACAGGCAGGCAAACAGGAAACGGACAGCAGTAGGAAAGAGTATTTTGGTTGGAACATGGGGGCTGGCTAGTTACATGAGTTGAGATCTAGACCTGATCGACTGACTGGCCTCTGTTCTTTTGTATGCCCATCTGTAAATTAATTACTTCCTTCCTCAGTGGAAGGATTAATTTGATAAGGCTATTAAAATGCTTTGAACTCCTCAGAGAAAGATACTGTGTAATTATGATATTAGTATTGTTATTACTGTCTATTTACAATCCGACTGGGATATTTAATCAAGCTGACATTTAAATTCCTCTGCTTTTTTTTTTCTCTAAGAAGTAGCATTTCATGTTAGCTATGAATTTAACTCTCCAGTAGTGCTTACTTATTAAGAACTGTTCTTCCTCCTTATTTCATAGGATTAGAGTATTATACAGATATATACATAGGCTCAAAATATCTTCATCTGTTTCCAGTTAGAGAGATACAGGTTGGGGAAAGTATGTCAATAATAAAAGAAAGTAAAAATATAGAACAAAGGGAAATGTGCTAGAGTGGATCCTTATTAATGTTCAGAACTCATCAAAAAAGTGACTGGGAATGAGCCACAAATGAACAGGAATGAGAGTGGGCCTCTACTAATGGTTTGGATCGTGTCGTAGTAAAAAGCTTCCATAGAATCACTTGACGTGATTTTGGATAGTTATTTAAATTTTAAGTGTTGCCGGAAATTCATGGATTTTAAGTTGAAAAAGAATTTCTGATCTTCATTGACAAAAATGTTTTCTTTAGTAGAATTCTTCATATTAATGAAATAATCTTCACAGGTCTCATTCCTTTTTGTAGATTTAATGGTGATTCTGCATCATTTTATTTACTATCTTAGAGAGAATGAGGAAATTTCTCTCCTAGTCCACTATAAAGTTATTTAATTTAGGAATAAAAAAATGGTGAACAAAACATTGCCATTACATGAGAAAAAATAAAATCGAAATGCTGAATTTTCAAAGTTAATAACCCAGAAGATATCCCTGGACTATTCAAAAACATTTCATTGGAACCCAGAGAAAATGAATGTCAAAGATCAAAACTACTAGGTATTTTTAAAAAATCCTCTCAAGCTCTTTTATATCAACCTTTTCAGAGTCTTTTAATCTTCTTTGTTCAAGGCATTACATGGAAGAATATGCTGTAAAGGGTGAGGATTAGGTGCTCTCTCCTCTCTAAAGAAATAGAATGAAGTCTTTGGAACTTGTTCTTTTCCATTTTGGTGAAGAGAGTGGAATCTTTAATCTTTTGAATTTTGCAAGGTCAGGAGAGAAGGTCAGAGGAATTTGGAGTCACTGTTGGTGCAGAGTTTTTCAGGAAACCCAGTATCTATGCCCTAAAGATGAAGGGTGATATCCTAGACTCAGGTCAGTGAAAATGGAAATGAGGATTAATCCATCAGTTATATCATATCTGAATATGAACTTGGTAGAAATAAAGATCTGTAGGATCTGAGTTAAGTGATGATCTTACACTTCCACCAACACACAAACAGTAAGATCAAAGAGGCACAGGGGAGAGTAGGCCTTCAAGTTGTTGAGGGAATTGATCATGAATTTATTCTTGCTATATCTTTGATGTAAATATGCTTTTGTAAGAGCTAAAATCATCTCCCTTAAAATAGCTATCTGGAAGGGTCAATAAGGCTACTGCAAAAAAAGAATATCTTCCCAAAATGGAAAAATAGTTCAAATGAAGAGAACAGATAGAGAAGCCTACAAAGTATGGCAAATCAGATGGCAATCAAAGAAACTGGATGGGGCAACACTTTAAAATTGGCTAAAAATTGATGATATTCTTTAAATGCATGAAGGAAAGTCAGTTGTAGAGCCAGTAAGATCACTTGGCATTTTGTGGATAGGAAGTAGTTGATTGACTTGATGAATAAATTCTGTGTCTTAGCCTGTCATGAATAAAATATTAGGACCATTTTAACTCCCTGATATAAACTGGTTAGAGATATTAAATTAAAATGTGGGCAACGCCTAGGGTGGCGGAAGTACCAGCATCAGTGCAGGAGTCAGGGGGACCTGAGTTCAAATCTCACCTCAGACACTTGACACTCACTAGCTGTGTGACCTTGGGCGAGTCACTTAACCCCAACTGCCTCATCCTGGGTCATCTCCAGTCATCCTGATGAATATCTGGTCACTGCATTCAGATGGCTCTGGAGGAGAAGTGAGGCTGGTGACCATCAGACCCTCACTCAAAACAAAGTCAAGTGCAAGTCATGTCATTATTTCTCTCATGGCATGGTCTTCTTCGGCAATGAAGGACAAACACACACACACATATATATATGTATGGAATTGGATATATATATATAGGATATATATACTGGATATATATATATATCAATATATGTACCAATTCCATATATATATATGTGTATATATATATATATATACATATATATGTATATATATATGCATATATATATACATATATATATATATATATATATATATATATATATATATATATATATATATATATATATATATGTAAATATGGAATTGGTTGAACTGGACCCAAGTTTTGTTATGTAATTCAAGTTCACAATTAGTGGTGCTGCACAATAGGTACCTATTGTGGAGAATTAGAGGACTGTGAATATGATCTCTTTTCATAAAAGGAACTCCATAGGACGATTGCCAAGAACACATAAAGATCACTGGTTTTATTTCTTTGCCATAGTAGTTCACTTGTTGAATTATTCCAAAAAACTAACAAAATAAACAGAGAACTAAAACTCTTCTTTGCAGCAAGTATGGTTTCCATAATTTTTTTTCACTGATGTACAGAGGGTCCAGGATGTCTGCATTTTGGCCTTGAAAAACTAGCCATTATCTATACTCAAGTGTAGGCTTCTTCCTCTCCTAGTAGGGTACTTAAAAAGAGTGAAGGTATTCCTCATTTCTCTTCAGAGTATAAAGGAAAATAATTTTTTCTTTTGAAAATTAAAAATATTATGCATATGCATATGTAAACCTACACACAGATATATATCTGTATGTATATGTATACATACAATAAAGATATAAATACATATTTTTAACTCTAACTGTACCCAAGGATTAGAAGAATGAGACAGAGGAAGATGAGAGAAATAAGAACCACTAAACACCTAGAGCTAAGTGAAATAATAATAAAATAATATTTCTAAAGCACATAGCACAATGTCTGGCACATGGTAGGCATTCGGTAAATGTTTCACTTTCCCTAATGTAAATGAAGATCTCTCCATAAAAGAGAATAATACTTGAGAGCAAGGTCTGTTTTTGTATCCTCACCACTGAAACAGTTTTTTTAACTTAACCTGCTGGTAAGAATAAAGATACCTGTTCTCTATTAAAAAATGTGAGAGAAGTTCCCATCTACTATTGACCACTCTCTATTGATGCAATTGTCACTATTTGATATCCACCACATCTTTACATAGGGATAAATGAGCCTCCCCAAATAGTACCAGGCAGCATGAGTAAATATTGTGATATTAATTCAATATACTGAAGATCTTAATGACAAATACAATGCTTTCTTCCCTCCTGTCCAGTGAAGCAGGGTCTGGTTTGATTTTCAATTTAAAAAAAAAAATACTATTCCAAACAGTGAACAATGTATTTCTGGAATTGCCTTTCTTTCATCTCCATCCTTACTAAGTTGCTAAGGGTAGAGAGTACAAATTTATTTTGCAAAATATTTAGGCATAATTATTTAGACTATAATTGTTTAGGCATAATTATTTAGTAAGAGATGTTATGGTCTGTTTGTTTAAACACTAGAAAGCTTCGCTAGCGCCATAGTGGAGAATTCCACACCTATGCTGAAAGTGTATGCATGTTGGTTTTTTTGTTTGTTTGTTTTTGTTTCCTTTACTTCAGTAGAGATACTACAGGAAGAGGAGGAGTAAAATACAGTAGAAATAGCACAGTGCCATACTAACTGTGGATAGCAGAGAGTAAATTATCTTGTATCTCAGCTCCCCTTATCTCTGAGGGACAGTACTACCAAGTGTTTAAGAAGGTGCTCATCTATAGATTTATCTAATGAATATTGGCCCCCATCCTCTGCCTAATTATGCCTTCTTTTTTTCTTTTAAGACCTTGGTTTCTCACAGAAGACACAAAACCTGGAATACAGTATTTTTTAGTTGAAAATATATGATGTATAAGTAAATAATACTACTTAGTGACTAGAGTACAAAATTTATCACAAAACCTAAAAACTTATCAAATTTAGTGTGATTTTCCACTTTCCAAAATCCTAGATATATTCCCTCCAGTTCCTTCTAGATGAAATAGTGTCCAAGAACCAAGAATTCTAGGGTTCTAGGGCATACATACTCCCTTACCTGAGGTATTCACCTTTATTTAGTATGCTTGACTCACTTTTGGACTGGCCATGAGGTCCAGAGGAAGTCTCGAATTAGTGCCTCATTCATTTAGGGTGTATGTATGAGAGCTAGAACTTGATATCTAGCACAAGCTGAAATTCCAATGGTTTGGTCATTAATTTGGTTCTTGATGGGGTCTGTGACCTTCTCTGGATATAGTTAACTCATTATGTTTAGTGGAATTAGCCACTAGCCTAGCCAAAGAGTAATCCTGCCAGTATCAGTGAGATTCTTGCATGCCTCTATATTTCTTTTACACTGATTTTTGCCATCACCCTCTATACTGCTGTCATATTTCTTCCTCTTTTGCTCTCTCAACCCAAAGCTCTTTACATATCTTGCAGAAAGAGGATGGAAAGAGGATATCTGTAGAGCAAGGGTCATTGTCTATATGCCTTATCATCAAAGTTAACAGCAGGGAGGATGGTTGCTTCACAACCTGTCCTTTTGAAATGCAGCTGGTGACCAAATAATGGATTCAATATATTACTTTCATAGCGCGTTGCAGTGATTTCTGTCCTTTAAAGCTGTGTGCATCATAGTTGCAATAATCTATTATCTTACAGGTGATGACTAGTCAGATAAAGCATTATGATTAGGGATAAACAAATGAGAAAAAAGTGTTTTGATCATAACTATTTCCACATAACAAGCAGTAGCATGTCCTGAGAAGTATCCTGGTTTATTTCATATATGTTTCTCTTGATAGGGTCAGTTGACTAACACGGTAATCTACAGTGGATGTTAACACGATTGTATAATCATTTACTTGTAAGGAGTCAGTCAAACAATACCTGAAAATGGAAAATTTATCACAATTTTGCAAGTTTTAATCCCTTTTAGGAATATTGGTGGCTCTTGATACAAAACAGATAGAAGTCACCATCTCCAGCAGCTGCTGTGTCTTCTGCATTTGTGATTCACTGAAAAGACTGGACCAGCCATTCATGGTCAGAATTACTCATTTTCAATGAAACTTTCCTGCTAAGAGCATTCAGGATTTGATAACTGCACCAGAATCTGTCCCTTCCTCCTTTTACCCTTTCAGTAGGACAAAGGGTTGGAAGCAGCATGATTCTTATATCCTGCCCTCTATATCCAAAAAGAATACTTTGCTAGCAACCTCTTGGGAAAGGAAGGAGAATAAAATGAATTGGAATACTGTGAAGTCTCCAACAAAAGTACTTCTTTCATGAGACTAGAATTCACCAAGTGACATAAAGAAATGGTAGCCCTTGGCTGGGTTTATTTGTTTACTCAGGTATTTTTAATGGGGCTCATCACTGTAGCATCTGGATGTTTCACATCTTAGAAAAGAATCATTACTAGAAAAAAGATAATTTCAACCACAGAAAGCAGAGTAATTGAACTGAATTGCTGCCTGCAGGGCTGAATGACCCAATAATTGCACAGACCATGAAATATCTGAGCCAGGAATGGAGGAAAAAGAAAGAATTATAAAGATGGTAGATACTGGTCTATAAAAGTCACCCAGATACAGTTCTAGTAAGTCAAGCCCAACAATATTTGCTGAAAGGTCCTAGGTTTTCACTCCTATAAATAGATTGGAAAGGAACTAAGAATTTAAATGGAAGAGTTAATCTGGTTAACTCTCATTTTATATCAAATAATATTACTAAGAATGTAGAATTTGTATGCCAGTACAAATGTTTCATATATATATATATATATGTCTTTGGGATTCAGATTTGTTAAGGTACTTCAACTTGATTCAATTTGTTACTTTCTAACTGCTTTTCTTGGGCAGAGTTAGGGGAATGCATTATGCTGATAATTGGGGCCAGACTCCCTGTTTGAATAAGAATGTGAGGTTTTCTGAATTATAAAAGTCTATGAGGCATATGTTATGATAACTGTCAAAGCTAGTTATTGGGTAGTCTGTCTTTCAACTTCATGCCAGAATTGATTACTTTAGAAAAAAATACCAGGAATATTTGAAACAGAGTCTATGGGATCCAAAAGGAGAATGATTTTGGAACCAAACTTTTCTACCAAATCAGAATTACTGAAACCAGTTCACAGAAACAATTTAACTGAAATCAAGGTACTACAATCAATTTACTAAATGCCATTTATATATCAGTCCAAACTTTGTTTTTGATGGTGTGAACAAGAGTCTAAAATAGATAACTGAGGCAGTAAATGGAAAGAGTAAGATTTCTCAGGTGATTTCTGACCCATTCTCACAATAACACTAAGATGTATGCCAGAAGTACATTCTTTACAGGATCATTTAAACAGTGATCAAAACACAGCACTGGTCTCTTCCAAAGTCTAGTCAGACCTAGAACCAGAACAGAAAGAGGATCTCTGAGTAACTTATTGTGGTAATTTATGCCAGACTAGAGTCACTGAAGCAGGACTACTTAATCAACAGTCAGAACCATAGTACTGGATGCTACCCAGGATAGAACCAGAGACAATGATCGCAACGCACAGACAAGTTTCTTGCTTGCATGTGAGCAAAAAAAGAGGTTAAAATATCATAAAGCTCTGAGGCAAACAGGGCACCAGATTTTGGGAAAAATTCTTTGTCTTGCTTAGTAAAACTCATAGTTTCTCAATCCAGCCCTTGCTTTAAATATCTGAATTACGGTAGCTGCTCATTAGCCTATCTGGGTAGCTACCAGACTAAATATCTTAAAGGTTTCAGTGCACTGATTATTCAAATGCAAGGGTCCAAAAACAAAAACAAAAATGTAAAACAATATATGTCACAGGACACACGTAGAAGACAAATTTACCTCCATTTCTGTTTTTCTTTTTTGACAGCAGTCTTTATGGTCTGACTGTGTATTCCCCTTTAACATTTCTCCAAAGCAGATACCCTTGCACAGAACTTCTGAAGTGAAAATTCCAGGCTTTCCAATCTCTCTGCCTGTCCCTTTGTCAAATTTGAATTTGGAGAATTATTTTCTCTTTGCTTTCATGTGGTGGATAACTGCTGGCAAAAAATATATTCACCAGAATGTAAAAATTATGAAGGTTAAAAACCTATGTTTTATTATTATACTCAAGCATGGATTTAAACTTCAGGGGGGAAATCCTGAACAGTTATGATGATTCTGACAAAACTTCTTACAGGCAAAACTACATCAGAGTGACATGGAAATAATTCATTTACATGTTGTAATGTTGCACATTTCTCGTAGGTCATAAATATTAAAGAATAGATCCATAATCCCATACTTAATTCGATGTCATAAAATTTGAACAAACTTATTTAAACAGTCATAATCTCAAACATCTCCTAAGGAAACAAACCTCATCAAACAAACTAAACTAATTCAGGTTACTAATTCAAGTATATTTAGAGGATTCACAAATAGACTGACTGAGGAGAATTTAGAGGTAGCCAAAGAATCAGAAAGAGGTGATTCTTCTTCTGGCTTCTTGTCTAAGGAATGCTTAAGGCTCCTAAGTAAAATTTAAAATTTTTTAGAACAGATTTTAGTGAGATGAAGTTAATATTAACCAAAAGATGCAGGAAGAATAAAAGGAAACAAAAAGAAGGAAAGCAGGAAAAAGGAATGAAATAAATATTAAGCACCTACTGTATGCTATTCCAGATATCTACTATATCACTATTCCAGATACTTCATAAGTATTATCTCTTCACAATTTAGTCTTCACAATAACCCGTGGGGTAAGTGCTATCATTACCCTCATTTTATTGGTGAGGAATCCAAGGTAGTCAGAGGTTAAGGGACTTTCCAAGAGTCACACACTTGAAAAGTAACTGAGGCCAGATTTGAACTGAGAACTTATCCACTGTGCCACCTAAACAAGCATGGAGGTCTGGATAAAAGGCAGGGATATAAGAATTTGAGTGTTTGTTTCAAGTGTGTAAGTAATGACAAAGAGGCCAGTTTTTTTCAAATATAGTGTATGAAAATAAACATAGTATAATAAGACCAGAAAAGTAAGAAGGGTCCAGTTTATAATTATATTCTTGGAGATTTTACATTTAATCCTAGAGGTAATTGGTTGCTTCTGGGGTTTATTAAGTAGGAAGAATGAAATGATCACATCCACTCTTTATAAAAATCTCTTTGGCAGTCGAGGGCTATTGTACTGGAGTGAGTTTGGGGCAGGGAGAACAAGAAGCAGTCTATTGTTAATAGTCCAGGCATGAAGTGATAAGAGCCTGCAACAGCTTGATAGCTCTACATGTGGACAACAGGGAATATATATATGTATATATATATATATATATATATATATGATATATTGTGAAAGTAATCATGAAAAGATGTAAACAAACTGTATATATGGATGAATTTGATAAGGAATCAAGGATGACAGAAGATTGAGATTCTGGGTGACTGAGAGAATGATGGTAATGTCCTTAGCTGTAACATGGAAGAGCCAAAGAGGGCAGGGTTTGGCAGTAAAGTTAATGAGTTCTGTTCTGGACATTCTTTTAAGTATCCAGGTTTAATGGTTCAAAAGGCAGTTAGTCATGGTGAACTACAGCTCAGGGGAGATACCAGGGTTAGAAATAGGCATGTGATAGAGATGATCATTAAAACCATGGTAATATATGAGATCATCAAGGCAGGTGTTATAAAGCAAAAAGAGAAGAAGATTAAGGACAGAACCCTGAATACAATTATAGTTAGTAGCAGTGGAATGCAATAAGAATTGTCAACAGAGAGGAAGGGAGCCAGTAAATAGGAATACATGGAAGACAAAACAGAGTAGCAATGATAGTGGGGGATATCAGTTGGAGCACCTGGGATTATATAATATCAAAGGTATATGCAGTAGAAAAGATGGGCCACCCATATATAAGATATAGGAGTAGAGGAGCAAATATTGGGAGGTGTTTAAATGATATAAAAAGTGAAAGGGAGAAAGGGGAGCTTGTCATATTACTTCAATTATTTTTCTGTAAATATAGGCTAAGGTCCTCATCTGAGGGGGTTAAGTACGTGAAGGGGAAGGAAATGAGAGAGTGAGAGAGGCTTGGGGAGAGACAATTCAGAATGCCTATTGTAAAGACTCTAACAGTGAGTCTTTTAAGGAAGGATAGAATTAATGACGCTGCACTGAGAGCTCATTTTAGATTAGGTAACAAAAATATGCCTTGGACCTAGTCAGCACAAGCTTCTGGACTTCCTTTTCCTCTATTCAAAACATATGGATAGAAGTGTAGGAGATGGGTGGTGGAAATAATCCAGGGTTGAGATTTGGCAAGGTGTCATTGGTGATAAGACAAGGATACCAGGGATTCACTGTAGATTACAGTGCGGAGTTGATTCAGCAAGAGGACATAATAGGGAAGAGAGGAGCCTATTTAAGGTTAAGAACATAGTCTATTTAATCCTTTAAGAGATGATTGAATAGTGGAGGGAGTGGTGGTGATGACATTCTCCCATATCTGGAATGTTCTCCTTCCTCATCTCTGATTACTGAATCCCCTTAATATTTTTAAATGCCAATGAAACTCTCATCTTCTTTCCTAACTCCTCTAAATTCTAATGCCTTCCCTCTCTTTTGTATTTTCTATTATACTGTATATAGCTTGTTTGTGCATGTTTGTTTGTTTTTTATTGTCTCCTCCAATAGATTGTGAGCTTCTTAAAGGCAGGGACCGTCTTTTGCCTCTTTTTGTATCCCTAGCACTTAGCACAGAACTTGCACATAACAAATATACTTAATAAATACTTATTGAGTGAATAGTGAAGATGAAGAGAAGACCTAGGCATCATAAGGCATAGGGAAATATTTCATAATAAAATATTTTGATCAGATAAATTTCAGAATTTGTTCACACAAGTGAAATATTTGGGGCATGATCTTGGAAATGAACATCTTTGTCTAAGTAAGATTGAGTAGAAGAGTAGGTCATGGTATTTGACTTGACCGAAGTCCTGGGAAGCTAGGGTGTTTAAGGATGCTTCAATATACATATTGGAATATCCTAGTATGAGAGCAGGAGTTGGGAAGGAAATATGGGTAGTTGAAGATAAGGGTAGGTTTTGTATACCTCTATCTAAGGGATTCAAAATCATTGGGATATAAAAGTATATGAGTGTGTGCTAACCATTTAGGAGTGAATCTATCTAGAGAATCAGTGATTAGAGAAAGGTTCTTGTAGGCAGATGTGATTAGACTGTTCAAGTTCTAATTTTCTGGAAGATGAGGATACTGCTTTCTTGAAGCCCTAGAATGCCTATTTCAAAGAAATAAGAAGCAAGAGGAGGCATCAAACCCAGTTAGGATACCTTTGCGTTTTGCCTACCCAGAAGTCCTTTGAGACTGGGAAATGGATGGCACTGCCTAATCTTGCAATAGAGATGAAAGCAAAGCAGGTATCTATAGGAAGAAGGGAGGCAAGTAGTAGGGACAAAAGTTGTTTTTCTTGTGAGCATGGAAAAGCAGAAGTCCATACTAGGATATCCACCAGATAATCTAGTCAGAAATCTAATCAGAGGAGAAAAATACACAGACATAGTAGCTGGAAGCAGGGCATAAAGTCAAAGCACGCATAGGAATATTGCTTAACCATTTGAGTAGTAGATATATTCTTATGTTACCACTGCTAAGTGGCTAGATTGTTCTCAGAGTCAGGAGTGGAGGCAAGATAGAGTAAACAAACAAATACATGAGTGAATGAATAAACAAATAAATATGTGTGTACACACATATGTATACGTACATATACACACTCTATTAGGTATATGTATATGTGTATATATGTGTGTGTGTGTGGGTGAAGAGTATAGGGGCAGAAATCCAGGCTGATCATTAAAGTCATATCCATTGACTCATATTTAATGACTCACATTTGTGTTACATTTTAGAATTCATGAAACATCTTGTCTCAGAATAACTCTGTAAGGTAAGTAGTTCACATGGGGTGTATGACAGGGGTGGGGCTCCTTCTGCCTTAAGGCCACATATGGCTTTGTTCTGTGGATTTGTTCTGTGAGGTTTGAATTTAGTCAAAGGGCCACACTTAGGGACTTAGAGGGCTACGTGTGGCCTGAGACCACAGGTTCCCCACCTCTGGTGTATAGGGTGTTTCAGGAAGACTAGCACTTCTGATGTAAGGGCTTACTGTGCCCTTCTCAGGACTGCTCATCTGCTTTTGATTTCCCACTTTTCACCTAGCTCTCACTTGTGTCTTCAAGAAGCTTTAGCATGCATAGCAACTACACTATGGTAAATCACAATGGCCACACCCCAGTAAACTGTCTTGGCAGATGGGCTAACCCAGAGTAAGGATAATTAATGGACTTCAATACATATATGAGTTAGGGTATGTCTACCCCAAATATGGGAAGACCTCCCCTTGGGGAATGGGAGGATGAAAGCATTTTACTCCAATGGCCATAAAGATGGCTAAGGCAAGTTTTGTGGTATGTTTAGAGCTTAATCAGATATTGAAGACATCAAGGACATCCACTGCATCCAGGGACATTGTCAGGCATCCTGACTTCTGTCTTGTCACTGAACTTTGATGACTCTGGAAGAGAGTGAAGCTGATGACTTTGTACAATTCTGTCTCACTTAAATCCAGTTCACCCATGAGTCAAGACATCATCTGTGATGTCATTGGTCCTCTTTGAAAATAAAGGACAAAAAACAATGATGTCCATTTTACAGATGAGGAAATGGAGATTACATTTAGGAGACTGACTATATTATCAGCATAGCTTGTGCTAGAGCCAAGTCTGTACCCTGAATTCTCTGACTCTGACTGGTTCTGTGTACACTGTCTCTGGACTAAACCTGGGCTTACAATAACCCTTATGTGTCTCTGCCCAAATATGGATTCAAAATATTATGAGTCCAGGGATGGGGATGAAGGATTAAATCCCCATCTCTGCAGGTAAATGTGAATATGTTATGGCATGTTTATACCAGCAAAGTCCTTATGACAAGAGAATTAGAATAGGTACATTGTAAGATTTGACAGAGACTTGGCAAACTATCTCTTAAGGGTCTGGAATTGGAAAACTGTCAGGCCTGGAAGAATAAAAATCTTATTAATATAAAGCAGTGTAGTATTTTTTGTTGTAAGAAGGGAAAGGGCCTTTATACTGTCATATCTTTCTTCTCCCAAATATAAAATAAATTAGCCTTTCAGCACTGGATCCAGAAGGGTTTTCCAATATTAAATAATCCTTACAATATCTGCTTAAAGTAGATATAATTTCCCCATGGGGTGGGTGCAATGAATCACTGTAGTGTTGTATCCAGTTTAAGAATATAAATAAAGTTCAAGGGGAAAGGAAAAATAGAACTTGTAAATCTAAGCTCTCTTCATAATATTATCCTTGTGCTGTCTGTGAAGGCATAACTAAACTTCAAGTCTGACTTGTTCAGCATATAAAATAGACAAGTTAAAATAATAGTAACAACAAGTCTATCTCTGGCTATGTGTCAGAGTTGGTGAAAAATGGTTAAAGGTACATGCAAAATGCTGGGAGGAACACTCATCCAGTGTCAAAGCAAGAAACATCATGCTTTTAGAAACTGTGTAGTGGCTAAATGCCTCCTCCCCAAGACAGTCTCCAGGACAATTGAGTTAATGCCCAGTCACGTCTGGACAACTGATTTTCTAGATGCTGGGTTGTGCTGGTAATAAGAAAATTATAGACTCCTAGATGATCAGAGACAGACGGGACTTCAGAGGTCAACTCAGGTAACCTCTGCTCAGATCACAAATCCTGTCCAGAATATCCTTAACAATTGTTCATTCAGCCATTTTCATTCCCAGTGATGGGTGTTCACTCTCTCTTTAGAAAATCAATTCCACTTTCAGGCAGTTCTAATTCTTAGGGAGTTTTTCCTTGTCATGAGCCAAAACCTACCTATTCGTCACTACTTTTCACTGTTCCTAATTCCAATTTGTAGGAGCAAAACACAGCAAGTTTTCTCTCCTACTGTCTCTTGATATGGAGAAACCATAAGTTAGAATTATAGAATGGAAGATCTGTAAGTAACATTACTAAATGCATACTAAATCCCTCATATTTGCACATTTGAAGACTGAGGACCAGAGATATTAAATGATATACATAGGGTCATACAGCTAATTAATTACAGGTTCAAAAGTAGAGCCCAGGTGTCTTGATTCAAATTTTATTTAAAGTACATTTTTTTCATTTATTAAATTTGTACCCCCAGTGCCTAGCAAAGCATTTGGTACATATTAACTAATTGATAAATGGTTGTTGATTGGTTGACATACAAGGTATTTTTAAAATAATATAGATTGGGGACCTTGGGGATATGATAGTAAGTTATTTTCAATAAAAATGTATGTGTGATATACCTTTAAATATAATCTGAGTCATTTTTCCCATCATATTCTTAAGTTGATACATTCAACAGTAACAAAACAATCAAACAATCAAACCTATACTTACAAAATTTGTCAATTTCCTGAGGTGCAAACCTCACACTGAAAAACTAATAATTGTCTCTTCCCAGCTGGCTACAGCATGCTCCTAAGGTGTATAAGTATGTGTGCTTGTGTGTGTGTGTGTGTGTGTGTGCGCGTGTGTGTGTTAGACCCTTTTGATATTTTGGCACCACTTCTAGGTCCACCTCTGAATAATATTATTAGATGCATAAAAGAAATTCATAAGATTACAGAGGAAACTAATCATATTGAAATAAAAAAAATTTTTTTTTCAAGCATCATGGTCCCCAAGCTAATAATCCCTGCTTTATATTAATATGGGAGAAAGCTAGTTTTATGGGAAGGACAAAGGAGAGGATGTGAATTTTTTTGTTGGTGGTGTTTAAATGGATTTTTTAAAGCAGAAAAGGGGAGCACATAGTTTAGTAATGGTGATAATAACAGATACAAACAATTCACATTCTAATAACAGATACGAGCAATTCACATTCACAGAGGAGTTTAATGCTGGGAAAGTACATTTCTCAAAACAAGTCTCTGAAGTAGTAGAAGTACAACTTTTCTCTTTTCTTCCATCCCTTTTGCTGTCTCCACTTCTCTTTTCTCTGCCATCTCTCCTTTCCCCTCCTCCCTCCCACCTCCAACATTTTACAGATGAAGAAACACACTTAGAAGGATTAGCTGTCAGTGGGGAAGTCACTCCATTCAAATGGGGATTCCACATGCAATGTAACTCTAACTTTTTCACTTCCTTTCCTCCTGGAAAATTGCAAAATTTTCAAAAACTAGAAATTTGTCTTCCAAAATGTCTACTTTCACGTGTTATTGCTTATAATCTGTAATAAAAAGTAAATGGAGTTGAAATATATTCTTTATGACAATATTTAAACATTGCCCGCTTTGCTATAGGAATATTACATCTATTTCACTGTTTTGTTTTTTTTTTAATTCTCTGTGGCATTCTGAATCATTATACACATAGTGATAGAATTGCTAGTTATTTAGCAGTAAATGTATCTTGCATGATTCTTTATAGGGAAAGAAATGAATACAAGTAAGCAGAAAATGATGTTTTTAATAGTTAGAATTTAAATGATCTATAGATCATCAAGTGCTTTGTTGTCAAGCCAATAAAGGAAACATTTGGGTGCTTTTGAATCTCCATTTTAAAGCCATTTTTAAATAAAATATATGTATGATAGCATATATATGTATAGCACAACACTCTAACTTTTCTCTCTTTTCCTTTCTCTCTCTCTCTCTCTCTCTCTCTCTCTCTCTCTCTCTCTCTCTGTCTCTGTGTATGTGTATGGACTCACAGATGCTACATGTTTCTTTTCATCCTTTGAGTTCTTCCAAAACTCTCTTGGAAACTCCAAGAAGGTCTGCAAATGGTCCTATTTGCCCAAAGAACTTGTCTCTCAGAAAGTTTAATGGCCTCCTACTTGGACAATTCATGAGAATTTAGCAGAGTTAATGAGTCAAGTTTTCTTTCCAAAAGAATAGTAAGATTAATATCTTTCCCATCAACTCTCTTTTTTTGACTTACAAGAACTACCAAAGTATAATTATTCCATGTATATATGAATAACCCATATTTGCATGAGATCATGATCATTTTACATTGGTATCAAATGATTGAACCTCCTGTATCATGCAAATCCTCCACATAGCTTTAACATAAGCTGAAGAATACAGGAGGTAGAAAACCACATGTGAGACATACCATTAAAAACACTTTCTAAGTCTAATTTTAGTGAAACATTTTTAACCTTGAATCTTTTCATATGGGCAATGGGAATGGGGCATGCTAGATGGTACTCAACTGAATCTATCAGGGATATTTTCTCTAAAGATGCTAATTGAAATGCAACTCTATCTGCCCATCATGTAAGGTTCTTGACAATAGTTTTCATTAAATCTGGCACAGGGCATCAACCTATGGGCCAGAAGCCTCCTCTCATTTTCTTGTAATATCAAGAAGACATCAATGCTCTGCACCTGTTACCATTACTCTTGTCACTTGACTAGAATACATTTCTTTTTATCTTACATTTTTTGATGACCATAGACTAAGAACATACATATATAAAACTATCAGTTTCCCATTTGTAATTATTTTGCTCTAGAATACAGATGAAAATGGATTCCTTATATATTCTTTGACTGCTTAACAGTCCCAGTTGACCCCTCTTATTGTGGAGGTAAAACCTTTCTTATCCTACTCTCCAGTGAGTAAAGAAAAAAAATTATGACAATCAAGACCTAAATTATAATCACAAAGCTTCTTTATGCCCCATAGGAATAGAAAACTTGAAACATATCTGGCTAAGATTAAATAATCATGCTTTCACTATCCTTTGCCTAGTGCAGTGGAGCCATGTATCAGTGAGTCTTTTCACCTGCCTGAGAAATTAGGAGAAGGTTCAATAAAGTGTCAAAGATACAATTACAGATGACCTCATGTAATGCTAATACAAGGTTAATGTAAGATTGGTGGAAGAGATAAAGATCTTCCCTACTCATCAATAGGCCTCAATACCTTTTGTTAATTTCTATTAAGGCCCTGGGTGAGAGGGTCCTGCCCTCTGGCTCTGAAAAGTGTATATATACTCTGAGGTGAAGTTTTGTTTTGGGGACTTACTCTTTGGAAATGTTTGTTTGGTAAGCCAGGACTCTGGACAGTCACTAAGGAGCCTCCTGGCTTTGAAAACCCAGATGTTGGTGCTTCTCTCTCTGGTAGCTACATATGTATTGCTCATGGTGAGACAGTTGGAAGGACTGTCTATTGAGCTTTATTCCTCTGTATTTTCTCTGGACTTCAGGGTGCTGACTTTTTCCTGAACTAAGTGAATGATATATGTGCTGGATTAAAGTGGATTGCTGATGCCTCAAAAATTACTTTCCTTTTAGAAAAGCATATCTAAGAACCTATACAGCTGTCCCGCCTGTGTATAATGGGTACTTGCTTTTATACCTTATGAGATAATGTCTTCACCTCTCATTCTCTGGATAGAAGATCGTGGGCACTTTAGAATCCAGACAAGAGGACAGTGTTCCAACTCTGAGACACCCAGCAAAGGAGAACACAGAAACATGAAGATAATCACCCAGAATCACCAGGCCCAAGTGTCTCACTGCCTTGTGACCAAAGGAAAAAAAAGTCTCACCTATTTCTTTTGTTAACTATTTTCTCAAGACATATAGTTTTGCATCTTCATATAATGAACAAATGGCATCAATCCAAAGATTTAGCCTTTCTCTACTTTTATATTTTGACTCAGAGAGAAAACCTCAGGTCCTTGATAGGCCTATTG
This sequence comes from Notamacropus eugenii, assembly GCF_028372415.1. Lineage (NCBI taxonomy): Eukaryota > Metazoa > Chordata > Mammalia > Diprotodontia > Macropodidae > Notamacropus > Notamacropus eugenii. The sequence goes on along the minus strand of NC_092875.1, from coordinate 257,052,323 downwards.
TTATTAGCTGCTATCTTCATGACTGTAGGAATTTAAGTAAGGAAGAAGAAAATACTTTGGATAAGTATGACACGCTTCTTGGGAAAGAAAGGGTTAGGGATGTTGTTATAAACACTATTAATGATCAGTGGCCAGAGCTTTAATAGAGAAAGATAAATGTAGGAAGTGGTTGATTAAAATGTTATCTGAGAACAGGCTTTGTATTTATGGACTATAGCCTAAAATACAAAATGATTTGCTCTTAACAATGTCAATAATTCACCTTACCAAGGGCTGGTAAAGTATATGCCTAGAGTTTTAACACATCTGAAAAGTTGTTGTTTAGTGATTTTTAATTGTATGTGACTTTCTGTGACCACATTTAAAGTTTCTTGGAAAAAGATTATTGAAGTGGCTTGCCATTTACTTCTCCAGCTCATTATACAGATGATAAAACTGAGGAAAACAGAATGAAATGTCTTCTCCGGGGTCACATAGCTGGTAAGTCTATGAGGCAAATATGAACTCTGAAAGATGTCTTTCTGACTCCAGGCTTGGGCACTATATCTAATTTCCTCACTTAACTGCCTGACTTATTTAAAACTATCCTTTTTAAAACATTATCTAAAAAAAATTGTTAAATTTTACCCAGTTACATGTTAAAATTTTGACTCTTTTTTTTAGAATTTTAAGTTTCAAATTTTCTCCCTCCAAATTGCCTCTCTCCTCCTTGAGAGGGCAAGCAATTAGATTTTGTTTATATATGTGAGGTCATGAAAAACATGTCCATATTAGCCATGTTATAAAACAAAACAGTGAAAATAAGAACATTTGAAACAGTAGTCTTCGATGTGTTTTCAGAGTTCATCAGTTTTCTCTCTGGAGGTATATAAATATATTTCATGATGGGTCCTCTGGAATTGTTTTGAATTTTTCATAGCTGATCATTATTAAAATATTGCTCTTACTGTGCAAAATGTTCTCTTGGTTTTGCTCAATTCATTTTGCTTGAGTTCACTTAGATATTCTCATTTTTTTTTTTTCTGAAACCATCCTACTCATCATTTCTCATAGCACAATAGTATTCCATTATAATTATAGAATGATTGTTTGGCCATTCCTCAATTGAGGGCATTACTTCAATTTCCAATTCTTTGCCACCAGAAAAAAGAACTGCTATAATTATTTTGGGACCAAAAGGTCCTATCCCCTTTATTTTGATCTTTTTGCAATACAGACCTTGTGATGCTATTATAGGATCAAAGCTTTAAAGCTCTAAAGACTTTTTGGCTTAGTTTCAAATTATTCTCCAGAATGTATGGAGTAGTTCACAACTCCACCAATAAAGCATTAGGGTTCCAAATTTTCCATAATCCCTCTAGTATTTATCATTTTCCTTTTCTATTATGTTAACCAATCTGAGAGGTCTGAGGTGATATACCAGCATTTCTTTAATTTTTCTTTTCTTTTTTTTTTTTTTATTAAATTTATTTATTTAACTTTTAACATTCATTTTCACAAAATTTTGGGTTACAAATTTTCTCCCCTTTTATCCCCTCCCCCCCCTCCCACACCAAGCATTCTAATTGCCCCTATGATCAATCTGCTCTCTCTTCTATCATCCCTCTCTGCCCTTGTCTCCATCTTCTCTTTTGTCCTGTAGGGGCAGATAGCTTTCTATACCCCTTTACCTGTTTTTCTTATTTCCTAGTGGCAAGAACATTACTCGACAGTTGATCCTAACACTTTGAGTTCCAACTTCTCTTCCTTCCCTCCCTCCCCACCCCTTCCCTTTGGGAGGCAAGCAATTCAATATAGGCCATATCTGTGTAGTTTTGCAAATGACTTCCATAATAGTTGTGTTGTATAGGACTAACTATATTTCCCTCCATCCTATCCTGTCCCCCATTACTTCTATTCTCTTTTGATCCTATCCCTCCCCATGAGTGTCGACCTCGAATTGCACTCTCCTCCTCATGCCCTCCCTTCTGTCATCCCCCCCACCCTGCTTGTCCCCTTATCCCCCACTTTCCTGTATTGTGAGATAGGTTTTCCTACCAAAATGAGTGTGCACTTTATTCTTTTCTTTAGTGGAATGTGATGAGAGTAGACTTCATGTTTTTCTCTCACCTCCCCTCTTTATCCCTCCACTAATGAGTCTTTTGATTGCCTCTTCTATGAGAGATAATTTGCCCCATTCAATTTCTCCCTTTCTCTTCCCAATATATTTCTCTCTCACTGCTTGATTTCATTTTGTTTTAAAGATATGATCCCATCCTATTCAATTCATTCTGTGCACTCTGTCTCTATGTATGTGAGCGTGTGTGCATGTGTAATCCCACCCAGTACCCAGATACTGAAATGTTTCAAGAGTTACAAATATTGTCTTTCCATGTAGGAATGTAAACAGTTCAGCTTTAGTAAGTCCCTTATGACTTCACTTTGCTGTTCACCTTTTCATGGTTCTCTTCATTCTTGTGTTTGAAAGTCAAATTTTCTTTTCAGCTCTGGTCTTTTCATCAAGAATACTTGAAAATCCTCTATTTCATTGAAAGACCATTTTTTCCCCTGAAGTATTATAGTCAGTTTTGCTGGGTAGGTGATTCTTGGTTTTAGTCCTAGTTCCTTTGACTTCTGGAATATAATGTTCCATGCCCTTCGATCCCTTAATGTAGAGGCTGCTAGATCTTGTGTTATCCTGATTGTATTTCCACAATACTTGAATTGTTTCTTTCTAGCTGCCTGCAGTATTTTCTCCTTGACCTGGGAACTCTGGAATTTGGCCACAATGTTCCTAGGAGTTTCTCTTTTTGGATCTCTTTCAGGCGGTGTTCTGTGGATTCCTTGAATATTTATTTTGCCCTCTGGTTCTAGAATCTCAGGGCAGTTTTCCTTGATAATTTCATGAAAGATGATGTCTAGGCTCTTCTTTTGATCATGGCTTTCAGGTAGTCCCATAATTTTTAAATTGTCTCTCCTGGATCTATTTTCCAGGTCTGTTGTTTTTCCAATGAGATATTTCACATTATCTTCCATTTTTCCATTCTTCTCTCTTTGTTCTGTGATTTCTTGGTTTTGCATAAAGTCATTAGCCTCCATCTGTGCCATTCTAATTTTGAAAGAACTATTTTCTTCAGTGAGCTTTTGAATCTCCTTTTCCATTTGGCTAATTCTGCTTTTGAAAGCATTCTTCTCCTCATTGGCTTTTTGAACCTCTTTTGCCAATTGAGTTAGGCTAGTTTTCAAGGTGTTAATTTCTTCAACATTTTTTTGGGTCTCCCTTAGCAGGGAGCTGATCTGCTGTTCATGCTTTGACTTCATGTCTCTCATTTCTCTTCCCAGCTTTTCCTCCACCTCTCTAACTTGATTTTCAAAATTCTTTTTGAGCTCTTCCATGGCCTGAGCCCATTGGGTGGGCTGGGACACAGAAGCCTTGATTTCTGTGTCTTTGCCTGATGGTAAGCATTGTTCTTCCTCATCAGAAAGGAAGGGAGGAAATGCCTGTTCGCCAAGAAAGTAACCTTCTATAGTTTTATTTCTTTTCCCTTTTCTGGGCATTTTCCCAGCCAGTGACTTGACCTCTGAATATTTTCCTCACACCCACCTCACCTCCTGATCCTCCCAGCCCGTGTTTGTGGTCTGAGATTCAAATGCTGCTTCCAGCCTCAGGGCTTTTGGCGGGGGCAGGGCTGCTATTCAGTATGAGATTATGTTCTGGTGCTGAGATCGGGGCAGGGCCACCTCTCAGGCTCAGTTCCCTCAGGGGGTTTATGCACAGACCTTCCGCAATGGATTCAGGCTCCCGCCCGCTTGGGGAGCCCCTGTCTGCAGCCGCCTCTCAGCTTCTACCTCCCGGGGGGGCCTGAATTATGGGGGCACCCCACTCCCCTCTCGACCCGCCAAAGAGACTCTCTCACCCACCCCTGTCACCTGTGGGTGGAGGGACTTGTGCGGCTGCTGGAGATCCCGTCCCTGAAGCCTGCTCAGATCTGTTTCTCTCGGTGCCACAGCCGTGGCCGCAGCAGGTCTGGGCTGGGCTTTGTGTCTGCAGCGCGACGGACCTTTTGCGAGAGGTTTGCAGATCCCTCTGTGGGTGGAGGGACCCGCGTGGCCGCTGGAGATCCTGTCTGTGAAGCCTGCTCGGATCTTTTCCTCTCGGTGCCGCGGCCGCGGCAGGGCTGCACTCAGCTCCCAGTCCCGGCGCCCAGTCCGCAGCGCGAAGGACCCCCCCGCGAGAGGTTTGCAGGTCTCTCTGGAACAGAAATCTCCCTCGCTCCAATGTTCTGTGGCCTCTGGGTGAGGAATTCGCCGTGAGTTACTTCCCTGTAGCCGTTCTATGGGTTGTGGGTTCAGAGCTATGTGTATGTGCGTCTTTCTACTCCGCCATCTTGGCTCCGCCTCCTAATTTTTCTTTTTTTCTAAAAAGAATTGATTGAGACCATTTTTTTATGAGACTATTGATAGATTTATTTTTCTCCTCTGAAGACTGCCTCTTCATAGCCCTTGACCACTTATCAACTGGGAAATGCTTTACTTTTATAAATTTGGCTAAATGTCCTACATATTTGAGAAATAAGGTCTTTATCAGAGAAACCTGAGGCAACCATTTTCCTATTTTTCTTCCAAGTTTCATTACATTAATTGTATTTGTACAAAAGCTTTTTTTAAAAAATTTCATATAACCAAAATTATCCATTTTACTTTCTTTTACCCCCTTTATCTCTTATTTGGTTAGAAACTCTTCCCTGGTTATAAACTATTCCCTGATCTGAAAGGTATATTTTTCCATGGTCCACTAATTTACTTATAACATCAAACTTTCTGGCTAAAACACTTATCTATTTTGACCTTATTTAGTATGTGGTATGAGTAGTTGGTCCATACCTAGTTCATGCCAAACTCTTTCCTAGTTTTCCCAGAAAATTTTATCAAATGTTGAGTTCTTACAGCAAAAAGTTAGAATACTGGATTTATCAAACACTAAATCACTATGGTCATTTACTAATATGTATTGTGTACCTAACCTATTCCACTAATCCACTACTTTATTTCTTAGCAAGTACCAAATGGTTTTAATGATTACTTCTTTGTAATATAGTGTGAAATTTTGAACTGCTATATTGCCTTCCTTAAGATTTTTTTTCATTGATTCCCCTGATATATTGGATCTTTTGCTCGCCCATATCTATAAAACTAATGATTTGGTGGCTTTTTATGACACTGAATAAGTAAATCAACTTAGGTAAAATCATCATTTTTTTTTTATCTTGGCTTGGTTTGCCAATAAGTAGTCTATATTTCCTAAATTGTTTAGCTCTGTCTTTATTTGTGTAAAAAATGTTTTATAATTGTGTTCATATAATTCCTGGGTTTTTCTTGGCAGGCTACCAAGAATTTTATATTCTCTGTAGTTATCTTAAATAGAATTTCACTTTCTATCTTGTGCTCCTATGTTTTGTTGGTAGTATATCAAAATGTTCATTGTTTTTGTGGATTTCTTTTATATTCTGCCACTTAATGTTATTGATTTAACTCATTTTTAGTTGATTCTGAAGTTTCCTTAGTATACCATCATATTATCTACAAAGAGTGAAAGATTCATTTCATCATAGCCTATTTTTATTCTTCCAATTTCTTTTTCTTGTCTTATTGCTATTGTGAGCATTTCATGTAAAATCTTAAATAATAGTGGTGATAATCAACATGCTTACTTCATTCCTGTTCTTATTGGGAAAGCTTCAAGTTTGTCCTTATTATAGACAATGCTTGATAATTGTTTTTAGAAAGATACTACTTATTTCAAGAAAAGTTCCATTGATTCCTATGCTTTCTAATGCTAGTGTTTTTTAAATAAGATTTAGTTTTGTGTTTTGGTAGATTTTTTTCTAAATCTATTGATTTAATTATGTGATTTTGCTGTTATAATTACAGTCAATTATTTGATAATTTTTCTAATGTCAAACCAGTCTTAAATTTCTGGTAAAAATCCTGTTCATAGTGTATGATTTTTGTTATATGTTGCTGTAATCTCCTTGCTAGTTTTTTATTGCATTAATATTCATTAAATATAGTGGTCTATGGTTTTCTTTCTCTGCTTTTGCTCTCCCTAGTTATTTATAAGCACCATATTTAAGTCATAAAGAGAATTTGATAGAACTCCTTTATCTATTATTTTCAAATAGTTCATACATATTGGAATTAATTGCTCCTTATTTTTTTTATAGCATTCATTTGTTAATCCATCTGGTTGGTCCTGGGCATTTTTTCTTAGTAAAGTCATTGATGACTTGGTCAATTTTATTTTCTAAGATGTTGTGGTGGTTGTTCAATCATGTCCAACTCTTTATTACCCTATTTTGTGGTTTCCTTCATGAAGATGCTAGAATGATTTCACATTTCCTTATCTAGCTCATTTTATAAATGAGGAACTGAGGCTTAAAGGGTTAAGTGACTTGTACAAGTTCACACAGCTAGTGAGTATCTGAGGCTGGATTTGAATTCATGAAGATGAGTCTTCTTGATTCCAAGTCCTGTGATCTCTCCATTGTGCCACCTAGCTTCCTTTTCTAAAATAGAGTTATTTAAGTTTTCTGTTTCCTTTTCTGTTAATCTAGGCCATTTTTATTTTTATAAATATTCATCTATTTCATTTAGATTGTTGGTTTTACTGTCATGTAATTAGGCAAAATAACTTAATAATTATTTTAATTTCATCTTCATTGGAGGTGCATTCAACATTTTCACTTTTTGATAGCAACATTTTAGTTTAATTTTTAAATTAAATTTACCAATGACATCTATTCCATTTTTGTCTTATCATAAAATAAGCTCCTGGTATTATTTACTAGTTTAATGCTTTGTTTCTTTCAATTTTATTAATCTTGCCTTTGATTTTCAGGATTTCCATTTTGATGTTTAATTGAAGATTAATTTGTTTAATTTTGTTTGTTTTCAAATGGCTTACTCAATTTATTAATCTGCTTTTTCCTGTTTCTTTTTTTGGCATATGCATTTGAAGATATAACTTTTCCCCTAAGCACTGCTTTTGTGGATTTCCACTAATTTTGGAATGTTGCCTTATTGTTGTAATTATCTTTAAGGTATTTATTGTATATTTCTATGATTTGTTCTCTGATTCACTCATTCTTTAGGATTAGATTACTTAGTTTCCTATTAGCTTTTAACCTATTTTTCCCAGTCTTTTACTAAATATATATTACACTAGAGTCTTTTAATACATCTGCTCTTAGGCATTTGATTGTGATTTTTTTTTGTACTTGTGATACTAATTTGAATTAGAAAATCTTTCCTATTCATTAATAGACCCATTAAGTCACATGGAGCCTGTGATGGGAGGAATTTGCTACCTGGGTGGAGCAGAAAGATTCAGAGCTAGAAGAGAGCTGAGAGCAAGTTAGTCTTGAGAGCGGTCAGAACTAGGAGATGCAGGCTCCTGGGGAGCATGAGTGATTTTGTGATTATTTGTGATTATTTTTAAAGAGAGCTTGCTTGTGATGAGTGTAATGGACCTGGTTTGTGGGAAGCATAGCAGAGGGAGGGCTTGAAGATGATGTTATCTTCTGCATTGTTATTGTGTATAGGTTTTTGTTACTGTGATGGATTTGGTTTTCTGGTGTCTAAATAAATGTTTTGGTTCTGCCTTCCACATGGAAAGTCTGTGGTATTTCGCAATTCAGAATTATGCCAGGATATTCATGGCTGCTGTGGGTGCTGTGAATATTGCATTGGCACTACGAGTGCTCAAATACATATTTGAGCAAATACAAATGTATTTTATAACACATTTCACAAAAATTAATTAATTTTTGTGGAACTTTCATGTACATCTGAGAAAAAGGTATATGTCTTCTATTCCCAGTCATTTTTCTCCAGAGGTTTCTCATATGTAACTCTTTAAAGATTCTATCTATCACCTTAATTTGTTTTTATTTATTATATGGTTAGTTTTATTCTAATTATGAGAGGGGAAAGTTGAGGTCTCCTCCATTAGTATATTTTTATTTCTATTTCTTCCTGTAATTTACCTAACTTTTCCTCTGAGAATTTGGATGCTATTCCATTTGGTGCATATATGTTTAGTATAGATACTATTTCATTGTCTATGGACCTTTTTAGCAGATGTAGTTAGTTCCCCTGCTAATTCTTTTTAGTTAGGTCTATTTTTGCTTTTGCTTTATTCTGGATCAAGATTGCTACCCTTGCCTTTTTCACTTCAGTTTAAGCATAATAGATTCTGGTTCAGCCCCTTATTTTAAGTCTCCTTGGGTCTCTCTCAACTATGTTTCTTTTAAACAGCATACTGTTAAATTCTGGTTTCTAATCCATTCTGTTATATGTTTCCATTTTATGGGTGAATTCATCTCATACATATTCACAGTTATAAATACCAATTATTCATTTCCATCCATCATATTTTCTTCTATTTTATCCCTCCTCTAAAGTCTGTTTTACTTCTGACTACTGCTTCTTTTACTGTCTTTCCTTTAACTACCCTTCCCTTTCTCTGGTGAACCCCCTGTTTTACATCCCTATTGAGTAAGAAGGATTTCTATTACCATCTGAGTATGTATTTTCCCTCTTTGAACCAATTTAGATATGCGTGAGGTTCAAGCATTACCTGCCCTGACCTATCACTTTGCCTTCTACTGCAAAAGTTCTTACTTGCATGCCTCTTTTACGTAAGACAATTTTCCTAGTTCATTCTCTTCATTCCACTTCTCCAAGGGCAATCCTTTTTGCTATCCATTTAGTTTTTTTTAATATCATTCCAACACCATTAACTTACTTACATTCTCTCTCTATAGGCTCCATCACATTTTCTTAATAATGATAAAGTTTCTTAGAATCATTTTCAAATATAGAAAGGTGAACAGTCTAAGCTTTTTGATTTCTCATTCATATTTATGTTTTGATGTTTCTCTTAAGTCTAATATTTATTTAGAAGTCAAAATTTCTATTCAGCTCTGATCTTTCCACCAGGAATGCATGAAAGTGCTTTATTTCATTAAGTTCTCATTTTCTCTTGAAGTATTTCACTCAGTTTTTCTGTATAGGTTATTCTTGGTTGTAATCCTAACTGTTTCACCTTCTAGAATAACACATTACAAATCCTCCACACATTTAATTAACATGGTAACTAGTAAATCTTGAGTCATCCTCTCTTTTGTCCCATGGTATTCAATTTTTTTTTTACTTCTTCAGGTATTTTCTCTTTGATTTGGGAGACATGGATTTTGGCTACAATATCCTTGAGGGTTTCCATTCCTTCTTGGTCAAGAGGAGTACTCTTTGGCTTGCAACTATGACCCAGAAATGGACCCAGAAGTGAACCCAGAAACCTATAGACAATGGGGTTGCCAAAAAGTTACTCCTCTGGGATCTCACTCTCTCTTAAGTGAAAATGCTCCTCTCTGCCCTTGAACTCTGATCCAGAAGTGAGTATAGGCAATTGTGCTGACAAATAGTGACCTGAGTCTAGTGCTAGTGCAATGGTACCCTGTCATCTCTTTCTGACCAGTTGCCGGGTCCCTTTACTACTTCTACTACTTTAGGAGCCTTGAGAGCTCCTAAAGCTTCTGTAGCTATCACTTAATCCCACCACTGGAGTTTCATTCATGTAGGCTCTGGAGCAGCCACTATCCCGTTTCACAGATCTCTCTTTCTTATCTCTTATGCTGGAAGAATGTCTACTCTGACCTTCTTATTGTCTCTGCCATTCCAAAATGAATTTGAGGAATTATTTTACATTTGTTTGTAGGAGACTTGAGTGCTTTTTCTACTCACCATCTTCATTTTACTGTGCACTTTTTTTTTTTGTTAAAACTTCCAGACTGTAGGTAATCAGTGAACTCATCACTACTGACAATTACTACCATGAAGTAAAATTCTAGTTATATGATGCTGACCCTTAGTTATGTGGGTATTTAGGTTACTGAAATGGCATAAAAAAAGTATTTGTGTGAGGAATGATGATAAAATTAATTTGTAAACAACATGGGTCACCAGGAAAAAATGCTTTAATAAAATGAGAGTGTTCAGAATCAAATCAAAAGATAATAGTCACTCTTATGTTAAATATGCTACTTGAAGATAGTAATGGTTTCAAGGCACTGTTGACAATCAGCTTACGTAAGACTATTTAGAGGTTTTTAAATGTCAGAAATGAATTAATATAAATCAAACAAATTAGCAATTATTAGATTATACATGATAGAAAAGTGTTTTGTTTTGGTTTGTGTGTGTGTGTGTGTGTGTGTGTGTGTGTGTGTGTGTGTGTGTTATATCTTAAGGTAGACATTACTTCCTAAAACCATGGAGCAATTGGCATGAGGCTTTAGTAGTTATAGAAGACAGAAAGAGAAGTGTAAACAGAATCAGAAGGAATCAGGAACAGAAGACACAGGAGGTCATGAGAGAACCTGTTTGTAGATAAACAAATACAGAATCTGATAGGAGCTAAGTATTGCTGACAAATATGTTTTATAATTGAGGCAGAAAGTTTTTAAACTTTATAAAACTTCTGTAGCTGATAGAAATAGATTGGAGCAAAGCAAAATCATCTGTCATTTGAATAGCTGTCTGAATTAATTCTGTTTTCATGATGTCTAAATACTTAGGGCCTATGTTTCTTTTCACTAACTTCCACAATTAAGACAACAAGAAGGTCAAATGGAATGACATATTTTGCACCTATTTCCATAGGATTTATACTGGTATAATTTTGCTAAAAGAGTGTCAAACATTCTCAGAATCCTGGAAAGGGTGGATATATGTTAAAAGAGTAAAGTATTTCTTTACCAATCTGAGAACAGAACCAGCTGACAAATGTTGCAGGCCATTCTCTACAGAGATCAAGAAAATCAAGAATTATAGAACGAAAATTTGCATCATCCTGGCACATGGGTTTCCCTAGTCATTTACATCTCTGTTAGGTTTCTATATGTCTATTCCCATTTTTCCTTATTGATACTACTTGCGTTGTTGGAAGAGTGTCAGCCACAATTCTGGGTAAACTGTTTCATTTTTATTAACTATGATTCTATCTTTTATTGAGTAAATGTTTTAATTATTATTGCTTTTGCTTAACACTATTTAGTAAGTGATTCATTTTTAAGAGCTAATGGTTTCATAGTGTCTGATTTTGTGAAATAGGGAAACACACTAGTGGAGTATGAAGTGTTAGTGCTGTAATTATTAAGTGTGCACTCCTCTCCCCCATCACCAGAGTTCCTCTGTGGATCCTGAAAGTTGAATTATAACAGCATAGCTATCCCCTCCCAACCTCTAACAAATTTACCTCCCCTGTCCCCCACTCCCATGCCAGATCAAACAACATGAGTATAGAGATACATAGAGAGGCAAAAAATAATCCCTGCTTGCTAGGAACTTAGAGTCTTATAAGAGACATCATTTGAATTTTTAAATTGGAAACAATTAAATAGAAACATTAAATATAGGACAAATTGTTTCAGAAGAAAGGAACTAAAGAGTCCTTAGAAAGAATTCTTGTTTAGGTAGGACTTCAGATGATATATGAAGTAAGCCAGGGAAACAAGGGACAGGAATGAAGAAGAACTCTAGGCAATATTGGACAACCACTGGCAACTGTTAGAGAAGTATTCTGAAAGAGGGATAGTAAAGAAGCCAGTATCACTGGATCTCAGATCATGTAGAGAGGAGCACACAGTGTCAAAATACTGGAAAGGTAGAAAGCAATCAGGTTATAAAAGACTTTAAAAAGTCAAACAGAAGTTATATTTCATTCTGGACGTAACAGGGAGTCACTGGACTTTATTTTTTGCCAATTTATTTATTGGCAGAGTGATATGAACAGATGTGTATTTAAGGAAAATCATTTCAGGAGCTGAGTAGAGGATGTATTGGAGTAGGGAAAGACTTAAGGCAGAGATACCAACCAGAATGCTGTAGTAATAGTCTAGGTGTGAGGTGAAAATGGACTGCACCAACGTAGTTGAAGCCAAAGGAGGCAAAGATCATTCATATATGTGTGTGTGTATATATAAATATACATATATATGCATATATATGTATACACACATATATACATATACATATATACATACACACATATATAGATAGATATTTATCTATCTATACACACACATATATACACATACATATATATGTACACACATACACACACATATATATGTATATATGTACATATATACATATATATATATGATAGGCATTATGAAAGTATCTAATTTCGCAGAAAGAATTCAAATCCATGTCATCCTAAATATAGCACTTACCTTTAACTCCATATTAGGAAAGGTCAAAATTTTAGATAAATAGATAATATGTGACCACATATACACTTCTATATATCGGTTCTTTCTCTGGAATTGGACAGAATTTTCCTTCATAAGTCCTTTGTAGTTGATTTGAATATTCATATAACTCAGAATAGCTTAGTCATTCACACTCATTCTTTGAACAATATTGCTGTTACTGTATACAGTGTTCTCTTGTTTCTCCTCACTTCACTCTATGTTTTTTCATGTAAGTCTCTCCATTTTTTTTTTTTAATCAACCTGCTTATCATTTCTCATAGGACAGTAGCATTTGACCCGGATCATGTGCCACAATTTGTTTAGCAATTCCCCATTTGATGGGCATCCCCTCAATTTCCAGTTTTTTGCCACCACAAAGAGAGCTATTATAAATATTTTAGAACATACAAGTCCTTTTTCTTTTTGCCCAGATCACTTTGGGAAAGAGAAATAATAGTAATATTGCTGGGTCAAAGCACTTATACAGTTTTAAAACTCTTTGGATATAATTTCTTATTGCTCTCCAAAATGGTTGAATAAGTTCAAAGTTCTACAAACTGTCTTTTAGCATCTCAGTTTTTAACATCTTTCCAACATTTGTTATTTTCACTCTTCTATTGTTTTAGATAATCTGATAGGGATAAGATGGTACTTCAATGTTGTAATTTGTATATCTCTAATAAATAAGGATTTGGAACATTTTTTCATTCTTGACCTTATGTTCTTCCAAATGAATTTTGTTATTATTTTTATAGCTCAATAAAATAATTTTTGTAGATGAATTGGAATGGTGCTGAACAAGCAGATTATTTTACTTAGAGTTGTCATTTTTATTACATTGGTTCATTTTTATTATGCTAGCCTACCAATGAGCAATAAACATTTTTCTAATTATTTTGATCTGTCTTTATATAAAATTGTTTTGTAATTACTTTCTTGTAGTTCTTGAGTTTGCCTTGGCTGGTACACTTAAAGGCAATCTCTTACTATCTCTTCTTCCAAGACTTTGTTGATGATATATATTAATACTGATCATTTATGTGGGTTTAATTCATATCCCATGGTAGCTAAATGGCTCAGTGGATAGAGTGCTAAGCCTGCAGTCAGGAAGGCACTAGTTCAAATCTGGTCTCAGACACTTACTACCTGTGTCACTCTGAGCAAGTTACTTAACTTTTATTTACTTCAATCCACCAGAGAAGGAAATGGTAAACCACTCTGACCTTTGCCAAGAAAACCCCATGAACAGTTTTGTCATGCTATGAACCATGGGATCACAAAGAGTTTCACACAATAGAACGATGATTTTTTATTCTCCAACTTTCCTAAATTTATTGATTATTTCAATTATTTTAGTTGAATACCTAGATTTTCCAAATACACCATGATATTGTTCGTTAATGTTTTAATTGCCCTTTCTAATTCCTTCAGTGTCTTGTTCTTTTATTGCTATTGGTAGCATTTCTAGTACAAAATTGAATAATGTTAGTAATGGTGTGTATCCTTGTTTCATCCCTGACCTTATGGGGAAGGCTTCTAGCTTATTCCCATTACTGGTAATACTTAAAGAATGAATTTTGGTAGATGCTTCTTATTTAAAGGAAAATCCTATTTATAATTATGCTATCAAGTGTTTTTTATTGGAATGAGTGTCATATTGTGTCAAAAGCTTTTTCTGCATCTATTGATATTATTATATGATTTTTGTTGGTTTGGCTGTTGAAATAATTAATTACCCTAATAATTTTCCTTATATTGAACCAGCCTTGCATTCCTGGCATAAATTCACTTGGTCATAATGCTTAACCTTTGTGATATATTTCTATAGTCTCCTACATAGTATTTTAGTTAAGAATTTTGCATTGATATGCCTTAGTGAAACTGGTCTATAATTTTCTTCCTCTGTTTTTGCTATTTCTGGTTCAGGTATCAGCAACAATTTTGTTACATAAAAGGAGTTTTATAGGACTCCATTGATTATTATTCAAAATAATTTATTACTTTATCTTTTAATGTTTGGTAGAATTCAGTTGTAAATCCTTCTGGTCCTGATCTTTGTCTTTTTTCTCCCATAGGAAGCTTATTTATGGGCCACACAGTTCCTTTTTCTAAATCATATTTATTAAAATATTTTATTTCATCTTCTGTTAACCTGGGCAGTTTATATTTTTGTAAATATCTTTTCCATTTCCCTGAAATTTTAAAATTTATTAACATATAATTGGACAAAATAATCCTTAATGAATGTTTTTATTTCATCTTCATTAGTGATGTATTCGGTCTTTTAATTTTTAATATTAGTGATATTGTTTTCTTCTCTCTCCTTTTTAATCATACAAACAACTGGCTTTGCTATTTTGTTGATGTTTTTTCTTCAGAAAACCAAATCATAGTTTCATTTTTTAATCCAATGATTTTCTTATATGAAATATTATTAGCATCACCTTTAATTTCAGGATTTTCAATTTGGTGTTTAATTGGGGATTCACAATAATTAATAAAAATAATAACAATAGTGTTTTTCATTGCATATGCAATTCATTTACCTGTTCTGCTCAATACTACTCAACTTAACAGTTTTCAAATGATGAATGGACCACTTGAAACTTGTTAGATTCAATTTGTTCTATATGCCATTGAGTTCCCTTCAGTGGTTCTGTGAAGGTTAATTCCATAAGATATTTTTACATTTTTATATCATAACTATATATTAAATCATACCTTCCAGTTTCTTTTTCTATTTCTTATTAGCCTTGGAAAGATTTTCATTAAGCAGCTGAGTAACTGTTTTTGCCTTCTTTCCTCTATGGTTCTGGTGATCAAATTTTAAAATGATAAAGATGTTAATTGTGCTAATAATAATTTACATTCATATACCACTTTGCTGAATACCTTACATTTTTTTCCATTTTATATTCAAAAAACCTTGAGAGTAGATTCTATTATTTTTATCATCATCATTTGGGAGATGAGGAAATTGAGATAGACTGACTTGTCTTGCATCTCAAAGTTGATGAATGTCTAAGCTTGGATTTGAACTTATATCTTCTTCATTTCAGTTCCATTGCAGATCCAGTTATCTTAACATTACAGTGGATCTTGCATGTCTTTGATATGTATTTTCCTTTTAATGGTGCAAAACAAAATCCTATAATTATTTACTTCCTGTAAGCAATGCCATTTATACTCCCTCTTTTATTATTGTTGAGGTTACCATAAAGAAACTCTGTGTTGTATATTTAGTGTATTTTTTAGTTAGGAAAAAAAATGAAACGCATATATTTGTATGTTTATATATTATATATACATATATATGTGTGTGTGCATATATATATATATAATATGATATCATGTGATAAAAAATTAAAGAAACTATATATTTTAATTTCATGGTTTTTGATTTTTAAAAGCATGCCAAAATGCTACACAGTACTTTCTCATTTTTCCCTTTTTCCAATTTATTATTTTCAATATCCTTTAAATACTAAATTTCAAACTCTTTCTCCTTCCTACCCCTACTATATTCATTGAGAAGGCAAGCAAAATGATTTCAATTATTACTTTGAAATAACATAAAACATATTAGCCATTTTGAAAAAAAATTAACTAGAACAAGGAAAATTATACTTCTATTTATATTCAGAGTT
The DNA here is from genome assembly GCF_028372415.1 of Notamacropus eugenii. Lineage (NCBI taxonomy): Eukaryota > Metazoa > Chordata > Mammalia > Diprotodontia > Macropodidae > Notamacropus > Notamacropus eugenii. Next base: position 257,036,380 of record NC_092875.1, on the reverse strand, counting down.
CATCAGTGTTCTTTTTTGAGGTTGGTAGGAGGTTTTTTTTTTTCATCACAAATTCTTTGAAATTGTCAGAGGTCTTTGTATGGATTAAAGTACATAGTTTTGTCACAGATGATCACTATTACGAAATAGCTACTACTGTGCCCAATGGTCTCCCTTTTTTTTTGTCACTTCATTTTCATTAGTTCATGTAGGTATTGCCATGATTTAAAAATAAATAGATTCATGATCCCCTGTAATTCCTTATAACAATAGTACTTCCTCACAATCATATATCACAACTTGTTTGTCCATTTCCTAAATGATGGGTATTCCTTTGATTTCCATTTTTTCACCATAAAAATAGATACTAAAAGTATTTTTGTACGTGTTGGTTCTTTTGCCTTTTCTTCCTTATCTTTAGAATTTAGGCATACTAACGGCATTTCTCGGTCAAGAGTATGCACAGTTCTATAGTCTTTGGGGCACAGTTCAAAATTGCTTTCCAGAATGTTTGGAGCAGTTAACAACTCCGTCAATAGTCCTTTATCGTCCCCTTCTAATATCTGTCACTTTTCTTTCACATCATATTAGCAAATTTGGTAAGTATGAGGAAGCACCTCAAAGTTGTTTCAATTTATATTTCTCCAATCAGAGCATTTTTATATGACCATAAATAGCTTTGCTTACTTCATCTGACAACCTCTTGTTCATATCCTTTGATTATTTATCAAGTGGGCAATTGCTCTTATTTTTATAAATTTAGCTCAGATCCCTATGTATTTGAGAAATAAGACCTTTTGTTGCTACACAACTTTTCTTCAGTTTCTGCTTTCTTTCTAATCTTGTATACGAGAAAATTTAAATTTTATTAAATCAAAATTATTCATTTTACATCCCATAATGATCTCTATCTCTTGTTTCTTTACAAATTCTTTCCTTATCCCTAAATGTGACAGATAAACTATTGCAAGCTCCCCCAATTTGCTTATGATATCAACTTTTATGCCTAAATCTTATATCCATTTTGATCTTATCTCAATATATGGTTTGAATGTTTTTCTATTTCTATATATGTTTGGCCAAATTGCTTTACAATTTTCTCAGCAATTTTAATCAAAGATTATCTTGTCCTAAAAGCTTGATCTATGAGTTTTCAAACACTAGATTACTATGGACATTTACTCTTCCACACTGTGTACCTTATCCATTTTGCTGATCCATCACTCAATCTCTTAGTACCCAACATCGGGTTCTTTTCCAATGAGTCTTGTCTTCTCATTATGTGGCCAATAATTTTAAGCTTCAACTTCATTATATATTCTTTCAATGAGTATTCAGTATTAATTTCTTTTAAGTACTTCCTGATTTGATTTCCTTACTGTCCAAAGGCCTCCCAAAAGTCTTCTCCAGTACTACATGAAAGTGGCAATTCTGTAGCTCTCAGCTTTTCTTATAGCTCCTCCCTCACAGTCATATATTACTACCAGAAAAACAAATAAACAGCATAAGTTTGACTTGATGGACCTTTTATGAAAAGTTATTTCTCTGCTTTTTAGTAAACTGTACAGATTTGCCAGAGCATTATTTCAGATTAACAAGTAGCTTTTAATTTCACAGCTATAGTCAGCATTGGTAGTGATCTTTCACCTGCAGAACATAAAAACCAACAATGCTTCTATCGTTCCTTCATTTATTTGCCAGGAAGTGAAGAAACCAGTTGGCAAGTTCTTAGTTTTTTGATGATAAGCTTCAAGCCAACTTATACACTCTCTTCTTTCATCTTTATCAAGAAGCCTCTTAATTCTTCACTTTCTACCTTCTGAGTGGTATCATCTGCATGTTTGAGATCCTTTATATTTCTCCTGGCAATCTTAATTCCAACTTTATATTTTCAGCCTGGCATTTTGCAATATTTTTTCTGCACATAGGTTAACAAATAAAGTGATCACATGTAGCCTTGTCCTTTTTCAATCTTAAACCACTCAGTTGTTCCATGTTCAGTTCTAACTATTGCTTCTTGATCTGCATTCAGGTTCCTCGGGAGATAAGTAAGATGATTTGGTACTTTCAGATCTGAGGACTTGCCACATTTTATTGGTTTGCATACAGTAAAATAAATAATTCAAGAAAGTAGTAGATTTTTTTTCTGGAATTCATTTGCTTTCTCCATTATAAAGTGAATATTGATCTTTTAAAGTATCACATTATCTGCAAGAGGTGATAATTTTGTTTTCTCATTGCATATTCTAATTCCTTCAATTTATTTTTCTTGTTTTGTTTCTATCGCTGGTATTTCTAAATGATAGTAATAATAAGGTCATCCTTTATTCACAACTAATTTTATTGGAAAGGATACTAGCTTATCACCAGTAAGGATAGTGACTGCTGATGGTTTTAGATAGACACTGCCTATTATTAGGAACAACTACTCTCCTTTATTCCTATGCTTTCTAATGTATTTTTATAGCAATGAGTATTGTATTTTGTCAAGAACTTTTTTCGACATGGATTGAGATTATCATATGGTTTTTGCTGATTTTGTTATTGATATGGTTAATTAGTCTGATTTTCCCAATATTGGACCTGCTTTGAATTCTTTCTATAAATCCTAACTCATTTTATTATATGATCTTTGTGACATTACTGTAATCTCTTTACTGTTATTTAATTTGTTTTTTGTTTTTTTTTACATCAACATCTTTAGGGAAAATTGGTCTGTAGTTTTCTTTCTATGTTTTTGTACTTCCTGGTTTAGATATTAGTAGCTTATTTGTACTGGAGAAGAAATTTGGTAGGACTCCTTATTAGCCTATATCTCCAAAAAGTTAGCATAGTATTCAATTTACTTGTTCTTTAAAAGTTTGTTGGAATTCATTTCTGAATCCATCTGGTTCTGGGAATTTTCTTTTCTTTGTTAGCTCATTATGACTTGTTCAATTTATTATTCTAAGATAGAAGTTATATAAGTATTCTATTTCCTCTTGTTATTTAGGGTAATTTGTATTTTGGAAAATATTTATCCATTTCACTTAGATTCCTAATTTTATTGAAATATAACTGAGCCAAATAACTCTCAATAATTGCTGGTGAATTCACCCTTGTCATTTTTTAAATTATTAATTTATTTAAGTTTTCAACATTCATTTCCACAAAATTTTGAGTTCTAAATTTTCTCCCTATTCCTCCCCTCCTCCCATCCCAAAACGCTGAACATTCTAATTACCCCTATCACCAATCTGCCCTCCATTCTAACATCCCTCCCTTCCCTTATCCCCATCTTCTCTTTTGTCCTGTAGGGAAAGATAAATTTCTATACCCCATTACCTGTATTTCTTATTTCCTAGTTGTATGCAAGAACAATACTCAACAGTTGTTCCTAAAACTTTGAGTTCCAACTTCTCTTCTTGTCTTCCTCCCTCCCCACCCATCCCCATTGGGAAGAAAAACAGTTCAATATAGGCCATATCTGTATAGTTCTGCAAACGACTTCCATAATAGTCATGTTGTGTAAGACTAACTATATTTCCCTTCATCCTATCCTACCCCACCATTTCTTCTATTCTCTGTTTTGACCTTGTCCCTCCCCAAGAGTGTTGACTTCTAATTGCTCCCTACTCCCATTGCCCTCCCTTCCATCATGCCCCACCACCCTGCTTATCCCCTTCTCCCCCACTTTCCTGTATTGTAAGATAGGTTTTCATATCAAAATGAGTGTGCATTTTATTCCTTCCTTGAGTCGAATGTGATGAGAATAGGCTTCATGTTTTCTCTCTCACCTCCTCCCTTTTCCTTCCACTGAAAAGCCTTTTACTTGCCTCTTTTATGACAGATAATTTTCCCCATTCCATTTTTCCCTTTCTCCTCCCAATATATTCCTCTCTCACACCTTAATTTCATTTTTTTAGGTATGATCTGATCCTATTCACCTCACCCTGTGCTCTCTCTCTCTCTCTCTCTCTCTCTCTGTTTCTGTGTGTCTGTGTGTATGTGTGTGTAATCCCACCAAGTACCCAGATACTGAAAAAAAAAGTTTCAAGAGTTACAAATATTGTCTTTCCATGTAGGAATGTAAACAGTTCAATTTTAGTAAATCAGTTATGATTTCTCATTCCTGTTTACATTTTCATGCTTCTCTTGGTTCTTGTGTTTGAAAGTCAAATTTTCTTTTCAGCTCTGGTCTTTTCATCAAGAATGCTTGAAAGTCCTCTATTTCATTGAAAGACCATTTTTTCCCCCTGAGGTATTATACTTAGTTTTGCCGGGTAGGTGATTCTTGGTTTTAGTCCTAGTTCTTTTGACTTCTGGAATATCATATTCCACGTCTTTCAATCCCTTAATGTAGAAACTGGTAGATCTTGTGTTATCCTGATTGTATTTCTGCAGTACTCAAATTGTCTCTTTCTAGCTGCTTGCAATAGTTTCTCCTTGACCTGGGAACTCTGGAATTTGGCTACAATGTTTCTAGGAGTTTCTCCTTTTTGGATGTCTTTCAGTGGATTCTTTCAACATTTATTTTGCCCCCTGGATCTATAATGTCAAGGCAGTTTTCCTTGATAGTTTCATGGAAGATGATGTCTAGGTTCTTTTTTTGATCATGGCTTTCAGGTAGTCCCATAATTTTTAAATTGTCTCTCCTGGAGCTATTTTCCAGGCCAGTTGTTTTTCAAATGAGATATTTCACATTACTTTCCATTATTTCATTCTTTTGGTTTTGTTTTGTGATTTCTTGGTTTCTCATATAGTCATTAGCCTCCATCTATTCCATTCTAATTTTTAAAGAACTATTTTCTTCAGTGAGCTTTTGAGCCTCCTTTTCCATTTGGTTAATTCTGCTTTTTAAAGCATTCCTCTCCTAATTGGCTTTTTGAACCTCTTGCCAATTGAGTTAGCCTATTTTTAAAGTGTTATTTTGTTCAGGATTTTTTGGCTCTCCTTTAGCAAGTTGTTGACCTGCTTTTCATGATTTTCTTGCATCTCTCTTGTTTCTCTTCCCAATTTTTCCTCCACCTCTCTTACTTGATTTTCAAAATCGTTTTTGATTTTGACTCTTCCATGGCGTGAGACCATTGAATATTTATTTTGAATGTTTGCAATACAGAAGCCTTGATTTTATGTCTTTCCCTGATGGTAAGCATTGTTCTTCCTCATCAGAAAGGATGGGAGAAGATATCTGTTCACCAAGAAAGTAACCTTCTATAGTCTTATTTTTTTCCTCCTTTTTTGAACCTTTTCCCAACCAGTTACTTGACTTTTGGGTCCTTTGTCAAGAGTAGGGTATACTCTTGTAGTCTGTAAGATCGCAGTTCCTCCAAGGTGGTATAATGAAGTGTGTACACTGGTCTGGGAACAAGTGGAAATTTTTGTGCCCAGAATCTGAGTAATAGAGTTTCCTCTTCACAACCACCTCACCTCCAGTACTGCCACAACAGCACTAGAGGCTGAGATTCAGATGAGCTGCAGGGGCAGGGTGGTCATTCAGTGCGAGATAAAGATCAGCTGCTCCAATCCCCCTGGAGTATTAGATGGGGGCAGGGCCTCTACACAGGGCTGAGGTAAGAGTCAGCTGCTCAGTGCCTCCAGGAGTTTTACAATCCAGAAATGGATGCAGGCTGCTGTAAGGGCTGCTGTGGAAGCTGCTGCTGCCTGCCCAATGTGGCCACCTCAGCTGCCTGAGGCCAGAGCTATGGGAAGGCCATTCTCTCTTCTCAGCCAGCTGAAAAAACCCTGTCACTGACCTTTGGGGCCTGACCTTTAAGGGATCTGTGAATGGCTGCTACTGCGACTAGGATTCAGTCTGGCCTTCCATGTCACCCCAGGATGGAAATCTCCTCTACTTTCTTGTTCTGTGGCTTCTGCTGCTCTAGAATTTGTCAAGAGTCTTTCTTTCTAGGTATTTTATGGGCTGTACCCTTTTCATTTTTGATAGTAGTTTGGTTTTCTCCTCTTTTTATTCAAATTAACTAATTGTTTATCTATTTTTTTTTGTTTTTCATGCAAACCACCTCCTAGTTTTATTTATTAGTTTAATGGTTTTCGCTCCATTTTATTAATCTCTCTTTTGATTTTCAAGATTTCCAATTTGGTGTTAAATTGGTTATGATAATTGTTCTTTTCCCAGTTTTTTTGGTTCCATGAACAATGTGTTGGTTTTCTCTTTTTTTTTTTTTAATTTTATTTTTCATTTTTAACACAGTTTATAACAGATAAGACAATTCAAACTTTTGGTCAGATGATACTTCTTTTTAAAGCACTTACAGTATGGACCACAGAAGAACATTTTTTAAAACATTAACCAACTGAGACATAAATAATATTTATGTTGCTAACTTTCACAAGCTCTTGATGTAATTGTCTCCACGGTATTACTAAGAATTAAAGGACCCTAACTTACTGTTGTTGGTCCAAAATCCTAAGCCTGCTTAACCTCAGATGGTCCGCTACCTATAATCTATAATTTAATAGATCTGGTATTAAGCTTACAAACTTTTTGACTATAAGAAATTGTCACCAAGAGTAGGGACATTGCAGGGATACAATATTTCCCCAACTTCATGTCAGTTGCAGGCAGGATTAGATTGTCCACTTGCATTCAGTCAGGCTTATAGTCTGCCAGGTGTCAGTGGGGAAATTGAGTCAGGAGAATCCTACCTCAGCCCAGGCTGAATATCTGCTCCCCCATGCTTCCCATTAGATCACCTTTTGCAGTTAATACCAGCATCTCACAGACTTACTGGCATCGTGGATTGGAGGCTCAGACCACCTTTCTTGCTATCCATACCTGTAGTTAGACTCAGAAGAACAGTCACTTAATAGTCCCATAGCATCTAAAAATGGCAAGTTCCAATAATCAGGTTTCAAATATGATTATAATTTCACTTTGGCTAAGGAACATCTTTTGAGGCAAGTCTTAAGTGGCTTACATGCCTTTCTATACATGTAGTTCCTGATTAAATGGCAATCATAAAATCATATTTACCATTAAAACTTTAACTTTTCCATGAATGCCAAATTTTTACCCGAGGTTACCTTCTTCTAGGAAATTTAGACTGAATTCTTTTTTCCCAAACTAAAGATGTCATTGATTTATTCTCAGTAATTAATTCAGTCAATTATTTTAATACTAATTGCTTTTACCTTACTTTGTAACATGTCCAATTTTTCTCCCCATCACTCCCCTCCCCCACTTCCTAATACCTTGCATTCTGATTTCTCCTTCCCTCAATGTACCCTCCCTTCTATCACACCCAACCCTTCCCTTATCCCCACCCTCTCTTTTTTCTTGTAGGGCAAGATAAATTTCTATACCCCATTCTCTGTATTTCTTATTTTTCAGTTATATGCAATAAAATTTCTCAGCATTCATTGTTAAGACTTTGAATTCCAACTTGTCTCCCTCCCCCCCTCCTTCCACAACCCCAGTGAGAAGGCAAGCAATTCAATACAGACTAAATATGTGTAGTTTTGCAAAAGACTTCCATAATAATCATGTTGTGTAATACTAATTAAATTGCCTTATGTCCTACTCTATCCTCCCTTATTTTTCCTCCCACAATTGACCTTTTCCCTTCTCAAAGAGAGTTTATTTCCAGTAACTCCCTTCTCCCATTTGTCTTCCCTTCTATCATTCCCCTCACCCCACTTGTTACCTTCTCCCCTGCTTTCCTATGGTGTGATATAAATTTTCATATGAAATTTAGTGAATATGTTATTCCCTCCTTCAGCCACATGTGGAGAGAGTAGCTTCATTTTTCCCCCTCTCCCCTTCTCTCCTTTCTCCTCCATTTTTCTTATCTCTTTTATGAGTTATAACATGCCCCATTCCATTTCCCCCTTTCTCTTACCAGTATTTTCCTCACTCACCCCTTAATTTTTATTTTATTTTATTTTGAATGTGAATATCATCTCTTCTGATTCCACACACCTATACTCTCTGTCTATATATGTGTATGTGTGTGTGTGTGTGTATGTGCAATCTCTCCATCTACCCAAATACTGAGAAAAGATTCAAGAATTATAAATATTTTCTTTCCATGTAGTAATGTAAACAGTTCAGCTTTAGGGAGTCTTTTATGATTTTTCCTTCCTGTTTACCTTTTCATGCTTCTCTTGATTCTTGTCTTGGGAAGTCAAATTTTCTGTACAAATCTGGTCTTTTCCTCAATATGGATGATTGAAAGTCCTCTATATCATTGAATGATCATTTATTCCCTTGAAGTATTATACTCAGATTTGCTCAGTAGGTGATTCTTGGTTTCAGTCCCAATTCCTTTGATCTCTGGAATATCCCATTCCAAGCCTTTTGATCCCTTAATGTTGAAGCTGCCAGATCCTGTGTTATCCTGATTGTATTTTCAGAATGCTCAAATTGTTTCTTTCTAGCTGCTTGCAGTATTTTCTTCTTAATCTGGGAACCTTGAAATTTGTCCACAATATTCCTAGGAGTTTGTCTGTTTGGGTCTCTTTCAGGAGATGATCAGTGGATTCTTTCAATATTTATTTTGCCCTCTGGTTCTACAATATCAGGGCAGTTTTCCTTGATAATTTCATGGAAGACAATGTCTAGGCTCTTTTTTTGATCATGGCTTTCAGCTGGTCCCATAATTTTAAAATTGTCTCTCCTGGATCTCTTTTCCAGGTCAGTTGTTTTTCCAATGAGATGTTTCACATTATTTTCTATTTTTTCAGACTTTTGTTTTTGTTTACTAACTACCTGGTTTATCTCATAGTCATTCATTTCCCTGAACTCAATTCTCTCTTTCAATGAATTATTTTGTTCAGTGAGCTTTAGAACCTTCTCCTCCATTTGGCTAATTCTGCTCTTTAAAACCTCTTTCTCCTCATTGGCTTTTTGGATCTCTTTTTCCAATTGAGTTAGCCTCTTTTTAAAGCTGTTATTTCCCTCAGCATTTTTTTGGTTCTCCTTTAGTGAGCTTCTAACTTGTTTTTTAAGCTCTTCTCTTGCATGAGTGGAGTTTAAGTTTCTTTTGGAGGCCCTGGAGGCAGCGGCCTTGACTTCCTCTGACAGTATGCCTTGTTCTTCCTCATCTGAAAGGAGAGGGGGAGACACCTGTTCTCCAAGAAAATAACCTTCTATAATCTTATTCTTTTTCCTTTTTTAGGAATTTCCCAGCCAGTTACTTGACTTCCGAGTTTCCTCTCCACAACCACCTCACCTCCAGTTCAGCCTAGCCAGCACTGGGGCTGAGATTTGGATGAGCTGCTCCAAACCATCAGGGGCTTTAGGTGGGGGCAGTGCTGATGTTCAGTGTTAGATTAAAATCAGTTGCTAAGGTGGGGGCAGGGCCACCAACCAGGGCTCAGTTCCCTCAGGGGGTTTACAATGAGACTTTCAACAATGGATGGGGGCTACTGCCTGCTTTGGGAGTCCCCATCTGCTGCTGCCTCTGCTGCTACCTGATGAGGTCTGAGTTATGGTGACACCTTGCTCCATTCTCAGCCAGCTAAAAAGACCCTCTCACTGACCCTTGGCCCCTGTGGGTTGAGGGATCTGCTCTGTGGCCGGAGATTCTGTCCCCGAAGCCTGCTGGAATCTGCTCCTCTCTGTGCTGCATGGCCAAGGCTGGGCTGGGCTCTGCTCCATGTCTGGTGGGACAAACCTTTCCCCGTCAGTCTTTCAGGTCACTCTGGGCTAGAAATCTCTTCTACTCCACTGTTCTGTGGCTTCTGCTGCTCTGGAATACCTTTACAGGTATTTCATGGGCTGTGGGGTAAGAGCTAGTGCATATGGGTCTTTCTACTCTACCATCTTGGCTCTGCCCTTGGTTTTCTCTTTCTTTACTTTATTGATATAAACATTTAGAAATATAAATTTTCCCCAAGTACTTGAGACACATCCCATAAACTTTCACTGTGTTGTTATTGTTGCCATTATCTTTAATGAAATCGTTAAATGTTTCTATGACTTGTTCTTTTACCCACTCATTTTTTAGGATTGGATTAGTTTCCAATTGATTTTATCTAAGCTTCCATGGCCCTTGATGGGGTTTAATTTGTATTTTATTGTATTCTTAAAATTATGCATTTAAAATTTCTACTTTTATCCATTTGGTTATAAGGTTTTTATTCCCTTATATATGATCAATTTTTGTCAAGGTGTAGTGTACATCTGAGAAAAAAAGTGTACTGCTTTTTGATTGTTTCTTGACATATCATGAGTCCTTATCTTAAATTTGTTATATTCTAATTTTCAAGAAATGATTTCCTTCAGTGGTTTTTTTTGTACCAATTTTTTTCCATTTGACCACTTCTGTTTTTAAGGAAATTCTTTTCTTGAGTGTACTTTTGTACCTCTTTTTCCATTCAACCTGTTCTATTTTATAAGGAATCCTTTTCTTTAGTTAATTTTTGTACCTCTTTTATAATTAGGCTATTTTAAAGGTATTGTTTTCTTCAATAATTTTTGTGCCTCTTTTAGCAAACTTTTAATTTTCTTTCCATAATTTTCTTGGATTACTTGTATTTCTTTTCCAGTTTTCCTCTACCACCCTTTTCTCTTTCTGTAACCCTTCCTGGAATTCTTATTGGACTTCAGTTCAATTCACATTTTTTTAAATTGCAGCTTTGCTTGTAGCTATTTTCATTTTGTTGTCTTCTGATTTCGTACCTTGCTCTTGTCTCTATAGTAGACTTAATTATCAAGTTCCCTTTGTTATTGTTTTTCCTTACTCCTTGTTCCAGCTTATTTTTTCTCTTTGAATTCTATACTAAAGTTAATCACCATCCACCTGGGTCTACCCAGGAACTCTCTCAAGCTTCATGCTTTTATTTTGTACTGGTTTTGGAGCTACTTCTGAGGGTCTGAAAGTTTTCAGTACTGCTAAATTATGTGATCTGAGGAGAGGTGTGGTCATGGCTTTCCTGATCTTCACTCTGTTCTTTTCCTATGAAAAGTCCCTGTTCCCTTTCAGCAACAAGCACAAATGTTTTACTCTGCCCTAAAAGTGCAACTCAGAACTGCATATAGGAAATAGAGTTGGCAAACTGTGTCAGCTCCTGCCCAAAGTGACCAGTTGTTTAATTCCCTTACTGTCTCTCTGCTGAGATCTCCCAATTCTCCTACTGCTGCTGAGATGCTTCTGTATGGTCTCCACCCTGGTGTCACAGACCTCTTTTGATGACCACCTGGAAACATTTCTCACTGTCACTTTTTTTTCTCTGCTACTCCAAAATTTGATTTGTGGAGTCATTTTAAAGTTGTTTGGAGGGCAATATTGGGGAATTCATCTGTATGCAACTCTCTTGGTTCTGCCCGCTTATATATTACTTTCAAAACTATCTTTCTGGTCTCTATTTTTTCTTGGATTTCTGTTTTGTTCATTTAAGTAAAACTGTTTTCTATGATCTCTTTTAGGAGGAGGCAGAGGTATCTTTGTTGCTAATCTTCTCTATCTGACTCTTACTAAATGATTAATTTACCTCCTTTTTTTCTCATATATCACTTTGATATATTTTTAAACTATAATTTTCTTCACAATATTTCTTTGATAATATGTAGCACCATATTTATATTCACTGGCATTTCTCCATTGCCCTTTGGATGACTCAGAATTTTGATTTTTTTAAGATTGTGCTGCTACGATTCATAACCATATAATATTACTGAAAGCATAATGTTATATATGAAAAGATAGATATTTGTTTCAGGAAGAAACTTGAAGTAATTGGAAGCATTAAATAATTTCCCAAATGCTATTTAATCTGATCTCTTTTTCCTTTTTCAGTTTTTCACTCAATTATCCATAAAATGTCAAAATTGTAAGGAACATTAAAGATCATTTAGACTAATTCCTTCATTGTACAGATAAAGACACTGAGGTCAGGAGAAGTCAAGTTGCAGACTCAAAAGAACAGACTAATATTATGAATCCAAATCCCAGACTTGAACCCAGGTTTTCCAGTTCTCAGCACTTAATTCTTTGTACCACTCTAGGTTCCCCACTCTTTTGTTCATTCTTTTGTAATATTTAGCTACATCTTTTAACTACCTATTTTTTCATTACACTGGAGGACATTGGAAGCACAGCTGAGAAGTGGTGGTGGGGGAGTTCTAAATTGAGAATCAGAACACTTGGTTTGTAATACTGACTTTGAAGTTTCCTGTCTATGTGAGTGTCAGTAAATCTTTTCACTTTTTTATGTCCTTGATTTTCTTGTCTATAAAATGCATGAGTTTAGTTGGAGAAAGGACCTTAGTGTCTGATATCTTATCCAGGTGATCTTCAAAATCTTCCTAAGACAATTCAAATGGAAGTGGTTCATTGACGGTAAATTCTTCAACTTGAAAAAGCTGCAAGCTAAGACCAAAGTGGAGGAGGGAGTGTTGGTGAATGATCTTCTGTTTGCAGATGATTGTGCACTCAATGAAGACTAGCATTAACACCAGGAAAATACAGGTGCTCCATCAGCCAATACCCTCTCCTCCATACTTGGAATCATTGGTTACATAACGTGGGATTTTGAAAGCTGAGGGTAAGTTCACTTATCTTCACAATGTATTTTCCAGGGATGTACATATTGATAATAGGGTTGACACATGCATTGTCTGAGCTAGCTCAGCATTTGGGAGGCTCCAAAGAAAAGTGAGTGAGAGAAGAGGTATTAGACTGAAACCAAACTGAAGGTCTGTAGAACAGCTGGGCTGACCTCATTGCCATATGCCTGCAAAACCTGGACAGTATACCAGCACCATGACAGGAAACTGCATCACTTCCATTTGATTTGTCTTAGGAAGATTCTGAAGATCATCTGGCAGGATAGAATATCAGATACTAAGGGGGACTATGACAGCTGATTTCAAATATTTGAAGAGATACAAAGTAGAATACGTACTATAATTAGTTTGCTTGGTCCCAAGAAGAAAGGGGATGCTTGCTAGAAAAAAGAATTCAAATCTTGTCTCTGAGATTAGTTCTATACTCATTTTCAAATTACTTAAATTGTATAAACTTTAGCTTTCAGGTTTATAAAATGAGATATTGAATACAGGAATTATCTATACCATAAAGATCATGTGAAGAAAGTGATAGATAAATCGTACGATACTAAAAAAACTGAGTTACTATTAACATACTAACACAGTTAAATTTATTGCTTATAAAAATTCTCCAAACTAGAGTGGATTAACTCTGGAGGCTGTGAGTTACTCCAAACTGGAGCGTTTCAAAAAAGCAATTGAGTGACCAACCACACATATTTTAGACTGAATTTCTTCTCACAGATGAGTTAGACTAGATGTCTTTGTAGGTCTGTTCCAACTGTAATATTCTATGACACTATAATAGGTGATCTGTGCAATGGAGTACTGTAATGTAATGCATTTGGAGTAGGGGACTTTTTTATCTCCTGTCTGTGTGATCTTGGTCAAATCACTTAATCTCTTTAAGTTTCAGTTCCCTTGACTGTTAAATGAAATGTTTTTTTGGAATCTAGAGCAGTGATGTTAAACTCAAATAGAAATGGAGGTCCCTAAACTGCACATAATGATCCTTGCAGGTCAAATATTGATGCAGAAAATATCATGTTAATGTAATCAATGACACTGCATTTTTATATATTTTGTTAAATGTTTCTCAATTACATTTTAATCTGGTTTGGGTCTCAGTTAGAATGTTGTGGGATTCATACAGTCTACAGGCAACATGTTTGACATCAGCTGTAGAGGACCTTTCAGGCCGATTCCATTTATAAAACCATGATAAAGTCAAGAAGTCTAGAAAAAAAATCTCTTATTTAAATAAATAAATTTTAGGTGAATGGATTTATAATGATAACATTAATTTATGACTAGGAATAGTAAAATTAATTATTCATTTTTTTAGCAAATTTCTGTTTCATTAAATGGAAGGTAGTCTCAGATCAAATTTTATTAATAGATTTCTCTGATCCATGCATTCAAACTATGATATATGTAAAAAAGTTATTTTCCAATAATTATTAAAATGGCATAAAGATGCCTCTACATTAGACAGTATAGACTTTGAAGAGATTGTATTCAGTGTAATTCTAGCTCCTAGCTTCTAGCTTCTAAAGAAGTTGATATTTGGTTCAATGATAGTATGCAATTATTTTTTACTGGAATTAAATGAACATTAAGCCCAGGTTCATAACTCAGAGATCTTTTATTAAATATTTGGATTTTTTCCTTCATAATCAAATGGCAATTATCAGTGATGCTTTACACTCTATCTTCTAATAACTAAATCTAATGATCTTTTCTCTACTTTTGATAGTATCAAACACCCAGCCTTTCTGGATATTCTCTTCCCCATTCACTTCCATGCCATGACACCGTTCTGGATATTCTCGCACCTACTTGACTGCTACCTTTCTTATTCTTTTTGTATCATCATCCATTACACATGAAATAAACATATTGTCCTTGAAGACTGTCTTCTTGGCCCTTTAATAATTTATACCCTCTACCTGTGTGATCTTATGAGCTCCAAAGAGCGGAAATAATTTCTCTAAGTGGATGACTATGAAATTTTACCCAACTCTAATATTTCTCCTAAACTCTAATTCCAATTCATTATACTACACAAGACCTACCTGAATGTCACATGTATATCTCCGATTCATTTGGCCTACAATGAAACTTGAAATCTTTCCTGATAAAAATATCCTGCCTAAACTTTGGGGTTGTTGTAGAAATCAATATGCTTTCACTCACCAAGGTTCTCAAATTTGGAGTCATTCTTCACTCTACCCAATACTACATTCCATACTAAACTATCCAATCGGTTTCCAATATTTTTGTTGATCGTCTCTCATCAATGACCCTCTCTCCATGCATATGGTCACTCTCATCTTAGATCTCAACTTTCTGTGTGTTCATCTTTTGTTGCTAGAGAAGACCATGCCATTAGAGGAATAATGACATGACTTGCACTTGACTTTGTTTTGAGTGAGGGAGGGCTGTGCAGGTCACCAGCCTCACTCCTCCTCCAGAGCCATCTGAATCCAGTGACCAGATATTCATCAGAATGACTGGAGATGACCCAGAATGAGGTAATTGGGATTAAGTGACTTGCCCAAGGTCACACAGTTAGTATTAAGTATCAGAGGTGAGATTTGAACTCGTCTTCCTGACTCCTGCACTCGTGCTCTATCCACCGTACCACCTACCTGCCCCAACTTCTCAACTCTAGTACTACAGGGAAAGCTAAATGGGTTTTATGATTCCAGTCTCCCCCTCTTCACTCTTTCTTTCACATGGCAAATGAAATGATCTTCCTGAAGCACAGATCTAACCATGTCATTTACCTTTCCAAAATTCTTCAGTGTCTCCATATTGTCTCTTGGATAACATACAGATTCCTCATAATGGAATGATATCCATTTCCACTCTGGCTATAGACTGACTTTCAAAATTTTTTCACATAATTTCCCTTTGAATGCTCTATTTTTCAGCTAAATTTCCTTCCTTGTTCTTCCTCAAGCCCATGTTTTACCTCCATGTCCTGTGCTTAGTGTAATTCCTCCTCATATCATTCCCCTTTGAATTTAAATTTTCTATGATGTTTGATGTCAGTTACCATTTTATCTTTGCAGTCTTTCCTGGTCCCCTTAGTTACTAATGTCCTCTCACCTCCCTTCCTCCTCCTTATCTTGTATTTTCTCACCTGTATATATGCTTCCTTTTTTCATCAGCTCCTGCAACTCCCATTGCTTCAAGGATAAGATTCAAAGTCCTCTGTTTGGCATCTCCAAATTTATTACATATTTCTAATTATTCCTTGATCATCATGTTTTCTGGACCTCATAGAACACATCCTCCCTTTTGTCTCTGGATCTTTGCACAAGCTTTCCTGTTTGTTGTAATGCAATCTCTCTATTTCTGCCTCCGATATTCTCTAACTTGTTTCAAGGTTTAGTGGAAACTATCTTTTTCATGATGCCCTTTCTCACTCCTGCAGATGCTAATGATTCATCCTAAAAAAACCTTATGTTTATGTTGCATATATTTATTTATTCTGCTTTATTTGTATCTTCATTGTTTTCTCCAATAAAACATAAGCTTCTTGAGGTAAATAAACATTGCATTTTTATCTATGTATCCTTACCACCTGTGTCTGGAATGGAATAGCCACTGAAGAAATATTTATCTATGATTGATGTGTCCCCACAGTGGGAGGAAAGATCCTTGAGGGGAAGGAACATTTTGTTGTTATCATTGTACTCTAATTACCTAAAAATGGTGCCTTGAACAAAATAACTGCTTAATAAATGCAATTATTGTTTCCCTTTTGCTTTTTACAATGTAGTCATTCTCTTTCCCAAAGTGCAATTAAAAAAATAAAAAAAGTAAGCTAAATTACTGACCAGTATCAGAGCTTATTCAACATTACACAGTCATAGTCCTTTCATCTCCTCTCCCCCATAGTGCAGAAGAAGGGAAATATATTTTCTTACCTATTTTCTGATAGTTTGACTGTTGAAATTATATTAACTTTCACTGCCTTCCTTTGCTGTTGTTTGACTTGTTTTTAGTAATGTCTAGTCACTGTGGCTCTACTTATTTATTTCTGCCTCACTATATAAATATTCTCATGTTTCTTTATTCATTTTTATAGCATAGATTATACACTATGATGAATATGTTTTATATGTATATGTGTATATGTATATACATACATGTATATATGCATACGCATACATACATATGTGTATAACACCAGAATTTACTCTGCCATTCACCTATTAATTGTTACCTATACAGTTTCCAGTTGATTGCTTTTGTAAAAAACTCGTTAAAATTTCACTGTATTACAGGTCCTTTCTGTTTTTCACATTCAAATTTTTTTTTTTGTCCAAATCTGTGATTTTTTTAGTGGAACAGACACTGAAAGAGGAAATCCATTTACTAAGCAGATATACAGCTGCTTATATTCTTGGGGAACAGAGTGAAGGTAATGAGATGTTGTGACTTGAAATGATTTGCCTAGCCAGTATGTGTCAGTGGTCAAACTTGAACATAAACAATACTTACCCTAAAGCCGACTTTCTAGCTTCTGTGAGGCACTGCCTCTCCTCTTTTGGACATATGTGTAAAACACATTTTTACATTGCTGAATCAAGGGTCATGAACAGATTATACCTTTGTTTGTGAATGGTTCCAAATTGTTTTCCAGAAAGCTTGGACCAATTCATACCACTACTAACAGTTCTTCAGTATGTTTCTGTTCCTAAAGTTCATACAGTATTGAATATTTCCATCTCATTTTCATGTTATACAATTTGTTAATTATAAGGTGAAAGTTGAGTGTTTTCATTTGTATATATTTTGTTATTAAAGATTTGAACATTTTGTGCATATACCATATCCACTGTTTGCTTATTTATTGTGGTCTCACTTTTGTTTTATATTTGTGTCACTTTCTAATACAGTTTGAATTATATTAAAATATTATATGCAAAATGGATGAGTAAAAGCAGGGACTTCCCTGAACTCTCCACCAAATATCTCAAAATACCTGTAAAAAATGACTCTAAACAAATTCTAGAACTACAAACCCCAGAAAATGACAGAGTGAAACAAATCCTCAGTCTAAGACAACCAAGAAAGTCAGCAGGAAGTTTCTTTTGCACCAGACAGTGAACAGAGTGTAGGTCTGTGTGGGCTAAACTGGCACAGACTGGCTGGAGCAGAAAAAAAAACAATTTGAGTATTACTGAAATACAGTCAGGACAATGCAAGACCTAGCAGCTTCTGCATTAAGGAATCAAAGGATCAAAGAGCAAATTTTCTATTTCAGAGGTCAGAAGAGCTAGAATCAACTATATAGCAAAATTGAATATAACCCTTCTAGGGAAAAATGGACGTTCAATGAAATAGAGGACTTTCAAGAATTCTTGATGAAAAGACCAAAGCTGAATAGAAAATTTGACTCTCAAATACAAGAATCAAGAGAAGCATGAAAAGGTAAATAGGAAAGATAAATCATAAGACACTTATTAAAGTTGAACTGTTTGCATTTTTTCATTTTTTTATTAATTTATTTTTGGTGTTCTACCATAAAACTTAGATATTTTCCCTCCTTTCCTCCTCTATCCCCCCTCCCTCCCAGAGATATCACACAATTTTATATAGGTTCTATACATACATTCCTATTAAATGCATTTTCACCGTAGTCATGTTGTATAGAGGAATTAAAATGAATGGGAGAAATCATATAACAAACCAAAATGTAATAGTAAAGAAAATGATCTGCTGCATTCTGTGATTGAATTCCATACTTCTTTCTCTGGATGTGAAAGGCATTTTGCATTAAAAGACCGTTGGGAATTTTTTAGGTCTTTGCATTGCAATGAAGTTCTAAGTCTACCAGAAAAAATCCTCTCACACTATGGTTGTTGCTGTGTACAAAGTTCACCTAATCCTGCTCCTCTTACTCAGCATCAGATCATACAAGTCTTTTCAGGCCTCTCTGAAGTCTTCCTGTTCATCTTTTCTTATAGCACAATAGTATTCCATTACATTCATATACCACAATTTATTCAACCATTCTCCAATTGAAGAGCATTCCCTTTGATTTCCAGTTTTTGGCTACCACAAAGAGGGCTGCTACAAATATTTTTGTACATATTGGACTCTTTCCCATTTTTATGTTCTCTTGGGGATACAGTCCTAGAAATGGTATTGCTGGGTCAAAGGGTATGCATAGCCCTTTTGTAGCCCTTTGAGCATAGTTTCAAATTGTTCTCCAGAATGGTTGGATCAGCTCACAGTTCCACCAACAATGAATTAGTATTCTAACTCTCCCACATCATCTCCAACATTTATCATCTTCCTGTTCTGTCATATTAGTTAATCTGATTGGCGTGATGTGGTATCTCAGAGTTGGTTTGATTTGCATCTTTTTAATCAATAGTGATTTAGAGAATTTTTTCACAAGACTACAGATATCTTTAATTTCTTCCTCTCAAAATTGCCTGTTCATATCCTTTGACCATTTGTCAATTGGGGAATGAATTGTTTACATTTCTACAGTAAAAGATGATATTTGTAAGTCATGAGATATTTCTTAATATTAGGGTAGTTGGATGAGATAGATAGATAGATAGATAGATAGATAGAACTGAGTGAGTTGAATATGAAGAAATAATATCTAAAAATAAAATTAAGGGGTGAGAGAGGAATATATTGGGAGAAAAAGAAAAGGAGAAATAGAATGGAATAATTACCTCATATAAAAGAAGCAAGAAAAAGATTGTACAATGTAGCAGAAGAAGGGAAAGGTGAAAAGAAATGAATGAACCTTACTTTCATAGAATTTGGCTTAAGGAATGAATAATATAAACACTCAATTGGGTATCTTACCCTATAGGAAAGTAGAGAAGAAGGAGATAAGATGGGGGGTGGTAGAAGGAAGAGCAGATTGGGAGACGGAGTCATCAGAAGCAAACACTTCAGAAAAAGGATGGGGTCAAAAGAGAAACTAGAATAAGGGGCAGTAGGATGGAGGAAAATATAGTTAATCTTTCACAACATAACTATTATGGAGGTGTTTTGCATAACTACACATGTATAACCTATATTGAAATGCATGCTTTCTCAATGGGGGTGGGTAAGGAGAGAAAAGGGAGAAAATTTGGAACTCATAGTTTTAAAAACAAATGTTAAAATGTTACATGCAACTGGGAAATAAGACATATGGGCAATCGAGTTTAGAAATCGATCTTACTCTTCAATAAAGTAGAGGGAAAGGGACTGAGGAGGGATGATAAAAGAGAGAGTAGACAAGTGGATGGAGTAATCAGAATGCATGCCATATTGAAGTGGGGGGGAGGAGAAAGATTGGGAGAAAATATGGAACTCAAAATCTTGTGGAAATGAATGCTGAAAACTACAACTAAATAAATAAATTCAAATCTTAAACTATCATATTCATGTTTTTATTTACTTATTTTGGTTTTCCCATTTGACAGATATTTTTTTTCCGCTGAATTGGAGTTCTATATATTTCTAACAATTACATAATTAGTTTTTTTATTTTATCTTTTACATTTCTCTTTATTTCTTGTTTCATCAGATGTTCTACCAAGGCATGAATAATACATTCCACCTTGCATTATGTTCAAATTGGTTAACTATTTGACCTTTTATGTTTAGATTGATTAAGGATTTGGATAATGTTATAACAGTATACTTGTCTAAATTAAATTTCTGTCTTTACATTCCTGACTTTACATTTCTTTTACATTTACATGTATATGACTTTACACTTTATCAGCAATTCTTTTCCATTAGAAGCATGGCTATGCTTTGTGTATCTGGACTTACTGAGTAATTAGCTACTAAGATGAGTTATTTTTGGGTGTAGTTTTTCCTGGTTGTGATACTGATCTATTTTGTTTAAGCAATCTCAGATAGTTTTTGTGTTTTCTGATTTATAAGAAAGTTCTAGAAACAGGAATCTTTTGTCCCTTTTATTCCTAAACTTTTATAATTTCCATTGATATTCTATACTCATATTTTCAATGAATTTGGTTTTTATTTTATCTAATTCTGCAAAGGACATTCTTCTAGGCATTATAATTTTTATTAAACTTCTATAATTTAAATTTGATTGTCTTTTCATTTACTTCTTCATTTATGTATTTGCTTATTTATTTGTTTATAAGACCTTTTGTCGATGTGTTTATATTAGTCCAAAGTCTGTCTTGTTATCACAAAGATATTTTATAACTTTGTTATCACTGTAAATAGAACTTGTCCTTTTTTCTTACTGTCTCCTTTTTGGTAATTGTAAAGACATATTGATGATTTCATTAATTTTTGTGTACTTCTGCTATACAGAAGTTATTAATTTTCTTGATTTATTTTTATCACTTCTTGGGGTTTTCAAAGTAAAATGTTATATCCTCTATAGCTAGATATATTTTTCTTTTTTTAGATGATTTTGATACTTTATAATTGCCCTCTGTTGCCTTACTATTGCAGCTAAAATTTCAAGAACTATTTATTTTTACTTTTCAACTTTCACTTTTATAAGATTTTGAGTTCTAAATTCCCCATCTCTTCCTTTTATACACCCTCCCCAAGATGGCATGCTATCTGATATAGGTGATACATGAACAATCATATCCATATTAGTCATGTTGTAAAAGAAGAATCAGAACAAAATGTAAAACCACCGGAAAGAATAAAAACAAAACAAAAAGAAAATAGTTTGCTTCAATCTGCATTCATACTCTATAGTTCTTTCTCTGGGAATATATTACATTTTCCATCACGAATCTTTGAAATGTCTTACTTAGGTTATTGCATTGTTGAGAAGAGCTGTGTCACTCAAGGTGATCATCACAGAATGATGCTGTTACTGTGTACAATATTCTCCTCTCAGCATTACTTTATGTAAGTTTTTACAGGTTTTTCTGAAATCTCCTGCTCATCATTTCTTATAACCCAGGAGTAGTTCATCACATTTATATACCACAACTTGTTCATTCCTCAATTGATGGGCATCTCCCCTCCCATTTTCCAATTCTTCACCACCACAAAAAGAGCTGCTATGAATATTTTTGTACATGTGGATGCTTTTCCCATTTGTATGTTTTCTCTGGAATACAGATCTAGATACAGTATTGTTGGATTAAAGGTCATGCACAATTTTATAGCCCTTCGGTCATAGTTCCAAATTGCATTCCAGAATGGTTGGATCAATTCACAACTCCACAAAAAGTACATCAGTATTTCAATTTTCCCTTGTTCTCCAAAATTTATCATTTTCCTGTTTTGTCATGTTAGCCATTCTGATAGGTGTGATGTGATACCTCAGTTGTTTTAATGTGCATTGCTCTAATCAATAGGGACTTACAACATGTTTTCATATGACTAGAGATAGCTTTAATTTTTTCATCTGAAAACTGCCTGTTATATACTTTGACCATTTATCAATTGGGAAATGACTTACATTCTTATAAATTTGTCTCAATCTTCTGTGTATTTTAGAAATGAGGACTTTATCAGTCTTTTTATCAGAGACACTGACTGTAAAAATTGTATATGAACTTTCTGCTCCCTTCTTATCTTGGTTATATTGGGTTTGTACAAAACTTTTGTAATTTAATGTGATCAAAATTATTCATTTTATATTTATAATATTCTCTGTGTCTTGTTTGGTTATAAATTCTTTCATTCTCCATATATCTGACAGATCAACTATTCCTTACTCTCCTAATTTGCTTATAGTGTCACTCTTTATGTCTAAATTGTGTACTCATCTTGACCTTATCTTGGTATATGGTGTATGATATTGGTCTATGCCTAGTTTCTGCCATACCATTTTCTAGTTTTCCCAGCAGTTTTATTCAAATAGTGGGTTCTTATCCCAGAATCTGATCTTTTTGAGTTTGTCAAGCACTAGATTACTATAGTCATTGACTATTATATCTTCTGTACCCAACCTAACTCATCTACCCCACTATTTCTTAGCCAGTAAAAAGTAGTTTTCATGATATGCTGCTTACAGTGCTACATATGCACCATGAGGCTACCTTCCCTTGCATTTCTTTTCATTAATTCCCTCAATATTCTAGGCCTTCTATTCTTCCAGATGAATTTTGCTAGAGTTCTTTGTAGATCTATAAAATAATATTTGGTAGTTTTATTGGTATGGCACTGAGTAAGTAAAGTAATTTAAATAAAATTGTCATTTTTATTATATTAGGTCAAGTTCCCCATTAGCAACTGATATTTTTCCAATTATTTAAATCTGACTTTATTTATATGACAAGTGTTTTATAATTTTGCTCATATAGTTCCTGGATTTATCTTGGCATGTAGACTCCCAAATATTTTATACTGTCTGCAAGTACTTTACATGAAATTTCTCTTTCTATCTCTTGCTACTGGATTTTGTCAGTAATATGTACAAATGCTGATGACTTATGTGGGTTTATTTTATATCCTGCAGCTTTGCCAAATCTAAACTATTCAAACAACATTGAAGATGAGAGAATTCATTACTTTGCCACTATGCTCATTGGGGAAGACAACCCCTCAAGGAGCTCACATTCTAACATGAGAAGATAGCCCATAAAAGGAAGCTGAACAGTGGATAAGAAGGAGGGAATATTTAAATAAGGGATAATAGAAGCTGGAGAGCTAGGAGTGAATCCTATAGAGGAATAAATAAGTGAACATGAATAGCCAGTGAACTTTCCTTTAAATGGAATTTCAAGAAGAAGCTGGCCATTCCAAAGAAGGACCACAGGAATGGCATGATCTTCCAAGGTGAGCCGACTTTAAGATCATAACTGAGGTTGGGATCTAGAATATTACAAGTGGAGTCCAGAGAGGAATGACGTGGAGGGGGACATTCATTTAATCAGTCAGTCATCATATTTATTGAATCCCTTGATATAATAAGAAAGGATAAAAGAAATATAAAATAACCCTGATAACTTGAGGATATTTACAATAGTATATGGGGGAGGAAAGACATCAGCATATGAAAAGTTAAATAGTGAAGCTATAATTAAAAACAACTTTGAATAACAATTGAATAAAATAACATTTCAAATGAATAAGATGAGAAGCAAAGATACAATGTGCTTTTGCTAAGTCTTGTGTATCTAATATAATTCATCTACCCCTCTATTTCTTAGCCAGTAGTCATAAAAAAGTACAATTAGTCATAAAAGGGTAAAAATTACATTTTATGCATCAAAGATGTTTTGCTGGTTTTCAGATCCTCTTTATAGTCATGGACTGAAAACAAAGTTATTTTGATGGCCAGATATCATAGATAGTCATTATGAAAGACAATTAAATCTAGCTAACAGCAATCTCTACCCTCTGAATTGTTGCTGGTAATGAAGATACTTAGCTTGAAAAGTAAGACTCATCAATTATTGATGCATGAATATTCCAATCTTTCAACTCTTTGAATAGAATTACTTCCTATTCATTAGTACTATCCAAAAAGTCATTAATTTTAATATTCATTTGGGTGACAATATTTGAATTGTAAATATATTCAGTACTAACATTTTCCCAAATTTAGCATATTTATAAGTCAATTTAGTAGCTAGTCAGAGAAAAACATTATGAAGTAAATAGCATTGTTCAATTGCTCCATGCCTAACATACAGAAGGCTTTAGAATATGTGTGGATATGTGCATGTGTGGATATGTAAACTAATTCTATACATAGGTGTTCCTTTTAATATGTGTGTAAAATTAGTTAAATGCACTTTTAATTGCATATTTATCCATACTATTTAAGTAATCTATAGGCAAATATATGCAAAACATTCTTAATCATACCTTCTAAGTGATTCATTTGGATTTATCAATAATACTATTCTTTAGCATATGGAATAATGTAATTGTTACTTTCTTAACAGGAAAATCTATAGCTTATACTGACTTAAAATTCTGTATGGTTGAACTTTTCATGTTGTGGCTGCTTGTGCCTCAGTTTCAGAAATACAACAGTCACATGATGCAATAAATTGATGATAGAACATTATTGGGCTATAAAGAATGGTCCTATCCCCATTAAAAATAAATTTATTTCTTTCTATGGTCCTGAAAATACAAAATTTCCTGAATATTAAAATTTTGTTACCCTTATCTAAATATTATTAATGTGTATTATCATAAATGAAAACTGAATTATCTCAATTTTTTCAGATCCCCTTCTTCACTCAGTGTAGAAAGTAGAAATGTAGAAGTTAAGAAATAAAAGAGACATACATAATACCTCAAAGAATATCACACTTGGAAAAGACCTAAGAAGCTATCTGGTCATATCTCAGCAAGTCATCACAATAATGTACCTGACAAGTGGTCACATTACCTTTATTTGAAGATCTCAAATACAACAAATGTGCATACTGCTTCTTTTGAGGATATTAAATTTTAATAAGTTTCCCTTAGATAGAAACATCAGGGTAATTCTAATGTCTATGTTTTAATGTATACCATTCCCATTTCATCATTGATGATTATTATTGAGGTCAGGCAACTCATTTTGAATTCATTTAAATCTATACTTACATGACCCACATCATACCATTTTGTCCAAAAATGTTGAATCTGCCGTGTTTATATACAGCATCTTTGAAGTATTATGTGTCGGTCATATCATTTATTTTGATAGGACTGGTATTGGGCATTGTAAAATTAATGATATTCATTTTGTAGATGGAAAAACTATAATTCCAACAGATTGGCTAAGGATGAAATAGAAAAAAAGTCTCATCTTTTCTAAGAAATTTATGTTTCCCTCTCAAATAACATCTTGCTTCTCTCCCTACAGAGTTAAAATCTGAAATTCATTGATGCCATCATCAGCAGACATGACTTATTCAACAATGATTATGTGTAAGGTAGTTACGTGAAGTCTGGTGAAATGAAGAGAAGCAGAAATATATCCTCAGATTAAAGTCATTGAGAGGTTTTCAAGGGTTAGAGAGGAAATTGGATGAACAAAAATATATTAAAAAGGATATTGCAATCTTAGTTTTCCCTTTAATTTGTATGGAGTACTTCTGATGAGGTAACTCTATTTCTTAAAACATATTAAGTCTTCCTCTGCAATTTAAAGGCTTAGTGAGATTTCTGGTTGAATCAAAATATTAAAATATCTTCCAAGGACAACCTGACCAAAAATGACACAAAAAGGACTTCAGATCAGACCTTCTTCACTCTGAGGCCATGAAACTTACCTTGTAAGCAAATACACATTTTCATTATCAGATGAATGCCAGAGAATGAAAGCTAAAGATGAAGAATGATAAAGAAGAAATTTCTGTGATACGAATTAATTTAATAATTTCCTAAAGTGTTCATTTCTCTGCAGGTTTTTTTTTTTATTTGGAGATATGAGACTCTTTACCTCATCAATTGATTTGTATTTATTCTTTATCTACTATGTACACTGCAATTTCATTATTATTCATTCATTCTAGTATTTTTTCTTTGCTTTCTTTTTTTTAGCTTGCATTATCTGTACAAATTGTCTCTTCTTATTTCATATAGTGATAATACGTAGGAAAACTTTATTTTCATTAATTGTTTATTAAGTATCTATTTACCCAGGAAACTGAAGCCCCAATCTCTGAAAGTATGTAATGAATTATTACAACTGAGAATCAAAATTAAGATTAAAATACACTTCCTACTTTATTTTAATAAACACCATGTCACCACATTTTTCTTTCATTGAGGAGCTGTCATCTTTGTGGTAATAACCTTGATGCATTTTTGGTATACAACAAAAGAAACAATCATTTTCATAAAGCACAAAATAAAAAATACAAATTTGTGATTCAAGTCTAATATAAGAGGAAGTGGGAATGATAATTTTTTTTTCAAGTATTATCTTTCCAGAGAGATAAAAATAACTTTTTTTCAATTTGGTCAAACATGAAACTAGACATTAGACATACTTGTTCTCCTGACATTTGCTTCAGTTCTTTGTCATACAGTATTTTATTTCATTAGTGAATCTATCTGACAATGTCTGTTAACTTTCCTTGCCAGTATAGACAGTCATATCATGTATATTCAAGTGAATAGAATCAACTTGAAAATCAAGTTTAAATATTACAGACAGAGCAAATTTTGTGATTAATAGCAGGTTTTGGAATCTATCCATTCTTCAGTGATTTTACCCAAATGGTCTGTGTGTAAGGAGCTAAATTCAAAATAAGTCTATGTTTGCACAAGAAAAGTGTTTCTTGAGAAACATTTTGAATACTCTGTTAACAATTTCTTGAGTAGCATGAACCTCACACAGTTTGGTCTAAGAAAGACAAAGGGGATTAATGTTATCACATGTTTATTTCTCTCAAAGTATGCATGCATGGGAGCTATATGTTGGAACAGAGCTCATATTAGGGTTAGTGTTAGGGTACACAGTTTATATAATCTTCCAACAAGGGCTGATGTCACCTGATCATCATTCACCTCTGGACAAAGAAAATATCTCTCATATCAGACCATCGCAAACCAGACCAGACCCCTCCCAGCCTTGGGCTATCTAGACTGAAGAATATCCACCCAAACTAGAAGCCTTGACTTTTATGTCTTTCCCTGATGGTAAGCACTGTTCTTCCTCATCAGAAAGGATGGGAGGAGATATCTGTTCACCAAGAAAGTAACCTTCTCTAGTCTTATTTTTTTCCCTTTTTTGGGCATTTTCCCAACCAGTTAATTGACTTTTGGGTCCTTTGTCAAGAGTAGGGTATACTCTGGGAATCTGTAAGATCTCAATTCCTCCAAGGTGGCACAATCAAGTGTGTACACTGGTCTAGGATGAGGAAGTGATTTTTGTGCCCAGAATCTTAGCAGTTTCCTCTTCACAACCACCACACCTCCAGTTCTGCCAAGCCAGCACTGAGAGCTGAGATTCAGATAAGCTGCATGGGCAGGGCTGTCATTCAGTGTGAGATAAAGATCAGTTGCTGCAGGGCCTCTACACAGGGCTGAAGTAAGAATGGACTGCTCAGTGCCCCCAGAGTTTTCACGATTCAACAATGGCTGTTGTAGGGGCTGCTGTAGGGGTTGCTGTGGGAACTGCTGCCACCTGCCTGATGTGGCCTCTGTGGCTGTTGCCTAAGGCTGGAGCTATGGGAAGGCTCCTCTCCCTTCCTGGCCAGCTGAAAAAACCCTGTCACTGACCTTTGGTGACTGTGGGTTGAGAGATCTGCGAACTGCTTCTACTGTGACTCTCCACCCAAACTAGAGCAGAACACAATAGGGGTTCCTACCTTAGATTAAATTACTTGAGAACTCCAGTGGGCACTGACCAAGATAAAGAGAGTCAATGCAATTTTATTATTAATAATGTCCTTCTGAAGAAAAACTGAACTTAAAAGTGAGGACTTTGGAAGAAGGGGACTGGGGGAAGATCTGAATCTCCAAGATAATGATTAGTAAAAGTCTATTCACAGTAGTAAAAAGCAAACGGTCCGTATCAGTAACTCAGTGTTTGCAGATAATTAATTTCCCCTCTGGAGCACTCGGCCTTGGAATATTCCTACCCATTTTGGCACTTTTCTTCTATTAGTAAGTTCCTCCCCACGGGCCCCATTTTGGTGAAGGACGCAGATACCATTTCCCAGTCTTTGTTTCTGAAATTTCAAACTTAACCATTATGACTCAACTGCTATTTCACCCTGGAAACTTCCCTGATGCATTCTCAATTTTGAATAATTCTTCAGGTTTTATTTTTGTGTTGTTTTCCCTGCTTCAAATGTAACTTCTTCAAAGGTAGAGTCTGCTTTTCTTTTGTGTACGTATTTGGAAATACAGCATTAACCTTAACAACTAGCATATAGTAACCATTTAATAAATGTTCCATGTTTTGCCTAACTTCTGGAATGGACTAGAATCTCTTGCTTTTTGATTAGTCAAAAGTATGAATTAGACAGGTCTTAAAAGTTTTGTGAAGGTAACTGGAAGGACTATGAAAAGAGAGGCAGGTCAAGGTCTGGTGAAAATAGTGAGTTTGATGAAAATTTGAGAGAAAATGGCTAGAAAGAAGGAATTTGAGGTGGAAGTAGACAACAAAGGAGGTAGCTGTTCATGAGTCAATGCATTGACTTGTCTCATAGCATAAAGAATATAGAGAGGAATTCTTGCTAATAAAATGTCAGAATTGGAAACTATCTTTGCAAGTTTCTCTTAAAAATCTTTGTTTTTTACAGGTGTATAAGCTGAGGACCCCCAGGAAAGTGAAGTGATTTGTCACTTCACCAAAATCTCACATATAGTAAGAGGAATACTAGCAAATGAATCCAGGTGTTCTGACTCCAAGTCCAGAGTCTTTTCTAAATGAAAATATCATTCATATAATGTCCAAGAATTTATAGTTATCTTGACTATTAAGATGCCCCTTTTGGGAAAAAATGAAACATCTTAATTTTCTATTAAAATTTAGCATTCTTATATGTTGAGAGTTTTTAGAATAGAGTTGTTTGGTTAAAGAAAATATAAATACCATATGTTAATACTGAACAAAATTGCACATATTAACACTATAAAAAAGAACTATACATGGAATAATCAGTTACAAGTAACTGATGTGTATGACACAAGCAGTCATGTAATTTAAAAAAAAATAAAATTTTTCAGTGGAAAGAGAACTGCAGTCAAGAGTTTAGAGGGAACTCTTCAAATGATTTGTTCTGATTCCCAAGAGATAATTAAAAGGATGACAACAATTTCTACATAGAGTACAGAAGATAATCCTCTATAAATTTGATTAGTCATGTCTTCAGTCCCACTGTCAGCAACTAGTTGTCCACCATAACTTGTGCTTGTTTAGGAAAACAATAACAGTGCCTTTTATTGACTCCTAACTGTCAGCTCTGTTTAATGCTTTATTGATTGATGAATTTGTACTGTAGAAGCTCTTAATCATTTTTGTCTTGTGGTCCCTTTTGGCAACCTGGTGAGGTTATGGATCCTTTTTCATAATGAGTTTTAAATGCATGTAATAAAATACATGGAATCACAAAGGATTCTAATAATACTGAAATAAAGATGTAACTTTTCTAAGCTCATGACCCCTTCAAATACATCCAGGTCAAGACCTCTAGATGGGCCCCTGCTATAGAGCTAAGACTAACTGATAGATTGAGAGGATTGCTACTATAAGGAAGGTTTGTTCATGTTGCTGTTTATTTTTATTGTCATATATTGTAAACATTCAATTCATATTTGTCACATGTTCAATATTTTGGTAGATGTTTTCTACAGACTTCTGATACATTCTCCTTCCTTGTTCATTGAATTCAGTGTCTGGCTCACTCACAGCCTTTTCCTTTTCCCCAATATATCTCCTCTCTCTCTCTCTCTCTCTCTCTCCCTCCCTCCCTCCCTCTCTCTCTGTCATCTCTCCATATCCATATTAATCTTTTCTTACTCTAAATACATTTTCTTTCATTTTTCTAACTCTATAAACTAATAAATTAGTAGTTTGATATTACATTAAACAAATAAATTTAGGTAGTATTTTAATTTTTATTACATTGGTTCAGCCAATATGAGTGTAACTAGTCTTTTTTTTCCATATTCTTTTAGGTCTTTCTTTATTGCTGTATAAAGTGGTTTGTAATTGTATTCATAGTGTTCTTGTGTTTGTTTTAGCAGTCATACACCTACGTACTTTATATATTCTATAGGAAGTTTAAGTGGAATTTTTCTTTCTGCCTTTCCTCCTGAATATTGCTAATAATATACCGAAGTAGTGATAATTTATGGGAATATGCTTAATATGCTACAGTTTTAGTCGACTCTTTAGCAACCATTACATCATCTGCAAATAACAGTGATTTTATTTTTACTTTGCCTTTCTTCCCCAGGCAAAATTTCTTTATCCATACTTACTAGTATAACTAGTATTTCAAGGAGCCTATCAGTAATTATGACAGTGAACATTCTATCTTTATCTCTTCATTATTGGAAAGACCTGTAATTCCCCCCCCCCAAATATAATACTGTTTATTTTAGACAGCTAATGCTTATCATATGAAGAAAGATTCATTTATTTCTAGGTTTTTTTTATTGCAGGAATAAGTGTTGTATTTTGTCATTTTTTTGTGAATACATTGATATAATCACAACTTTGTTATTCTTATATATAATGTCTATTATGTTGATTTTATCCTAATATTGAACCAATATTGTATTCCTGGTAAATATATATTCTTGTCATAGAACATATTTGTTAGAATATGTTTTTATAGCCTCCTTACTAATATTTTACTTAATTTTTGCATCAATTTCCATCAGGCATATTGACATATAGTTTTATTTTTGCTTTGACTCTCCATGGTTTTGATATCAAGACCATACTTGAATGATAGGAAGAATTTTATAAGATTTCCTTTTCCCTAATTTAAAAAAAAAACAAAAACAAAAACAAAAAACAAAACCTCAGATCATTCAGTATTAGAATTGTGTTTTAAACATTTGATGGGATTAATTTGTCACTATATTGCCCTCTTATCCAATTTCCTCCTCATCCCCATTGTTTTCTGATATTGGGTTAAATCCTTTATTTCTTGATCTGTTAATATGGATAATTCCTCCCCAGTGGGATTTCTCTATTTCCTTCTCTAGCAACTCCCACATCCCAACATTTTACCTATATAAAATAGGAATCACAATTCTTTATTTTTAACCATGTATATGGTAGAAGTACATCTCTTATCCTCTTTTGCCTTTTATCTTTTACCTATCCTTTCAAAGCAACATTTGCCATTCTTTCTTCCATATACACTGATTTACCTATTTGGGGTGGGTATGGGGCAGAGGGTAAGGGCATTGAGATTCATTCCATGCTGACTCAGTTTAAGTCTTTTACCTTTGTTTCTCCTGATTCTTTAAATTCTCTTTAAATCTTTAGCCCAATATGTCTTTTAATCCTGCCATATATTTCCTGTTCTTTTTGTTACCCCACAGATCAATTTGTCCCTTTTTCTTTTTATATCAACAACAACCAATAAATATGAGACAATACTTCCACTAATTAGTCCTTTTTTAAATATTTGCAATTATTTACCATTCCTGGGCTTCAGTTTGAGGGTGTTTGCCAATAAAATAATGTGTGTGTGTCTGTGTGTGTGTGTGTGTGTGTGTGTGTGACTGTGCTTGAACACACCACATTTGTTGAACTTCAATTTTTTTCACTGATGGTTTGGTTAAGGTTTATGAGACATGAAGTGTCAGTACCATTTTTCTTTGTCAATATATTATAAATTGAATAATGATGCTACAATATTTGAATTCCCTTTCCTTTCTGATCAAAAATCTTCTGTCTGCTTGAAAAGTATTTCATCATTGAAAATATTAAATGTATCTTGAGGCTTGAAGGTTGTTTTTTCATATTTTAAAAAAAAATTCTGTTAATGATTTACTGAATTTCTTAATTGCTCCTTCTTCTATAAGGCATGCAATTCAGAAGTCCTCAATATTTTTCTTATTTTTCCTCCTTTTATTACAGTATTGTTCGATTTGTCTTGTTCTTCTGAAAGATCTATTATCTTCATCTTTGAGCATTTTGCTTTTAAAGAAAGATACCCTGGATTATATAAAATTCTTTTTTTCATTTCAATTTCATTGCCTTTTATTTTCCTTCTGCCAATTTTTCTCCACTTCAGTATCATGTGTTTCAAATTTGTCTTTGACTTTTTTAGATTATCCACAACTTATTCAATTATTCGTAAACCATCAGTTACAGTAGATAATTCTGCTTTGGCACTGAGTGCTCTCCAAACTAATTACAAATAAAGTGTTCTGAGGTCCACTTCTCAGGTGCAGCTCCAGTTTGAGGAGGAGCACTGCTGGTCACAGGGAACAGAGGTCCTACATGGGTTTCAGTTCAAGTTTCGTTATAGATAGGAATCGTGTTCAAGAGGGAGCAGGGGCCCTGCCTAGATTAGGACTAGAACACAAACCAAGAGGGTCCCAGACCCCTCCTTGGATCACATTGTCTTGAAATCTCTAAAAAAATCTAGTTGTGAAAAATCAGGACATAAAATCCAGAAACTCAGGACAGCTCTTATGCAGGAGTAAGGAGAGACCATCTCTACTATTAAGTCCAAAGTCAAGAGATAGTCTGGAAAAATAAGCAAATAACAGAAATAGAACGCGAGCATAAAAAGCTATCATAGTGACAGGGAAATATAAGACATCTTCAGAGGAAGATAATGATTTTAAAATATCTATAAGCAGAACCTCAAAAATTCAGATTGAATAAGAGCTCAACTATAATTTCTGGAAGAATTAAAATCGGTGATTTTATAAAAGAAAAAAGTTATTTTAAAAATCAAATAAGAGTGATATATGAGAAAATGAGAAAAAATGAGAGTAATATAAGGAAACTACAAAAAGAGACTTAATAGTTTGATCAAAGAGGCACAAAATTGTTGATGAAAATAGCTCTTTAAAAATCACAATTGGCCAAATGGTAAAAGAGATACAAAACCACACTGAAGAAAATAATTCCTTGAAAATTATATTTTTTAATAAGGAAAATGGACCTATTTGTACAAAAAATGCTGCTCTTTTTGTGGTGGAAAAGAATTAGAAATTGAGGGCATGTCCATCCATTAGGGAATGGCTGAATAAATTGTGGTATATGAGTATAATGGAACACTATTTTGCTATTAAAAAATGACAAGTAGTATAACTTAAGAATAATCTGGAAAAACTTATATGAACTCATGCAAACTGATGAATCAGGAGAACATTGTACAAAGGAACAGTGACAATGAAAAATGATCAGCTATGTCTTAGACATTCTCGGCAATACAAAGATCTGAAACAAATCCAAAGCATTCATGATGAGACTTGCTATTAACTTGCACAGAAAGAACTGACAGTCTGAATAAGAGTTGAATCATACTCTTTCTCACTTTTTTGTTTTTTCTGTTTTCTTTTACATGTTAATATGGAAATGTTTTGCATCATTTCATATTCATAACCTATATCAAATTGCTTTGTCTTAGGAAGAGGGGAGAGGAAAAGAAGAATAATTTGGAATTCACTTTTAAATAATTGTGAAAATTGTTTTAGATGAAATTAGGAAAAATAAAATATTATTTAAAAAGTTGATTTCATCAAGTGGAAGGTAATGTTTCCATAAGACATTAAGAAACAATAGTACAAAGTCAAAAGACTGAAAAATTAGAAGAAAATATGAAATATCTCAATGGAAAAACAATTACTCTGAAAAGTAACTTAAGAAAGATAATATAAAAATTATTAGGTCATCTGAAAGTCATAATTTAAAAAGATCCAAGACATAGTATTTCAAAAAAATGAAATAAAAAACTCTCCATATCTCTCATAACAATAAGACAAAATAGAAATTTAAAGAATCCACTAATCATCTCTTGAAAGATATCCATTCCAAAATGAAAATTCCCAGGAATAATATATTAAATTTTCTGAGCTCTTAGGTCAAGAAAGAGAATATTCCAGTGATTTCCAGAAGGAAAGAAAAAAATTAATGGCAACTATCACCAAAAAGTAGTGGAGAACTTCACATATAATATCCCAGAAGAGAAAGGAGCAAGGATTATAATCAAAATTAACCTACTCAGAAAACTAAATATAATTCTATAGGGGGAAATGGACAATAAATTAGAGAACTTTCAAGCATTTATCATGACAAGATTAGATCAGAATTAAAAATTTGATTGAAGAAAACACTCAGGAGTATAAAAAGGTAAACATGGATTAGAAGTCATAAGCAACTTTTAGTTAAACTTGGAAGATTCCCAATTGGAAAATGATATGCAGAACCCCTAAGAATTTTATCATCATATGGAAAGAGAGAAGTAGTTTACTTAGGGAGAGGGCATGGCTGTGAATCTATATTATGTTAGGATTATCTCAAAAGAGGATAGAAAGAAATTGAAGGAATATGAATAGGGAACAAAGAAATAAAACTATAAATTTTGCACATGATATGACTGTATACCTAAAGAACTCTATGAAATAAAATAAAATGCTAGCTGAAACAACTTAACTGAAGTTGCAGGATATAAAATACACCCTCATAAATTATCAGTGTGCTACCCACAAATTTCAGTAGGAAATGATAGAAAGAGAAATTCCCCTTAAAATAATGTCAGACAATAAAATACTTGGGTGTCTACCCTCCAAGACATACTCAGTAATTATGTGAAGATAATTAAATACTTTCCCACACAAATAAAGAAAAATGAAAGCAGGAAATTATTAATTTCTCATACATAAGTAAAACCAATGCAATAAAATGACAATTCTACCTAAATTACTTTACTTAGTGCCATGCCAAGCAAACAACCAAAGAGATATTTTATAGATCTAGAAAAAAATAATAAAATTCCCATGGTGAAAGAAAGGTCAAGAATACAAAAGGAACCAAAGGAAAAAATGTGAAGAAAAGTGGCCCAGTAGTACAAGATCTCAAATTACATTGCACAATAGTAATCATCAAAACAACGTGGTACTAGGAAAGAGAGTGATCACTGGTATAGATTAGTCAATAATAAACAAAAAGAGATAACTATAGCAGCATATTACTTATTAAACCCAAAGATCCAAGGTTTGGGGACAGGAATTCACTAATTGACAGATACTGCTGAGAAAACTGGAAAAGAATCTGGCAGAAATTAAACATAAACCAACATTCACACCCTATACCAAGATAAACTCAAAAGGAGTCAATGACTTGGATACAAAATGTGATATCATAAGTAAAGTAGGAAAACATGGGGAAATATGCCTGCCAAATCTATGTATAAAGAAGAGGTCATGATCAAGCAAGAGACAGATCATGTGAAGTAAAATGGATAATTTTGATCATACTAAATGTAGAAGATTTTGAACAGGAAAAACCAATGAAGTCAAAATTAGAAGGAAAAAAGGAAATTGAGGAAAATATGGAACATTTCTCTGTTAAAGGTCTCGTGTCTCAAACATATAAGAAACTGTGTCAAATATATAAAAAATAAAAGTAAATTATATTGAAGTAAATTATATTAAAGTAAAATTATATAATTATTTTTTATTTTGCAACATTCATTTCCACAAAATTTTGAGTTCTAAATTTTCTCCCCATCTCTCCCCTTCCCCAAACCCAAAAGGTCATGCATTCTAATTACTCCTTCCTCCAATCTGCTCTCCCTTCTATCACACCCCTC
The DNA here is from genome assembly GCF_028372415.1 of Notamacropus eugenii. Taxonomy (NCBI): domain Eukaryota; kingdom Metazoa; phylum Chordata; class Mammalia; order Diprotodontia; family Macropodidae; genus Notamacropus; species Notamacropus eugenii. The sequence continues at coordinate 257,000,725 of NC_092875.1, read as the reverse complement.
CCTTCCCTTCTCCTTATCTTCTCTCTTGTCTCGTAGGGTATGATAACTTTCTATACTCCATTACCTGTATTTTTTATTTCCCAGTTTTATGCAAAAACAATTTTCAACATTCATTCCTAAAACTTTGAGTTCTAACTTCTCTCCCTTCCTCCCTCCCCACCAATCCCCATTGAGAAGTCAAGAAATTCAATATAGAGTACATATATGTAGTTTTGGAACAGACTTCAGTAACAGTCATATTCTTTAAGGCTAACTATATTTCCCTCCATCCTATTCTGTCCTCTATTTATTGTATTCTATCTTTTGACCTTGTTCCTTCCCAAAAGTGTTTACTTCTAATTGCTCCCTTCTCCAACTTTCCCTCCCTTCTGTCATTACCCCACCCTACTTATCCTCTTCTCTCCTACTTTCTTGTAGTGTAAGATAGATTTTCATACCAAATTGAGTGTGCATGTTTTTTCCCTCCTTAAGTCAAATGTGATGAGAGTAAGCTTCACTTTTCCCCTCTCCTCTCCCCCCTTCTTCCTCCATTGAAAAAGTTTTTTCTTGCCTCTTTTACAAGAGATAATTTGCCACATTCCATTTCTCCCTTTCTCTTCCCAATATATTCCTCTCAACCTTCAATTTTTTTTAGATGTCATCTCTTCCTATTCAACTCACCCTGTGCTCTCTGTGCGTGTGTGTGTGTGTGTGTGTGTGTGTGTGTGTGCGTGTAATCCCTCAAACTACCCAAATACTGACAAAAAATTAAAGAGTTACAAATATTATCTTTCTACATAGGAATGTAAACAGTTCAACTTAGGAAGTCTATTATGATTTTTCTTTCCTGTTTACCTTTTCATGCTTCTCTTGTGTTTGAAAGTCAGATTTTCTATTCAACTCTGATGTTTTCATCAAGAATGCTTGAAAGTCCACTGTTTCAATGAATGACCTTTTTTCCCCTGAAGTACTATACTTAATTTTACTGGGTAGATGATTCTTGGTTTTAGCCTTAGTTCCTTTGACTTCTGAAATATCATATCCCAAGCCCTTCAATCCCTTAATGTAGATGCTACTAGATCTTGTGTTATCCTGATTGTATTGCCACAGTACTCAAATTGTTTCTTTCTGTTTGCTTAAAATATTTTCTCCTTGACCTGGCTACAATATTCCCAGGAGTTTCTTGTTTTGTATCTCTTTCAAGAGTGAGTGGTGGATTCTTTCAATATTTGTTTTGCTCTGGTTCTAGAATATCAAGGCAATTTTCCTTGATGTTTCATGAAGGATGATGTCTAGGCTCTTTTTTTGATTATGGCTTTCAGGTAGTCCCATAATTTTTAAATTGTCTCTCCTGGATCTATTTTCCAGGTCAGTTGTTTTTCCAATGTGATATTTCACATTATCTTCTATTTTTCATTCTTTTGGGTTTGTTTTGTAATTTCTTGGTTTCTCATAAAGTAATTAACTTTCATCTGCTCCATTGTAATTTTGAAAGAACTATTTTCTTCAGTGAGCTTTTGAACCTCCTTTTCCATTTGGCCAATTCTTTTCAAAGCATTCTTCTCATCATTGGCTTTTTGGACTTCTTTTGCCCATTGAATTGCCTATTTTTAAAAGTGTTATTTTCTTCAGCATTTTTTGAGCCTCCTTTAGAAAGCTGTTTACTCCCTTTTAATGATTTTCTTGCATCACTCTCATTTCTCTTCTCAATTTTTCCTCAACCTCTCTTACTTGATTTTCAAAATCCTTTTTGAGCTCTTACATGGCCTGAGATCATTGCATATTTATTTTGGATATTTTGGATACAGAAGCCTTGACTGTTAGGTCTTCTTCTGATGGTTTGCATTGTTCTTCCTCAGCTGAAAGGATGGGAGATATCTGTTCACCAAGAAAATAGCCTTCTGTAGTCTTATTTTTTCCCCTTTTTTGGCTTTTCCCCAGCCAGTTACTTGACTTTTGAGTCCTTTATCAAGATTAGGCTATACTTGGAGGACCTGTAAGTTCTCAGTTCCTCCATGGTGACACAATCAAGGCAGAGTTTTCTCCTCTTCTGGTCTATGCTCATGTCTGTACACAATCACAAGCACTCTGTTCTGCCCAGGATCTGCCAGTAGGATCCTCTCTCCAGAGCCTCCAAAAGCTCCACCAGACCAGACAGTGATCGTCTTCACCCCAGGAGTGCCAATAACAGTGGAGATGCAGATCAGAAGCTCAATTCCCCCAGAGTCTTTAGGCTGAGGGCTACAAAAATGGATGCTGCCACTGCAGTTGGTACTGCTGGCAGGGAGAGATCATGTTCTTTTCTCCCACAGATTAAAGGGCTTTATCACTGATCTTCAGAGCTGTCTTTGGCCTTTGTGGGTTGAGCAATCTGAGAACTCCCGCTGTTGCCAGGCATTCCACTCCCCGATGCCTTCCTCGGTCCTACTCCTGCTGGTGCCACACAGCCAAGGCTGGGCTGTGTTCTTCTTTGTGCCCAGTCCAATAAACCTTTCCTGTCAGCCTTCCATGCTGCCTTGGATTGGAAATCTCTGTCACTCTGTCATTTTGTGACTTCTGCTGCTCTAGGACTTGTTTAGAGTCATTTTTATAGGTATTTTATGAGATATGGCAAGGGAAGGACTTCCACAGGTCTGTCTTTCTAATCCACCATCTTGGCTCTGCCCCCCCCCCTTGATATTTTAATGTAGAAACTGCAGTGCCCTGTGTGATCCTGACTGTAGCTCCTCGATATTTGAATGGTTCTTTTCTGACTTCCTGTAGTATATTCTCCTTTACTTGATAGTTCGGGAATTTGGTAATGATATTCCTTAGTGTTTTTAGTTTGATATCCCTTTCAGGAGGTGAATGGTGGATTCTTTCAACGACTGTTTTGCCCTCTGAACCTTGGACTTCTGGGCAGTTTTCCTTAATGGTTTCTTGGAAAATATTTTCCAGGCTCTGTTTTTCATCGTGGTTTTCTGCTAGATCAGTATTTCTTAGATTTTTCTCTCCTGGATCTAATTTCCAGGTCAATTGTTGTTCAAATTAGATATTTTACATTTTCTTCTTTCTTTTCATTCTTTAGATTCTGTTTGACTGATTCTTAATGTCCCATAGACTCATTAGCTTCTACTTGCCCGATTCTAATTTTTATCAAATTGTTTTCCTCAGTTAATTTTTGTATGTCCTTTTCCATCTGTCCAACTGTACCCTTTAAGGAGTTATTTTCTCCAGGTAGGATTTGTACTTCCTTTTCCATTTGTCTAATTTTCCTTTTAAATTCTTCTGTGGTTTCTTTTTTTTTTCATATTTTTAAAATCATTGGCCCCTTTTCTTCTATTTCTCTAATTTGGCTTTTAAAATTCTTGAGCTCTTTCAAGAATGTTCTTTGGGCTTTAGACTAGCTCATATTCCCTTCTGAAGTTTCAGATGGGAGTACAGTCTCAGTGCTGACCTCTTTGATATTTGTGTTTTGGTCCTTGTCCCCATAGAAAGATTCTATGATCTTTTATTTTTTGGTTTGCATCTTATTCATGATGATTACCCTTTTCCTGGCTTTTAAAGAAGACCTCTCCTTCTGGGGTATCGGGGGTTCTGTCTCAAAGTGCTTGTGCCTAGAACTTTAGACTTTGTGTGGCCTCTGGTTCTTTCAGCTAGAAGCCAAAATGCTGCAGCTTACCAGTACTGAGCTGGCTGGTGTTTGAAAGCAGAGGCCAGAAGAAGTCCTTCTTGGTTTCCCGAGAGTTACCATGGAGCTAGCTGCATTAAGTGTTGTGGAGACATGGTCTCTCCACAGGAAGTCTCCCCTGCTGAGCTGTAGCAAAGGTAAGCTCAGTGGTTGGTGGACCTGTCTGTGCTAATGTCTTCCCAATTCCTCTGGGGTGCTGAGGCACACCTGGGTTCCTGGTATTGGTGGTTGTGGGCTCCAACCCGCTGTGGCTCAGGATCTCCTCCCAATTTACTAAGGTGATACTATCTGTGACAGCTCCAGTCTTCCACTGGTCCCCTTTAACCACAATAGGAGGGACCCCCTTTGTGATTTTCCTAACCTCACATACCAGGAGACTATTTGCACATTTGGCTGATCCCACTGTTCTAGAATTTTTTCCTGGGGAAATATTTTATGGGTTTTTCAAGGTCAATAAGTGGAGGGTTAGAGCAAATGCTGATCACTCCTTCATTGTGGCTCCCAGAAATTCAAGTAGGTGACTTACAGACATAAAATATGTGGGCTGATAGTCTCAGGAGCAGCTGCTACAGTTACCTAGGGCTCAGAGCTCTGTATGCCTCAGTTCCACTCGACTCCTGTCCTGGTCTGATATTCCTGAGATTGACCCGTGCAGCTGCTGCCTCAGGCCTACCAAGGGCATTCTGCTCATCCCTGCCACCATAGGGACTGCCCTGATATAGTCTGTGTGCTGTGCACTGTGTGCTTCTCCAGCCCTGAACAACAGACCCTTCCTGGCAACCTTCCAGTGAGTCCTGAGATGGAAATCTGCCATAGCCTATCTCCTATTGGATTCTGCCACTTCAAAATACATTCAGATTCTCTTTTTAGAGATTGAGTAGCTGCTCTCACTCCACCATCTTGCCTCCAGCCCTATGAATTCACTGAAATACACCTTATACCTATACCCTTTGTCTATGTACATTCCTTCTAGCTGTACTATTAGTGGTATAATTTTTTAAAGACAATCCCAAATATCATATTCCAATCTGAGGATGTTAACAGTTTTGATCCATTGAATCCATTATTTTTTCACCTTTTTACCTTTCTTAGGCTTATCTTGGGTTTTGATATTGAAGATCAAAATTTTTGTTCAATTCTGGTCTTTTCCTTATGAAAGCTTGCAATTCTTCTATTTCATTGAATGACATTTTTTTCTTGAAATATTATGCTTAATTTTGCTGGCTAGGTGATTCTTAGTTGTAGTCCTATCTCCTTTGTTTTCTAGAATATCATGCTCCATTACCCCTGATCTTTTAATGTTGCAACTGCTAGATCCTGTGTAGTCCTGACTGTGGCTCTCCAATATTTGAATTGTTTCTTTCTGGCTATTTGTAGTATTTTTTCCTTGATCTGATAGTTCTGTAATTTGACTATAATGTTCTTTGGAGTTTTTTGTTTAGGTTTTTTTTTTTTTTTTGAGGTGGAAGGGATCTCTTTTCTGAGGTGAACAGTGAATTCTTTCAATGTTTAGGACAATTTTCCTTGACCATTTCTTAGAAGATGCTGTCCAAATCCTCCTTTAGAATATGGCCTTCAGATAGTCTAATGATTCTGATTCTGTCTCTCCTGGATCTGCTTTCTGGTCAGTCGTTTTTACAATGAAACATTTTATATTTTTTTCCTTTTTCATCCTCTTTAATTTGTTTGATTGATTCTTGATATTTCATAGAATCATTAGCTTCCATTTGTTCAATTTTAACTTTCAAATACTTGCTTTCCTCAGTTAACTCTTTGACTTTCTTTTCTATTTCACCAATTCTACTTTTTAAGGAATAGTTTTCTTTTTCCAGATTGTTGACTCTTTTATCATAATTCTCTTGCATCGCTCTCATTTCTTTTCCCAGTTTTTATTCTACCTTTCTTATATGATTACTAAGCTCCTTTTTGTTCTCTTCCATGAGGTCTTTTGAACTTGAGACCACTTCTCATATTTCTTTGGATTTTTGCTCATAGATATTTTGACATTGTTATCCTCTTCTGAGTTTGTGTCTTAGTTTTTTCTGTCACCATAATAAGTTTGTATGGTCAGATTCTTCTTGTTGTTGTTGCTGTTTCTTTTGCTTATTTTTTGGCCTTTTCACTTTCTTTCAAATTTGAGCTTTGCTCCTGAGGTGCAAGGGGCACCACAGTCCCTGGGCATTTGCCAGGTGCTTCTCTGATGATGCCCTGAGACCATATCCAAGGAACATTACAGTCAAATTACAGAACTATCAGATCAAGGAAAAAATACTACAAATAGCCAGAAAGAAACAATTCAAATATTGGAGAGCCACAATCAGGATTACACAGGGACCCTCACATCTGTTGTTCTGCTTATGGGGTTTGGAGGAGGCAGTGACTGGTGCTTCTTGGAGCCATAGTTATCTGTCAGCTTACCTGGTGCTGAGTTGAGGTCCAGGTGCTGTTATCTACTGTGTATTAAGGTTGGTGGTATATTTCCTCATTTCTCTGGGCTACACTGAAGCCCATTGGAGGCCTGGCTCCTAGACATAGCCTGTTTGAATGGGGTTGTTCTGATATAGTGGAGGTTCTGAGAGCTGGAGTCTGCCTGTTTCCCTGGCTATGCTGAGGCACATGGGGGTGTGGTTCTACTGTTAGTATTTGCCTCTTCCACTACACTAGGGCTCAGGATCTCCCACTGGTTGTGGAGGTGGAGTTTGCTTCTGTCTTGCTAAAATGCTTCCTGTCCTGGACCACATGAGAAAGACCTTTTTTGCTGATCTTCCAAGTTTCTTTGGCTAATAAATCATTTCATCCCATCTTTTTTCTGGTTCTGTTCCAGAATTTCTTTCAGGGCACTATTTTATGGTTATTTGGAGGTAAATATGGGAGAATTATGCAATTTACTGCTTACCCCATCATCTTGGCTTCCAGAAGTCCTGATCGATCCATAACATTTTTTTCTTATAATAGATAATCAACTGGACAATTTGCAAATTGAATATGATCACAACATCAACATTGAAAGGGGTATTAAATATCATTTAATTCAAGCCATTATGAGGAAATTGAGGATCAAAGATATTAATTGACCTCTTCACGGTCCTAAGATATTGTGGCAAAGACACAATTCAAGTTAAGATCTTCTTACTATGAATACAGAATTTTTTACTCATATTGGAACATGTAGGTTTCTTTCTGTTAGTTAATACTCTGCTAGGCAGTTTTGATTTATATATTTTTAATAATTTATTTATTTTTCAGTTCTCAACATTCACTTCCACAAGAACCTAAATTTAAAATTTTCTCCCTCATATCTCTCCACTCCCCACCCCAGGACAGCATTCACCCCATCCACCCCTTCCTCTAGTCTGTTCTCCCTTCTATTACCCACACTTCTTCCATCCTCCTTCCCCTCTATTTTTCTTTAGGGTAAAATAAATTCGTATACTCCATTGTTTGTATACTTTAATTTACAGCTGCATGCTAAAACATTTTTAGCATTTATTACTAAAGCTTAGAGTTCCATATTCTCTCCTTCCCTCCCCACTGACTCTCATTGAGAAAAGCAATTCAATATAGGTAACAATGCAAAGCACTTCCATAATAGCTATATTGTAAAAGACGAACCACATTTCCCTCTATCCTATCCTGCCCTCTTTTTATTCCATTCTCTTCCTTGATGTGTCCTCCCCCAATAGTGTTTACTTCTGATTATGTCTTTCCCCAATTTTCTTTCCCTTCTATTAGCTTCCCTCTCCTATCCCCTTCTCCCTTGCCTTACTCTAGGGTAAAATGGATTTTCCTATCCAATTGACTGTGTGTTATTTCTCCTTAAGTCAAATCTTATGAGAGTAAGGCTCACTTATTTCCTTTTATCTCCACCCTTTTCCCCTCCATTGTAAAGCTCTTTCTTCCCTCTTTTAAGTGAGATGATTTGCCACATTTTACCTCTCCCTTTCTCTTACTACTAGTACATTCCATTCAACAGCAAATTTTATTTTTTTAGGTATTCTCCTTTCATATTCAGCACATCCTGTGCCCTCTCTCTATGTATGTATATACACATACATACCTATGTACCTACATACATATACCCATGTATGTATAAATACAAAGCTACATATATGTAATATACATACATACCCAAACACACCTACATACATATACACACATATATATACATACACACAAATAAACATATACAAATATAAACACACATATATTCCTTCTAACTACTCAAATACTTAAAAAGGTCTTGTGAGTTACAAATGATATCTTTTCATGTAGGAATGTAAACAGTTCAACTATAAAGACTTCCTTAAGGTATCTCTTTACCATTTACATTCTCACATTTTTCTTGATTCTTGTATTTGAAAGTCAGATTTTCTATTCAACTTTGGTCTTTTCAACAAGCATACTTGGAACTTCTCTATTTCACTGAAGTTCCATTTTTTCCCTTGAAGTATTATACTCAGTTTTGCTATGTGGGTGGTTCTTGGTTTTAATCCTATCTCCTTTGACCTCTGGAATATCATATTACAAGCACTTTGATCCCTTAGAGTAGAAGCTGCTAAATCCTGTGTTATCCTTATTGTAATCTCCACAATACTTGAATTGTTTCTTTCTGCTTGTAATACGTTCTCTTTGACCTGGGAACTCTGGAATTTGGCTGCAATATTCCTAGAATTTTTCCTTTTGGAGTCTCTTTCAGGAGGTGATCAGTAAATTCTTTCCAATTCTATTTTACCATCTGGTTTTAGAATATCAGGGAAATTTGCTTTGGTAATTTCTTGGAAGATGATGTCTGGACTCTTTTTTTTGATCATGGTTTTCAGGTAGACCAGGATTTTTAAATTATCTCTCCTGGATCTGTTTTCCAGGTAGTTGTTTTTCCAATGAGATATTTCACATTGTCTTCTATTTTTTCGTTCTTTTGGTTTTGTTTTGTAATTTCTTGGTTTCTCAGAAAGTCATTACCTTCCATCTGTTCCATTCTAAGTTTTAAAGCACTATTTTCCTCAGTGAGGTTTTGAGCCTCCTTTTCCATTTGACCCATTCTGCTTTTTAAAGAATTTTTCTCCTTATTGACTTTTTGGTCCTCTTCTGTCATTTGCATTAGTTTCTTTTTAAAGGTGTTATTTTCTTCAGAATTTCTTTGGGTCTCCTTTAGCAAGCTATTGACTTGCTTTTCATGATTTTCTTGCATCACTCTCATTTTTCTTCCCAATTTTTCCTCCACCTTTCTTACTTAATTTTCAAAATCCTTTTTGAGTTCTTCCATGATCTGAGACCATTGCATATTTTTTGGAGGTTTTGGAAGTAGAAACCTTGACTTTGATGTCTCTTCCTCTGATGGTATTCTTTGTTCTTTCTCATACAAAAGGATGGAAGAAAACACCTTTGTACTGAGAAAGTAACCTTGTATAGTCTTATTTTTTCCCTTTTTAGGGCATTTTCCAAGCCAGTTCTTTATCTTTTGAGTCCATTGTCAAGTGGAGAGTATAGTACCCTAGACTTCAGAGGTTTTGTGCAGCTTTTTTCTGAGATATCTCTAGGGATCTGAAAATTCTCAGTTTCTCCAAGGTGGCACAATCTAGTGAGAGGAGTTTAATCCTCTCCTGGCCTGTGATCTGGTCTGTGAGCAACCACAAGCATTTGTTTCTGCCCTGGGACTGTGAATAGAGTTCCCTCTCCATAGCCAACATGAACTCCACTAGTCCAGCACTCCTCCTCACCCAAGGACCTCCACTCAGGACTGAGACCCAGATCAGCGGCTTCCTTCTTCCAGGGTCTTTAGGTCATGGCTCCACAAGTTGAAACTGCTGCCATGGTAGCTACCAACTCCCTGGGGCCTAGACTGGGACCTGACCAAGCTCCTCTTTCATTCAGGTGAAAGAGCTTTCTTATTGACCTTTGAAGCTGTCTGGCGTTTATGGGTTGAGAAATATGGGAACTGCTGCTTCTATCATTATTCTGTACCCTGAAACCTGCTCCAATTCTGTCAGTTCCACGTGACCCAGGCTGAGTTGCTCCCAACTCTGAGCCCGGTGCAATAGACCCTTCCTGCCTTCCTGAAACTGGTTTCACTCTGTCATATTGTGGCTTTTCCTGCTCTAGGATTTGTTTAAAGTCATTTTTATAGGTATTTTTAGGTTATGGGGGGAGAGCTAGAGTAGGTCAGTCTTTATACTCTGCCATCTTATCTTCATCCCCTTGATTAACATTTTTAAAAGACTTCTAATGGTGTTGAGTTTTACAGACAATGCTAATGGACAATAAGGGGGTCTCAGAAATGAGCAGAAAGAGGAGAGTAAAGTCAAATGACTCTGCATTTTTCTTAGTGTAATCCTAATTTTAAGGCTGGAAAAATTGCATAAAACTCTTTTCATTGATGAAGAGAATGTGATTCAGTGCTGTGTGCTTACTGCAAAGAAATAGTAAGAGAGTTCTTCTCCTTCTACTCTGCTTTGAGAGGTCACACATGTTTAGGGGGAACATCTATGGAAAAAGAGAAAAGACTGGGATGTTGCAGACAAAAATAAGAAACCTGGTGCTTCAAAATGCCCATGATTTCCAATTTCCCACTTTTTAGCTAAAGACTGCAGACTATTTCTTCTTGACTAAGATCAGGGACTATTTTTTGCTTGAACTGAGATAATTCATTTCTAGTGGGAATGCTCATTCACTCTGTATTTTTCCTAGTATATTCTATTTTTAGTATATTCCAAATGTTTGTAGAAAAATGGGTTAATATTCAATTGGGTTTTTGTGATTGTCTTTTGTGTAATAATTATTTTGTGGGAAGTTGCTCAATTTGAACTTTAAATGCTTCTCTGAAAGAGAAGAATCAGGAGTATTTTGAATCTAATAATTATTCCCCTAGACTAGCAATATTTAGGATGACAGATGGATATTATTTTCTTTTAGTACCTTCTATTTGAGGAGAGTAGACCTTGTTATTCCTTTTATTCTTTCTCTGTAGGCAGGAATCAATGTACCCTTTGCATAGGGGTGAGAAATATTCCTCAGAAATCTATTCAAACCTTTCTTTGAGTCATATTTAGACAAACCTTTGTGCAACCGCTCATAACCTTCATAGGCCACACATATTGCTTACTTGTATAAAATGAGAGGATTGTAGTAGGAAAAGTTTAAGGTCACTTCCATACCTATAGCTATATTTGAATAGCGTTAGGTCTGAAATTATTGTAGAAGCCCCACAGTTCCATTCCATTGTAACAAAATACAGAATTTAGAAAGAAAAATCAAAAACTTAAAACCACTTGAAGAGCATTTCGTTGAAAATTATGAGAGAATGTAACAAGTCACATTATCCTCAACTTTGCTATAGACAAGCTTGTCAGAAAAAATGGATGAAGAATTTGGGAAAGAGATCACAAGTCTAACACAAAAGAATGATACAGTAATGTTGGGGGTCTTCAGTGATCCAGGCATCTGCTAGTGCTCTTTCTTTCTTTTATTTTTTTCTTAATTATTTTTTTTATTTTAAGTTTTCAACATTCATTTCCACTAAATTTTGAGTTCCAAATTTTCTCCCCATTTCTCCCCTCTCCCCACCCCAAAATGCCAAGCATTCTGATTATTCTTTCCACCAACATGTGCTCCCTTCTAACACCCCTCCCTTCCCTTATCCCAATCTTTTCTATACCCGATTACCTGTATTTCTTATTTCCACTTGAATGCAAAGACAGTTCTCAATATTTGTTCCTAAAACTTTGAGTTCCAACTTCTTTTCCTTCCTCCCTCCCCACTCACGTCCACTGAGAAGGCAACAATTCAATATAGGCTATATATGTGTAGTTTTGCAAACAACTTCCATAATAGTCATGTTGTGTAAGACTAACTATATTTTCGTCCGTTCTATACTATGACCCCATTTCTTTCATTCTCTTTTTTGACCTTGTCTCTGATCAAGTGTTTACTTCTAATTGCTCCCTCCTCCCATTTGCCCTCCCTTCCATCATTCCCCCCACCCTGCCTAACCCATTCTCCCCTACTTTCCTGTGGTGTAAGATAGCTTTTCATACCAAATTGAGTGTGCATGTTATTACTTCCTTGAGCCAAATGTGATGAAAGTAAGCTTCACTTTTCCCCTCTCACCTCCCCCCTTTCCCCCTACATTGAAAAAGCTTTTTCTTGATCCTTTTATGAGAGATAATTTGCCACATTTCATTTCTCCTTTTCTCCTCCCAATATATTCCTCTCTCACCCTTTAATTTTATTTTTTAGATATGATCCCTTCCCATTCAACTCACCTTGTGATCTCTGTCTTTCTCTCTCTCTCTCTCTGGATATATATGTGTGTGTGTGTGTGTGTGTGTGTGTGTGTGTGTGTGTGTGTGTGTGTGTATGTATGTATGTATGTATAGTCCCACCAACTATCCAGATACTGAGAAAAATTTCAAGAGTTACAAATATTATCTTTCCATGTAGGAATGTAAACAGTTTAACTTTAGTAAGTCCTTTGTGATTTCTCTTTGCTGTTTACCTTTTCATGCTTTCCTTGATTCTTCAGTTTGAAAGTCAAATTTTCTATTCAGTTCTGATCTTTTCATCAAGAATGCTTGAAAGTCCTCTATTTCATTGAATGACCATTCACCCCCCCCCCAAGTATTATACTCAGTTTTGCTGGGTGGGTGATTCTTGGTTTTAATCCTAGTTCTTTGACTTCTGGAATATCATATTCCATGACATTCTATCTCTTAATGTAGACACTGCTAGATCTTGTGTTATCCTGATTGAATTTCCATCATACTTGATTTCTTTCTAGCTTCTTGCAAAAGGTTCTCCTTGACCTGGAAACTCTAGAATTTGCCTGTAATGTTCCTAGAAGTTTCTTTTTTTGCATTTCTTTCAGGAGGTGAATGGTGGATTGTTTCAATATTTATTTTGCTCTCTGATTCTAGAATATCAGAGCAGTTTTCCTTGATAATTTCATGAAAAATGATGTCTAGGCTCTTTTTTTTATCATGGTTTCAGGTAGTCCCATAATTTTTAAATTGTCTCTCCTGGATCTATTTTCCAGGTCAGTTGTTTTTCTAATGAAATATTTCACATTATCTTCCATTTTTTCATTCTTTTGGTTTTATTTTGTAATTTGTTGGTTTTTCATAAAGTCATTAGCTTCCATCTGCTCCATTCTAGTTTTTAAAGAACTATTTTCTTCATTGAGCTTTAGAACCTCTTTTTCCATTTTGTTAATTCTTCTTTTTAAAGCATTCTTCTCCTCATTGGCTTTTTGGATCTCTTATGCCAATTGAGTTAGCCTGTTTTTAAAGGTGTTATTTTCTTCAGCATTTTTTTGAGCCTCCTTTAGCAAGCTGTTGACTCATTTTTCATGATTTCCTTGCATCACTCTCATTCCTCTTCTCAATTTTTCCTCCACCTCTCTTACGTGATTTTCAAAATCCTTTTTGAGCTTTTCCATGGCCTGAGACCATTTCCTATTTATTTGAGATGTTTGGGATGCAAAATTTTTGACTTTCTTGTCTTCTCCTGATGGTAATAATTGTTCTTCCTCATCTGAAAGGATGGGAGAAAATATATGTTCACCAAGAAAGCAACCTTCTGTAGTCTTATTTCTTTTCCCTTTTTGGGGCATTTTCCCAACCAGTTACTTGACTTTTAGATCCTTTATCAAGAGTAGGGTACCCTCTGGGGGCCTGTAAGGTCTCAGTTCCTCTAAAGTGGCACAATCAAGCCTACACCCTGGTCTGGGAGCAACTATTAACTTTTCTGCCCAGAATCTACAAGTAGTACATTTCCCTCTTTACAACCACCTCCAGTTCTGCCATGCCAGCACTCAGGGCTGAGATTCAGATCAGTTACTCAATTCACCCAGAGACTTTAGGGCAAGGGTTCCCAGGGCCAGGCTGCTGTTCAGTGTGAGATTAAGATCAGCTGTTCAATTCCTCCAGGGGCTTTAGGCAGAGGGTAGTGTGGTCACTCAGGGATGAGGTTCAGAACAGCTGCTCAATTCCCCCAGGGACTTTGAGCTAAGGGCTCCAAAAATGGATGCTGGCTGGTGCCTACTGTGGCCACCTCAGCTGCCATGGTTGGCTCCTGCTGCTGCTTCTGCCACATGGAGTCAGAGTTAGAGGGGAACCCTGCTCCCTTCCTGCCAAGCTGAAAAAGCCCTCTCACTGACTTTTGAAGGTGCCTTTGATTCCTGTGAATTGAGGGATCTGAGAACCTTCACTGTTTCTGGGAATTCTGTCTCTGAGGCCTGCTCCAGTCCTGCTCCTCCAAGTGCCATGTGGCCAAGGCTGGTCTGTGCTACACTCCATATACACAGACCTTTCCTGATGGCCTTCTGGGTCACCCTGGGCTGGAAATCTCCTTCACTCTGTCGTTCATTGGCTTCTGCTGTTCTAGAATTTGTTGAGAGTCATTCTTTTCACGTATATTATGGGCTGTGGGGGAAGAGGTAGAGTATGTGAGTCTTTCTAGTCTGTTGTCTTGGCTCCACCCTGTAGAGCTCTTTATCAAAAATAGAACAGCCAATAATTTCTTGAATCAAATTAATAATGATTTAATGATTGACAAACTGAAGAAAGAATGAGGTAAATTATTTAGACTTGGTGATTCTGAGCAACCAAACAATGCCATTCAGTTTGACATTGATTCTTGGCAAAAACCAGGACATTTGACTGAAGGATCAGCTGATATACACCTAGAAAAGGAATCCATGATCATGATATAATGTTAGTTGTTTTATAGGGAAAATGAAATCTGGTCATTTCTAAAACAGCTAAATTACTTATTACATTGTGTTTCTCACTTTCAAAATATTTCAGAAATATTTTGTGTTTATGCAATTTTAATGAGAGTATTAGGTTAAAATAACTAGTCATCACAACCAATTCACTTAATGCATTTATTTGGTATATTGTTGATGATGCATCATTTTGGCAATTAACTGATTTTGCTTCAAGTTCGGGAGATATACATTCTATTCAAACTGAAAAAGTTTCCTCTTGCTCATCTTTAGGATAAGTGTGAGAAGATGGATATGACTGTATCTGCATTTAAATTTTCCTTCAGTACCTCCAGCATTCATTATTCCTTTAGTCTCAGTTCTCCTCTAGACTGATACAGATCACAGACCTTCTTTGACCTAAGAGACATAATTTTAACCACAAAAAAATAGAAAATTTCTATTATGGAAAATTGCATTGTCCTATAACCATTTTGTTGATTAGCCTCTTCCAGAATCTGGTTATTTTTGGTTTTCTCTTCCCTTTATTTTGTCATTTACTTTTACATTACCTTCATTTTCCAAAAGTCCCTATTACCCCCACTCTAAAACTTTTGTAATAAAAAGCAAAAAAAGAGAGAAAATAAAGGATTTCAACAGAACTAGTCAAAAAATTAAACTGGCAGTATATACATTCTTCGACTGTTTTTCTCTCATCTCTTTAAACAAAAAGGATGGAGGGACATTTTTTCATTTCTTTTTGAAGGTCAGGTTTGATCATTTTAATTCGGTAACATACTGGTTTGTTTTTGTTCTTTCCATTTACATTGTTATAGTTATTGTTTACATTGTTTGCCCAGTTCTGTTCCTTCACTTTACATCAGCCAATATGATTATTCACATGCGTCAGTGTTTTGTTCATACTGAACATTTTCTGTTGTAAAGTAATATACCATTATACTAATTTATCACAATTTAATTAGCCATTCTTATATTGATGAGAATTTGCTTTGTTGAGAACTCAGTTTTACTTCCATGAACAACAGGGTATCAAAATAGGATAGTAGTCAAAATAAATTGTTCCATGTTGATTACCGGGTTCTGTAGAATTAAGGAAGGAAGGAAAAGAAGAAAAGATCAAAGGAATGAAAGAAGGAAGGAAATAAAGAAGGAAGGAATGAAAGAAAGAAAGAAGGAAAGATGGAAAGATAAAATGTTAAAAGAAGAAGAAGGCATTTATTAACTATATAACATGTATTCTGCACTCTAATAAATGCCTTACAATTACTATGTCTGTTGGTCATCACAAAAACCCTGGGATATAGATGATTTTATTATCTCTATTTTACAATTGAGGAAATTGAGGCAGATAGAGCTTAAGCAATTGGTTCAGGGTGACACAGCTTATAAATGTCTAAAGCTAGATTTGAACTCAGGTCTTCTGGAGTCTAGGTGCAGTTCTCTGTCTTTTGCATAGTACTGAACATTTATTTAAAAATTATTTTCTCATATATAGATGAAGTTATAGTTTTAATAATTCAATACTTTAGTCACAAATTAATTTATGGACTGATATCCCTACAATAGTTTGAATTTTTTATTTCTATTGTGTAAAGTTTAACATAGCTTTATTTTGAGCATGGAAAGACTGGGTTAAGTTCTATCAAATTCAGAGCACCAGCAGCTATCTGTTGGGAGACTTGCAGATGAGAGGGAGTTGTGAATTTAAGTGAGAGAGTAGGAAATGTGACCAGATGAAAGAAAGAATTTGATGGTATGTGTTCAAGTCAAAGATCAATCCAGTTACAAAGAACAGAGTAGCCATGGAAAGGCTATTAAAAAGTTAGGTGGCACCAAGTGGAGAATACATAGAGACAGAATAGAACAAGAGTGGAGATGGAGTAAATTGAGAGTGCAGTTTCAAAAAGAGCCATTTTAGGTCAAAAATGGCAGAAGCCATAAGATTACTATTATGATATGGTTCATTATACTCCCTAGTTATTATAGAACATGGTTTTATGGAGAGAAAATGTATACTAACAATACTCCTTGCTATTCCTTAAAGGGTTAATACCCAAAGATGGAAGTTCCCAGTAAGAGTAAGTCTACATTTTGCCAAATCAATAAATATGGTGTTCTGGTTCCCCATCAGGTGACTCAGTTCTTCATATATTTAGTAGAGGGAAGACTAGGTGAATGTTTCAGACCATCTGATGGGACTCTACTTGTATTGCCTGGTCTGACTCTGAGAAAGTTATTACTGCTACCTTATATTCATCAACATCATATCTTATTCAGTTTCAGTTGATTAGAAATCCTCTAATGAGTTACAGCATTTTATATTATGCAAATTCTGCGCCCCTTTCCTCCCCAAAGCTGATGAGTTTATTTTCATCCATAGATTTAGCAATGCAGAACTCATACCAAGAGAGAGTCAAAATTTTATATGGGTAATGGCACAGAAATAGGCCTGTTCTATATATATACAGCTGCAGTTCTCTCATCTAATTTCACCCCCTTCTTGCCCCTTCTTTAAACAAACTGAATAGTAAGCATTTTCTCCTCCTGAGGGAAAAAATAATGTATACACCACTCAGGCACTAAATACATTTGACATTGTTTGGAATTCAGGGTGTAATGAAAGTTGAAATAGGTTTTGGAGAAGGGGTTTAAGAAACACATGGTAGGCCAAAGAAATTATCAAAATTTTCAGGAGCTTCCATTTGACATGTTAAAAGTGTTTTAATAATAGACATCAGTATAAACAAGCTGTAGTGTATCTCATACCTTGATGTGTTAGGAATAATAAATAATCCTTTGAATACAAAGATCTACTTAGAAAAATAGCGTTAATATTACATGTACAGCATACAGATAAAATTTACATCAAAGCACTTCACAGCCTTCTAGAAGTATTAGATGGTGGAAGGTCTGAATTAAATATATGTAGGAAAGTTATCTTAAATAATAATCATTTCAAAGTAATAACCTGCCTAAAAATGACAGCTTAGTGCTTCTACATTTGGTATTCAGTGAGCAGTTATCCTGTCATAACTGCCAGTGCTGACTGATAAATGTTCCAAAGACTCAGGAGAATATTGACAAACCTTCCACTTGGGTGTAATATGGAGATAAGAGAACTGAAATTATATTTACTTAAACTCTTAGCCCAGTACCATGCTTCACAAAATTGCAAGGTGGTGATAGGTTTTTCCCAGCACCATGAGTATTTTGTTTATGTATTTCTCTTGACCATAATTTTTACCTATTGAAAAGTGTTGAATGGAAGTCCACAGGCAGAAGGTATAGAACTGCTGCAATTATGTGGATAGTGCCGACCAAAAATATATTTTACCCAGAATCATCCAGAAATTTGAAGCAAATATATTCCTTTAAAAGAAATCAAACATTATGCTGTATCAGCTTTCTATTTCAGTTTTCATGCATGCAAACAGCCTAAAATTATTTATGTATTATGAAGTAAATTGAAGTTTTGACCAATAACACATTATTTTGATCAGAGTAGGTGCATAAGGAAAAAATCTATTTTGAGAAATGGATTATCTTCTTGGTGACTGTTTCTACATAAAGGAGCAAAATAATTTGTTCCAGTGATGAATTTTTGCTTGAGTCAGTAGGCCATGGTCATTACAGGGTGTTGGGATTAGAATAAGCTGAGTTTCACTCAATCAAGTGATTATATTGATGACTCTGGTTAAGTTGTTGCTATTGGCTTGGTTCTACACATATAGAAAAAGTCTATATAAATAACTAATGAAACAATTATTCAGTATCTAATTTTGCACTGCGTAGATCCAGACATATGTATTACATAAATTCATCCACATGTACCAAACATGCTGACAGTCTATGGTGCTGCAGAATTATAAAAGATTACATGGAAAACTCACTTTCATGGAAGTTTCACTATTGAATTCCTAAGAGGGATAAATCAACAATTAGATATGCTGAAATCTTAATATTTTTCTAGATAAACTGGATAGATTAGTATGATTTCTCTGTACCTATACATACATAAATATCAAGCGAGTCATCCCTCTTAATAAATTACAGCTGCTTTTATGTTAAAGGCTACATCAGATTTGGTTATGACTCACATAGCAATTTATTGGACTTCTGGTTTTAAAGTTGCAAATTAAGGGCTTTATTTTGCTAGGTTTATATTCCATGAGAATCTGATTTTCAGGCAATTTGGATGGAAATTATGAGACTACTGAAAACAACTCTTCCATTTAATTTATTTCAACTAGATTTTCTGGCCCTCACATGCATACAAGGGAGAACCTAAGTCATATTAATGAATTATACAAAGTTACAGTTATTGAAATTTTGCAAAAATACACACTAGAAAAATGAAACTAATTTTTCCTCAATACCTATACATTGTTCAAATAATGTTATTATGAGAACAATTACCTGCCATGATTTGAAGTGTGACTGATCAAAATGAAGGTCTATGGTGACATTATCTCATTTCTGTTATTTAACTCACCTAGACCTTCTTGTTATTCAGCATTTCTTTTTTTCATCGATCTTGAATTATCCATCAATTTCCTCAGATGATGGTTCTACATCCTTTCTTACTATATACTTAAACCTCAATTCTACCCATATTCTCTGTACTAATATAAGATGATGACATGTTGACTCAAGTTATCCAAGATGAGTTCCTTCAATTCATCTCTTTTGTAAACCAAATATTCTATATCTTCCTTTTCTCCTCTGTTGTTATTGTTCACTCAAACAGTAAAGTTGATTTCTCCCTCATTTTCTTGATAGATTTCTTAAAACGTCACTCCATAGTCATTATGTCTTTCTTTGTCACTCAAGCCTCAATTGCCAGCCTAGATTCAATCACAAACACTCTAAGGAAACTATTTTCTCAAAAGAGGGAAGTCACTAATCATCCAATCTAATGATCTGTTCTTAGTCATCATTCTGTTAGCTTCAATGTAGTTTTTGATACTGTTGTTCTTCAGTCAACATATATGTGCTGTTGTTAAGTTGTGTTATACTCTTCACAGTCCCATTTGAAGTTTTCTTGGCAAAGAAAGGAGAAGAGAGTGAGGTTAACAAGTTCGTGCAACTCTGCCTCACTTAAATCCAATTTATGCACAAATCAAAAGACATCACCCATACCATTTCACTCTTATGCTTTAAAGTTCTATGACGATAGGCAAGTGATGAAGCAGCAGGTGTGGATATACTGGGAACTGTAGTCACAACTCTGCACACAGGCGGCCCAGGCCATAGGCTTATTTCCCATTGGAAGCAGCAGTGGGACTCGACAGCCACCTGGGTGTTGGAACAAGCTTTTAAGGATCACACTGCTCACCTCCTGGTGTGAGGAAGGGGGCTAGAAAAGGTGCCCTAATCATTATCTGCTTACCCAAACCTGACCTTATTAACGTGACAGGTGGGGACTCCCACTAAGTGGTCAAAAGACAAAAAAATGTACAAAACATATGAAAACAGGGGAGGAGCCAAGACAGTGGAATGAGAGCAACTACTCACGTAAGCTCTTAGACAAACTCCTTCAGATACCTCTAAAATGAGAATCTGACCAAACTTTGGAGGTGCAGAATCCAATAGGAGACAGACTGTGGCAAATTCACAGATCAGAACAGACTGGAAGGTCGACAGGAAAGATGTGTTCAGTAGGGGTGGAGTTGCACACAGCATACAGCACACAGCATACAGCCACAGAAGGGCCGAGCAGGAAAGCTCCAGGGTGGTCTGAGGCAGTGGCAGCACAGCAGAGTAGCAGCTCAGGGTGGGAGCCCACCAGAATGAAGCAAGTGAGAGCTGTGGAGCCCCAGTTACCAGCAACAGCTGCTACTGAGACTATCAGCTTGCACATTAAATGTTTATAAGTCACCTACTTGAACTTCCAGGAGCCAAAATGGCAGAGTGATTGGTAACTGCTCTCTCCCCCTCCCCTTATTGACCTTGAAAGAACCAAAAAATATTTCCCCAGAAAAATCCTGGAATAATGGGATCCACAGAAAGGACAAATAGTCTTATAGCACGTGAAGCTAGGAAAATTGGTAAGAAGTATTTTCCTTACTATGGCAGAGGACCAGAGCTGTACCAGACAGTCTCACCTCAGCAAACCAGGAGGAGATCTGAAGCTCCAGAGGGGTGGAGCCTTGCAGCCACCAACACCAGGAGCCCAAGCCTGCCTCAGCATTCCAGGGGAAAAGTCAAGACCATACAGCAGCCAGGATCACCAATCCCTAAGCTTTCCATTGCTCTAGCTCAGCTGAGGATATCTCCTGTGACCAGACCACTCCTCCCCCATACTTAATAAACTAGCTCCATGGCTAATCCTGGGAAACACAAAAAGAAATAATTCACCTGGCCTGGGCTTTCTCACACCAACCAGCTCAGCACCAGGTTCTTTAGATTCTAGCTGAAAGAACCAGAGGCCACAATACACAAAGTGTCATCATCATGAGTAAGAAGAAGCAAAGCAAGAAGGAAAAGACCATAGAATCTTTCTACAGGGACAAGGACCAAAAGATGAATACCAAAGAGGTCAGTATTGATACTGTACTCCCTTCTGAAACTTCAAAAGGGACTATGAACTACTTGCATGTATAAAGAGCACTCTTGGAAGAGCTGAAGAAGGAAACAGAAGAAAAACTGGCAAATGAGTTTAAAAGTATGAAAAAAGATTCACTAAAGAGAACAACTCTTTAAAAAGGAAAATTGAATAAATGGAAAAGGAAGTACAAAAGATAACTGTAGAAAATAGGGAAATAGCTTCTACATTAAAAAGATCAAAGGAATTAGAATGTGATATTCTATAAGGCAAAGGAGCTGGTGCTGCAACCAAGGATCAGTAACCCAGCAAAGTCGAGCATAATATTTCAGGCAAGGAGGCAGACATTCAATGAAATAAGGGATTTCCAGACCTTCCTGATAAAAATTCCAGAACTCAGTAGAAAATTTGATCTTCAAACGCAGGTCTCAAGAGAGGCATAAAAAGGTAAACAGAGAAAAAGAA
Organism: Notamacropus eugenii; assembly: GCF_028372415.1. Lineage (NCBI taxonomy): Eukaryota > Metazoa > Chordata > Mammalia > Diprotodontia > Macropodidae > Notamacropus > Notamacropus eugenii. The sequence goes on along the minus strand of NC_092875.1, from coordinate 256,979,344 downwards.
AAACTTGTTACTCAGTTTGGGCAAACTGTTTACATCCCTGTAAGGGAAGATGATACTTGATAATCTTGAGAATTGTATATCTATTATGAAATATAAAAGGGATATGCAGGTAGAAAGTAAATGATATGATGATAAAAATGTGACTTAAGAATGCGAAAGTGATTTTAACAGGAGATATGAAAAGGAGGATGTAGAAAATGGTAAATTGCATCACAGGAAGAAGTACACAATTATATTACAGTAGAGAGAAAGAGGAGAGGGAGATGAGCATCACATGAGCTCTCTCATGTGATTAGGTTCAAGGAGGGAATAACAAACTTAATTAAGTACATAAATCTAACTAGCTCCATAAGCAGTAGGAGGGGAAGGGGAAAAGAAAGGGAATGGGAGGATAAAAGGGAGGGAACAAGTAGTAAAGGTAAAGGGAAGTAAAAGGGAGGGGGGCTGAAAGAAGGAAGGGAATACTGCAGGAGGTGGTGGTCAAAATTTAAAACTCTGTTGTGGAGGGGAAAAGAGAAGGGAGAACTAAAAGCACAAATGGTGAAAAAGAGAATGGAGGGAAAGACACAGATAATAATCATAACTGTGAAAGGGAATGGGATGAACTCTCCCATAAAATGGAGATGGACAGCAGAAGGGATTAAAAGCCATAAACCAACAATATGTTGTTTACAAGAAACACATTTGAAACAGGGAGATACAAACAGGGTAAAAGCAAAAGGTTGGAGTAGAATATATTTTGTCTCAGCTGATGTAAGAAAAGCAAGGATAGCAAATGTAATCCCAGAAAAAGCAAAAGCAGAAGTAGATCTAATCAAAAAAGATAAGGAAGGAAACTATATCCTGCTAAAAGGCCCCATAGGCAACGAAGCAATATCATTACTAAACATATATGGTTCAAATGGTATAGCACCCAAATTCTTGGAAGAGAAGTTAAGGGAGTTGCAGGAAGAAATAGACATCAAAACTATACTAGTGGGGGACCTCAATCTTCCCCTCTTTGAACTTGATAGATCTAACCTCAAAGTAAACAAGAAAGAAGTTAAGGAAGTGAATTAAACTCTGAATAAGATAGATATGACAGATCTCCAGAGAAAATTGAATGGGGATAGAAAGGAATATAGGCTTTTTTCAGTGGTACATGGCACATGGCGCAAAAATTGACCATGTACTAGGGCAGAGAAACCTCACAGTTCAGTGTAGAAAGGCAGAGATAGTCAACGCATCCTTCTCAGATAACAACACAACAAAGATCATATGTAATAAAAGACCATGGAAAGATAGACTAAAAAATAATTGGCAACTAAATAATCTAATCCTAAAGAAAGAGTGGGTTAAACAACAAATCTTAGAAACAATCAACAGCTTCATTCTAGAGAATGACAATAATGAAACGACCTGCCAAATCTTATGAGATACTTCAAAAACAGTTCTTAGGGGAAGCTTTATATCTTTGAATGTCTACATGAACAAAATAGGGACAGAGGAAATCAATAAACTGGGCATGCAGCTGAAAAAGCTTGACAAAGAACAAATTGAAAATCTCCAAGTAAATATCAAATTAAATAAACTCCCTAGGAAAAAATCACCAGGGTCAGATGGATTTACAAGTGAATTCTATCAAACATTTAAATAACAGTTAATTTCAATGCTATATAGACTATTTTTGAAAATTGGGGAAGAAGGAGTCCTCCCAAATTCTTTTTATGACACAAATCTGGTTTTGATACTTAAACCAGGAAGAGCCAAAACAGAGAAAGAAAATTATGGACCAATTTCTCTAATGAATAAGATGCAAAAATTTTAAATAAGATTTGAGCAAAAAGAATTGAGCAACTTATCACAAGAATAAAACTTTATGATCAAGTAGGATTCATACCAGGAATGCAGGGCTGGTTCAATTAGGAAAACTGTTAGCATTATTGATCATATCAACAACAAAGCTAACAGAAACCACATGATTATCTCAGTAGATGCAGAAAAAGCTTTTGACAAAATACAACACTCATTCCTATTCAAAACACCGGCAAGCATAGGAATAAATGGAATTTTCCATAAAATAATAAGCAGCATGTACCTAAAACCTTCAACAAGCATTATATAAACCAAATGCATTTCCAGTGAGATCAGGGGTGAAACAAGGATGTCCATTATCACCATTATTATTCTGTATGGTACTATAAATGCTAGCTGTAGCAATAAGAGAAGAAAGAAATTGAAAGAATTAGAATAGCAAAGAAGAAAATAATTTGTCACTCTTTGCAGATGATATGATATATTTAGAAAATCTCAGAGATTCAAGTAAAAAACTACTTGAAATTATAAACAACTTTGGCAAAGTTGCACATTACAAAATAAGCCAACAAAAATCTTATGCATTTCTATATATTACTAACAAAGCCCAACAGCAAAAGACAGAGAAATTCTGTTTAAATCTATGGTAGACACTATAAAAATGACAACTAAAATTAAAAAAGTATGAAAACATCTGCAAAGATGATTCCACACACCATTGGCACATGGAACATGTGCACACTAATAGAAAACACAAAATCCAGTAGACCTGAAAGAAGAACTGCTTTTGCTACAAGAGAACTCAACAGGTATTGCATCCAAATAGCAGCCCTGAGTGAAACAATGTTGGCAAATGAAGGCCAGCTTACTGAAGTTGGAGGTGGATACACCTTTTTCTGTAGTGGGTACAATGTGAAACTGGCGTGGGTTTTGCAGTCAAAACTAATCTAATCAGCAAGCTAGTATAGCTACCAAAAAGGAATGAATAACAGGCTCATGACAATGCCATTGCCACTCGCAGGAAAATGCCATGACACCATCATCAGTGCCTCTGCTCCCATCATGACAAACCCTGATGAAGTCAATGAAAAATTTTATGAAGACCTAGAGAACCTTATCAATGTGCTGAAAGAGGATAAGCTTAAAATTCTGGGCAATTTTAATGCTATAGTAGGCTCAGACTACTAGACTTGTCAGGGAGTCCTAGGGAGGAATCGAGCTGGAAACAGCAACAGCAGTGGTCATTTACTGCTGAAGACTTGTGCATCGCATGACCTCATCACCAACCCTGTCTTCTGTTTACCAAAGTGCAGTAAAACTTCATGGATGCACCCTTGCAGCAAACATTGGCATCTAAAAGACTATTCGATTGTAAGGAGAAGAGACAGACAAGATGTGAGAGTGACGAAGGCAATGTGTGTTACAGAGTGCTGGACCAATCACAGACTTATCCTCCCCCACCTAAATATTCTCATCCATCAAAAGTGCCACCCCCAAGGCAAAATGACTACCAGAAGAATTAATGTCAACAAATTAGAGCTCTTCTGTTAGCATGAACAGTTTTTTGCTGACTTGGAGAGAAAGTTGAGCTAACTCACAGTTGGCAACAGTGGAGCAGTAAAGGAGTGGGCAGCTTTCAGAGATTTGGTGTGCAACACTGCATTTGCTCATCTGGGTCAGAGCACTCACCAACACCAAGACTGGTTTGATGAAAATGATGGGGAAATTCAGAAGCTGCTACATGAAAAATGAGAACTCCACAGGATTTACCAGCAGGATAGTTTGTCCACCTCTAAGAAGACAAAATTGAATGCCATCAAAAGCAAAGTACAAGCAAAGCTTAGAGAGTTTCAGGATTCTTGGCTCAGTAAGAAGGCAGATGAAATTCAGTTTTATATTGATAGTAACAGTCCAAAGCCCCTTTATGATTCCCTGGAAGCTATTTATGGATCAAAAACCCAAGGTGCATCGCAACTATTCAGTGTTAATAGAGCCACATTGATTGGTGATAAGGACATGATCCTAGAGAGATGGATTGAACACTTCCATAGTGTTCTCAACAGAGCATCATCAATCAATGCTGAGGCCATTGACTGCTTACCTCTGGTTGAAGTCAATCCCTCCTTAGCTGATCTTTCAACTGAAGAAGAGGTTTTTGGGGCCATTAGGCTCCTTTCATGTGGCAAAGCACCTGGTGCTGATCCTATTCCAAGTGAGATTTACAAGGTAGGGGGACCGTTGCTCATACAAAAGCTGACTGAAATAGTTCAGGTTACATGGCAAGAAGAGGTTATCCCTTGGGAGTTCAAGGATGCCTCCATTGTCCATGTGTATAAGGGTAAAGGGAATAGATCGTCCCATGACAATCACAGGGGGATCTCTCCCTCAGTCATGCTGGCAAAATTCCTGCTAGAGTTCTCCTTAATAGGCTGATTCTTCACCTGGAAGATGGCCATACATCTGAGAGCCAATTTAGGTTCAGAAAGAACCAAAAAACATTCAATATGGTGTGTGCTGCCTGACAACTCCAGGAGAAATGCCAGGAGCAGAACAGAGGTCTATACACAAGGTTTGTAGATCTGACCAAAGTCTTTGACACTGTTAGTCATGATGGTTTATGGAAAATTATGTCAAAATTTGGTTTCCTGGAGAAGTTCATCAATATGTACGTCAATTTCATGATGACATGTTTGCTCAAGTTCTGTATAATGGTCAATACTCTTGTGCCATCCCAGTCATCAATGGAGTAAAACAGGACTGTGTGCTTGCTCCTATGCTTTTCAGCATGATGTTTTCAGCCACGTTGACAAATGTTTTCAATGAGGATGAACACAACATCAAGTCCACCTATCATACCGATGGCAAGTTTTTCCATTTGAAAAGGCTTCAAGCCGAGACCAAAGTGGAGGGAGTGTTGATGCATGATTTTCTTTCTGCAGATGATTGTGTTCTCAAAACGGCCTCTGAAACTAGATGCAACAAAGTATGGATCAATTCTCTGCTTCCTATGCTAATTTTGGCCTAATAATTAACACCAAAGAAACGCAGATGCTCCATCAGTCATCACCACACCATCCATATGTGAAACCATTGGTTACAACAAATGGAGAAGTTTTGAATGCTGTGGATAAGTTCACTTGCCTTGGTAGTATTCTTTCCAGGGATGTACACATTGACAATGAGGTTGATGCATGCATTTCCAGAGCTAGCTCAGTGTTTGGGTGGCTTCGAAGAAAAGTTTGGGAGAGAAGAGGTATTAGACTGACTACCAAAATGCAGGTCTACAGAGCCATTGAGGTGACCTCAATGTTATATGCTTGTGAAGCATAGACAGACTACCAGCACCATACCAAGAAACTGAATTGCTTCCATTTGAAATGTCTTAGGATGATTCTGGGAATTGTCTGGTACGATAAGCTACCAGACACTGAAATCCTTGCTGTAGCTGAACTGCTAAGTATTCAAACTGTGCTTCAGAGATCACAACTCCAATTGGCTGGCCACGTTGTTTGAATGCAAAATGTACACTTGCCAAAAAGACTATTTTATGGAGAACTCACATGGGGCAGGCAATCACATTGTGGCCAGAAGAAGAGATACAGAGACACTCTAAAAGTCTGTCTCAAGAACTTTGGATTTGATTGTGCAGCATGGGAGACAGGACTGCTCAGCATTCTGTGCCCACAACAGAAATTGTGCTGAGCTCTTGAGCAAAGCAGAATCGAGACAGTGCAAAGTAAATGCAGGATGTGCAAATTTGGGATATCTACCTCAAATATTCAGGTGGACTATCTGTGCCCAACCTGAGGTAAAGCTTGTATTGATCTAATCAGCCACATTCAGACACACTGAAATTTCACTTTACCATGGTAATGTCATTTTGGTCCTCTTGGAAGACAAAGGACACCAACCAACCTACTCTGGTTCTCATTTTACTTGTCTGTATTTCTTTTCTTTGTCTCCTTAACTAGATCCTATTCCTCTTCTCAGACTCTATAGTTGTTTTCTCAGGCTCTGTCTTCCAATTATTTTCACTTTCATCTCATTATTCTTTCTCTATTTTCTCTGAATGTATAAATCCCATATCCCTATGTTCAATCTTGACATATTTTTTAAGTTATAGATTTCCATGTTAAACCTAATGGACATCTTCACTGGTATGCTCTTTCACCATGTAAAACTTGATATCAACCAAATTGAAAATCTTGTTTTCCCTCTAAACTTTCACATCTTGATTTCTGAAAATCTTTTTAGTCACAGAAACCTTAGTGTCAACATCAGTTGACACTCTCTCTCTCTCTCTCTCTCTCTCTCTCTCTCTTTATCTGTGTCTCTAGCCATCTGCCTGTCTCTCTCTTTCTTTCCCAGAATCAATCATTAGTCATAAAACTTAAGTTTAATACTTTATTTCTACAATTTAGTTTCTGTTTTTTTTCTATTTCCATTGTCAATTTTCTATTTCAGACCAGCATTGACTCATTCATTCATTCATTCTTTCAATCATTAGTTATTTATTTATTCCAAAAAACATCTGTTATGCAGACACTGTCCTAGGCAATGGAGGTCCTGGAACAAAAAAATGAATGATCTCTGTCTGCCCTTGCTTTCTATCAGGAAAAGACAAAGTGTTACACACATAATCACAACTGTTTGAAATGATAATTTCTGTCTTGTATTTAAGAATTAATTATTTTGTTAAGACCCATGATTTTTTCCCCTTTTCTACTTCCTCATCCAGAAATCAAGCAGTGTGAGAAATCTTTCTTAAACACCCAGCCAAGATGGCTAAGATCTAATCAAAGACAATAAAAGAAATTCTAAGTTTTGGATAATTAGTACATTTCTGCTCACTGTGCTTTCTCAACAGGTCTCAAAATTATCGATTCTTCCTTTTGTCAGACAGGTAATACGGAAGTTGATATGTCTCTTTGACCAAGATTTGGGTGACCCAAGTCATGTACATCAAGATCCTCATTGTAATATAGCCCACTCTCTCATTGTAATATTCATTTTCCCACTAATCATTAACTAATCACCATCAATTACCACCCTCAGGACCATCTGGTCTCACAAGGGCATAAAGATTATGAGCCTACCACCATTAGCAGCCTACAGTGCAAGAGAGAGATGACTAAATAATCATCCTTTTATTGAAATGGTGACATTATTAATAAAGTAATTAAATTACCTAGAAGTTATATCTCCTGAGACTTTTTTAGACATCGTATATCATTTATATGTATATGTGTGTACACATTCACACATGTGCATTTATTTGTATATATATGTATATATGTGTGCATATAGTTGCTGTATTTTGCATTGTTTCACTCATGTCATATTTTTGAAAGAATTTGGGGTTTTCTTTTTTATTTAAATAAACTTTTAAAATTTTTTAAAATTTTTTATTATTTTTTCAACTAGTTCTTTTTTTAAGTTAACTTATTTATGTTTAGTTGTCAAAATTCACTTCCATAAGCTTAAAATTCTATCTTTCTCCCTCCCCTTCCCCTTGCACATTGCTTTATAATACAATTTCAAATCTGGTAAGGTTAGACGTTCTTCCCTAGCATTACTTTTCATTAATTTCCTTGATATTCTGGAGGTTTTGTTCTTCCAGATGGATTGTGATATTATTTTTTTTAGCTCTATAAATAAATTTTTGGTAGTTGGATTGGTATGGCACTGAATGAGCAAATTAATTTAGGTGCAATTGCTATTTGATTATATTAGTTCTGCCCATGAGTAACTGATATATTTTACAGTTATTTATATCTGACTTTATTTATGTGAAAAGTGTTTTGTAATTGTATTCATACATTTCATGGCTTTGTTTTGATAAGTAGACACCCAAATATTTTATAATGGCTACGGTAACTTTAAATGGAATTTCTTGTTCTATCTCTTGTTTTTGAACTTCGTTAGTAATATATAGAAATGCTGAAGATTTATGTAGGTTTATTCTATATCCTTCAATTTTGCTAAAGTTGTTTATTGTTTCAAGTAGTTTTTTACTTGATTTTCTAGGATTCTCTATCATTATAATACCTGCAAAGAGTGATAACTTAGTTTCTTCTTTGCCTATTCTAATTTCTTCAATTTATTTTTCTTCTCTTATTGCTAAAGCTAAGATTTCTACTACTGTATTGAAAAATAGTGGTGATAATCGTTTCATCCTTGGTCTTATGGAAAATGCATCTAGCTTATCCCCATAACGTATAATGCTTGCTGATGGTTTTAGGTAAATGCTACTTATCATTTTAAGGAAGATTCCATTTATTCCTATGTTCTCTAGTGTTTTTAATGGTAATGGATGCTGTATTTTCACAAAAGTTTTTTTCTTTATCCATTGAGAAAGTCGTACAGTTTCAGTTAGTTTTGTTGTTGATATGATCTATTATGCTGATAGTTTTCCTAATATTGAAACAGCTCTGCACTCATGGTATAAATCCTACCTGATTAAAGTACATTTTTCTCATAATAATTTGCTGTAATTGTTTTAATAATATCTCATTTAAAATTTTTCGATCTATATTCATTGGAGAAATTGGTCTATAATTTTCTTTCCCTGTATTGACTGTTCCTGGGTTAGGTATAAGTACCATTTTTTATAATAAAAAGAATTTAGTAGGATTCCTTTGTGCCAATTTTCCTCAGTAATCTACATAATATGGGAAGTCGTTGTTCTTTAAATATTTGATATAATTTACTTGTAAATTTATCTGGCCTTAGATATTTTTTTCCTAGGGATTTCATTGATGACTTGTTCAATTTCTTTTTCTGAGATGGGTGTTAATTCAACATTTTACTTCCTCTTCTGCTAATCTAGGCAATTTATATTTTTGTAAATATTGATCCATTTCACTAAGATTGTTGAATCTATGGGTATACAGTCAGAAAAATTAATCTAATTATTTTTTTCAATTTCTTCTTCATTGGTGTTGAATTCAACTTTTTCATTTTTGATACTGGCAATTTGGTTTTCTTTTCTAAAAACAAATTAACCAAAGATTTATCAATTTTATTGTTTTTGTCATAAAAGCAACTTTTAGTGTTATTTATCAGTTCAATAGCTTTCTTAACTTAAATGTTATTAATCTCTCCTTTGGTTTTCAGTATTTCTAATTGACATTTAATTGATGATTTCAATTTGTTCTTTTTTTTTTAGATTTTTCAGTTGCATGCCCAATTCATTGATCTCCTCTTTTTCTATTTTATTCATGCAAGCATTCGGAGATATAAAACTTCCCCTAAGAACTACTTTTGCTACATCCCATAAGTTTTGGTAGGTTGTCTCATTATTCTCATTCTATTGAATGAAGTTATTAATTATTTCTATGAGTTGTTCTTTGATCGACTCATTCATTAGGATTCAGTTACTTGATTTTCAATCAAGTTTTAGTCTACCTTTCCATGATACTTTATTACATATAATTTTTATTGCATCATGCTCTGTAGAGGATGCATTTAATAGTTATGCCTTTTTGCACTGGATTTTGAGGCTTTATGCCCTAGCACTTGGTAAGTTTTTGTGTATATGCTATGTACCACTGAGCAAAAGATATCTTCCCTTCTATCTCCATTCAGTTTTTTCCAGAGGTCTATGGTATCTACCTTTTTAAAAATTCTATTCACTTCCTTAATTTTTTTCTTGTTTATTTGGTGGTAAGAATTATCAAGTTCAGAGGTGGGGAAGCTGAAGTCTCCCACTAGTGTACTTTTGTTACTCATTTCTTCCTGTCATTCTCTTATCTTCTCCTCTAAGAATTTGGATGCTATACCACTTGGGGCATACATGTTTAGTAATGATATTATTTCATTGTCTATGGTGCCTTTTAGCAAGATATAGTTTGCTTTCTCATCTCTTTTGATTAGATCTATTTTTGTTTTTACTTTGTCTGAGATTAGGATTGCTACACTGTTTTTTTTTACATCAATTGAACAATAATATACTCTATTCCAGCCTGTTACCTTTACTCTATGTGTATCCTCCTGTTTCAAATATTTTTCTTGTAAAAAGCATATTGTAAGATTGTGTTTTTTAATACATTATGCTACCTGCTTCTGTTTAATGGGATAGTTCGTCCCATTCATGTTCACAGTTATGATTAACATCTGTGTCTTTCTTTCCACCCTATCCCCATTTCCTTTTTTGTTTTTCCCTTCTCCCTTTCCTTCCTCAACAGAGTTTTGCATTTGACCACTACCTCCCTCAGTCTTTCCTTCCTTCTACAAACCCCACTCCATTTTCCTTCCCTTTTCCCTTACTACTTCTTTCCTCCCTTCTAACTACCCTTGTCTTTTCTTCTTCCTTTTCCCTTCTATGCCTGTAGGACAAGTTAGATTCCTATACTTAACTGAGTATGTTATTCCCTCCATGAACCAAATCTGATGAGAGTAAAGTTCAAATAACGCTCGTCTCCCTCCCTTCTTTCTCTCTACTATAATATGTTTTTGTGCCTCTTCATTGGATGTAATTTGTCCTTTTCTGTCCCCTTTTTTCCTCTTCTCTCATTGTGATCCATTTTCACTCATTAATTAGGTTGCTTACCATCACATCATTTAATTTCTACCTATACCCTCTGTCTATGCATAAGCCTTTTAAATATTGTAATAAAGATATAGTTCTCAAGATTTACAGGTATCATCTTCTCATATAGCAATGTAACCAGATTGCCTTTATTGAAAAACATGGATTTTTTTCCTGTTTGCCTTTTTATGTTTCTCTTGAATCTTATATTTGAAGATAAAATTTTCCATTGAACTCTGGTCTTTTCATCAGGAAGGTCTGGAAGTTCCTTATTTCATTGAATGTCCATTTCCTTGCCTGGAAGATTATGCTCAGTTTTCCTAGTTGATCCTTGGTTGTAATCCAAACTCCTTTGCCTTATAGAATATCATATTCAAAGCCCTTCAGTTTTTTAAATGTAGATTCTTCAAGGTCCTGTATGATTCTGACTATAGTTCCATAGTATTTGGATTGTTTATTTCTGGCTACTTGTATTATTTTCTCTATGACCTCATAATTCTGGAATTTGGCCACAATATTATTTGGCATTTTCAATTTGGAATCTCTTTTGGGAAGTGATTGGTGGATTCTTTTAATGATTATTCTACCTCCTGCTTCTAGGATTCAGGGCATTTTTTTTTTTTGATGACTTCTTGGTAAGTACCGTCCAGGCTCTTTTTCCATCATTACTGTCCAATAGACCAATAATTCTTAAATTATCTATCCTTTATACATTTTCCAAGTTAGTTTTATTTCTAATGAGTTAGTTTATATTTTCTTCTATTTTGTCGTTCTTTTGATTTTGTTTTACTGATTCTTGATTGATGCCTCATAGAGTCATTGGCTTCTATTTCCCCAATTCTCATTTTTAGCAGTTTGTTTTCTTCAGTTAGCTTTTGGCTCTCAATTTCCATTTGGACAGCTTTACTTTTTAAGTAGTTTTATTCAGTGATTTTTTTTTCATTTTATCAATTGTATTTTTTGTATTAATTTTTCTTCTGTCTCTCTATTTGACTTTTAAAACCCTTCTTGAGCTGTTCTAAGAATGTTTTTTGGCCTTAAAACCTGTTTATATTTCCTTTTGAGGGTTCAGTTGTGGGTATAGTGTCAATGCTGGCCTCTTTTGAATTCATATTTTGATCTTTCCTATCCCCATAGTAAGAATCTATGGTCTTTGCTTTTGGAGGTTGCTTTTTCCTTGCTGTGGTTGCCTTTTACCTGTTTTTCAAAGTGGCTCTGTGCTTCTGTGGCATGCAGCTCTGTCCCATATTTCTTGTGCTGGGGGCTAGTGTCCTGGTTACAGGTTTTGTATGCTGTGAACTCTGCTTCTGGCAGATATATTATGCTGTAGCTTACCTGGTGCTGAGCTGGAGCTGACTGATGTGTGCCAAGGCAAGATGAAATCTTTCTGTATTTCCCTGATGTTACAAACTTGCAGCGTGAAGTGTGGAGGAGGGGTGGTCTGACTACTGTAGGTTTCTTCTTTCCCTAGGGTTGTGTTAGAGCATGGCTAAGCTCAGCTAGTGGTGAACGCACATTCATACATTCTCCTGATTCCCTTTTCTGTGCAAAGGCACTCAGGCAGTCCTGGTGTTGATGTTTTTCAGCTGCAACACCTTGGGGCTCAGTATCTCCTGCTTATCTGCTGAGGTGGGGTATGCTGTTGGCTTGCTAGGGTATCTCCCATCCTGTATTGGTCCCGTTCAGCTACAGTAAGAGGGATCTTTCCTGGTAATCCCCCTAGCCCCTGGAACTGTCTTTCTGCTTGCTCCACTATTTCAAGATCTTTCCTGCTTTAATATTCTCTGGGTTTTTCAAGGTCAAGAAAGGAAGGTAAGAGCGACTTCTTGTTTAATTCACCCTCTTAAGTGATTTTCAAACATTCAGTCTATGAACTGTTAGCCCCAGGTGTAGCTACTGCCATTGCCACAAGCCCTGTGCAGGGCTTCACTTCTCTCCACACTGAGATGTGTGGGAATCACCACTGTTGCCAGTGATTCAGTCCCCTGGATTCTTCTCCAGCTTTGCTATGGTCAGTCTGCTCTGGTGCAGCCTATGCACTACAAGGTGCTCTTCTCCTAGTATAAAAGTCTTCAAACAATGACTTGGTGATCATTTGTCAGGTATGTTTTAGAGGTGATTGTTTTTTAAGTAGATGTTGAGCTAAATGAGATTCTATGAAAGGCCAAAGTACCTTTATTCATGGTGCCTATCCATCAAGATACAACCCAACATCCTTTCTGGAACTAACCTGTATATATAATGGCAGGTCTGATTGGAATCCAGACAATGCAGTGACTTAATTTAAATTAAATTAATAATTTATAATTTATAATAATTAAAAATTAATTTTTCAGTATGGTGATAGTGTTGCATAGGAAGAGACAGAGGGAAAGGGGAGTTACTTATTGGAGACATAATTATAGCTATATTGATGTAATAGAGAGTATATTTAAAAGTGAATAAATAGAGTTTAAAACAGGATGGGACTTCAGGGACAATTCTACCATTTTACAAATCTTAGAAATAAGGTCAAGAAAGGTAGAATAACTTGTACAGACTCATACAAGCAGTAGTGAATTTAGGATATGTACATATCTCCATCCAGATCATTTCTGAAATAAATTTACATCCTGAAATTTACATCCACACCATGTGTATTCAATACATATTTTTAAAAAGTGAAGGATGTTTTCCAATATTATTTTTTCTGCTTCTCCTTCCAATGAACTTTTTTTCTTTCTATTTCACTTCCATTCTTATTTTGCTTTGTTCATTGCATAACTATAAATATTTCCTTTTATTTTGTGTGCAAAGCAAGTTATGCTTTATTATTTATTATCGCTAATACACTTTTCTCTCAGTAATTCATTAAGTGATGATATCTCCAGCAGATACCTATTTTAGTACCTTGACTAATCATGTGACCTTAAGTACTATCAATTGAGTAAAAGTCTTATTTTTCTTAATGACTGTATCTGATAGTCTTTTCTCGGTCCCAACTTTATCTTTCTCAATTTTGAAAGAATTTATTACTCTTACCCTTGCTTCTTTCTTTTTTTACTAGATTTTTATGATACAGTTCTTATTTGATTATTGAGAGCTCTCTTTCTTTCTATTTCTTTTCAATATCCTTTTGCTGAATAATTGCTCATACCTTACCCCATAAGTGTGAGTATACTTTAATTCAGATAGCATCTCACACAAGAGGCATATACTAATCCCTTTAGTTGTCACTTACCTCCCAATCCATAAACTTATTTGATGTTATTTTAATATGTTTTGTATACGACTAGGCAGGTAGGCAGTATAGTGGATACAATTCTGAACTTGGAGTCAGGAAGATCTGATTTTAAATCCTGCCTCAGATATTTAGCTATGTATTATTAGTCAAGTTGCTTAACTTATATGAATCATAGTTTCCTCATTTATAATACGGTGATAATAATATCACTTTACATCATAGGGTTAAAGGTAACAAATGAGGTGATGAAAAGAGCTTTGTAACCTAAAATTGATACAGAAAGACTAGTTATTAGTTATTATCTTGTATGTACTTTTCTGTGTACTTGTTTTATCTCACTGGAATATAAACATTTTTTGTCCTTTTATTCCCAGTTTATGTCATGCATTTAGCCAAGGTCTCCCAGTGCATCCTGGGACATCTCCAGTCATCCTGATGAATATCTGGTGACTGAATTCAGATGACTTTGGAGGAGAAGTGAGGCTGGTGACCTGCACAGCCCTCCCTCACTCAAAACAAAGTTAAATGCAAGTCATGTTATCATTTGTATGATGGCATGGTCTTCTTCTGCAATGAAGGATGAACACAAGCACTTAACTAATGGTGTTGAATGAAGAAGACACTCCTATGTTTACTATTTTTTCTGGTTGTCCCCCATGCCTAGAATGTTCTCCCTCTTTATCCCTGACAATTAACTTCCTTTAAGACTCAACTATAACCCCATCTTTTATAGAAGGCCTTTCTCAATTTTTCTTCATTATAGTGTCTTGTTTCTATGTTTACTTATTGCCTTCCCCATTAGACTGTGAGCTTCCTGAGGTCAGGGACTGTCTTTTGCTTCTTTTTTGTATTCCCTGTCTGATATAGCACATTCTTAATAAATGTTTACAGTCTGAATGACTTATACACACATTTTGCAAATATCATGCTATCTCTGAACAATAAATAAACTGCAGAGATTCATATTTCCCCTCAAGATGATAAAAAAATTATGGGCTTTGATGTGCTTCAGTCTTCTCAAGATGTATGAATAGCAATTCAGAAGGAAACACTGACAAGCAGGACAGTTTTGATTGTACTTATGAACTGCAAATGGCAGTATTATTGATAGTTAGTAGTGATTTACAACTGTTAAGAGTGTCAGGTTCAAACTATATTTCTCCAAAAAATGTAAATTCTTTTCATTATTTGAATGAGTATCCACAATTTCATCATTTAAATACGATTCTTTTAGGCAAGGAAAGATAATAGAAGAAAAGAGAATGGAGTATGTGCTAAGGTCTGGTACTCTGCAAATTAATCACTGGAATATCTTTCTTCAATCTCTTAATTATATTTTTAAGTTCAATTTGACTGTCATTGTAGAGCTGCTTTGAAGAAGGGCTATGAGTTTTATGCATCAAATTAATAACATCTCAGCTAATTAGGAGAAGAATAGACTGGCTTAATAGCCTTGGAGGCATGAGGTCTGTAGAAAGAGAAAAACTTTTAGTTGAAACTGCCTTGGTGGTCACATTAGTGTTTCATCAATGCTTGAGGGTTAACGGTAATAAGGTGAAGCTGGCTCGATCAGCAGCCAGGGAGATGATACTTTAATTGTGTATTCTGAAATGGCAGAAAGGGTGGTTGGAGTTTGATAGCATATTTTCAGGAGTTTTCCATTATTTTGAAATTAGAGACATAGATTGTAACATACTGAAAATGGGCCCTAGTCTAATGAACCTATTGCAACAGTCCATTAAGTCCAGAATCCTGGGTTATGTAATTGACAATTAAAAAAAAAAACCTCACCATCTAGATGAAAAGCCTAGAAACTAAACCCAAGTGTAAAGACAAATATGTGTGTGTGTGTGTGTGTGTGTGTATTCCAAAACAAAAGAAACAATGATCCTATACTTCTTGGGAAATAGCAGAGGGTATCTTCTGATAGAGGTGCCTTTAGGACATTGGGACAGAAAGGCTATGGTACTTAGGTGATGAAAGGTCAAGTGAGCTTCCACTATACTAATTAGGGAGTAGGGTGACTGTCATGTGAGTTATACACTACTCTCAAGGGTATTCATTTTCACAAAGCAGATTGCACGTATTGCTATTTTCCTTGAATATTAAATTTTCACAAAAAAAATTGCCATAAAGGAGTGAGGCTACAAACCTAATCCAATTAAGCAGCATGATAATTAGACATCAAGCATTATAAACCCTCCATGAAAGCAGAGTAGTCAGACACCTGCGTGCTACAATTTGAGGAATGATACTAAAAAGATTCCTTGGAGACTTTGGGTTAGAGTATGAGATCATTCTCAATTGCTCATTTAGTCTAGAATCACTTTCTTAAAACTTTTCAATGTATTGCCAAGAAGTTGAGTATATCTATCAAAATTAAGTTCTTCAAAGTGGGACACTATTGGTACTCTTTGGAAAAGTGAAGTGTCTGCTTAAAAGGAAAACAGAAGAGGAACATTTCTAGTCAAATATAGGAGAAAAAGACTACAAAATTTTGTTCTTTTGAAAAGTAGTAGGACTACTACTTTAATTAATTTGCCAAGACCTTCCCATAATTCTAAAGAACTTTGCAGAAAGTCTAGGTTAATAGACTGCTTTTGTTTAAATAAATGGATAGTTTTTATCAAATTACATCTTTTAATTTGGATTATTTGAGCTACTGCTGTTTCATTTTGATGATTTCACTATTCATTTTAGTTTTGAGACATGTGAGATATTTTATAAGTCACTGAGCACAGAATCATCCATACAAAGGTGGTTTGTGTTTCCAGTTCTTCCTCCAGTGGCATTTGTGAGAGGCAATGTGGTGAGACATTATATGGTTTAGGAAACAGAGTGCTGAATCTGAATGTTAGGAAATGTGGGTTTCAAATCCACTGTGTGTATATGGACAAGTCACAACTTCTCTGAGACTCATTTTCCTCATTTTTCAATAAACTCCAGTAGCTTCTTGTTGTCTCTAGAATTAAATATATAATCTTCTGCTTGGTTTTTTAAGTCCTTCATAACTTTCACCAATCCTATTTTTCTTTTTTAAGTTAATTTACTTGTTTTGAGTTTTTAACATTCACTTTCATAAGTTTCAAATTTTTTCGACCTCCCCTCCGCCATCCCCAAGATGGCATGCTATCTGATATAGACTCTACATATACATTCCTATTAAACATATTTTCGCATTAGTCATGTTGTATAGAAGAATTAGAATGAATTATGGGAACCATGAGACAGATAAAAACAAAACAAACAATAACAACCACAACAAAAGAAAATAGTCTGCTTCACTCTGCATTCTTTCCCTGGATGTGGATGGCATTTTCCATCGTGAATACTTTGGAATTATTTTTGAAACTTGCACTGCTGAGAAGGGCAGTCTGTCAAAGTCAGTCACCACTTACTGTGGCTGTTATTGTGGAAAATGCTCTCCTGGTTCTGCTCATTTCACTCAGCATCAGTCCCTGTAAGTCTTTACAGGTTTTTCTGGTCTACCTGCTCATCATTTCTTAAACACAAAAATATTCCATTACATTCATATACCATAACTTGTTCAGTCATTCCTTGATTGATGTGCATCACTTTGATCTCCAGTTCTTGGCCATCACCAAAAGAACTCCTATAAATATTTTTGTGTATGTGAGTCCTTTGTTCATTTTTCTAACCTCTTTGGGATACAGCCCTAGAAGCAATATTGCTGGGTCAAACTGGATGCATATTTTTATAGCCCATTGAACATAGTTCCAAGTTGCTCTCCAGAACAGTTGGATCAGATCACAACTCCACCAACAATGAATTAGCGTTTCAATTTTCCCACATCTTCTCCAACATTTGTCATTTTCTTGTTTTGTCATGTTAGCCAATCTGATAGGTATGATTTGATACTTCAGAGTTGTTTTAATTTGCCTTTTTGTAATTAATAGTTACTTAGAGTATTTTTTCATATGACTATAGATAGTTATAATTTCTTCCTTTGAAAATTCCCTGTTCATATTCTTTGACCATTTATCCATTGGGGAATGACTTGTATTCTTATGAAGTCTATCCTGTTTTCTAAATCTTCTTCCACCCTACTCCATTCAATATCTTCAGTTATCCAGTAGCCTTCTTGCTGCCTTTTATACACCACTCTATAATTCCCACCTCTGAGTGTTTTCACCAGCATGAGATATTCTGCTTCATCATTTCCACCTCCTGACATCATTGACTTCCTTTACTTGTCATCTAAAGCCCTACCATCCAAAAGATACTTTCAGAATCCTACTTAATCTTACTACCTATCCTCTTAATCTACTCAGAATGTTTGCTTCATCTTGTTTATACATAGTTCATATGTGTGAAAATGAGTTCATGTTCACATGTAGTGTCCTTTGGTGACTATGAGCTCCATGATAAGAGAGGCCGTTTGTTTTCCCCTTTTCTTTGTATCCATATGGTTAGCACAGTACCTGACACATGGTATGGACTTTAAATGTTTGTTTAATCATCTCTAGAACAGGGATGAAAGCACCTCTGCTTCCTGCCTTGAAGAATTTTTATAATAGTATCAAAAGTGATAATGCTTATAAGTTACCTTGAAAACTTTAAACTTTGCACACATTATGGCCATTTAATGTGGGGGGCACCTTTTAGAAAGTTGCTACTTGAAGACACTAAATGGTGGTTAAGTGGTCTGAATGAGTCACTGTTATTTCCAAGGTACTTTATGATCAGGCAGAATGTTTTTTTAAATTGACTGTTAACCAGATAAAAACAACAAGATAAAAAAAGAAACTTTCAATTAAAGATTTAACATGACTAAACAGTGATTTGTGGTTTTCCTCTTATGGCTTAGGCATCTTCTCGGTAGAAATATTACATTATTCCTAACTAAAATATCCTCTACTTTCCATTAGAAGGAATGCAAATTGTGTCACATTGTCTTACTGGAGCTCTTCCATGGCAGGGACATCCTGTCCATGAAGCTGCATTATTTCAGGCATAGATTAAGTGAGCCCATCTGGTCTGTGCTTTAAGTGGTTTGGTATCTTTCCAGATGGAAGATGGTATATAAATTTTCATTGGCATAATTATTTATACTATTGTTCTGTTTATTATTATTTTAACACAAATAACTTGGCAGGTGTCTGTCTCCTCTCTTAAAAATGGCTTACCTGCTGGGCTCACAACAACTGTTTTCAGAGAAATGATGTGCTCTTCAGGGAAAAATTACAGCTAGCAATGGTAAATAGGAGGGAAGGGTTTTCTATTTTATTCATACTAATCATTCTTCATCCACATTTATTATTTGAGATGCTTCCAGGTGAATGGCTATATACAGAAGAGATAATGTTATCTATCTATCTTGCTCCTCTGCTATGGGTAACCTCATGAAGAAAGTTGTCTAGTTTAGGATTTCATTACATGCCTTTCTGGGAGCCAAAAATGTCCTTCAGGTGTCTCTGTTTAATTATTATAAAGAAATGAACCTTTTACCTGAGCAAAACTATCAGAGTGATTTGGAGATAGTGAAGAAGGTCTTAAAACTTAGGACTTCTCCCACTTGGGAGGGGTGATACTCTGAAATGCCCTCCTCTGTCTGCAGTCTCCCATCTTTCACCCTCACATATGTTTATTCCTATTGAACTTCTTGTTATTGATGTTTCTTCTTTTTCATTCTTCCTGTTTTAAGGGTATGTGCAATTTAGAGTCATGGGATATTTGGATTTGTATCCTGCCTCTGGCATTTAGGATCTATCTGACCAGCAAGTCACTAGAGTTCTCAAAGTCTCATTTTCCTTCTATGTAAAATTGGTATAATAGCACGTGTCTCACCAGCTTGTCCTGAAGATCAGATGAGGTGTATAAAGTGGTCTCCAAACTTCAAAGTGCCACAAAAGTGTCAGATATCATCATAGAATCATAGATTAAAAACTGGCAGGAATCCTAGAGGTCATCTCTAACACCAATGCAATATTCACACTACCTAAAGTGGCCATGTATATCCTGGCACAATTCTGAATCATGAAATACAGCAGACTCTCCACATGAAAGACAGAACTAAAACATTTAATCAGACACCAGAAAGCCAAATGTCAGCACCAGAAAGCCGAATTCATCATAGTAACAAAAAAAACTATACACAATAACAAAGTAGAGGACAATACCATCCTCAAACTTTACCCATGAATACTCATGAGCCTCGCTACCTGCCTCCTCTTTCTCTCCCTCAGTTCTGACAGCTCTGACCAATTTCCTCTCAGCTTTGCTCCACCCTTCCTGCTCCACCTTTCAGCCAACTCTTCCCACCACAGCATCAATGTGACTCAGGATTCCATATGACTTAAATAGGTCACATGGGTCTATTAATGAATGGGAAAGATCTTCCCATTTAAATTACCATCACACCATCTAGTCTAGTACCATTGTTTTGAAGGTGAGAAAATTGAGGAAACGAGAAGTTGTGATTTTCCCAATATCAAAAAGAACAGGGACAGAAGTAGTCTTTGAAGGTGCTTGAACTCCAAATTCATCATTCTTTCTAACTAATATATTATTAGCAGCAGCAGTACCACCACTATTATCTTCAGCATTATGGTGGTGATGGTTGTTGTTTTTAGTTAACATTTGTTTAACACCTTAACCTTTGCACAGGGCTTTCCATATGTAATCTTATTTTATTCTCATAAAAGCTCTTTGAGACAGAATGTTATCATTATTTTACAGATGAGAAAAATGGATCTGAGAGAGGTTAGGTGACTTTCTCGAGTCATGCAGCTCTCTAGTAAATGTGTGAGGTAGGACTCAAATTAGATTTTCCTGATTTCAAGTCTAATACTTTACCTACTGTATCACTTATCTGCCACATATCATATGATCCTGGAATGATAAACTTCCAAATATGAAATTCAAAGATTCTATTCACTTTCTGAAAACTGCTTTTTGTTGTGTGGAAGAGAAAAAGAAGATTAAAATCTGCTCAACTAAAATTATTACCTTTGCTCTCCAATTTCATATTTTCACTTGAGTGTTTGGGACTATAGACTAATATGACCTTCCTAAGGTCATAAAGGTGGAAAGTAGCAGAACCTGGATTTCTGCCTCCAGATTTAGATACCTTTCCACTCTGTCACTCTTCATCCTAAATCCTGTTCATCTGTATGTATATACATGTATATATTCTCTCAAACACAAATTCATACATACATATATACATGTATACTTACACAGATATATACATATATACATGCATACCTGTATATATGCATATGACCAAGAAACTTTCCTCCCTCACAAATAAGTTCATTAGCTGTTCCACAGCCTTTTTCTATTTGAATCCTTTTCTACTTTCAAGTACCATAAATTTCTAGGTCCTCAACTTGTATAAACCTCACAAATTCTATCTAGGCCCAGTCTACTATCAAGCAGTGACAGGTGTTGTGATGTGTGTTTGTGTCTATACACACATACACACACAATTATATATCTTTCTGATCAAGTAAATTTTCTCTAAGTGTCAAACTTGATGAAGAGGTAGTCCTTCTCCTTGCCAAGCCTAGCCCAATCTATATGTATACTTTGTAATATTTCCTCCTGTCTTTTTCGAATTGAGCCAAACATCATCTTCACTCTCTCTCTAGTCATCAGATCACTCTTGACTACTAGCTCTATTCTTCATGCCAACAAATATGCTCATATCTCTCCATTATTAAAAAAAAAGTCTTCATATGATCCTACCAATGCTAACTAGAATTTAGGTTATCTTACCTTTCCTTCTCTACTAAAGTTGAAAAAGTCATACAGACACAGTGCCTCTCTTTTTTCTCTTATTTCTCTATTTTAAACCCTCTGGAGTCTGGCTTCATGACTGCATTTCTAGCTAATCTGTTAGTTGACAAGCATTTATTAAGTGCTTAGTATGTCCTGGGCATTGTGCTAAGTGCTGAGAATACAAATACAAGTAATCTCTGCCTTTGGGTAGTTTACATTCCTTATCAAAGACAACAGCATACAGAAGGTGAAAAGGGAGATGGAATGACAAAATATTAAGGGACATGATAAGAAAATCGGAAGAGTACTGCCTGGTGGGAGATTTGTCTTTACATTTTTCTCTCCTGAGTTACCAGATGGTGCTGAATTGCAAAATGCAATAATCTTTTCTAATTCTCATCCTTGATTTTGAGAAAGAACAGAGAGATTCTTTATCCTTTCTACCTAATTCTGGGCAACCTGCAAGTCTCTGTCATTGAACCATTACTCTTTTTTCTATAAATTTGTTCAGTTTGTGATCTCATCACCTTCTATGGGGATCCCTCTTGGCAAACAATAAAGAGATCTATATATTCTTCCCTGGTTCTCACCTGAGCTACAATCCCACATCATCAGCTCCCTATTGGATCTTTGGAACTAGATATCCCAGGGACACCTCAAATTCTTCCTAAACATCTCCTCTTTTGAATTTCCCAACTACTGTTTAGGACATCACCATCAACCCAGTTACCCAGGTCACAATCTGAGTCCTTATGCTCATACTTTAAATATAGGTATATAGGGAGATATTGATACATACAAGTTGTCCCTTGATATATGGGGATGTAGGACACAATACCCTCATAAATGTGAAAAACCTTATATAACTCTAGCCCTACCCCAAACTTTTGTTTTTAATAATTCTGATTATATTTAACACAAAAAAAGCAGCAAAACAACACACTCATAAAAATGTTCTCCTTTTTTACTTGAGAGAAATTAGTGTCTCACACACTATATAGTTTTCACAGATGCTGAGGTAGCAATTGTTTCAATGACTTCCTTTTATGAAAAGCACAAGATACAAAAATCACTGCAAGAGAAAATCATGTGACTGAGTCTGAATGGTAGAAAAACAAAGGGGAAGTGTTCTACAAAAGAGTGTGCGGCCCACGGTTCTTTAGTGCACTAAAACATTTAACAAAATTTGATTGTTTTTAAGAAATTTATATATGTGTACTTGTGGTTGTAAATAATGAAATAGATAAATAATATGCAGTATTTATGCAATTATGACTGTTTTTTAATTTTCTTTTTTTTTTTTATCCCAAAGAGATTTTTTTTTTTTTATTTAGCTTTTAACATTCATTTTCACAAAATTTTGGGTTACAAATTTTTCCCCTTTTCTCCCCCCCCCCCCCCAAACGCCAAGCATTCTAATTGCCCCTATGACCAATCTGCTCTCTCTTCTATCATCCCTCTCTGCCCTTGTCTCTGTCTTCTCTTTTGTCCTGTAGGGCCAGATAGCTTTCTATACCCCTTTACCTGTATTTCTTATTTCCTAGTGGTAAGAACATTACAGCTGATCCTAACACTTTGAGTTCCAACTTCTTTAGCTCCCTCCCTCTCCACCCCTTCCCTTTGGAAGGCAAGCAATTCAATATAGGCCAAATCTGTGTAGTTTTGCAAATGACTTCCATAATAGTTGTGTTGTATAGGACTAACTATATTTCCCTCCATCCTATCCTGTCCCCCATTACTTCTATTCTCTTTTGATCCTATCCCTCCCCATGAGTGTTGACCTCAAATTGCACTCTCCTCCCCATGCCCTCCCTTCTATCATCCCCCCCCACTCTGCTTCTCCCCTTATCCTCCACTTTCCTGTATTGTAAGATAGGTTTTCATACCAAAATGAGTAGGCATTTTATTCTTTCCTTTAGTGGAATGAGATGAGAGTAGACTTCATGTTTTTCTCTCACCTCCCCTCTTTATCCCTCCACTAATGAGTCTTTTGCTTGCCTCTTTTATGAGAGATAATTTGCCCCATTCAATTCTCCCTTTCTCCTCCCAATATCTTTCTCTCTCACTGCTTGATTTCATTTTTTTTTTAAGATATGATCCCATCCTCTTCAATTCACTCTGTGCACTCTGTCTCTATGTGTGTGTGTGTGTGTGCATGTGTGTGTGTGTAATCCCACCCAGTACCCAGATACTGAAATGTTTCAAGAGTTACAAATATTGTCTTTCCATGTAGGAATGTAAACAGTTCAACTTTAGTAAGTCCCTTATGACTTCTCTTTGCTGTTCACCTTTTCATGGTTCTCTTCATTCTTGTGTTTGGAAGTCAAATTTTCTTTTCAGCTCTGGTCTTTTCATCAAGAATGCTTGAAAATCCTCTATTTCATTGAAAGACCAATTTTTCCCCTGAAGTATTATACTCAGTTTTGCTGGGTAGGTGATTCTTGGTTTTAGTCCTAGTTCCTTTGACTTCTGGAATATCCTATTCCATGCCCTTCGATCCCTTAATGTAGAAGCTGCTAGATCTTGTGTTATCCTGATTGTATTTCCACAATACTTGAATTGTTTCTTTCTAGCTGCTTGCAATATTTTCTCTTTCACCTGGGAGTTCTGGAATTTGGCTACAATGTTCCTAGGAGTTTCTCTTTTTGGATCTCTTTCAGGTGGTGTTCTGTGGATTCCTTGAATATTTATTTTGCCCTCTGGTTCTAGAATCTCAGGGCAGTTTTCATTGATAATTTCATGAAAGATGATGTCTAGGCTCTTTTTCTGATCATGGCTTTCAGGTAGGCCCAAAATTTTTAAATTGTCTCTCCTGGCTCTATTTTCCAGGTCAGTTGTTTTTCCAATGAGATATTTCACATTATCTTCCATTTTTTCATTCTTTTGGTTTTGTTTTGTGATTTCTTGGTTTCTCATAAAGTCATTAGCCTCCATCTGTTCCATTCTAATTTTGAAAGAACTATTTTCTTCAGTGAGCTTTTGAATCTCCTTTTCCATTTGGCTAATTCTGCTTTTGAAAGCATTCTTCTCCTCATTGGCTTTTTGAACCTCTTTTGCCAATTGAGTTAGGCTAGTTTTCAAGGTGTTATTTTCTTCAACATTTTTTTGGGTCTCCTTTAGCAGGGAGCTGATTTGCTGTTCATGCTTTGACTTCATGTCTCTCATTTCTCTTCCCAGCTTTTCCTCCACCTCTCTAACTTGATTTTCAAAATTCTTTTTGAGCTCTTCCATGGCCTGTGCCCATTGAGTGGGCTGGGACACAGAAGCCTTGATTTCTGTGTCTTTGCCTGATGGTAAGCATTGTTCTTCCTCATCAGAAAGGAAGGGAGGAAATGCCTGTTCACCAAGAAAGTAACCTTCTATAGTCTTATTTCTTTTCCCTTTTCTGGGCATTTTCCCAGCCAGTGACTTGACCTCTGAATATTTTCCTCACACCCACCTCACCTCCTGATCCTCCCAGCCAGTGTTTGGGGTCTGAGATTCAAATGCTGCTTCCAGCCTCAGGGCTTTGGGCGGGGGCAGGGCTGCTATTCAGTGTGAGATTAAATTCAGATGCTCAGGTGAGGGCAGGGCTGCCTCTCAGGCTCAGTTCCCTCAGGGAGTTTATGCACAGACCTTCAACAATGGATCCAGGCTCCTGCCTGCTTGGAGAGCCCTGGTCTGCCGCTGCCCCTCAGCTTCTGTCTCCCGAGGGGGCCCGAGCCATGGGGGCACCCCACTCCCCCCTCGACCCACCAAAGGGACTCTCTCACAGACCCCCGTCACCTGTGGGTGGAGGTACTTGTGCGGCCGCTGGAGATCCCGTCCCTGAAGCCCGCTCGGATCTGTTCCTCTCGGTGCCGTGGCCACGGCAGGGCTGTACTCAGCTCCCAGTCCCGGCGCCCAGTCCGCAGCACGAAGGACCTTTTACGAGAGGTTTGCAGGTCTCTCCGGAACAGAAATCTCCTTCGCTCCAATGTTCTGTGGCCTCTGGGTGCAGAATTCGCCGTGAGTTACTTCTTTGTAGTTGTTCTATGGGTTGTGGGTTCGGAGCTATGTGTATGTGCGTCTTTCTACTACGCCATCTTGGCTCCGCCCCCCTTAATTTTCTTTACATTTGTGCATCATCTTTGAATTTTCACAGTACACTACAAATCTCCAAAAATTCCTATTTATTTGTGGCCAACCTACAAATTACCAAAACCCTCAATGTGAAACCCATGAATGTGGAGGGATGACTGAATATGAATATAGACATACAAACTTCTGCAGATCTATATCTCTCTATATCTATCTATACCTATATGTATATATGCACATTCACACATGTATATATCTGTATGCATATAGAATACAGATGTATATTCACATGCATTTATGCATGTGCACATATATTTGTGTATATTTATAACTGCATGAATGTATGTATATGCATGCGTGTGAATACATACATATATGTACATATGTGTATATATAGCTCTATAGAATACATACATATACACATATGTGTATGTATACACACATATATGCATACATACATACATATGTGCACTATAGATTCTATATTCATTTTATCTGAATGGTGGAAATTTGACCAGAGGGCACTAAGAATCACAGTTTTTAGAGCATCTATAAACTTTAACTTGGTTCTTGGCATTCTAAAAGCAAGTTTCTTATCCTAAAATAAATAAGTGATTGTACTACTAGAGAAACTAAAATATATCAGTGTTGATATTCTCACTATAAATGGAACAAAAAGAAAGAAAAATAATTTAAAAAACAGATTTCCTTGGAGAATTAAGCAAGTCCAGTGAACATACATTTGTTAAGGTCCTTCTACATGCAAGACAATGGGTTATGCATGACAATACAAGTCAAGGTAGACATTCCCTACCCTCAAGAAGTTCACAGTGTAATAGAGGAGTCAACAAGAAAATAACTGCATACAAACAAGATACATACAGTATAAATTGGAGAAAAACCTAGAAAGAAGGCACACATTCAAGTAAGAGTAGCAAAGGTTTCTTGATGAAGGTAGAATTTATCAGGGCAAGAAGCAGAGGTGAGGAAGAACACTCCAAATCATGTAGTGAAGACATTGCAAATGCTTTATAAAGAACAGCAATGTATCCAGGGTTACTGAATTGTAGCATAGGTAAAGTAATGTGTAAGTTAGATTGAGAAGTTTTTAAAGGACCAAGTTATGAATAGCTTTAAAATAAATAAAATAGAAAAATCAAAGAAGTGACAGCTTTGATTTTATGATGCTGTAATTGTAAAATCTTTCCTATTCATTAATAATTCCATTAAATCATCTAGAAACCTAAGTCACATGTGGTGGGAGGAGTTTGCTGAATACGCAGAATTGGAAGGGTGGAGCAGAACCAGGAGAAAATGAGTGAGCACAGTTGGGGCAGAGGAGAGAGGATACAGGTAAATTCTAATCAAGGCTCCATCTCATGAGTGTTT
The DNA here is from genome assembly GCF_028372415.1 of Notamacropus eugenii. Classification (NCBI taxonomy): domain Eukaryota; kingdom Metazoa; phylum Chordata; class Mammalia; order Diprotodontia; family Macropodidae; genus Notamacropus; species Notamacropus eugenii. The sequence goes on along the minus strand of NC_092875.1, from coordinate 256,952,606 downwards.
GTTTGTGAGAAGGCATTGGCAAGGCTTGGGAATGGCTTTGCTCCCTGTGGTGATCATGTTTATTAACTTCTTGGTTACCATGACAGATTTTGCTTTCTGGTTCTGAGATTTGACTTTCTGGTGTCTACATTTTTCTTCTACCTTCTACATGGAGAATCTTTTATATATTGCAGTTGAGAACTATGCTGTTACATTCATAGTCACCACCAGTGCTGTGACTATTGCCTTGGTGATACATCTGGTGTTATGACCAGGATTGCAAGGAATAAAATCTCTATTTGGAGGCAGAAAGGATTTAGAGGAAGAATCTAGTACCTCAGGTTGGGACAATTTAACTTTTTCATCTCTAGACAGAGAATTGTCCAAGAATATGGGACTCTGAAAACTGAGAAGAGAAGCTATAGGAGGGAGAACCTGGAAATGTGGAAAGATATTTACAAGGAATACCAATAAGACCAGGGAAGGAATTGTCAAGGGTAAGTAGGAGAAGACAGGTTTTTTTGTTTTGTTTTGTTTTGTTTAACAGGTTACCATATTATGTGTAAAAACAGATAAAGTGTTTAAAGAAAAAATTCAGATGGAAAAAGAGTTTTCATGAGGATTCTCAGCTTTTAGGCTCTCCTTCACAAGAGCAGACTGGGGGGTCTCAGCCAGAAGGAAAGACTGTTCATTTGGCTCAAAAGAGGTTGAAGGCTGACAAAAGAAATGCATATATGACCTGTGTACAGACCCAATCTAGTTACCACAGTGACAAAGGAAGTGAAATAATTTTATAGGGAGAAGTTTCTCAGCAGAAGCTTAGTGATGTAGAAACAGGAGAACCAAGGCAGTAACTCAGTGTTTAGGGAAATAATTGAAGATTTTACTCAGCAGGAGGTCACAGAAATTTTGAGTTCGTTCACCCAAAGGATGGGAGAATTGTTAATATCTTGAATGGTGAGAATCAGTGATGAAGGAGCTGGAGGAATACCTATAGGCCACATGGACTGCTTAAAATTTATAGGTATTAGTCAGAATCCTTTTGTACAGCAAACTTTTAGAGATTACAATATGCAGTGAGGTAACAATAGAACTACTCTGCTAGCTTTCACTGCAGAAGGCTACAGTAGGCAGTATCCTACTGATTCTATGTGGTCTAGTGGAGACAGATTCTGCTATTCACTTAGGGGCTGTATAAGAAAGTTAAGTGAGGAAGTAAAGAAGATTGTCATAATGATTGGAAATGCAGATATATACTATCATACTCCATTTGCAGTTTACCATAGAAATGTAATAGTAAAGACAACTTCTGTTACTTACAAGGACTTGAGTTTGAATCTAACAATTTTGGAAATAGGATACCCTCTTTCTGAGGTGCTGGATAAGATTTCACAATTAAGTGACTTAAGGGACTGGGAAAAAGACAAAATTCCTAGAGAGAGAAGAGTAAATAGCCAGTAGATTCAAAATCAGAATAAATTGACAAAGAGAGAATCATTTACTGCTCTATTGAGATCAGGGGTAGATTTGGGAAGCCTAGATGGTATTCCAACTAATGAACTATATAGAATGTACCAAGAAAAGGGACTTGATACTAGACAAACTAGAGAAGTAAGAACTGCCCCTACAGATCCTGAACCTTTGTATCCAAGTTTGCCACACCTTCAGGGAGAATAGGAAGTTGGCCAAACCCCAGCTAAGAATAAATAAATACACATATGGAATTACTGACCCTATACCAATTTGACAATATATTGAAAAAATGGATCAAATATTGTAACCAAGGCATTAACAGATACTGGGGTGGAGGCCTCCTTTATACATGAAAACCCCAAAAAGTTTAAACATGGAACTCCTATCACTATCACAGAATTGGGAGGACTGAAATATCAACTAGACAATTTAATCTAACAATGACAATTGGACAATTACCTAAGAAAGAATGTACCATGGTAATTGTACCATTCCTGAATACATCATTGGAATAGACATATTGAGAGGTATGACTTTAAGTTTACCTTAGGGGAGATATCAGTTTGCAGTAAGGAAGACAGGAATTAATCCAATTTTAGTGTGCAAAATAAAAATGGACCCAATCACTTTACCTGAACCTTCTGAAGTGGTTACTTTAAAGCAGTATCATATGAGAGGTGGGCAAGATGAGATTACCGATGAAAGAATATGTTGAGGCAGGATTGTTAGTCCCTACAACCATAGGATGGAACAATCCTGTCTGGCTAGTAGGAAGTCAGATGGGACATGGAAAATGACAGTGGATCATAGACAATTGAATAAAATCACTCTTCCCTTGTATGCTTCTGTTCCAGATACCATTACCTTAATATAAAAGATCCAGAAATATGATGTCATTTGGTATGCAGTTCTTGATTTAGCCAATCTTTCTCTACTGTACCAATAGATTTGAAAGAATGAGACCCATTTGCTTTCACTTGGCAGGGCCAACAATATACTTCTACACTTTTGCCACAAGGATATCTGCATAACTCCACATTTCTAATAGAATTGTGGCTGAATATTTGGGTGAATTAGAGCTATGTGGTGTACAGCTTACCCACTAAATAGATGATATTATGATATAGGGAAAAACTATAGAAGTCATGGAGAAAAATTTGACATTTTTATTTGAGAACATGAAAAGCTCAAATGAAAAGTGTTTGTAATTAACCCTGCAAAGATTTAAACCCTAAAGTTTTTGGGTGTACAATGGAGCTGTGAGAGATTCTCCTGTAAACCTGATAAAAAATTCAGAATTTTCCTATCCTCATCAATAAGAAAGAGGCCCAAAAGTTTATAGGATTATTTGGATATTGGTGACATCACATACAACATCTAAGATAAAGTTTGAAAGCTTTGTATAAAATTCTAGGAAAAAATATGAATTTGACTGGGGACTTGAGTAGACTAAAGTTTTTGATAAAGCTAAGGTAGCTATTCAGTTGGCCTGAGATTTATAGCCTATGCAAAGTGACCTAGTGGAATTAAAAAGGAGTGAACAGGATGAGTATGCAAACTGGAGTTTATGGCAAAAACAACAAAGCTGAAATGGACCCTTAGGATTTTGGTCTAGGAAACTCCCTTTATCTGGGGCTCAATATACCGCTTTTGAAAAGCAGTTGTTAGCTGCATTTTGGGATTTGGTAGAGATTGAGCAGCTGACTTGAGGTAATGAGGTAACACTAAGGCCTAAAATTCCAATTATAAGCTGAGTAATGAGTACCCCAGCTTCTCATAGAATTGGACATGCATAGGAAGCTAGCATAATTGAATGGAAATGGTATATTCAAAATAGATCTAAAACAGGCAAAAGTGGAGTTTCTGCTTTACATGAATCTATAGCAAACATAAATACTGAGAGAAATGGTACACTCTCTGAAGACAATCAACAGTTGTTACAGTCCTTGGTAAAATGAAATGAGGGATATAATGCATTAACTGAAGAACAAAAGAACCATTCATGGTTTACCTATGGGATAGCAAAATATTTGGACCACAAAAGACATTGAAAAGTGCTAGCTTATATTCTGTGTCCTAGACAGATGTTGAAAATACTTTTATAGGTGGAAGTAGTCAATATGCTGAGCTTATGGCAGTATGCCTAGCTATCAAAACAGAACAATGGGGAAAGTATAATATATGCACTAATTCATGGGTGGTAGCCAATGGGTTAGCTACATGGATGCCCATGTGGAAAAATCAAAATTGGGAAATTCATGGCAAACAAGTCTGAGGCAAAGAATTGTGGGAAGATATATGGGAGCTGTTTTTGGTTACTAATTTGTCAGTTTTTTCATGTAGATGCTCATGTGGCCCTCACCCTGTCAGAACGTGAGTACAATGTACATGCTGATTGACTAGCAAAGACTGCTACTCAATATATTGTCCCTACTCTGACACCAACTGATGATCCTGTACTAGAAAATGGGTTCATCAAATGATCAGCCATTTAGAGGTCCAGGCCACACACTAGTGGGCACAAGATTGACCTATTAATACTTCTCATTCATAATTAAAACAAGTAACTGAAGAGTGCTATATATGTCAGTTGGAAAAGGAATGAACTGTTCCTCGGGTAGTAACTGGAAAGATAGCAAGGGGAATAATACATACTCACATTTGGGAAATAGATTATGTTGGACCCCTACCTCAAGACCAATGATGTAAATTTACCTGTACTTGTGTTGACACATATTCATGTATACTAGTGGCTTGTCCCCATAAGAATGCAACCCCGAAAAACACTTGTAAAACTTTAGATATCATAAGTCTATATTATGGAACCCCAATGCAGATTCAAAGCAACAATGGGCTACATTTCAAAGGTAATGAAATGAAGAGATATTGTGTGTTAAACAATATAGAATGGATATATCATATTACATATTATTCATAATAGTCTGGGTTCATTTAAAGAATGAATGGATTATTGAAAGAACAGTTATGGAAGTTACATTCCAATAATTCTTCTCAACATTGGAAAGATAATGTGTTTATTGCTTTATGTAATTTGAATAATAGATCATTAGTCAGAAGTATACCTCTAGCCAGAATGATGACCTCAAATCTGCAAATTAGAAAACAATAAATGCATAAGATTCCAAAGGTTGAGGGTTGGACTGTGAGGCCAGAAGTTCCAGCATAGTACCCAGGGACACTTGGTTCAGCAGGATATGATCCACATTGTTTATAGGACTTTTGGTTGAATAGGAAAGAAATAAGAACAATCTCTACTAGAATGTGTATGAGAATCCCTAAGAATCATTTTAGGTGGATATTACCTAAATCAGGATTAGCAGCTCTAGGAATATATATATTGACTGGAGAGATAGATTCTAATTATTAAGGAGAAATTATTGTGACATTCCAAAATTTAGGTCATGAATTCATACAGTTTTGTAAAGATGATAGAAGAGTTCAAGTGATTATTATCTCTTGTGAAACAAGATCATTTGTGAAAACTGACCTTCCTTCTGAAATAACTAGTAAAGGACCTGAAGGACTGGGTTCTACTGATAGAATAAAATTGGGATATAAAGCATAGGTAAAACAGAAGTCAGAAGACATTTGAAAGGCTGTGGAAATTATAACAAGTGGGAAAGATAATGCCATACTTGTTGTTTTTTCAGGAGAGGATGATTACAAAATTGTACCCTTAACTCATATATTCTACCAAGAATAAGACTATGGTAGTGAGTTCATGAACTCCAGAACCACAGCTGACCTTACATCTACCCTGCTTCTGGTTATTGTTTCCTTTTTTTCTTTTTGGCTTTTGTCTGTTAAACTTGTTTGCTAGATTTGTTTCCTATAAGCTTAGTACCCTCCACCTACAGATAGATGCCTGATCACTTAAGTGAGATGTCACTGCCTGTCAATGACTGTGCTATGTCATTTCTGGACCTGAAGTTGAACAAACTCTGGATGCCAGCTGAAGAACTGATCTCTCAAATGGAACCTGCTGGGGCAGGAACAGCTCTATCTTACCTCAATATTTTGGTCTCCATTTGTTTGAGGGGAGAATAATGGGGTGCTTGTGCTCAAACCCCATCCTAAGATACTGTTTTATGTGTTCATTTTGTTTGATCCCTGTTATATTGTTGTAAAGTTCTTTTGACACCAGTTTTCCCATTTTAAACTATGTAATAAACATGAAACATCTTGGGGCCGAGTGTAATGGTAATTTGAACAGGAAAATCTTTCCTATTCATTAAATCACCTGGAAGTCTAATTCTCAAGTGGTGGGAGGAGTTTGCTGAACAGAGAGAACAGTAAGAGTAGAGCAGAACCAGGAGAAAGTGAGTGAGCACGGTTAGGGAAGAGAGGACAGGTCGCAGGCAGTGAAGCTCAGGCTCATGAGTGTTTGCTTGTGAGAAGGCCCTGGCTGAGGTGGGGGGAGGCTTAGGAATGGCTTTCCTCCCTGCAGTGATCATGTTTATTAACTTCTTGGTCACCATGAGGAATTTTACTTTCTGGTTTTGGGATTTGGCTTTCTGATATCTAAATAAATGTTTTTCTTCTGCCTTCTATGTGGAGAGTCTTTTATATTTTGCAATTGAGAACTATGTTGGTATATTCATAGTCACTACCAGTGCTGTGACTATTGCCGTGGCAAAGCAGATACATGTTATGGAAAGAAGAAATATCATTTCATGGTCTCTTTGTTAATCTCCTAGTATAACTTTCCCAACAATATTTCCTGAAAAAAGCACCATGAATTAAAGACAACCTATGTATCTACATTTGTTGCAGGGGATGAAAAGGTAGAAAAATTCTATGAAGAACAAGATCAAGTCCATAAAATGCAAAAAATAAATAAATAAACAATTTGTTCCCAGTGGAAGTTGTTGTGGGAGCTCCTGTATAACTTTTGAGCAGCAACTGCTGTGATGTAAATTTTCACACCCACCAACCAGATCCACCTGAGGAAGGTGGTAGTGGTATTCATGAAGCTCCCAAAGAAGTATTTTTTGTTGACTTGCTACAAGAAGGTCATAGACTGGTGCAGTGGCATGGAAAAGACCTAGGTGAAATTTTACAGGCCCATTCTGTGTTTGTAAATATTTATAAAGGCAAAGTTGATTTTAAAAAGGAGGGTGTTATTAGTACTTTTAGAAACAATGTTAAGACTGAAATCTGTAAGCATATTTTTAAGAAAAGATTCAGTAGAAGTATCAGATAAAGAATAACACACAGCTAGAGCAGATATTTAGAGATGTTCCAATAATTGTAGCAGATGAATATGTACAAAGTTCATACACTGTCATCTTCATTGAAAGAGCAATGATGGATAACCACTGCTCAGTCAAACCCAACATGATTATAAAATCAGCAGGCTTTGAGAGTCATAAAACAGTTGAAGGAAAGCATGAAGATTGAAAGTCCAATATGAGACTTCTATTCATCCTACCCGTGATGGAGGGGGAAAGGATAAAACAAAATCAAACTATTGATCAGGGTGGTAGAAAGTAAAGATATTGGTGACCAGTTAAAAATTGTTTGTCTAGCTACTTTAGTGAACTTGATGAACCAATACAGATGAAGACAAAATTAAAGAATACTTTGAAAGTTCCCATCTGGAAAGACATAGAAGAAAATTAGGGATGTGAATGAAAGTTTTTCACCTTCTGTTTGTTTATAAACTTAACACTAAGATGTGCATCTGTCTAAAGTCTGCTCAAAATGGTTCATTTAAGAGATTTTCATATCACTATATGTGTTAACTAACTCAGTCATTTGTGTGCAGAATATTCTGTATAAAAGATCTAATATGGAATAAATGTATCTGGGATGTAAAATTGGGTTACTTTAAAATACCCATGTAGAAACTCTTTCTCTTTTACATTCTGCATGAGCATCCACACTCTTTGTTTCATCTTAATTTTTAACATTTTTCATTCTCTGTTAACTTTACAGCCGTGAAAGTTGTCTCAAAGTGCAGTACAGTAAGTATTTATATTTTAGAAATGTCCTTCAACAGATATAGAATGCTTGCAGAAAGATATAAACCAGTATCCCACACTTGCATAACATGCATGCAAGCACACATTATATATATACTGTATGTATGTGTGTACATACATGTGTATATGCACACACATACTGGTGTATATGTCTATATGTGCATATACACATATATGTGCATATACACATATAGTTACTGACTAGGAGTTCATCAGTATTCTCATTTAATAAACATGCTGCCAAAATGTCAAATGCTTGAAGATGGTGAAATTCTAGTCTTTTCTTTTCATGCACTCCACCATCATCAAGTTACTCAAATGTCTTTACCTGTATAAGTAAAGTTTATCATTTATCAATTTTTCAGCACACTTCCTGAGCATTCACTATGAAGATGTGAAGGAGATATTAATTATCCTCTGGAATCAGTGCTTAGTAGTCTGTTAATTCTAGAGTTAATAATTTGCTTGGAATCCTACAAAAGATTGACCTTGGCTGGTTAAGAAAAAAAAAACAACAAAAACATATTACCTAAGGGATGAAGGGTTTTTATATGTGAGAATTCCAGTTTAATAAGTTAGTGATCTGGACATTTTGAGTTACTCCATTTTCTTCCTTTTTAGGTCCTTTAAGAGTTGTTTTTGTGGTATTAAAATGCTATCATATTAAGGGTTATCTTATATTTTACTAATTAACAACTTCTTTCCTGACCTCAAAAGGCACTTTTGAGAATTCATTTTGCTTTGTTTTCTTTGTGTCTTTCTGTCTTTATTTGTCTACCAAAAGTATTCAAGTTTAAAGGAGTATGTCAGGTAAAAAATAGCCTAACTAATGAGCTCCTAGGAAACCCTAACTTTTATAAAGTTCAATAATGCTAAAAAAGCACCAGGCTTACTGCTTTGCTCCAATATATACACAACCATTTTTGCATTTCCTTTTAGTGTAAGGATATAACTCAAGTATATGAACTAGCTGTGAACTCCATTAGTGATTTAATGGGGCAAGAGGTAATTTAGGACACAATAAGCTCATTTTCCTTGAAGAGTTAACTTGCCTGGAGAATGTCTAATTTTTTTCTGGAGATAGTGTGTGTGTGTGTGTGTGTGTGTGTGTGTGTGTGTGTGTGTGTGTGTTCGTCCTTTGTTGACGAAGAAGACTGGGCCATCAGAGAAATAATGACATGACTTGGACTTGACTTTGTTTTGAGTGAGGGAGGGCTGTGCTGGTCACTAGTCTCACTTCTCCTCCAGAGCCATCTGAATCCAGTGACCAGATATTCATCAGGATGACTGGAGATGACCCAGGATGAGGCAATTGGGGTTAAGTGACTTGCACAAGGTCATACAGCTAGTGAGTGTCAAGTGTCTAAGGGGAGATTTGAATTCAGGTCCTCCTGACTCCAACACTGGTGCTTTATTCACTGCACCACCTAGCTGCCCTCTGGAGATAGTAGAGAGGAAAGGGCATTTCATGTTCTTCTTGGGAGGAGTTTAATATGCTTATATGACATCTTAAGACTAACTTTTATTTTCAAATTAAAATACAATTTTTATACCATAACTATTTCCAGGTATATCCTCTCCACCCCAAATCAGAACCCCCTCATTGTATCTAATAAAGACAATTTAATCAAACCAAACTTAAAGTGTCATAATATGTTATAAAGTGTCATAATGACCATGTCTATGAGATAATGACATCTTTGACAGCAATAATAAATAAGGTATATACATATGTATGTGTGCATGTATACACACACCCAAAATTATTGCCTACTACGTACTTTACAAATATAGTCTCATTTGATCTTCTGGAAAGAAGGAGTTATTATTGTGCTCATTTTATGAAGAAACTGAGTCAGATAAAGGTTAACTGACTTCCATAATGTTATACAGCTAATAAATATCTGAGGATAGATCTGAAGCTAGGTTTGTATCCCAAAGAGAAGTTAAGTTTTCATGACTTTGGACATAGAGCTCTATTTGCTGTGCCACCTAGCAATAGTTTTACCTCTCTCATCTCACTCCCACCCATTCCATTCATCTAGCACAAACTCCACCTTCCATCTTGATTCCTATAGGACCAGTATTTTTTAGCATGATACTTTTTCATATTTTTTGCTTTATTTCTCCATTAAAAATGAAAACTACATTAAGAAGACCATCTTTGATTATTTCTTTCTTATTTGTTAGAGCCTTCTTGCTATTTTGATTTGACCAGCTGAACTTTCTTGTGTCTGTTAAAAAACTATGCTGCTTTAATCTCCATTCCATTCCAAGGTTCTCCTATAGATTTCAAACCTTGTAAATGCATGCTCCATATCCAAAGACAGTTCCATATCTAAGAGAGAGTAGTAAGCTCCTTTCCTAGTGAGTATTAAATTATATCACAATTAAAACTGAAATTGGAGTTTAAAGATTGGTCACTCATTAGACAGTTCTTGGTGGGGACAGTAAATCTTAAACATCAATCGTCTCAAAGAGACTATCAAGAAAACTGAGATTTGGTTCTAAAATAATATTCACCTAAGTGTTTTATTATGGTCTCTGACAATCAGGGAATCAACTCCAGGCATGACACAAAAATTTCACTTTCTAGTTCAGAAAATGCTGCTAATATAGCATTTTTTTGGAGAAGAATGGGATATGCATTATTTATGGCTAAGGAAGGGTTTGTTTGTTTCTTTGTTTTTGCTTTGGTCACTTTTTTTGTAAAGTGCAGCAATCTCTTGTTAACTGCATTTGACACAGCTTCCAACATCTCAACACTATTCTTTGAAACTGACAATGAATTGTTGATGTCTTTTCCTGAGTCAGACAGAGTTGTTCAAAGGGATGTCTTTTCTTCTAATTTCTTCTTAGTTGAAGATAATTGTGATCAATCTTTTAACTTCAGCTGACTATATGAATTTAATTTTCCTACAATAGTCAGCTGCAATATACCTTCATACAATTAAATGTGTATATTATTATGTAAAACCCAACAATTAATGAACATTATAAAACTAAGCAGATTATAATCATTCTGAAGTCTTCTTCAACATTCTTTCAAGAATACATAAAAGGAATGGCAGGTAGGTGGCACAGTGCATAGAGCAACAGCCCTGGAGTCAAGAGGACCTGGAGTTAATAGCAGGTGTTAAATAAACGCTTGTTACATAAATAGTGAATGAGCAGTGCTTATAACAGGAATGCATGTTGGATAAATGAATTGAATAAACAGCAGTAGTGTGAAAGACAAAGTTGTACCCAATGACAGAAATGTTTCACATGACTTTTTAATAGAGAAATCGCCTATGGAAAATTAAATCAAATATGTAATTTGAAGCTCATACTTTTACATTTGTAGAAGACTAACAGTGAAAGAATATTCAACGTTCCATGACATCACGAGTGTTGCAGCTGGCAAGAATTTCAGAGAGGAAAGATTTTGGTCTTGTTTCTGACTTCTCTATAGGATCTAGAACAGGGGTGGGGAACCTGCAGCCTCAAGCCAACATATGGCTCTCAAAGTCCTCAAGTGTAGCCCTTTGATTGAATCCAAACTTTTGTTTTGTGAAGCTTGAATTTAGTCAAAGGGCTGCAATTAAAGGAACTTGATAACCACATGTGGGTTCTAGGAGGCAGGGTCCCCATCCCTGAAAGGTTCTCTTCAAGAAGAAGGGACTCCAAAGGGAGTGAAAGATTTTGAAAAATATCCAAAATGTAGAGGACCTGGCCACACATACACACCACTTAAAATAGTTTTCAGTATAAGATTATTTTTTATCTGTTTATATAGTTAATCTAATTTTCCTTCCCTTTGACTTAGATTATGAAGTTACAGACCAAGTTAGAATATGTTTATGATTTGAATGATTTCTTGTTTGACTTAGTACAAATAATAGCCAGTTTGTCTTATTTCCTGTTTTTATCCTTATAAAATGGCCACGATGAAAATTGTCATTTGATGCTCAGAAAATTCCTTCTGGCTGAAATGCTACTCAACTGGTGATGCTTATAAAATTCCTAGGGAATTGTGATTTTCAAAGCAGGCAGTAAGGCTGCAATTGAGTTCCTTTGAGAAATGCTGAAGCCTTATGAAAATTTCTGTAATATCAGCATATCCAGGAGGTAAAACAGTTTGCTTGCCTTAGAAGGAAGAACTACGTTGGACCGACTGACTGAATGTAAGATATGTCACTTAAGTGATCATAATGTCATTCAGGACTAAATTTCCAGGAATCTAGCTATTTTATTTCCCTTTAGACTTTCCTTGAAAATATAACAGGTATTTGATCTCTATACCTATTTTGTATTTTTTGACATAGCACAGACATTTAATAATTCACAAGTTGTAATTCATTTGTAATAGTTTCTGTAGACCTAATCTTCCCACAGGTATTGTTACTATGAAATAGCATTTACTTACCAGGGTTCATGACACTCTGGATACATAGCAGTTAGGCAGATACTGAGTCTGCACCTTAAGAAATTGCACTCAAAGCCAATGCAAAGACTTGGTCATACCTATACTCATATAAGTTCATAGAGCGTGGGTTCTTGACCATTTTTTGTCAGAGACCCCTTTGGCAGTCTGATAAACATATACACTCTTCAGAACTATGTTTATCTTTTTAAAAACACAAAATCAAATAAATATTATTATAAAGGAAATGTGTTAAAATGCAGTTATCACAATTAAAACACACACATAGAAGTTCAGAGGTCTCAGGTTAAGAGATCCTTGCATAAGGCATGGACTAAGTATGCCCCACACCCTCATGTACACAATAATATATAACTTTCTCCTTCCCTCTCAGAAGAAGGTTCTATATAATGCTTATCTGAGGATGATCTGACACACCTGGACACACTCTCTTCATGCTTTAAGAACATCTAAATTTAGAAGAAAATTGTGATTAGAATTGGATTCAGCACACTTTTTGGAATGCTGAAGACTCTGAGCTTTTAAAAGCTATAATTGCTTGTTATTTGTGGCCAGGCAAAAGATAGTGATGGAGCATTCTTCTTCATCCCAAAGAATCCATGCTGTCAATATGCTTGGCACAACAATTAAAATACCATGGTGACAATAGGATATGTTTTATTTCTTCTTTGAGTACTGAAAATGATATTCACCTGACTGAAAATTTTCAGAAACTATGTCTTTAGCAGTGATTTTTTAAAGGGGCATTGAGTCTTTCCTTGAAAAGACAGCATACACAGGGATGTATGTGATAGTCAAGAAGGACTAGAATCTGGTGTAAGTGTTTGATAAGTCTTTCTTAGGGCTGCTTATCCATGGTTGATGTCTACCTGTATATCAAAGAAGTTGTAGTAAGAGAAACAACCACATACTCTGATAAAAATCATGGTGGCAGTTGGGCTAAACCATGTTGAGGGTAACTGACAGGCGTCAAACCCCTTTGTCAGTTTGTGGAGTATCTACTCCAAGTATATAAGAACTTACCTCAGCAGAATGGATGGAAGAGAACAATTTCTTCCATTGGTCATGTAGGCAGCTGAAACAGTTGCTGTGGAGTGCTTGAAGTTTGTTAAGACATTGAAGACCCAAGATCATCTGCTGTATCCTGGGTCATCACGAGTTGTCCCAACTTTTATCTTGTCACTGGATTTCAATGACTCCAAAAAAGAGACTGAGATTGACAATTTGTACAAATCTAACTCATTTAAATCCAATTAATGTACAAGTCTGTGATATCATTGATCTTCTGAAAAAAACAGACAAACAATAGCAACATATGCATTATTATGTATTGATCATTTCATGGGAGCCTTAGAGAAGACAATTTTTTGTTTATATCAGGGTGACAATTTATCATATACATTTGTAGTAATGGTCCAATATTGCAGATATTTCCAGTGGATGAATAGCTGTGCATCTCAATGTCCATGGGCTGCCAACAATTTGCAAACCTATGTAAGGATTGTTGTTAGATAAGGCAGGAGAAAACATAATTTTTTGTGCTTAGTTATTGAAATGTGTAGTCAGAGTATTCAGGAAGCCTGGATATATAATCTTTGATGTCTGATTTGGTTTACAGTCTTTAAGAGGACTGCTACTCTTTTCTGTTCTATAAGGAATAGAAAAAGGCATGTAGAAGTAAGTTTAATGGGGAATCCCTAATGCATACAAAGTGTTCTAGAGTGTATGAGAAGAGTTATTAAGGAAATCAGCATGAGGAAAAGAGTACAAATATGGAAGTGATAAGAAGGAGAAAGGGAAAAAGGGAAAGTAAAAGGGAGAAGGGAGAGGCAAGAGATGGGGCAGGTGGAAGGTGGAAGAAAGAGAGGGTTAATTACTGATGTGATATTGCTTTCTATTAGTATTTGCCTCTTGAAGCTCCATTAAAGTAAATGAGAAATTGAGAGAATTAGGATACATAAAAATTCACCTTGTGTCTGGGAGTGTGGCTGGTGAGGAGTGGAGGGAAGCACACCATATTTTTCTTCTTAAAATTATCTCTACCATGCAGTTAAATTGGGATTGGGAAGTCATATCTGAATATCAATTTTCTGAATCTTATGGATTAAAAAAGTAAGAAAAGTTATTTGGAGAGTGGGAGGGGAAATCATGAGATTACTTTAGAACTCAGAGTTGTGGGAAGGTAGGTGGAAAGTCTGAAAGAGGACACAACACAATATCCATTTAGTAAGTGACTATTACAGGTGTGGCACTGCACTATATGCTGAGTATACAAATAAGAAAAGGAAATACAGTCACTATTTTCAAGGACCTTACAATCTAATGGGAGAATTGTATGTGTTATTCCTTCGTTGCTGAAGAAGACCATGCCATCAGAGAAATAATGACATGACTTGCACTTGACTTTGTTTTGAGTGAGGAAGGGTTGTGCAGGTCACCAGTCTAACTTCTCCTCCAGAGCCATCTGAATTCAGTGACCAGATATTCATCAGGATGACTGGAGATGACCCAGGATGAGGAACAATTGGGGTTAAGTGACTTGCCCAAGGTCACACAACTAGTGAGTGTCAAGTGTCTGAGGTGAGATTTGAACTCAGGTCCTCCTGACTCCTGCAATGGTGCTCTATCCACTGCACCACTTAGCTGCCCAATCTAATGGGAGAAAACAAAATTTAAAAGAAAATGGAACAAACAAAATCAAAAGAATGAAAAAATAGAAGACAATGTGAAATATTTCATTGGAAAAACAGCTGACCTGGAAAATAGATCCAGGAGAGACAATTTAAAAATTATGGGACTAGCTGAAAGTCATGATCAAAAAAGAGCCTAGGCATCATCTTTCATGAAACTATCAAGGAAAACTGCCCTGATATTCTAGAACCAGAGGGCAAAATAAATATTGAAAGAATCCACCAATCACTCCTGAAGGAGATCCGAAACGAGAAACCCTAGGAATATTGTAGCCAAATTTCAGAGTTCCCAGGTCAAAGAGAAAATATTGCAAGCAGCCAGAAAGAAACAATTCAAGTGTTGTGGAAATACAATCAGGATAACACAAGATCTAGCAGCTTCTAAGTAAAGGGATCAAAGAACTTGACATGTGATATTCCAGAAGTCAAAGGAACTAGGATTAAAACCAAGAATCACTTACCCAGCAAAACTGAGTATAATACCTCAGGGGAAAAATGGTCATTCAATGAAATAGGGGACTTTCAAGCATTCTTGATGAAAATAGCAGCGCCTAATAGAAAATTTTACTTTCAAACACAAGAATGAAGAGAAGCATGAAAAGGTAAACAGCAAAGAGAAGTCATAAGGGATTTTCTAAAGTCGAACTGTTTACATTCCTACATGGAAAAATAATATATGTAACTCTTGAAACTTTTGTCTGTATTTGGGTAGTTGGAGGGGTTACACACACACACACACACACACACACACACACACATTTCTCCAAATTATTCATAGTCATCATTTATGAAATGATATTTCATTACCTTTGGATACTGCAATCCTCCAATTAATAAACACATATTTATCTCTATTTTTCTTGCTACTCATAAGTGCTACTATAAATATTGTACAACATATAGGACCATTCTGATTGTGACTGATTTTCTTGTAGGTATATGTCCATTTGAGGAATCTATATCAGGTATTAGGTATGGTTTCATAACTTTTCTCACATAATTTTCAATTATTTATTCAAAAAGTTGGGCCAATCAAGCTACTAGGGGATTTATGGTGATGTTATGCTAAAACATAGATGGGCCTAGTTCCTTTGTAAATGCATTATTATCAGGGCTTAGCAATGCACTACTTTAGAAAGAAATAAGATCACTACTCCTAGACTTTCACTCAATTCTAGAATACACAGAAGGATCACTGAACTCTTAGGGAGCCACTGAGTATGGTTATACTGAGGGTAGAGTGCTGAGGAAAGATGTTAGACTTCTTCAAAAGGTTTGGGCAAATTCATTATAGCATTTTTGGCTTGAGCCCAGCACCCCTCAATCCATCACTCTGTCCAGGCACCAGTCTTTGCTGAAACAAAGCCCAACCACAATGAGTACTCTCGGAGTTCTGAGTGGTTCCAGCAGGACTCCACTGTAAATATTCAAAATAACAGAAGACTATTTAATAGTCTAATATGTAAAAAAAGTGATCATATCATAAATGAACTATAAAAGAAGCAATAATAAAACAAAACCTCTGAAAAGATCACTTACAAGTGAATTCTACCAAATATCTGCCCAATTAATTCTAGAACTAAGTGTAATATTTGCAATAAGAAGAAAACAAGGCATTCTTCCAATTGTTTAAATAGTGTCTTGATAATTAACCCAGGAAAACAAAATTCAGAGAAACAAAACTGGAGATAAATATTAGATAATGGAAACTGACAGAAAATTACTAAATAAAATATTAGGAAATGTCTGTAACACCATATCAGAAAGATTTACAGTATGAGAAGTTTGCATTTATGTAAGAAATTCTATATTGTTATACACTATGTTCATTACATAATAAAATCCATATGATTATACTAAAAGATACTTCAAATATGTTGTTTCTATTAAAACTATTAGAAGTCATAAATACAAATGGAACACTCCTTATTGTAGTACATGAAATGATTAGTAATACTGCATTATATTATCATATTTAATATTTTAATGATATTATTATATTAATAATCATTTAGCATAGCCAATATCATAAGAATTGGAAGTCATTGCAATAGAATCATGATAAGAATGCTCATTATCACCTTTATTATATCACATAATGCTGGGAATTGCATCTATAGCAGGGAGAGAAGAAAAAATTAATTGAAAATAGAAAAATAGGCAAAGAGGAAATAAAATTATTCCTTTTTGGAAATAATATAATGTGTACTTAGGGAATCCTAGAGATTCAACTAAAATTAGGCAAAATCCCTTTAGATCTTTTAGTCTCAATTTTATTATTTCCAAAAAGGGGGTAATAACAGTACCTCCTTCAGAGAGTTGTTTTGATTTAATGAGTCATTCTATGGCAGCCAAGTGGGGTGATGGATAAAGTTTTGGGCCTAGAGTCAGGAAAACTCTTTCTAAGTAACTGTCCGACCTCAGACACTAGCTGTGTGACCCTGGGCAAGTCACTGAACCTTGTTTGCCTCAGTTCCCACATCTGTAAAATGAGGTAGTGATGGAATTCCAAATCAGTCCAGTATCATTGCTAAAAAAACCTCAAAATGGGTTCACAAAAAGTCAGGCATGGCTGAAAAAGTGACAATGTATAAAGTGCTTAAGAAACTTTGATGTGCTCTA
This sequence comes from Notamacropus eugenii, assembly GCF_028372415.1. NCBI lineage: Eukaryota > Metazoa > Chordata > Mammalia > Diprotodontia > Macropodidae > Notamacropus > Notamacropus eugenii. Next base: position 256,935,411 of record NC_092875.1, on the reverse strand, counting down.
CAGGTGCTAGATATTACTTGCTATAAATTGTCATCTTTGCTTATCAATCTCTCTCTCTCTCTCTCTCTCTCTCTCTCTCTCTCTTTTTAATATTAAACTCAGGAACCACCTCCTCTGTGAAATCTACCTTAATCTCTTCAATTTTAAGAAATCCTTCCCTCTTTAAATATGCCTGAAACACTTTGATCTTTTCTTTGCTCCCTTAACTCACTAAGTTGTACTGTGCTTTCATGGACACCTGACATATTTCTCCAATAGAAACTAAGCTCCCTAAAAGCAGCCATTGTCCCATTTTTGCCTGCATATCTAGTATAGTATCTAACATAGCTAATGCAGTACAATGCAGACAGTTAAATATTAATTACTGAATTATAAACTTTGAGAAATAATGCCATTAATTAAAATAAACAAAAAAGATTACTAAACAGATGAGTATATTAGCCACATGATTTGATGTGGAATCAAAGCTTTTCATTAATAAAAGTCAAAGATATTGAAAACAGTGAGAATTGTCACTTATTCTTTAACATATCTATGATTTCATTCATTTTTTTCCCCTTTTCTATGATCAGAGGTTTCAGGGTCATTTGATCAACAAGATAGGGGAATACTCAGCTTCTCAAGTCAAAACAATGAAAAAACAAATAGCAACAAAAGGAAGAATTATCAGATTCTTATAGAGTGACAATAGAAATTCGATAATGATTTGATGTAACATAGAATTTTAAAGATTCCCAAAAGAGCATAGAACTGCAGCAGGATGTTCCAGAAAGGTTCTAGGGAGAAAACAGAAACTGGAGAAAAGTTAGAAGGAATATCAGAATAGCAGAAACTATGTTCTGTACAGAAGAAATAATTACCAGAATATGAAATAATGAATACTTGGTGGATAATATTTCAAAATAAGACAGAATAAACAGAAATTTGGAATACAAATATATTTTTAAGTGAAAGACAACTTAGAAGAGAGGCAAAAAATCTATCAACACTCATTGAATAATCATCTATTGTGTGCTAGATCCTTGAGATTCAAAGCCAAATAAGATGAATAGCCACTGTACTCAGGAAGTTTACATTCTTTTCGTAGAGGTAAAATTAAGTAATTAAATATGGCTGCAATGAACGCTCGTCAATCATTATTAAGTATTTAATAGGTGATGGGCACTCTACTAAACACTTAAAATGCAAATATAAACCACAAATAAGAGACAGTTCCTTCTCTCAAGGAGCTCAGATTCTAATGGAAGATAACACAAATTAACCAAGGAATAAAAATGAAGGTCAGATTATTGAGGTACTGAATAGGGAGCTTTGAGATGAAATCCAAGGAATGTGGGATGGTGACAGATGGTTGACCTAGCACTTTTTAAAAATTGAGGTTCACGGAAGAACTCACAAATGTAATAAAGGGACCTAAAGGGGGAGAGGGAGGAGGAAGCTAAGGAATAATGACAAATAAGGGCATGGAGTTGTGATTTCACTTTTATTTGGAAATCCCAGATGAGAAAATCCCCCATCAATACAGGTATGTCCTTTCTCTATAATTTATAAATTTAGTGTCCTGGAGTCCTAAAATGTTACTGACTTGCCCAAGAACACAGTCAGTTTATATCAGAGGAAAAACATAAACCCAGGGTTTCTTAGATTCAATGCAATATCTCTATTCAGAAAATCATTCTGTCAATGGTATACAAATATTTGCAAAATGAATACAAATTAATATGGGGACATTCTATTAATATCTAGTGGAATCAGACAAGGCTGAATAGAGTTTCAAAGGACAGAAGAGATTCTAAAAGGTGGAGGTGATAAGAGAATGAATTTTCAGTTTTAGGAAAAGTCAATGCAAATTTGTAGGGACAAGAAGTGGATTATTGTACTTGAGAAAAACTGAGAATACTCATTTGATTGAATCCTAAAGTAAGTTTAGGAGAAAAAATATAGGAAGTTTGGACAGAGTTATGAATGTCTTTAAAAAGCCAAACAGAAGAATTTCCATTGGATCCTTGGGGAAAGAGAGAGACTCTAGAGTTAATTGAAAAGAATGATGAAAAGGCTGCACTCTTTGAAAATCACTTTGCTGGTATGTGCAGACTGGATTGGATAGTGGGAAGACTTAAGATGAAAATAAATTAAGAATTTTGTAACAGACCAGGTGAAAAGTGATAAAATGAGAAGGGCTTGAATTATAGTAGTAGGTTTATGTAGTAAAGACAGCAAATGTGAGAGATGATATGGAATTATAGCATATAAGATTCAGAAACTAATTGGATATAAAGAGTCACAAAAATGAGGAAGCAAAGACGACATTGATGTTGAAAAATTTCGTGTGGGGAAAGACAATGATGCTTTGAAAGAAGGGAGTTCATAAAAAGGGATATCTCTGGGAGAAACAGAATGATTTAATTTTTGGACATGTTGAGTTTGAAAAGACCTCAGGCCATCCATTTTAAAATATTGAATAGGCAATTTAATTAGAATTTGAGTTAGAATTAGAATTTAGAAGAAATTCTAGAGCTGGACATACATGTCTGACAGACATTTGCATAGAGACGATATTGAATCCACGGGTGAGGATGAGATTACTAAATGGGAGACTGCAAAGAAAGAATTGAAGAGGGCCGAAGGAAAGCCATGGGAAATATTATTAGATGGGGCATTAAGTAGATAACAAATGTATAGAAAATACTGACAAGTGGTCAGACAGAAGGGATGATTATTAGGGGAGAACAATTTCATGAAACCCAGGGAGGAGAAAGTATCCAAGAGAAAAAAGTGGTCAACAGTGTCAAATGCAACAGGGAGGTAAAGGAGGACAGTTTATAAAAAGCTATCAATTTTTGCATTTAAGTGATGCATATAAAATTAGATCATTGGCTACTTTGGAGAGAACTTTTTCAGTTCAATGGTGATATTCAAAGTCAGATTGAAAAAGCTTAAGAAGTTAATAAAATAGGAGGAAATGGAGTCAATTAATGTAGACAGATGTAGAATCCAACCACTTTACATTTTAAGAAAGAGTCCTTACATATTTCTGGGCCTATATAATTCATCATCTTAAAGAAAAATAGTGGTGTGCCATTCTAGACTTAGCTTATTCTTGTTCGAAAGACAAGCTCCCCATTAATAGGTCCATTCTCAAAAGCTTTTATGTTTGATAGAGTCTGTCAGTGCTTGTGCAATACTGAGACTTTGAGAACCAAGGGCAATCCTCAGGCTGCAACAATGAATAGGGTGAAGATGTTAGCAAGGGAAAGGTTTTAATAAAACCCAGACATCACAGACGTTACAGTCTGTCTCAGATTATAGTATAGATGCATTGTTCTTTGTAAATAAGATATATTGTTGTTTGCTCTACATTTTCTAAAAGAACCAATGTCATCAAAGGGTAATGTCTTCACTTGCTTGTGAATTGGATTTAAGTGAGGCAGAGCTGCAAAAAGTAGTCAGCCTCACTCTCTCTTCCAGAATCGTTGAAGTCCAGTGGCAAGATAAAAGTCAAGACAGCTGGCAATGACCTGGGATGTGGTGGATGATCTTGGGATCTTCAATATCTGACCAAGCCCTAAATGCTCCACAGTGCCTGCTTTAGCCACATTCATGGCTATTGGAGTAAATTGTTCTCATCTTTCCATTCTACTGGGGGAAGTCTTAACATGTTTGAATATGACATATGCCATCCCTCCCCATTCTTGGGAAGGTTTGTGGTCATATTGGTAACTGTCAACTTGATTTAGCCCATCTACTGAGTTGGTATTACTGGGGTGTGGCCTCTACAAATGCTATAGCTTCTTTGAGCCCCAGGTAAGGACTGATCACCAGGTGGATGTCAAATGTGGATAAACAGCCTTGAAAATGGCTCAGCAGCTCTCACACCAGTACTACTAGTTCTCCTTGAACATCCATATGTAACATTACCCAATAACTCATTTAATCTTCTTGAAAACCTCTAATGAGGAAAAAGCCATTCTTCTTTTGGACAACTCTAATTGGAAGAATTCCCCCCATCCTCTGACATCAGGCTTAAATTTTGTCTCCTTGTAACCTTTATGTGTTGTCAAATTTTTAATTGTTTTCCTACATGGCTTCCTTCCAAATGCTTGAAGGCAACTATTTTGTCTCTGTGTCTGTTTCTGAGACTACACATGTCCAGTTCTTTCAGGTAATCCCTTTGTGACATGAATTTTTAGCACTTTACAACCTCCAGCCTATCCATAAAGGACATTTGTATCTGCACCCATGAATCTATTTCCATTTATTGGATAAAATATTCAAATTCAAACATAGGCCTTCTATAATCCATATAGGGAGTTTGAGACCAACATTTTTGTCATCTCTTAAAATAATTTTAAACTTAGATATGCAAACAATATGTAAAACATTATTAAGGAAATATAGACTGGAACAAGAAGTACTTTCCTTAACTGTAGCTGAAGGGAATTCTTAACCCAACATATTATTGAAAGTATCATAAAAGACAAAATAGGCATTTGAGTTGTAAATATGTTTTTAAAAGTTTTTGCATGAACAATGAGAATAGAATAAGAAGAGACACTGTAAAGTGGCAAATCTATTTGCATCAAATACCACTGACAAAAATCTGATATCCATGATTAAATGACACAAATACATGATATGAAAAACCATTCCTCAGTGGATAAGTGGTCAAAGGAAGGATATAACAAATAGTTTTTAAAACAATTGGAAATCATATATGACATTAAAATATTCTCTAAATCACTAATATGAAGAGCAATGCAGATTAAAATAACTTTGAAGGTTAACCTCAAATTCTTAAAATATTTAAGATGTCAAAAAGTGAAATCATTAAAGGTTGTGGGAAGGCTGTGAGAATACACAAAGACATAATTGGTGTAGCTCTATATTGATCTAGTTCTGCATTGAATTTTTGAATTATGTACAAATAGTGACTAAACTGTCCCTTTTAACTTGTAATCTCACCATTTAGAATATATTCCAAGGAAGTCACAGGCTGAAACAATGGGTAATTATATGTTGAAATGATCATAGCATGTATCTTTGTAGTAATAATGGGCTAGAAAGTGCCCATCAATTGGAAAATGGTTGATTGGTAAAAGTGGTATAAGAATTTATTGAAATATTAGTTTTTCAAGAAATATGGGAAGATACACATGAACTTATTGATGCAAACTAAGCTAAGTAAAACTGAAAATAAAGTTATTCACAGTGACTACAATATCATGTATAAAAAAATTTCGCCACAAGGAGACTGATATGTGAGCAAGTGAAAAAAAAAAAGGGCTGGTGATTTTGTACAAAAAATAATGAAATATACCAATTGCTTATGGCAGAGATAAAGGCTCCATTGGTATTGCTCAGACATAATATTGTATGAATTGTTATGTATTTACAGCCTTTTATGCATAATTTGTTTTCTTTCTTGCATAGGAGAGATCAATTTGGAAAGTTTTTTTTCTTGAAATCACTTTAATATAATTAATTGAAGAAATATTTTAATGTATTTAAGATCAAGTGGGAGAATCAGATATATATGAATTTTTTTCCTATCAGCATAGCTGGTTTGCTTTGAAAGTACTAACATTCATTTTCATGAGCAAAATAAGTTATTTTTACACTGTTGAGTCACTAAAATTGCGTGTGTGTTTTCATTTATTTGTGGGTAACCAGGAATGCCTTTAAGAGTTTAACTTTTGTGATATGTTTCATTTTTAGTATCACTAAAGGTTAAGAAAAATATTATTCAAATTCAAAATAAATATCCTATAATTACACTAAAATACTGGTATTTCCAATGTATAATTGGGACATAGACTCCACCACGTGGTCCTTTTGTTATATGGTTCAAGTGCTTCCTTCTTTCTTCCTACAGGAAGACAGCATGTTCCTTTTTTAATTATCCAGCAAGGAATCTTAATCAGATATATGGAATATCTGAATTATTTTCCAGATAATGTTCAAACTGAGTTGAAGAACTCAGTTTCATCATTTTTACTCTTGTTATAAACCTGAAACATTGTCATTTTTAGGAGACAAAAATATAACCTCAAGTCATAAGAAATTGCTCAACCTACAAATACCAAAGCTATATAATTACCAAATAAAAATTCTCTACCACCAAGAATAGATGACAGAGGTAAAAAGTCAATTTGGACTAATGCTTTATTTTCCTAATTCTAATTTAATCTAATGGGTAAACTAGAATAATGTTCAAATTTTAAAATAAGAAACCTGGTTTTTTTTTACATTTAGCCCTTATCACTCACCCCAGGAAATATGTTTTTCTCCTTTTATATAGTATTTTATTTTTTCAGTTAAATGTTCAGAAACTTTTAACATCCATTTTTAGAAGATTATGAGTTCCCAATGTTTCTCTTTGCCTTTCTCCTTCCCCTCCCCTTTTCTGAAAATGGTAAACAGTTTGATATAGTTGAGACATGTGCTATCATGTAAAAATATTTCCGTATTAGTCACAGTTGTGAAAGAAGAAACACATCAAAAGGGGAAAAAAGCATGAGAAAGAATAAAGTAAGTGGAAAATATACTTTGCTCTGCATTCAGAGTTCACCAGTTCATTATCTGTATATGGATAGCATTTTTCTTTTTGAGTGCTGTGTATGTGTTTTGAATCATTGTGTTGCTGAGAAGAGCTGAGTCGTTCATAGTAGATCATCACCCAATATTGCTGTGTACAATGTTTTCTTGGTTCTGCCCATTTCACTTTTCATCAGCTCATACATGTATTTTTAGGATTATCTGAAATCCTTCTTCTCATCATTTTTATTGCACAATAGTATTCCATTACATTAATATTCCACAGCTAGTTCAGCCATTCCCCCACTGATGGACATCCCCTCAATTTCCAATATTTTGTCACTACAAAAAAGGGCTGCTATAAATATTTTTTCACATGTAAATTTATTTTCATTTTTTAGGATCTCTTAGGGATATAGACCTACTAGTGGTATTGCTGAATCAAAAGGTATGTAGCTTGGTTGCCTTTTGGTCATAGTACCACATTGCTCTCAGGAATGTTTGAATCAGTTCATAACTCCACTAAAAGTGCATCAGTATCCCAATTTTCCCACATTCTCTCCAACATTTATAATTTTTCATTTTTTGTCAGTTTAGCATTCTGATAGATATGAGGTGATATCTCAGTGTTGTTTTAATGTGCATTTCTCTAATCAATTGTGATTTAGAGCATTTTTTCATATGCCTATGATTTCATATGTCTATTGATTTTCTCATCTGAAAATTGCCTGTTCCTATTCTTTGACCATTTATCAACTGGGCAGTGACTTGTATTCTTATAGATTTGACTCAGCTCTCCATGTATTTGAGAAATGAGACTTTTATTAGAGATACTTGCTGTAGAGATTGTTTCCTAGTTTTCTGCTTTCCTTCTAATCTTAGTTACATTAGTTTCATTTGTACAATAGCCTTTTAATTTATTATAATCAAAATTATCTCTTTTATATTTTGTAATGCTGTCTATTTCTTCTTTTGTCATGAATTCTTCCCCTCTCTATGGATCTGAGAGGTTGACAATTTCTAACATACTGTAAGATTCTGGTTTTTAATCCACTCTGCTCTCTGCTTCTGTTTTATTGAAGAGCTCATCCCATTCACATTCCCAGCAATGATTACTATCTGATTATTTCTTTCTCTTTTATTCTTCCTTCTATTTGTCCTCTCTCTCCTTTCACCCCTTCCCTCCTTGCCAGTATTTTACTTCTGTCTACCACCTCTCCTGATCTGCCCTTCAACTTGTCAGTCCCCATCTGCCACATGTTTACTTAATCTCCTCCCCTGCTACATATCTGGAAGGTAAGATAGATTTCTCCATTCAACTTATTGTGTATATTATTCACTCTTTGAGCCAAAGCTGATGAGAGTAAGGTTCAAGTGATGCTCATCACCCACCCTCCAATTTTCCTCTCTACCATAATAAGTCTATCTTGCCTCTTCATGTGAGATAATTTATCTCATTCTACCTCTCCCTTCCTTCTGTACCCATCGTACTCCTCTTTCTCTTCCTCAGATTTTTATGGCCTTTCCCCAAATTCACCTTATATCTAAACCTTCTGTCTATGTATATTCCTTCTAGCTATACTATTAGTGATAACAATTCATTTTTAGGAATTAAAAGGAATTAAAAAATCATTTTCCATGTAGGGATAAAAATAGCTTAGTTCAATGAAATCTCTTGTTTTCTTTTCCCTTTCCCTCTGTTTATGCTTCTCTAGCCTCTTGATATTAGAGATCACATTTTTGGTTTGGTTCTGTTATTCTCCTTATAAAAGCTTGAATTCCTCTATTTTGTTGAGTAACCGTTTTCCTCTTGATATAGTATGGCTAATTTGCTGTGTAAGTGATTCTCACTTGTAGTCCTAGTTCCTTTGCCTTTCAAAATATCATGTTCCATGGCCTCCGTTCCTTTAATGTAGCAGCTGCCAAATCCCATCTAATTCTGATTGTGACTCCCTGGTATTTGAATCATTTCTACTTGGTCACTTGTAGTATGTCTGTCCTTGACATGATAGTTCTGAAATTTGGCTATAATGTTCCTTGGAGGTTTTATTTTGAGATGTCTTTCCTGAGGTGATCGGTGGATTCTTTATTATTATTATTATTAATTTATTTGTTTTCAGTTTCTACAATCACTTCCATATATCTTAGAATTTTCACCTCTCTTCCTTTCGCCTCTATCTTGCCAATCTCTCCCAGAGAGGGTATATAGTTTTATATAGGTTCTACACATATATTAGTTTTTCTGTTTACTTAGGTCTGACTTCATTTGTGTGAGAAGTGTTTTGTAGTTGTGTTCATATTCCCTAGATTTGTTTTGGCAGATAGACTCCTAAATATTTTATAGTGTCTACCCTAGGCTTAAATGGGACTTCTCTTTCTATTTCTTGCTGTTGGGCATTGTTAGTAATATATAGAAATGCAGAAGATTTGTGTGGATTTATTTTGTAACCTGCAACTTTGCCAAAGTTGTTTATTATTTCATGTAGCTTTTTACTTGAATCTCTGGGATTTTCTAAGTGTATCATCATATCATCTGCAAAGAGTGATAACTTAGTTTATTCTTTATCTATTCTAATTCTTTCAATTTCCTTTTCTTCTCTTATTGCTACAACTAACATTTCTAGTACCATATTGAATAACAGTGGTGATAAGGGACATCCTTATTTCAACCTTGATCTTATCGGAAATGCATCTGGCTTATGTCCATTGCATATAATGCTTGCTGAACGTTTTATATAGATATTGCTTATTATTTCATGGAAAGTTCCATTTATTCCTGTGCTCTCCCATGTTTTCAATGGAAAATGTGTTATATTTTGTCAAATGCTTTTTCTGCATCTATTGAGATAATCATGTGGTTTCTGTCATTTTTTCTGTTGATATGATCAATAATGCTAATAATTGTCCCAATATTGAACCAGCCTTGCAATCCTGCTATAAATCTTACTTGATCATAATGTATTGTTCTCATGATAAGTTTCTGCATTCCTTTTGCTAAAATCTCATTTAGAATTTTTACATCTATATTCAGTAGAGAAATTGATCTATAATTTTCTTTCTCTGTTTTGACTCTTCCTTGTTTAGGTATCCAAAAGATATTTGTATCATAAAAAATATTGAGAGGACTCTTTCGTTCCCAGTTTCCTAAATAGTTTATATAGTATTTGAATTAACTGTTGTTTAAATGTTTAATAGAATTCACTTATAAATCCATCTGGACTTGGAGATTTTTTCTTAGGGAGTTCATTGATGGCTAAGTCAATTTCTTTTTCTGAGATGGGGTTATTTAGGTATTCAACTTCCTCTTCTGCTAATCTAGACAATTTATATTTTTTAAAATAATCATTCATCTCATATAGATTGTCGAATTCATGGACATACAGTTGGGCAAAGTAATTTCTAATTATTGTTTTAATATCCTTCTCATTGGAGGTGAGTTCGTCTTTTTTTATTTTTGATATTGGTAATTTGGTTTTCTTTCTTATTTTAAATCAAGTTGACCAAAGGTTTATCAATTTTATTGGTTTTTTCATGAAACCAACTCTTAGTCTTATTTATTAGTTTAATAGTTTTATTAATTTCAATTTTATTAATTCCTTCCTTTGCTTTTCAGTATTTCTAATTTTGTATTTACTTGGGGATTTTCAAATTATTCTTTTTCGATCTTTTTTGGCTGTATGCCCAATTCATTGATGTCTTCTTTCTGTATTTTATTCATGTAGTCATTCTAAGAATTGCTTTTGTAGTATTCCATAAGATTTGATAGGTTGTCTCATTATTGTCATTCTTTGAATGAAGTTGTTGATTGTTTCTATGATTTGTTGTATAACCCACAAATTCTTTAGGATTAGAATAATTAATTTCCAACTGATTTTTGGTGTATCTTTCAGTGGTCTTTTACTACATATAATTTTTATTGCATTATGATCTGAGAAAGATGCATTGACTATCTCTGCTTTTCTGCACTGGACTGTGAGGTTTTTATGCTCTAGTACATGGCCAATTTTTGTATATGTGCCACATACTGCTGAGAAAAAGGTATATTCCTTTCTATCCCCATTCAGTTTTCTACCAAGATCTATCATATCTACCTTACCCAGAGTTTTATTCACCTCCTTAACTTCTTTCTTGTTTCTTTTGAGGTTAGATTTGTCAAGTTCAGAGAGGGGGATGTTGAGGTCCCCCAATAGTATAGATTTGGTATCTGTTTCTTCCTGAAACTCCCTTAGCTTCTCCTTTAAGAATTTGTAGGCTATACCACTTGGAGCATATATGTTTAGTAATGATATTGCTTCGTTGTCTGTGGTGGCTCTTAGCAGGATATAGTTTCCTTCCTTATCTCTTTTGATTAGATCTATTTCTGCTTTAACTTTCTCTGAGATTAGGATTGGTACCCCTGCTTTTTTTTTACGTCAGCTGAAGCAAAATATATTCTACTCCAACGTTTTGCCTTTATCCTATGTATATCTCCATTTCAAATGTGTTTCTTGTTGAAAACATTTTATGGCTTTTCATCCATTCTGCTGTCCTTCTCCGCTTTACGGGAGAGTTCATCCCATTTCCATTCACAGTTATGATTACTATCTGCATCTTACTCACCATCCTGTTTCCCACAATTTGTGCTTTTAGTTTTCCCCTCTCCCTCCCCCTCCACAATAGAATTAATTTTTGACCACCACCTCCAGCAGTCTCCCCTTCCTTCTCCTTTCCCTCCCCGCTCTTTTACTCTCCTTTGCCATTACTACTTCCTCCCTCCCTTTTAGCCTACCCTCCCCTTTCTTTCCCTCTTCTCTTCGCACTGCCTACAGAGCAGTGCAAATTATATACTTAATTTTGAACCGAATTTTGTTCGGTCTTTGAACCTAATCAGATGAAAGTAAATATCATACAATTCTCATCTTCCTCTCCTCTTTCCCTGTACTGAAATATAAATTTTTGCCTCTTCCTGTGATGTAATTTATAATTTTCTGTCTCCTACTTTTCACATCTCATGGTAAAATCCTTTTGCACCCTTAAATCACATATTTATCAGCACAACATTTTCTTTTTACCCACTCTATCTGTATATCCCTTTTATATTTCATATTAAATATACAATTCTCAAGATTAACAAGTATCATCTTCCCTTATAAGGATGTAAACAGTTTGCTCATATTGAGTAAAAAGTTGTTTGTTTCTTTTTTAATTTTCCCCTGTTTTCCTTTTTATGCCTCTTTTGAGATCTGTGTTTGAAGACCAAATTTTCTATTGAGTTCTGGCCTTTTTATCAGAAATGTCTGGAAATTTCTTATTTCGTTGAATGTCCATCTCCTTGACTGAGATATTATGCTGAACTTTTCTGGGTAATTGATCTTTGTTGTGGTCCAAGCTCCTTTGCCTTACAAGATATCATATTCCAATTCCTTCAGTCTTTTAATGTAGAATCTACAAGGTCCTGTGTGATCCTGACTGTTGCTTCTTTATATTCAAATGGTTTCTTTCTGTCTGCCTGTAGTATTTTATCCTTCTCTTGATAGTTCTAGAATTTGGCAACAATATTCCTTGGTGTTTTTAGTTTGGTATCCCTTTCGGGAGGTGAATGGTGGATTTTCTTGATGACCATTTCACCCTCTGAATCTAGGACTTCTGGGTAATTTTCCTTGCTGATTTCTTGGAAGATATTGTCCAGGCTCTTTTTTTATTCCTATCTTTAAGTTAAGCCAACAATTCTCAGATTTTCTCTCCTGGATCTATTTTTCCAGGCCAGTTGTTTTTCCAACTAGACATTTTACATTTTCTTCTATCTTTTCACTCTTTATATTTTGTTTGCCTGATTCTTGATGTCTCATTGAGTCATTAGCTTCTCCTTGCCCAATTCTAATTTTTATCAAATTTTTTTCTTCATTTAACTTTTGCATCACCTTTTCCATCTGTCCAATTATTCCTTCTAAGGAATTATTTTCTCCAGTTAGATTTTGTCTTTTCTTTTCCATTTGTCCAGTTTTCCCAGTTAGGTTTTGTGCTTCCTTTTACATTTGTCCAATTTTCCCAGTTAGGTTTTGTGTTTCCTCTTCCATTTGTCCAATTTTCCTTTTTAAGGAGCTGTTCTCTTCAATGAATTCTTTTTTTATACTTGTAAAATCATCAGCCAGTTTTTCTGCTATTTCTCTAGTTTGGCTTTTAAGATCCTTCTTCAGCTATTCCAAGAGTGCTCTTTGTGTTTGCCATCAGTTCATAGGCCCTTCTGAAGTTTTCGATGGGAGTACAGTCTCAATGATGACCTCTTTGGTATTCATGTTTAGGTCCCTGTTCCCATAAAAAGATTCTATGATCTTTTCTTTCCTGCTTTGCTTCTTACTCATGATGGTGAGGTTTTATGTGTTGAAGCCTCTGATTCTTTCAGCTAGATACTAAATTGCTATTGCTTACCTGATGCTAGGCTGGCTGATGTGTGAAATCAGAGGCCAGGTGAAGTCTTTTTGTGTTTCCCCAGATTTGCCCTGGAGCCAGCTTGTTAAGTGTGGGGGACAGGTGGTCTGGCCAGGGGAAGTCTCTGCTGAGTTAGTACACTGGCAAGCTCAGCAATTGGTAATCCCAGGTGCCCTAGTGTCTTCGCATTTCACCTTGGGTGTTTGGTCACGCCTGAGGTCCTGGTGTTTGTGGTTGAGTAGCTCCACCTTCCTCAGGCTCAGGACCTCCCCCTGGTTCACTGAGGTGGGGCTGTCTAGCACAGCTCTGATCCTGCACTGATCCCCTTCCACCATAGCAAGAGGAATCCTCCTTAGCAATTTTCCTAGACTCACATGCTATGAGACTGTTTGCCCCTTCTGCTGATCCCACTGATCCAGGATTTTTCTGGAGAACTATTTCATGGTTCTTTCAAGGTCAACAAGGGGAGGGGGAGAGAGAATTTACCAATCATATTGCCATTTTGGCTCCCAGAAGTTCAAGTATGTGATTTACAGATAGGGGCTGATAGTCTCAGGAGCATCTGCTGCAGATACCTGGAGCTCCATGGCTCTCACTCACTCAGTTCCACTGCACTCCCATCCTGGTCTGATATATCGAGATTTCATAATGCAGCCTGCCTCAGACTGCCTGGGGCTTCTTGCTAGGCCCTGCCATGGCAGGGATGTGTTACACTGTGCACTGTGTGCTCCTCCAGTCCCAAGTAACAGAACCTTCCCATTGACCTTACAGTCTATGGTAGGCTGTGAATCTGCCTCAATTTGGGCAGATTCTCTTTTTAGAGGTATCTGAAGGAGTTTCTCCAAGAGCTGAGGTGAGAAGTTGCTCTCACTCTGCCATCTTGGCTCTGCCCCCTGGTGTATTCTTTCAATGCCTATTTTGTCCTCTAGTTCCAGGACATCAGTGCAGTTTACATTGATCATTTATTGAAATATTCTATTCAGGTCCTCCTTTTGATTATGTCTTTCAATTAGTCCAATAATTCTATTGTTGGCTCTGCTGGATCTATTTTCCATATCAGTTGTTTTTCCCATGAAGCATTTTGCAAGTTCCTCCATTTTTTAATTTATTTGATTTTGTTTGATGGATTCTTGTTGTCTCATAGAGCCATTAGCTTCTACTTGCCTAATTCTAACTTTTAAGGTATTTTCCCCTCAATCCCACTTGTACTCTTTACTTCAAAAGATATTTGTATTTCCTTTTCTATTTGGGCAATTCAGCTTTTTAAGCAGTTTCCTGGGCTATTGACTCTTTTTTCATAGTTCCTTTGCATCACTCCAATTTCTTTTCCCATTTTCCTTCTACCTCTCTTATGCTATTTTTAAGCTTATTTTTGAGCTCTTTCATAAGTTCTCTTTGGGCTTGAAACCACTTTCTGTTTTATTTGGGATTTTGCCCATAGGTGTTTTGACACTGTTATCCTCTTCTGAGTTTGTGTATTGGTTTTCCATTTTACCATGATAAGTTTCTATGTCAGATTCTTTTATTTGGTTGTTGTTTTTGTCTGTTGCTCACTTTTTTTGCCTTTTCCCTTTCTTTTAAATTTCATTTCTGCTCCCAGCATAGAAGGGGCTCTGTCTCAGACTTCTTGTTCTAGTGGCTACAGGCCCTGGTGCTATACTAATGTTGCCCTGAAACCCATGGGGACCCTCCTGTCTGGTGCTGTGTTTGGGAAAGAGTTGAAACTGCTGGAGGCCATAAGGGTCTGACTGCTTACCTGGTGCTGAGTTGGGTTCCTAGTGGTGGTACCTGGCATGTCCTGAAGTCCAGTGGGGTTTTTCTGCATTTCCTTGGGGATACACTGAAACAGGTGAAGGTCTAGTCACTGAAGGGTGCCAGTTTTCCCAAGGCTATGCTGAAACAAGTGGAGATCTAGGCTACTTTCTTTGCATGCTGGAGAACTCCTGCCCACTCAGGGCTGTTCTGAAGCGTGTGGTAGATCTAGGAGCTGCAGTCTGCTTGTTCCTCTGGCTATGTTAAGGGACATGGAGGTCCTGGTGTTGGCATTCACCTACTCTGCCACACTGGGGCTCAGTACCTTCTGCTGGTTTGCTGAGGCAGGAATTGCTCCTGGCTTGTAGGACATTTCCTGTCCTGGAATGTACTCGCCTTTTACCTTAGTGAGATGGACTTTTCTTGCCTATTCTCTAAGTCTCCCAGACTGTCTTTCTGCTGGTTCTGCTGTTCCAGAATTTGTTTTGGGGCACTATTTTATGGTTGTTGGAGGTGAATATGGAAGAACTTCAGTGATTTACTTTTTTTTTTTTTTTTTCTTATTTCACAGTTGGGTGCATGCAAAGATTCAAATATTTAAGCACTCCCTAGTTCAGGTCTTGACTTAAACCTTCTCCAATTCACCCTACATTCACATGTCAAGGCAATTTTTTTCTAAAATCTTCCTTCCTGTTCAGTGAGCTCCAGTGGTTCCCTATGACCTCCAGTATCAAATATAAACTGATTTGAAATTTAAAACCCTTAATAACTTGGTCTCTTACTTTCCAGTCTTCTTATATTTTACTCTTCTCCATGTACTGTGTGATTTAATTTCACTGGCCTCCTTCTAATTGTTCATTCATGATGTTCAGTCTCTCATCTTCATAACATTGACCAGCTGTTTGTCTGCCAAGGATGTTCTGTGATTTCTCCTCTCCTCCATCTCAATTTCCCTGGCCTCTTTAAAGTTCCATCTTCTGTAAGAATCCTTTTGATCAGATGATAATAAAGCTGCTCCCAGTCTCAAAATTCTTACTAACTTATAGGCCCCATTGAATAGCCCACTGCCCCTACCTAACCACTCCGCACACACACACACACAGACACATAGACACACACACACAGAAACACACAGACACATACTAATTACCCTAACCTCTTCATATATGTCCCACTGTATACCAAAACAACAGGTGTGTCCATGAACTCATATTTCTTACAGAACAGCAGGCATGTCCATGTGATGGGATTGCAGCCATTGCCTCTAGCTGGCCATAACCCCCACCCCAGATCCATTCCTCATATTTCTCACAGAAACAGTAGTTGTGTCCATGCACTCAACCATAACCACATCCATCTAGCCTTTGACAGGATCATAATACTCACCCAATCAGAAAAGAGCACCACCAGGATGCCACACAAAACAATAGAAGGGACTTTCCTTAAGCAGGCACCTGGGCAATAAGAGTAAAGAACTGACCTAGAATGAATTTGTGATGTAGAAAGGCTTAGCACAATATCATTGTCATATATAAATAACCCCCAATGGAATTTTCTGTATGCATTGTGGGTAATCACAGTTCCACTGTGGCTGGGACCCCTCCCCTATTACCTAATCCCTTAACAAATCCCTCCTGCCTTTGTCATATTCATAATTTCTGATATGTATTTGCATCTTTACCCCATAAAAGTTGCTCTTGCTTCCTCTGAAGTTGCTGGTTCCTCTTGGAATGTAGCCAGTTTCATGAGGGGAATCAATCTCAATGACTGCCTGTACTGGATTAGAGGTGGTCTGACTGAATTCTTTGAGAATGCTTCCACCACAGCACATCATGAAACCACAACACCTTCTTAGTCTCCTCAGCATCTAGTGCATTGCCCTCTGAGATTATCCTCAATCTACTCTGTATGTACCATGTGTTCACTTAGATATTGACCTCCTTTAGGAAATGAGTTTCTTCGAGGGAGAAACAAGTTTTGCCTTTCTTTGTATCTTAGCACATAGCAAATGCTTAATAAATACTTATTGACATGACTGTAGGAGTATTAACTATTTAAGAAATTTAGAAATCAAAAGATGCACATATATGTTCTTCTCCTTTTCAGACTTCCTGTGCAGATTGGAATCCTATCAATTTGTGCTGTTTATGGTTTATAAAAAGGAGGATGAGGAGAAATTCACAGTCCTTTTATCTCAGGTTCATGAGTTCAAAAAAAGAGAGGGAAAGGTCTCCTCCATGTCTTCAGTTCACTAGCTATGGGAAACTTTTCAGCTGAATTATTCCCTGAAAAGTGTTTGTGTCTGTACTGGCTTCCCCACCTCTAGTCAATCAGTCGTGGTCCTGGAGCTTATGGGCAAAGATGCTTCTCATGTCTTTTGGGGCCTTTATTAACCCACCACTCCCATCTATATGTGTCCTAGAAGTTAAAAGATTAAGGTCCAATAAAAGAAGTCAGGAAGCAAAAAGAAGGTCTCATAAAAATAAGCCTCTTACCTTAATCAAATTTTAACTGTGTGACTTCTGATAGTGGCCCTAAATTGGGGATGGGATGAGGATAGTAATCTTCTCTTGGTCTGTCAGTCTTAATGAATGACTTAAACATAATTAAAATAATTCAGAGATCTCAAAGGGTAAGCAGGACACAAGAATAGTTGATAATTCAACTTAAAATGATTCATCCTTAATAATACTCTGACAAATGCTTTCATATAATTTATCTATCATGTTTTCAATATGCAAATTTAAACTCAGATTTGGATTCAGGTAGTTTTTTTATATACTCCACCTCCTTGTCCAGAGTTTTCAGACAATATCTTTTCTCTCTCCTTTCCTACTACTTAATGCCTCATCTGAAGGGTCCTTTGGTCTGCTGACTTCAGGTATTGTGAAATGGTCCTTTACACATTTTCTCATGACCCCAAGCAGCTGATGTACTGGTAAATGTTTAACTGGTGGAGTGGGAGGAGTTTAGTATCCATCAAACAATACATATTTATTAAGCATCTACTATGTTCCAGGAACTGTGCTAAGTGCTGGGAATACAAAAAGAAGCAAAAGATAGTACTTGCCTTCAAGGAATTTGCAAGCTGATGGAGGAGAAAATACATAAACAAATATTGAGAGAGTAAACCATATTCAGGATAAATAGGATGCAACTAACAGAGGGAGGACAGTAGAATTAAGGGGTATTGGGGAAGGCTTTCTAAGAAAAGAAAGAATATTAGTTGAGACTTGAAAGAAGTTAAATATTTCAGTAGACATACTGAAGGAAGCAGAGCTTTCTAAGTATGGTGGAGTGGGAGGGGTTGTAGAAAAAGAATATGCTCAGAGACTAGACATGGAGTTTCTTGTTAGTGGAATAGTCAGGGGACCATTGTCACTGGATAGAAAACTAATTGTCAGGCAGTAATGTATAAAAAAGACTGGAAATGGAGGAAGGGGCAAGATTATGGGCATTTTGAAGCCCCCCAAAAGAATATTTTTATTTGCCCTTGGAGGCAATAGAAAGCCACTGGGGTTTATTGGGTGGAGTTGGGGATAAAATTATTGAACCTATAACTGAGGAAAATTATCAGAGTGAATGAATGGATATTATTTCTTAAAATATGTGATTTAATTTTTTTTTGTAATAACTTTCAGAAGTCTAATAATTCTTCAATTTTCTCTTCTTGATTTGTTTTCTAGGCCAGGTCATTTTGCTCTGGAATATCTCAAATTTTCTTCTATTTTTCAATCTTTTCACTGTGTTTTGATATTTGATACTTTTCTAAGAAGTCATTAACTAACTTCTATTTGGTCTATCATAAGTTTCAGTGAGTTTGTTGCTTGGGTAAAGTATTGTATGACTTGTACAAAGCTGTTAATTTCCTTTCCAATTATGTCTTTTATTGCACTCATTTATTTTCGTTTTAAATTATCACTCCCTTTTAAATTATGTAAAAATAACCATTATAAAAAATCTTGCTATTTAACTAACAGGACTTAGAATTGAATTTGAATTTGTTGTGTTCAAATTGCATTTTCTTTTGGGGATCTGCTTACAGTTCTTTTGGGACAAGTTCTTCTTGGTTTGTACTTTGATCATTCCTGTTACACAAACACACACACACAAACAAACACACACACAGACTTTTTAGCAGCCAGAAAGAATTCAAGTATTGTGGAAACACAATCAAGAGAACACAAGATTTAGCCACTTCTACATTTAAGCAACAGAGGGTTAGTGTATGATATACAAGAGGTGAAAGGAGTGAAAATTAAAACTAATAATCATCTACCCAGAAAAACTGTGTATGATACTTCAGGGTCAAATGAATATTCAATGAAATAGAGGACGTTCAAGCATTCTTAATGGAAATATCAGAGCTGTACAGAAAATTTGACTTTCAAATATGAGAATCAAGAGAAGCATGAAAAGGTAAACTGGAAAGAGAAATCATAAGGGATGTATTAAAGTTGAACTTTTTACATTCTTACATGAAAAGATGATATTTGTAACCCATGAAACATTTCTTGGTATTAGGATACTTGGAGGGTACTTTGCCATAAGGCAAAGCATCATCTTTTCAACATTAACATTTTCTTAGTTATAAATATCATACAGCAATGGAATGTCATTACATTGGAAGGAAGGAAAGAGAAGCATGTAGAGGATAGGAGAACAGAATATATAACCATTGGAGAAATCTAAAAAGAAACAGCATTTTCTTAAGAATTTCATTAAGGATTCACGATGAGAAGAAATGATAGACCAATGTGCATCATTTTGACATACTAATATGTGATTAAATATAATCTCCTCCCTTCTTATCTATTCCTCACAATTTTTCTTTGGACACTTCGCAACCTTTAAAAGCAGTGCTTTTTAATATTTAAAGATAAATATATATTCATTTAATTTAAACATATACTAATTTTGAAAGCTTTTTGACAATACTGTATTGACATGAAAAAGACAAATATATCAGATTGTTTCTACCTGGTGTTCTATAACAATTGAGGAATCCCATCATATTTTCGTTCTTTTGTTGTCTTGAAAATTTTTACTACAGTGGTCCTGTTATATTGAAACAATTCACCTAAAATAAATTTTCATGTAAGAAAATCAATCATGAAATTGAAAACCAAAGCCATGATTATAATCTGGATTAATTATAGATCTTTTTGCTTGATTATGCAATAATGACACCTTAAGTTAGAGAAAAACTAGGGGAACAAATAAAATATGAATCAGTAGCACATAATGTACTGTCACATATATATATATATATATATATATACATATATATATACATATATAGCTATATTCCTATATAAGATCTATTGATTGATGTTTTAATCATTTCAAAAGAGGAATATTTGAATATTGATGATACATAATTATAGATACAAAGATAAAATCAAAATATGGTAGTTAAACCTTTGATTGACAGAGAGATAAAACATTTAACAGGTGATTATTATTTACCAGGCATTCTGCTAAATTCTGGGAATACAAGTACCCAAAGTAGAATGGTTCTTATGGAAGAGGGAGAAGAAATTATTCACATAGAGGCTAAGTGTACAGATGAGTAGGAAGTGATGTGGAAGCTTGGAGATTTTTCAATATAAGGCTACAGCTGACCTATCCATGCCCAGGGTGGTTCTAGTGGTGATACTGAATTTTCTGATGGGAAGAAGAGTAGAGATATTTAGGATATATACATGGTCACTCTCATATGTATAGTCTGAGTAGTATGGAAATAAATTGTATGTGTGTATACCAAGACAAGGGTACATGACTTTCAATTGTGGCCTGTAATTAATGAATGACATTACTTCCTTGCTCTTAGCAAATACCATCATCTTTCTCAACATGATATGTATTTGCAATTGATCAGAGTGTAATTTGTAGTTCCAAGGTTGGAAAAGGGGAACAATAGGAAGAGGAGATAATTTAGTTTCTGACCCGACTCATAGGAAATCTGCCTTGTGTAACATACAAACACATGAGTATGACTACTTTGCTTTATAAATGCATCATTTTTGAAGTTGAAGGACTTCAGCTGAAGGAATCAACAAATGTGCTTTAATTTATACCATTCGGCCTCTCCCTTTTCTCTTCTCCCAGTGCAATCCTTTTTTAACCCCCTTTTTATATCTTATATCTTTTTGTTATCATATCAAAGTCAACTTAAACTCACACCATCTGCCTAAGTATATCCCTTCTAAATTCCTGAATGGAGATACAGTTCTTCAGAGCTGCAAGTTTCATCTTCTAATATAAGAATACAAACAACTTAACCTTATTGAATATCCTATTTACCTTTATATGCTTCTCTTGAGTCTTGTAATTGAAGATTAAATTTTCTGTTCAGCTCTGGTTCTTTCATTAGCAATGATTGAAAGTTCATTATTTCATTGAATGTTAATGTTTTTCCCTGAATAATTATAGTCAGTTTTTCTGGGTATTTGATTCTTGGTTGTAATCTAAGCTCCTTTGCTCTCCAGAATATCATATTTCAGATCCTTTCATCCTTTAATGTAGATGCTGGTAATTCCTATGTAAACCAGACTGTATGTAATGGGAATTTAAATGGGACGAGCTTTCCAATTTATTAATAGATCCATATGAACTGCTTAAATCATATGGAAATCTAAGTCACATGTGGTAAGAGGAGCTTGCTGCACAGGTGGAACAGGAAGGGTATAGCAGAACCGAAAGGAAGTTATTGAGAGCTGTGAGGGCAGAGAGAGATAATGAACATAGGCAAGCAGATAGGTAGGTTCATGAGTGTTTGTGATAAGGCCGCAGCAGGGGGAGGCTCATTTCTTTTCCCACTTTTTCTTCTACTTCTCTTACTTGATTTTAAAAATCTTTTTTGAGCTCTTTCAAGAGGACTTTTTGGGCTTGAGACCAATTCATGTTATGTGAGGTTTCTTATGTGAGGCTTCACATGAAGACATTTTGTGATTGTTTTCCTCTTCTGAGTTTGTGTTTTGATCTCTGTCACCACAGTAGCTTTCTATAGTCAGGGCTCTTTTTTGATTTTTACCAGTTTTTTCAGTGTTGAGCTCTGCTCCTAGGAAACAGGGGACACTGTCTCAAGTTTCTTACACTAATGCCAGGGCCCTGGTAATTAGCTTTTTTCTCTAAGACCTCTAGGGTAATGATGTGTCTGCTGCTGGAGGGTTACCTGGCCTAGTCAGACCTGTTGTGCCCTGCATTCTGGGGCTGGCAGTTTGTCTATTGCATTGGGCCTGGAGGCCTCACAGCTGGTCTGCAGTGTCACTGGCCAGTTAAGCCAGACCCAAGGGGAATCAGTTGTTGATCTATGCTGTGGCTAAGAGCCTCATACTTTCTAATCTGCACATTGCCTACACTGTGTTCCCCTTTTATCCAAATGAGAAACTTTTCCTGAAGTTGTTCTAAGTTATCATGGACTGGGAAAACTGTCTTTTTGTGTGTTCTGTCACTACAGAATTCTTTTAGAGCCTTCATTGAATGTTGTTTCTGAGGGAAACTGGTGAGAGCTCAGAAAACTCCCTGGATTCTCTTGGCCATCTTGGGTCTACTCTTTTCTCTCCAGATTTTTCTGAGAGCATCTTGCTTATCATTTCTTGTAGTACAATAGTATTCCATCATGATTATATATAAAATCTTGTTCAGCCATTCCCAAATTGATGTACCCTACTACAATTGCCGATTCTTCTCCACCACAAAGTAACTATTATACATATACTTGTACAAATACATTCTTTTGTCTGTGAAAAAATTCTTTGGGATGCAGATCTAGTAGTGCTGGTGTTGGTTCAAAAGGTATACATAGTTTTATACCCCTTTGTACTTAGCTCCAAATTGTATTCTTGGAATGGAATGGTGCATAAGTGTACCAATTTTCCTATACTCTCTACAAAGTTTGTCATTTTCCTTTTCTGGCATATTGGCTAATCTGACATGTGAGAGGTGGTACCTCAGAGTTGTTTTAATTTGCATTTCTCTAATTAATAGTGACAGAGCATTTTTTTTCCAAATGGTGATTTTTTATCTCCCAACTTTGCTTAAGTTATGTAACCATTTCAATTATTTTAAGTGATTCTTCAGGATTCCTTAAATATACCACTATGTGAAATGCAAGGAATGATCATTCTATTTCCTCATTGCCTATTCTAGTTCTTTCAAATTCTTTTTGTTTTCTTATTGCTATAGTTTATTTTTTAGTACAATATTGAATAAAAGTACTGAAAATGTTTATCCTTGCTTCACCATGATTTTGTTAAAAAGGCTTTAACTTACCCCATTACAGATGATTCTTGCAGATCATTTTACATAAAGGACACCATTTAATGGAAAGCTCCTTTTACTGTATGCTTTCTAGGGTTTTGAATAGAAATGGGCATTGCATTTGTTGAAAGCTATTTTTCCGTCTCTATTGAAATGATCATAAAACTTTTTAACTGGTACAATTAATTATGCTTATAGTTCTCCTGATATTAAACCATTCCGGCATTCCTAGTACAAATCCCATCTGGCCATAGTGTTTGATCTTTGTGATGTTTTGCTGTAATCTCCTTGTTACTATTTTATTAAATAATTTTGCATCAATACTCATCGGGGAAGTTGGTCTATAGCTCTCTCTGTCTATCTCCTCTTTCTCTCTGTCTCTCTACTTTTCCTAGTTTAGCTATCAGTATCATATTTGTGTTTTAAAAGTAATTTGGCAGGACTTCTTTGCTTATTTTCCCAACTACTTTATATAGCATTATATTAATTATTAAAAATTTGGAAAAATGCACTTCTCAATCCATCTGATCATATGTATTTTTTTTCTTAGGGAGCTCATTGTAGGTTTATTCAATCAGATACATTTCTTTATTATATATCCTCTTTTGTTAATCTATCCAGTTTATATTTTCATAAATATTAATCCATTTCCCTTAAATTGTTTGATTTACTTGCATATAGTTAGACAAATAGCTCTTAATAATTGCTTTGAATTCATCTTCATTGGCATTGAATTTACTGTTCTAATTTTTGGTATTGGTAATTTGATTTTCTTCTTTTTTTTATTAAATCATACAATGATTCTTTTTATTTTATTGTTTTTTCCACAAAACCAGTACTTAGTTTTATTTATCATTTCAATGGTTTTCTTAATTTCAATTTTATTCATCTATCCTTTGATTTTCAGAATTTTATATTTAGGGCTTTATGGGGGATTTTAATTTTTTGCTTTTTCTAGTATTTTTTAACTGCAAGTCCAATTCATTCATTTGCTTTTTTCTTTTATATTAAGGTAAAAATTTAGACATAAAAATTTCCCCAATTGCTGTTTTGACTGATTTCCATAAATTTTGGTGTGCTGTCTCATTGCTAACATTCTCTTTAAAGAAATTACTGGTTATTTCGATGATTTATTCTTTGATCAACTCGTTCTTTAAATCATTGTATTTATTGTTCGATTAATTTCAATCTATTTTTTCATTACTCTTTGAAGAATGTAATTTTTAATCTTGTTATGATATTGAAAGGATTAATTTAATGTTTCTGCATTCCTGAATTTGGTTGTAAGGTTGCTATGCCCAAATACATGGTCAATTTTGTGAAAGTAATATGTAAATGTAATGGGGAGGAAAAAATATATATTCCTTTCACTTCCAATTAAATTTTTTCCAGACCCCTCTCATATCTAACTTTTCTAAAATTCTTTATATCTCCTTTGTTTCCTTTTTTTTAGATTTGTCTAGTTCTGAAAAGGGAAAGTTGAGTTTCACCAATAGTGTAATTTTACTATTTCATCCTGCAACTTATTTAAGAATTTGGTTGCTATATATTTTGTGCCTATATGCTTAGTATTGATATTACTTCATTATCTATTGTGCCTTTTAGCAAAATATAGTTGTCTTTCTTATTTCTCTTTTTTAGATTTATTTATTTTCTTTCAATGAAATTATAATTTCCATTCTTGTTTTTTATTTTCAGCTAAAGTATAATAGATTGTGCTGTAGCACCTTACCTGTATCCTGTTTGTGTCTCTCTATGTTAACTATGGTTTTTTAAACAATATATCATAGGATTCTGGTTTTTAATTCATTCTGCTACCAGATTTCTGTTTTATGAGCAAGTTCTTCAATTCATATTATAATTATTAACTATATATTTCCCTTCATCTTTTTTCCCTACTCATCTTTCTCTTTTCAACATGTCTTTCATCAAAAGTATTCTGCATATGACCACTGTCTCCCACAGCTGTCCTCTATTTTATCATCCCCCCTTCTTTTATCTCTCTCTCCTTCTATTTCCCTGTAGGGCAAGATAGATTTTTATACACAACTGATTGCAGATGTTATTTTCTTTTTGAGCCAGTCCTAATGATAGCAATGCTCAGATGCTACCTATCAACTCCCCCATCTTTTCATCCACTGGAAAAACTTTCATGCCTATTTTTGGAGATAATTTAGTCCATTGTACTTCTCCCTTCTACCTTCTCTAGGTTCAACTTTCTTTTTCATACTTTAATATATTTTCTTTATATCTTTCCATTGTAAACTATTCACATCTCTCCACTTTGTGTATTTATATGCCTTCTAACTGCCATAAAATGATAAATTTCTTAGTTCCAATCATTTTAAAATACAGGAATATAAAGAGTTCAAAATTACTCAACCCTTTATTATTTCTCTTTTCTAATCACCTTTATATGCTTCTCTTGAGTCTTGTATTTGAAAGTCAAACTTCCTATTGAGTTCCGGTCTATTCATCAGAAGTTCTTGAAAATCATCATTTCTATTAAATATCAATTTTTCTCCTGGATGATTAAACTCAGTTTGGCTGAATATGTGATTCTTCATTGTAATCCCAGATCCTTTGCCCTCTGGAATATAATATTCCAAGTCTTCTGATTCTTTAATGGAGGAGCTATTACATCTTCTTTTATCTTGATTGTGATTTCCATTGTTTCTTTCTGACTGATTACAATATTTTCTCTTTGACCTGGGAGCTCTGGAATTTGGTTGCAATATTCCTGAATGATTGGGGGATTTTCATTAAGAGCTGATTGGTGGTTTCTTTCAGTTTCTATTTTACATCCTTGTTCTAAGATATTGGGAAATTTTCCTGAATAGTTTCTTGAAATGTAATTTCTAGTCTCTCTCTCATTTTTTTTTAAAGCATAGCTTTCAGGTAGTCCAATAATTCTTAAATTATACCTTTCCTATCTATTTTCCAGGTCAGTTGTTTTAACAATTGAATATTTCACATATTATTCTACCTTTTTCACTCTTTTGATTTTATTTCATTATTTCTTGATGACTCATGAAGTCGTTAACTTCTACTTCCCCACTTTTTATTTTTAGGTAATTATTTTCTTCAGTATGCTTTTGTGCATGAAGTTTTTTTGGTGATTTTTCATATCTCCTTTTCCATTTGATCAATTTTGATTTTTATGGAGTTATCTGCTGTGAATTTTTGTCCATTTTTTCATTTGTGCAATTCTACTTTTTAAAAGGTTCTTCTCTTCATCTGATTTGTATGCCTCTTTTACAGTTTGCTTATTCTGATTTTTTTTACTGTACTATTTTTTCAGTATTTTTTATGTGTGCCTCATTTACCAAGCTGTTGACACTTCTTTCTGTGATTTTATTTAATCATTCTAATTTATTTTACAATATTTTATCCACCTCTTTTATTTGGTTTTTAAAATTATTTTTGTGCCATCCCAGGACTTGACACCAATTTGCATTTTTCTTTCTGGCCTTGCATGTACCTAGCTCCTTTGTTTTCATTGTCTGTTTCTGAGTTTTATGTTTTGATCTTCCCTGTCACCATAGTAATTTTCTCATGTTCTTTTTGTTGCTTTTGATATTTTTTTCCAGCTTATTTCTTGACTTTTAACTTCTGTTAAAGTTTTACTCTCTTCATGGGATCTCTGGGGCACTGTCTCAAGCTTTACATTTTTCATGTAATTGTTTTCAGAGATGGTTCTGGGGGTCTGCAAGCTCTCAGTTCTTCCAGGGTGGCACGATCTAAAGAGACATGTGGTTGTTGCTCTCCTGGCCTATACTCTGGTCTGAGAGCAATCAAGAACACTCTTTCCCCTGCACCTGCAACCAAGGTCTTGATCCTGTTAGTATTTCTCCTCCACAAGTGATCCAGAACCATGTGTGGTCTATGCAGCAGATTATTTCTCCCCGTGCCAGCAGAGTTCCTTGTATTCTCCTTCTAACAAGTTTTCTGATTCCCTTACCAACTGTGGACTAAGCTCTTGAAACTACTGCCCCAGATTCAATCATGTTGAGGCATGATGCTTGCTGGAATGCACTCTACCCTCACTACAATGAGACAGAACTTTTCTTCAAACCTTGCAAATTGTCTTGAGCTCAAAAACTGTTCCATCCTGTCCTTTTGTTGGTTCTGCTATTCAGAATTATATTAATGTTGTTTGGAAGTGAATTTGGGACAGCTGAGGTAAATCTCTACCTTTATATTGTGTCTCCCTTGTTATTTTTTCTAAATATATTTTATAATAATTTAGGAATCTCAAAGTCAGAGGGGACTTTAGAGATCATCTAGTCTAACCCAGACCAGGTATTTAAAAACTAGCTCTCTAGAAGGAAGAAATCTTTTTCATTAATACTTTTCTTCACATTTTTAAGTCTACACAAATAGAAAAATAATAAATCCAGACCTGTTGCCTGATTTCTGAGGTATACATGCTTATGCTGAAAACTTAATCAGCTCTCAAGACCTAGTCTGAGCTTACCCCAGGAAAGTCAAGCCTGTAACTAAACAATACTTCCTTACAAAATACTAGCTTAGTAATTATACCTTTTATTGAAGAGTACTTTTTAAAACGTATATTGAACTTTTGGATAAATTCAATTGTCTTTTTTCTAGATTTCAGGTATTAAGATATTGTAGAGTTTCCAACTTGATGTTAGGAATATCTGAATTGCAGTCTTGTCTCAGATACTTATTAGATGTGAGAGCCTGAACAGGTTACTTATCCTTGTTAATTTTTTGTTTCTCATCTATAAAATGGGAATAATTATAGTACCAACCTCTTCGTGATGCTGTGAAGATTGTCAGATCATATAGTCATAGATATACCAATATATTTATATATCAAACAAAGCACTACATAAATGTTAGCTATTATTGGTAAGACATTTTCTATATCAAACTACAATTTGTTTTTTTACAACATCTTCATCTCACTCCTAGTTCTGTTCTTTAGGATGAAACAGAACAAATTAATTCTCTCTTCAGTGAGACAGTTTTTTCAATTGGAGGGTAAAGATTATCTCATCCCATTAAGTCTTTTTATTTTCAAAATAAAATTCCACAGTTTCTACAAAAGATCCATATGTAATAAAAATTCCCAGGACTTTACCTTTTAGGCTATATTCTTTATAGTACCCTCAATCTTATTAATTCTAAGAATGGAATATAGTACTTCAGATAAGGTCTAATCATGGCAGAGTGCAAAGGATTTTCAGTGCTCTCTATCTAGATACCGTGTCTCTTCCAACGGAGTTTAAATTGGCATGAAATTTTCTTGCTATTTTATCAGTGTTGAGTCATTTCAAGCTCTCAGTTCCCTGAAATTCCTAGATATTTGGAGACAAACTGCAGTCTACTCATCCCTCCTCAGTCAGGTATTTAACAAAATACTATTTTCAACCCAAATATAAAGTTTAATATCTTGCTAGATTTAGCTCCCTGTTTTGGACATTATCTCTTTGTATCCTCATTTATTAAGCCTTGAGAAATAGGAGGCACTGTACAAGGTGCTGTAACTACAAAAACAAAATAAAATAGTCCCTTTGGTTAAGGAATTCCCATTCTACTGGGTGATAACCAGTAACAAATAAGATGATATGTCATCATTTCAAGAAAAAAAAGGAGAGTGATACAGAGGAGAGAGAAGTGACTTAAGTCTGAGGACTTTTCTTAAAATCTTAATTCTGGCATTACCTATAGGACCCTGAGAATGTCATTTATGTTACCTGGGCCTCAGTTTATTAATAAAGTGGCTGAACTAGATGACCTCTGAGGTCTATTCCAACTATAAATTTACAATCCTTTGTGCATATTAACAACTAAAGACAACAAAATCACTTCACTTACGAAATAAACTGAAACTGATGGATGCTAGGGATCATAAGAAACAAACATGAAGTGGGTGAGTGTCTTCAGCCATCCCTCTAGTCTCCTACTCAGCATGTCTCTTCATTGTTGTTGTTATTATTGCTGTTGCTTTTCAATATTTCAGGCAAGAGTTTAGAAATCAGCAGGAAATAACCTGCTTGGAATATGAGAGACAGTGGCACAAGCATACAGATTAAACACCTATTATTTTAATTTGATCCTCACCACAATCCTAGGAGGTAGGTGCTATTATTACGTCCCTCGTCAATTGGGGGAAATGGATACTTATAGGGTTTTACTATGGTCATATAGCATTAAGTTTCCAAATCTGGATTTTTACTCATCTTTCCAACTCTAGGCCCAGTGTCTTTTTCAGATGCATGTTTGATACATGTTTGGCCCTTGGTTAAATCAAGTATCATGATAAGCCCTAGCCTAGATGAATGGGCTAGTTTCTGGCCCTAAATTAAGACTTCATCACAAAATGCCAGAGGTCTGAGCTTCTGGTCCTGGATGGAATTATGATGGTAAGAGATATGAATATTGGATACTTAGTGACTGTTGATGGCTGAGGCATAGTCACTCATTTTTCCTATGCTTAATAAAAGCAAATTATTCTTATGTTTCCTTTTCTGAAAGGAGGGGCTAAAAAGACTGATCAAATGCAATAAAGTATGTAATAGTCCTTGGATTGTTAATTTGTGGAGATATTCATCATCATCATCATAATGGGTGTTATATTTGTAGTATAAAGTACTCTATAAGGATAAACTGCTATTATATTTTTTATATTTTTTAGCTGGGTTTAAATTTTTTTAAAATTTATTTATTTAACTTTTAACATTCATTTTCACAAAATTTTGGGTTCCAAATTATTTCCCCATTTGTCCCCTCCCCCTACCCCAAAACACCAAGCATTCTAATTGCCCCTATCACCAATCTGGCCTCTCTTCTTTCATCTCTCCCTTCCCTTGTCCCCATCTTCTCTTTTGTTCTGTAGGGCCAGATAACTTTCTATACCCGTTTACCTGTATTTCTTATTTCCTAGTAGCAAGAGCAGTACTCAACAGTTGTTCCTAAAACTTTGAGTTCCAATTTTTCTTCATCCCTCCCTCCCTACCCATTCCCTTTGGAAGGCAAGCAATTCAATATAGGCCATATCTGTGTAGTTTTGCAAATGACTTCCAAAATAGTCGTGTTGTGTAAGACTAACCAAATTTCCCTCCATCCTATCCTGCTCTCCATTGCTTCTATTCTCTCTTTTGATCCTGTTCCTCCCCAAGAGTATTGACTTCAGATTGCTCCCTCCTCCCTTTGCCCTCCCTTCCATCACCCGACCCCACCTTGCTTATCCCCTTCTCCCCCACTTTCCTGTATTGTAAGATAGGTTTTCATACCAAAATGAGTGTGCATTTTATTCCTTCCTTCAGTTGAATGTGATGAGAGTAAACTTCATGTTTTACTCTCACCTCCCCTCTTCTTCCCTCCACTAAAAAGTCTTTTGCTTATGAGAGATAATTTGCCCCATTTCATTTCTCCCTTTCTCCTCCCAATATATTTCTCTCTCGCCCCTTAATTTCACTTTTTAAAGATATGATCCCATCCTATTCAATTCACTCTCTGTCTCTGTGTGTGTGGGCATGTGTGTGTGTGTGTGTGGGGGGGGGGTTATGTAGGTGTGGGTGTGTGTAATCCCACCCACTACCCAGATACCGAAAAGTTTCAAGAGTTACAAATATTGTCTTTCCATGTAGGAATGTAAACAGTTCAACTTTATTAAGTCCCTTATGACTTCTCTTTGCTGTTTACCTTTTCATGCTTCTCTTCATTCCTGCGTTTGAAAGTCAAATTTCCTTTTCAGCTCTGGTCTTTTCATCAAGAATGCTTGAAAGTACCCTATTTCGTTGAAAGACCATTTCTTCCCCCGAAGTATTATACTCAGTTTTGCTGGGTAGGTGATTCTTGGTTTTAGTCCTAGTTCCTTTGACTTCTGGAATATCATATTCCATGCCCTTCAATCCCTTAATGTAGAAGCTGCTAGATCTTGTGTTATCTTGATTGCATTTCCACAATACTTGAATTGATTCTTTCTAGATGCTTGCAATATTTTCTCCTTGACCAGGGAACTCTGGAATTTGGCCACAATGTTCCTAGGAGTTTCTCTTTTTGGATCTCTTTCAGGTGGTGATCTGTGGATTCCTTGAATACTTATTTTGCCCTCTAGTTCTAAAATCTCAGGGCAGTTTTCCTTGATAATTTCATGGAAGATGATGTCTAGGCTCTTTTTGTGATCATGGCTTTCAGGTAGTCCCATAATTTTTCAGTTGTCTCTCCTGGATCTATTTTCCAGGTCAGTTGTTTTTCCAATGAGATATTTCACATTCTCTTCCATTTTTTCATTCTTTTGGTTTGTTTCTCAAAAAGTCATTAGCCTCCATCTATTCCATTCTAATTTTGAAAGAATTATTTTCTTCAGTGAGCTTTTGAACCTCCTTTTCCATTTGTCTAATTCTACTTTTGAAAGCCTTCTTCTCATTGGCTTTTTGAACCTCTTTTGCCAATTGAATTAGCCTATTTTTCGAGGTGTTATTTTCTTCAGTATTTTTTTGGGTCTCCTTTAGCAAGGTGTTGACCTGCTTTTCATGCTTTTCTTGCATCTCTCTCATTTCTCTTCCCAGTTTTTCCTCCACCTCTCTAACTTGATTTTCAAAATTCTTTTTGAGCTCTTCCATGGCCTGAGCTCATTGAATATTTATTTTGGATTTTTGGGATTCAGAAGTCTTGATTTCTATGTCTTTCCCTGATGGTAAACATTGTTCTTCCTCATCTGAAAGGAAGGGAGGAGATATCAGTTCACCAAGAAAGTAACCTTCTATGGTCTTATTTTTTTTTCCCCTTTTCTGGGCATTTTCCCAGCCAGTGACTTGACTTCTGAGTTTTCTTTCCACACCCACCATGCCTCCAGATCCTCCCAGCCAGCACTTGGGGTCTGAGATTCAAATGCTTCTTTCCAGCCTCAGGGCTTTGGACAGGGGCAGGGCTGCTATTCAATGTGATGTTAAGTTTAGGTGCTCAGGTGGGGGCAGGGCTGCCACATGGGGCTGAGTTCCCTCAGGGGGTTAATGAGGAGACCTTCAACAATGGATCTGTGCTCCTGCTTGCTTTGGGAGCCCTTGTCTGCTGCTGCCTCTACTGCTGCCTCCCAAAGGGCCTGAGTTATGGGGACACCCTGCTCCTCTCTCTGTGATCTGAAAAGACCCTCTCACTTACCTTTGGCACCTGTGGGTGGAGGGACCTGCATGGCTACTGGAGATTCTGTTCCTGAATCCTGCTCGGATCTGCTCCTCTTGGTGCTGTGCGACCAAGGCAGGGCTGGGCTCTACTTTGGGTCTGGTGCGCAATGGACCTTTCCCATTGGTTTTTCAGGTCTCTCTGGAACAGAAATCTCCTCCACTCCGTTGTTGTGTGGCTTCTGCTCCTCCAGAATTTGTTTGGAGGTTTTCTTTACAGGTATTTTATGTGCTGTGGGTTCGGAGCTAGCATATGTGTATCTTTCTATTATGCCATCTTGGCTCCTCCTGTAAACTGCTATTTTCTACACACGTGTACTTGACCTTTACTTAATCTTTATATGAGAAATTCATACTAAACCTCAACATTTCTATTAAGACTTCACTTCCTATAACAAATGAAGGAATACATGAAATGTTTTCAATTTCTTGTAGTTGACTTTGACCTTTATAAAAAAATTCAGGGCCCATTTAAAACATCTCTCATTCGCCCATTCACCTAGAAAGTGACTAGAAATTATGGTAGAAATATTTCCTGTTTTCTCTTTGAATTACTTCACAAAGAAAGTGAATGACTTGCTATAATATTTAGTAAAACTGAGCTAACCAGAGTGAATCTGGCACTGAATTCAAATCTCCTGATTGTGCTGACTATATATTTATTCTGGAGTAAACATATCTTTTATCCTCTTCTACAGAAGGAAACAAAAGAAGATGGGGATGTTTTAATTTAAAATATTTATTTCTTAGGGCCTAGTGATAGCAACTAGATCTTTTGTTTCATTGATATAGGGAGCAATCTGAATCAAAAAATTCCCTTTACTACTGCAAGTTAAAACCTTTTCAGTACAATTGTGTTCTTAGAAAATTACCCAGGATGTAAAGTTTAAGTAGTTGTCCAGGATCACAAGGCCAATATGTCAGAGATGAGACATGAACTCATGTGCATGCTATTATGAAGCCTGATCTCTATTCCTGACACAATGTTGCTTGTGTTTTCTCTGATTTTCATTAAATAAAATGAGACAATGTGAGTACATATTATGTGTAATTACATAATTTGAAAAAATCTCTGAATTTAACCACCTTTATGTTCCTTTTTTGCAGACTATTTCTATGATTACATTATCTACTAATTTCTAACATGCTCTCATCATTGTATTAATACATTTCTTTCATTTAAAATTCATGTTCTCTGGTTAAGCTTGTGATCATGGACATTCTTGAATTTGGTTAGACTTTTTCTCTTATGATAGATCAATGGCATATCCTTAGTTTCATTGTCAGCTTTCTTGTGTTAGTGGGAACGAGTATGAAGCTATCATCTACAAAAATCAATTCTGACTGATCAACAAATCCTTACTGAATGTTCTTCCTCTTTTACCTTGGCAAAAAATGTTCAATTATGGTACAACCTGATTTTGAATAATAATTGGTCACATGTCCTCTTTAAATTAGAAAGTGGATTAAGTAATGCAAGTATTATTATACAGTTTTACATATGAAGAAATTGAAACTCAAAGATTGTTAAGTGATTTCTGTTTGGCTTAACTGGGGATTTCAAATTTTCTGATTCTGAGTCCACTTTGATCACTGTTACATCATGCAATGGAGCAGTTAGGTGGCAAAGTGGATAAAGTGCTGGGTTTGGAATGTGTTTGACTCAGTTCCTCATCTGTAATATGAACTAGAGAAAAAAATGGCAAACTACTCCAGTATCTTCGTCAAGAAAACCCCAAATTAGGTCACAAAATGTTGAACACAACAGAATAAGAAGGCCATACTATTTCTGGATTGGAGTGTACATAAAATTCTAGTAACTCAAGTTGAGGTACCAATATTCTTAGTTCTTCTTTATTCAAGACCTTGTAGATAGAATTTTGTGGTAATGCTATTGAGGTGTCTTCATATTGCTGCCCTTGGCTGCTCCAGAGGAGTGGGTTTGAGTTTTATTGAGATCATCTCAACTGAGTCCAGCCTGAAGCTATTCAAAAGATTTATGTAACCTCTGAAGATTTAAAAAATTCCTGGATGATCATTGGAAAGAATGTCATGGGTGGTACTTTTTTCTAAATGATCTATTATCTTCTTTTCTCCTCACTCTAATGAGTAGATATTCAAGTTTAGAGATATGTGAAATAACAGGAATTTTTCTAATTAAGACTTACAGCTTTAGGAACTTGACATCAACTTGAGATTACAAAATAGATGCAGAATTGAAGTCCATTGTTTTTGATGGTTCATTACAGTCCAAAGTTATCTTGAAGCAATTATCAACACTGGAAAAAAAGGATACCATAAAGTTAGTTATTTGTTATGCTTAAATGACCTATGTTTGAACCCAAGAAGAAAAAACATAAATATTCATGAAAGCTACGTCAAGGTGAGGTCATATTTTGGCAATGATTTGAAGTCAGTGATCTGTACAAACACAAAGAAAGAATGAGAGGAACAAAAATCAGAACTCAAATTCAAGACAAATTCCAGCCTGAGATCTGACCTAAGGGCAAAATCATCCTTCAAAGGTTAAAATGCTTCAAAGTCTCTCACAGAATTGAGACATTATATTATTATTCTGAAAATAATTTTAGTTTATGAAAGCCTTGATATGGCAAAGTATCAAATACAGAGTATTGATATTGTTCAGTCATTTCTAACTCTTCATAACCCTATTTGGGATATTCTTAGCAAAGACACTAGAGCTGTTTGCTAATTCCTTGTCCAGATCATTATACAGATGAGGGACTGAGGCAAACGTGGTTAAGAAAATTGCCCAGTATCACACAGCTAATAAGTGTCTGAAGCCAGATTTGAACACAGGTCTTCCTAACTCAAGACATAGTACTCTATCATCTGTGCCACCTATTCAAGTGCCCTTGCTTTTGAAAAGTTTACTGCTTTTAAAATTTTTCTTTTTCTTTATCTCTTATTACAGACTTCAAAAAAAGAACCATATATGGAATAGAGATGGGAGAAATAATGCAGAACTGAATGTAAATCAGATCCACTGTGGATTAATTTCATAGATAGAGCAGTTGCTCCCATTTAGAGTCCCAGATTCAGTGCAGATATATACATTTTTTTCCCCAAAGCTAAGTTATAAAGCTGGGCAATTCAATTGATTTCCAAAAAATGTTGTTCAAAATTATTTATTTAACCTCTTTTGGCTATCTGAAATTTATAGTAGAGCAGATTATTAATTCCAGTGAAATAATATTCACTTTCAAAATTACCAATAATGTTTTTATGTAGAGCAGTAAAGTATAATGAGCTTATATTTGACATTAATGGATAAAAGATAAGGTTATTCTATTAATACTTTGCAGTTATATATAGCCTTTTTGTAAAGGCATATTATTTGAAAAAAATTAAAGAGTATTCCTGTGAAGATAAACTACTGAAGTTGTCTTTTTTTAAATTGCAAACAACATTTTTTCCTGTGTAACCCAGTTTTAAAATAGTCCAAAAGCTGAGATGTGACATCATATTAGGGAAATGTCTTCATTTAAAAAAATATAATAGTGTCTTGTCAGAACTGTAAGAAGACATGCAGTTATTTACTGAGCAAAGATGATTGTTGCATGAGTATTCCACTGCTGCTTTGAAATCAACCATCTTCTCTGCCTTTTACTGAAAAAAAATGCAGATAATGCTTGTCAGATTACATTGATGAAAAAATTTCCTGAAATACTGATTAAAATTCATCTTAGCTATGACATTATGGGAAATGTAGCATTATGTCCTAAAAGAAGGCATCATATTTTCCTCTTAAGTAGCACAAACTTGATTTGTGAGATACTATTCTATTGCAAACAATTTCTGCTCTTGAGATTCAAATTTACTGATTTTCCCTTTGCCATTTGGTCTCTGAGACTGTTTCCATTGGCACAGAAATTTATTATGAGATTTCAATTCCTGAACCACTCTGTAAAAGTCTATAATAGCTATTATACATTTTTAAAAAAATGGAACCAATTATAAACCATTTCCATGGACAGTGCCCCTGTTAAAATGGCTAATCTTGATCCCTGTGGAATAAACAGTTTTCTAAAATGACATCATTCAATTTTGAGTTTGCTCTTTAGTATTTTCAAATGATGATGCAAACAGGCATTGTGCTTCCTTGTCTTTTATATTCCTCCCATCTTCTTTTTACTGCCACCAGATGAGCTGCAGAGGCAGAATCAGATGATGGAGAAGCAGAAGGGGCAAAAACAATATGGTAGCTTCACTTTGGTTCAGTTAAATGGCCTGTGGGGAAGAGTCTTGTGTTAAATGTTCTACATGAAACAAGGCTTAAATAATTCAAATTGATTTTGACCATCAATCTCCAATTTAGAGATTTGGAACCCTCCACCTCAATGGTTTGATTGATGGAGTTAGGCATAATACAATTTTTACTCTCATACATATTCGGGATTATATCTATGACCTAGTACCTTTTTAGCTAAGTGTCATTTTTGATTTCACTTCCTGGTGGAATGTTTAGTCAAACACATATTAAACTGTGTTTTTCTTAGTTGAAACTCATTTTCTCATTGCCCTTAATGCTAATCACTTTATGTCCCTTTGTGATATTTCTGTATTAATTGGTATTAACAACACTTGGCAATCTATCCTCATCTGCAAGATTCATTATCAAGATCCTTCCCATTTCTAGATGATTAATCACAGTGTTAAGTAAGATTACCAATTAATAGCTACACCTCTCTGTCTCTCTGTCTCTCTTGCCATACAATTTCTGTCTGATAAGATTTAGACGTTTATCCAGGTAATTCTAGAACTTTCTCTTGCCCTCCACTTCTCTAGTCATGTGGCAGTTATGTTTTCATCTCATTTATCTAGATACTTTAGGAGGAAATATATTTTTATTATTGCTCTTGTGCCTTCATTTCTACTTAATATCATTAATACAAATGTTGCACTGTTAAATATAATTTAATAGAAATTGAATTTCTAAGGTACTCAATATGCTGGCAAATATTGACTTATATCTGAAAAGAAGGTATATGTTTCTTGCAGCATTTTTAAAGTTATAGTTCAATAGTTGTGCATGCTTTCATTAAAGAGAGAGAGAAAGAGGGAGCAATTCATCAATGTTTGAACGTGGTGAGGAACATTAGTACCTCTTGGCAACTACACTATGAGACTCTTCTGTCCTTGGATCAAATTATAGACGCATTTGATGATTAGACAAATGATATGTATAATATAACACAGAGATATACATACATACATATATATATATGTTGATGTTTGTGTATATGCATGTGTGAATGACATAGTGGTGCATTTTGCTTACATCTTTATTGTTAGTTACAATGGAAGATTCAGTGGATATGGCAGGGAAAAGGACTGTGGTAAGGTCAAATATTTAGAGCTACATGGGATCTCAAAGCTAATCAAATGCAACCTCCTTATTTTAAAGATGAGGAATCTGAAGTCCAGCAAAAATAAGTGACTATACCAAGTTCCTATAGGTATTAAGCTTTAAAGGAAGGTTTGAAGGTTATGAAGTATGAAGGTCTTCATACTTCAGAGTCAGTAGTGTTTCAACTCAATCACACTGACTACTTCAGAAATGATTTCAATATAAAAGCAAAAGTTAAAAATAAAGCTTCAATAAAATCTAGCAGCTTCCCAATAAGAAAATATTTTGAATGTCATATTGATGATTGGTTCATTCATTCAATAAATATTCATTTTAAGTACATATCTTATGTCTTGCATTCTTTTGGGTGGTGGGAAGAAATAAGTGAGACATGATTTCCCATGTCAAGGAGTTTTGAATACAGTAGGGAGGAATAAGGCATGAATGTGATAGAAAACTAGCAACATTTTTATAAGGGTGAAGATCCTAGCATAGGAAAGGTCAAAACGACAGCATTCAGAAAACGATAGTAACCAAAAATGGAGACAATACAAATTTCATTTGAAAGCCAAAGAATGAAGGTGCCAGAACCTTGGTATTTCATTTAGGTTTTAGGAATTCAATACTTTAATAAAACATTTAATAAAAACTCAAAATGAAAAAAGATGTGAAAATGTGTAACATTTTTCTAGCCATTTCAACCACTCCTATATAACTAGTACTAATGGCAATTTTTCTGACTAGAGAAAAAATTCTTGGATTGAAGAAAACCATAATAAGAAAATATTGTTACTAAGAAATAGAATTGTTAATGAAGTGGCAAATTCATATATATGCACATATGGTATGAATATGAATATAAGTTATTTTTCATTTACTATATGTATATATTCATATATTTATATATTAAAGTTTTATCTATCTCTTATCATAAAAACTTCTCTAATAAAACCATCTTCTAATAGAAAACTATTGAAATTCAGGTTAATTTAATTACAACTATGACATCGTTTCAGGAGATCTTTATCCCAGTATAATTGAATAGAATTTTCAGATTATCTATTA
Organism: Notamacropus eugenii; assembly: GCF_028372415.1. Taxonomy (NCBI): domain Eukaryota; kingdom Metazoa; phylum Chordata; class Mammalia; order Diprotodontia; family Macropodidae; genus Notamacropus; species Notamacropus eugenii. Next base: position 256,896,861 of record NC_092875.1, on the reverse strand, counting down.
TGGATAATTGATAGTAAGTGAATACATTAACAAATGAAAAACACACTTTCTTGTGTACTTGAAAAAATGTATAAACTTAAGGGAACAAAGAAAGAGCAGAATTTTTCTTGCTCTTAATCAGTCCTGATTTAGAGCTTTTATTTAAAAACAAAATAAAATGAATTCAAATAAAATGAAACAACAAAATCCTCACTGATGGGCAATAAAATGTTTAAACTTTTATATTAATTTGAGAAATATTAAGAAAAAAATTAAATGCCCACATTTATTGCTGGGTGTTTTATAGCTAAGCATCACTGGAAAGTTTGAAATACAAAAAAAACAAAAACCAAAAAACAAAAAACCCAAAACAAAACCTAAGAATAATGTTCATACATTTTGGAGCTTCTTTTTCTGACAATATTTAAGGGTACATGTTCCCCAAAATATTTTAGAAATGCTTTCAGCTAAGCTCATATACTCTATAGATTTACCCAAATGAAAACATTTTGTTTAACTCTCACCAAATTTTTTGAAATCTATAATGTTTATGTTTCTACTTCAAATAAATAAGGAAATTTAATAAAGGAAACAAAAAAATTAATTCTGAATAACTATATTCCAAGACTAGACTTGGAGAAAATGGTGAAATTTTGTGAAAAGAGAAAAGTTCTCTAACAAAGTTCAGTTCTTCTCCTCCCAGCTATCATTTTTTTTGTTATAATTAATCCATTTCTTTAATAATTCCTGCCAGATCTGACTGTAGGACTCAACTTATCCTTACTCTGTTAGAGAAAACCACCATTTCTTTCTTTTCCTATCTTTTTTCTCCCCACTAAAATTCAGTCATTAAGTTAGAAGAGCTAATCCAAAACTATTTGTTTAGTTGCTAATAATATTACATATTACTTCTAGAAAACATATTTCAGTACTTCAACTTTTCATAATTTCATGCATGTATTTATTATCTTGACCAATGCAGATCATAACTCTTCCAGCCTGTTGTCTTCATGAGTACCTGTGTCCAAAAAAAAAAAATGGAGGACAACTATCTTGTGAAGATCTCCAAATATACCTACAATATATCTCAGCCAATGAAGTACATATGTATTTCTGTACCTACATAATGCATTTTTATTTTAAAAGAAACTTTTAATGTCTTAAGTCAAATAACAGACTAATACCAGATATTTCAGGTAATTCAGTCTTCATGTAAAGAAGGAAGTAATGGCAGAAATTTCTGGTAATTCAATGTATGAGTATAGGATAACTTTTTAAGAAAAGTGTGCAACAAATGAATAGCCTTCTCAAAGATGATTGTATTATATTTGAGCATAATATTAGCAACTACATTGCAGTGTTGTGGTGAGGATCAAGAGCAAAGCACTTCGCAAACCCCATATCACTACATAAATGTTGGTTATGATCATTGCTATTATAATATTATTTAATAGAACAAATAGCTGCAGAAATGTTTATATAAAATAGAAAAATTCAGTTACAAACTATCTCCTGAAGAGTAGAAGAATTAAGCATAAGTAATTTTATTTAATATAAAAATTACTTTCCAACAAAATAAGAGATATATAATATATAGTGCTATTGAATAGTTGTATAGCATGATATAAAATGAAGGTCAATCAGCAAAAATAAAAGCAACATTGTAACCACAGCAAAAATTATATTAAAAACAATGGTTTATACAAATATATTGTCAAGTTTAGAAGAATGGATGAATTTTTATTAATATTTTTTATGTTGTCGTTTTACTAATGAAATTATAGTTTAAATGTAAAAGAAAATGTTATCTTCTCTCTAAGATTTATTTGAAACTGAGAAAATTTTATTTGATAATCACCAGAAAGGCTATTGTTTCTAAAAAGAGACTGAGATGATGACCTTGGTGGCCTGAGATAAGGCAGATTGCATTAAATAATGTAAGTGCATCTCCTCTTACAGAGGAAGAGAAATGAACATTGTAGGTAAGCAAAATGTGCCACTATGAAGATGTTTGAAGGCTATGTGAAAATATTTATTAAAACAGTAAAAATGTAGAAATATTATTGATGTTCTGCATAATGTATACATTTATAATCACTTCAATGAAAAGGTTGAGGTAAGGGATCTTTCAGATTTCAACAGGTTTATTTAATTTATTTGTATTTGATTTTATATATTTATTTTATTTCCTATTCTGCTAATCTGGAAAATTTATATTTTTGTAAATATTCATCCATTTCACTAAAACTGTCAAATTTATTAGCATGCAGTTGGGCAAAATAGCTCCTAGTTATTATTTTGATTTCCTTTTCATTGGTGGTGAATTCACCCTTTTCATTTTTCATGCTGGTAATTTGGTTTTCTTCTTTCTTTTTTTAAAATAATATTAACCAAAGATTTATCTATTCTATTGTTTTTCATAAAACCTGTTCTTAGTTTATTTTTTAGTTCAATAGTTCTATTAATTTCAATTTTATTACTCTCTCCTTTTTCAGAATTTTGATTTGATATTTAATTGGGGATATTTTATTCTTTTCTTCTTTTATTTGCACCCTCTCCTCTATTTTATTCAGGTAAGTATTTACAGGTAGAAAATTTCCCCTAAAAATGATTTTGGCTACATCCCAAAAGTTTTGGTGTATTTTCTCATTGTTGTCATTCTTTTGGATAAAATTATTAATTTTTATGTGATTTGTTTGAACCACTCATTCCTTTATTTAGTTCGCAAATAATTTTTAGAATATTTATTTAGTTTGCAAATAATTTTTAGAATATCTTTACACGGCTTTTTATTACATCTAGTTTTTGTTGCATCATGATATTAAAAGGATGCATTTTATATTCCTGTCTTCCATCGTTGGATTGTGAGGCTTTTATGTCCTAATACATCGTAAATATTTTGTAGGTGCCACGTAGCACTCAGAAAAGGTATATGCTTTTCTATCTCCATTCAACTTTTTCCAGAAATCTACATTTATAATTTTTCTAAAATTCTGTTCACCTCCTTATGTTTTTTTCCTTGTTTATTTTATGGTCAGATTTATTTAGATTTGAAAGGGAGGTGCTGAAGTCCCTCACTAGCACAGTTTTGCTCTCTATTTCTTCCTGTAACTCACTTATCTTCTCCTCTAAGAGTTTATATTTGGTATTGATATTATTTCATTGTCTATAGTACCTTTTAGGAGAATGTAGTTTCCTTCCTCATCTTTTTTAATTAGATCTGTTTTTGATTTTGCTTTGTCTGAGATCAGAGTTGATTGCTACAGCTGCTTTTTACTGCAGCTGAAGCATAATATATTTTACTTCTTTTACCTTTGCTCTATGTGCATCTCTCTGTTTCAAATATGCTTCTTGCAACAACATATTGCAGTATTATAATTTGTAATATTCTCTGTTATCCAATTCAGTTTTATGGGAGAGTTCATTCTATTCACATTAATAGTTATGATTACTCTTTTTTTCACCCTTTCCCCACCCATTTCTACTTTTCTCTTTTTACCTTTTCCCTCTTCCCAGTGTTTTGCTTCTGACCACTGCTTCCCTCAGTCTGTCCTCTCTTCTATCACCCTTTCTCCCTTTCCTTTCCCCTTACTACTCCTGCTGACCTATTATGCAAGATAGATTTCTTTACTTTGTGTTTTGAATATATTTTATTTATGCCTACCCATTTACATACGTCTCTTCTAAGGTATAATGTGAACTCTTTTTTTTTTTTTTTTACAGAAAATGGACATAAACTTTAAACATAACAAATACATCAAGTTGTAACAAGAAGGGATAACTAAAGTACACAAAGAATCACTTCAAATGAATTTGCATGAAAGGCCATGGCAAGTGTGAACCTACCCCACAGAAGGAAGGGTTCTTACCTCCAGGCCACTGTAGATTAGTGTAACTAATTGCATTCCATCAGGTTTAAGGAAGTGGGAAAGTGAGAGGGAAGTTGGAGGAACCTGAGGAAAAGCTGAAGAGCTGTCTATGTAACACCAAAAGTCAGCCTTGTGGCAGTGCTGTGTGCGATGTCCCAAGGAGTCCAGGTTCAGTGGAACTCTGTCACATTACAGAAATAAAGAGGTTGGACTCTGAGATACATGTAGGAAGATGAGGAGGGGGGATTCATGGATGCTCAGTGACAAGTATCTCCATGCTCACAGCAGCATGGGCATTAACATCTGAACATGCTACTTACTCACTTGCTCCCCTAGCTAAAGCAAGAGAATCATGTTAATTATGGCTCTTACAGGGGTCAAGTGTTTTGGTGGGGAAAACATGGTGGTTCCAAAAATTATAGGAGAGTAGATCCTAAGGATCCTGATTCAATACGCCTTCAACCTGGGCCAGGCTGGAGGAAGTAAACCTGTGCTTTGATGCCTGGGAGATGGGGTTGTAGCACCAGCACAAAAAGATGAAGATGGAAAATTATGTTGTGCTACATTTCTTATTAAATTTCTTGTACTTTACAATGACTCACAGTTTTAGGTTTGCATATTTGTAGTGTATTATTTCCTCTCTACATTTGTTTCATATTTCTTACTTAATATAAATAATTTGGTTAATAAATTTAACCTCAGTATCTCAGCCACATTTATATATATATACATATATGTAAACATATATACACATATTTATATAAGAATCTGTTAATTATATAAGTAATTCTTTAAACAAAATCAAATAAAATAAATCTGATATGTTATGTAATACTGAAAAAAATTCCCATTGGTAATAATATGGTAAGTCACCTTAATGACTGGTTTAATAATACTGTAGGATGGAAGCAAAAACCATTTTAATGACATATATATGTTTCTGTTACTATAAAAATCAAAATGTATTTTGTCTTTAGCTGATAATGATCTCAAAATGGAGCCCTTGCTTCCATGTATATAAACAAGATGTTTTATCAGGTCAGATAATGTATACTAAAAAACAGTTTTTGAGAGTCAGTGGTGTTGTATCATATAAATGATGTAGTTCAACAGGTGGCTATGAAATTTTAACTACAGAAATGAATACATAAAATAGTCTATGTACGATTGTTGTTTCATAAAACCTATTCTATTTTGAAACTTAGGTAAAAAATATAACAGGTGATTTCAGTTTCTGAATTCTTTATTTAGACCTGTGAGCCAAATAATGTGAACTCTAAGGGCAGGAATGATTTAATTTTTGTATCTGAATCACTTTTGCTTAAAAGAGAATATAGAACAAAGAAGCTATTTAATAGAAGTCTGTTGTATGATTTCTAGGAGTTAAGCAGGGAAATATAATAGCAAGAAAAGGTTGCTCTTGGACTTCTGTGAGATCTATCAAGGCTCCTTCTCTTTCAGTGCTCTAAATTGTGCCCTAGTCACTAAAGTTCTTTCTAAGTAGGGAAACCCAGACTCATTGAGTCTAACTTATTTGTTAGAATTCTTTCTCTTACAAAGCCTATGTAAGATTAAACACACACATACACACACACACAGAGTCTCCATGAACTATGCCACAATTGATTAATACAGTGACATTTTATAGCAATCGACTATGCATAATGTGAGGAGGCACTGCCACCTCAGAATTAGATCGAAGTATCTAAAGATTTTGGATGAATCAAGTTAATATATATGTCTTCATAGGATAACTGTAAGTATTCAGGAATACATTCAAGCAGGAAGGGATTCACCCAGGCTATTTCTGTAATACTTTCTCTTATTAGTGATTATATCTGTTGGAATTAAAATAGCCCACTTAAAAGACAATGAAAAGTGTCAGGGCTGGATGCTATTGCACATTTGACAAGACCGTTGCAGATATAATGCACTCAAATGTGGGCAGGGAGGAGGCTCCTCCATAAATATTGAGGAACTAAGTAAATTTTGTTGCTGCCATGTGAAAGATGATATTAAAGAAAAGAGCATGGGGTGTGGGTGGGGGGGAGCCAATATGGTGAGGTAGAAGGATGGACCTGTAGAAGTTCCCCACTACAGCCCATAAAATAAATGTAAAAAATGACTGTAAACAAATTCTACAGCAACAGAAGCCACAAAACGACAGAGTAAAAGAGATTTCCAGTCCAAGGATGCCTGGAAGGCTGACAGGAAAGCTCTATCACACCAGATCTGGAGCAGAGCACAGCCTGGCCTTGGCCACAGAGTGACAGGGACAGGACAAGAATAGGCTTGAGGGGGCAGAATACATGGCAGCAGCTGCAGTTCCCAGATTGCTCAACACACAAATGCCAAAGACAGCTTCAGAGGTCAGTGATAAACCTCTTTCACCTGTGTGAGAAGGGAATGAAGACTGGACACATGGGCAGCAGCCACTGCAGTGGGAGCATCCATTTTGGAGCCCTCGGCCTAAAGTCCATAGGGGAATTGAGTGTGTGATCTAGATCTTAGCCCTGAATGGTTTTCCTGGGTTGAGGAAGAGTGCTGGCATGGTGGAGCTGGAGGAAATTGTGGAGTGGGAATTGTACTCACAGATCCTGAGCAGAACAGAGTGCTTTTGGTTGCTCATAGACAAGAGTGCAGGTAAGGGGAGGAGTAAACACCTCTCCCTTTATTGTGCCACCTTGGAGGAACTGAGGACTTACAGGTTCCCAGCATATAACCTCCTGTTGACAAAGGACTCAAAAGTCAAATAATTGACAGGGAAAATGCCCCCCAAAAAGGAAAAAAAAATAAGACTACGGAAGGCTACTTTCTTGGTGACCAGGTATTTTCTTCCATCCTTTTGACTGAGGAAGAACAATGCATGCCATCAGAGGAAGACCTAAAAGTCAAAGCTTCTGCATCCAAAACCTCCAAAATAAATATACAATAGTCTCAGGCCATGAAAGAACTCAAAAAAGATTTTGAAAATCAAGTAAGAGAAGTGGAGGAAAAATTGGGAAGAGAAATGAGAGTAATGCAAGAAAATCATGAAAAGTAAGTCAATAGCTTCCTAAAGGAGACCCAAAAAATGCTGAAGAAAATAACACCTTTGAAAATAGGCTAATTCAATTGACAAAAGAGGTCCAAAAAACCAATGTGGATGAGAATGTTTCAAGAAGCAGAATTAGCCAAGTAGAAAAGAAGATTCAAAAGCTCACTGAAGAAAATAGTGCTTTAAAAATTATAACGGAGCAGATGGAAGCTAATGACTTTATGAGAAACCAAAAAATCACAAAATCAAACCAAAAGAATGAATTGTTTTTGCATGTCACCTGGAAATAAGAAATACAGGCAATGGGGTATAGAAATCTATCTTGCCCTGCAAGAAAAGAGAGAAGATGGGGATAAGGGAAGGGAAGGATATGATTCAAGAGGGAATGGGCATTTTGGGGTGGGGAAAGGGCATAGTTGAGGAGAAAAACTGAAGGTAATGTGAAATAGCTCATTGAAAAAACAACTGACTTGGAAAAACGATCCAGGAGAAACAATTTAAAAATTATGGGAGTACCTGAAAACCGTGATCAAGAAAAGGGCCTATACATCATCTTTCATGAAATTATTAAAGAAAACTTCCCTGATATTCTAGAATCAGAGGGTAAACTAAATATTGAAAGAATCTACCAATCACCTCCTGAAAGAGATCCAAAAAGAGAAACTCCTAGGAATATTGTAGACAAATTCCAGAGTTCTCAAGTCATGGAGAAAATATTGCAAACAGCTAGAAAGAAAGAATTTGAGTATTGTGAAAATACAATCAGAATAACACAAGATCAATATCTTCTACAATAAAGGATCAAAGGGCTTGGAATATGATGTTCCAGAAGTCAAAGGACCTACCCAGCAAAGCTGAGTATAAAACTTCAGGGGAAAAATGATCTTTCAATGAAATAGAGGACTTTCAAGCATTCTTCTTGAAAAGACCAGAGCTGAATGGAAAATTTGACTTTCAAACATAAGAGTCAAGAGAAGCATGAAAAAGTAAACAGGAAAGAGAAATCATAAAGGACTTACTAAAGTGGAACTCTTTACGTTCCTATATGGAGAGATAATATTTGTAACTCTTGAAACTTTTCTCACTATTTGAGTAGTTGAACAGATTATAATACATATTCATATACACTGAGATCTCAAGGTGAGTTGAATAGGAAGGGATGATATCTAAAAACTAAAGTCCAGGGGAGATAGAGGAATATATTGGAAGGAGAAAGGAAGAAATGGAATGGGGCAGGTTATCTCCCATGAAAGAGGCAAGAAAAAGTTTTTTCAATGGAGGGGAAAAGGGGGAAGGTAAGAGGGAAAAAGTGTAGCTTACTCTCATCACATTTGACTTAAGGAGGGAATAATATGCACACTCAATTTGGTATGAAAATCTATCTTACACTACAGGAAAGTATAGGAGAAAGGGATAAGTGAGGTAGGAGAATGATAGAAGGGAGGGCAAATGGGAGGAGGGAATAATTAGAAGTAAACACTTTTGGGGAGGGACAAGGTCAAAAGAGAGAATATAATAAATGGGGCAGGTTAGAATGGAGGGAAATACAGTTAGTCTTATACAATATGACTGTTATGGAAGTCTTTTTTGCAAAAGTACAATATATAGCCTATATTGGATTGCTTGCCTTCTCAGTGGGGATGGGTGGTGAGGGAGGAAGGGAGAGAAGCTGGAACTCAAAGTTTTAGGAACTAATGTTGAGAATTGTTTTTGCATGCCACCTGGAAATAAGAAGTACAGGCAATGGGGTATAGAAATCTATCTTGCCCTACAAGAAAAGAGAGAAGATCGGGATAGGGGAAGGGAAGGATATGATGCAAGAGGGAACAGGCATTTTGGGGTGGGGAAAGGGCATAGTTGAGGAGAAAATTTGGAACTCATAATTTTGTGTAAAGGAATGTTGAAAACTAAAACTAAATAAATAAACATAAAAACTTAAAAAAAGAAAGATGATATAAAAATAGTCATTTAAAAATGCCATCACAAATTTTGGGGAACATATTTGGTGAGTAGTGTGAACTCTACCTTTAACCAACACCCCAAATCCCTGAGAACCGAGTGTAATGCAAACCATTACCAATTTTCCTAGGGGCCACTGTAGGCTATAGGTTCTTTTCAGTCACTTAAAGAAATGAGACCAAACATTGTGATCTGAGCCCTATAATGGGAGTCATTGACTAGAATTAACTAAAAGTTTAACATTTGTATCCCTGAAGTGGAAGAAATGGCCATCTCAGTGTTAACTTTCCCCATCTCCATGTAGTTCTATTTACTTTCATATTATGTTCAGTGGTGTGTATTTGGAATGTTAGTCTTTCTTTGGAAGAGGAACTTAGTATATAAATCACCACTCCATGAAGATCCTTGTGTTACAGTCTATTACTCATGTTTATTGGTTTTTGTTTATTTCTCAGCCGTGATTTATAAGTATTCTGGAGCTCCTGAAAACATTTATACTAAGTGCATTATTGAAAGTTGGAAATACCTTCTGAAATTGAGAAGTCAGAGAACGTGCTTGTTTTTCTTTTCTTTTTCTTTTTTTGATAATTGCTTTACACATCTTAACTAGACAAAACTGACAACCACATACTCTAAAGAGCAATTACTGTGTCCTTGTGATGTGGAAAAGGGAATAAATACGGTTTCCCTGACACCAGAGGGCAAAGCAACTACCAGTGGGTCTAAGTTACAGGGAGGAAAGCATCAGCTTAATATAAGAATAAAACTGCAATAAAACTTCAACAGAGTAGAACAAAGTGAGAAGTCACGAGAGAGAATAGGTTCCCTGCATCTGGAGGCCTTCCAAATAAAAATGGGTGATCGGTTGTTGGCAACGTTGTGGATTTTTATTATGAATAATTCTATGTTGTAAAAATAAAAATAGCATTTTTTATCATAAACATATTAATTTGAATTAGTTTATTGAAATCATTAAAAAAAACTATAGCCTGTTTTCACCAAGTTGATCATTTGAGATGTATGCCATTTGTGATTTTCAGATCTTTATCAGAAAAGTTATCAGTGAGATCACTAAGAAATGATACTCAAATAATTGAGAGCAGAAGAAAAATAGTAATAAAATATAACAACAACACTTTCCAGATTGATTTTTTTATATAAAACATACACTTAGAGTCATTACATGATACTACCATAGAACATTTGTGTATACAATAGTCACTTTGAAATATGTAGCTTAATCTTCTAATTATAAGTAAACTATACTGGATTCAGAAACATTTCTGATTAGTAAGTTTAGAAGCACTTTGCCACTAAGATTTAACTCTATACCTAACTCTGTTGTCTAATAGACCTCTGTAACCATGCTCCAGAGCTTTTAGAGATATTGGTACTACTTTGTACCCCAAGGAGACAAAAATCACTTTTTCACCTTTATGCCAGATGTTCCCTATTAATAAATAGAATCTCCCTTACTCTATTTGAAGTTTGAATATATTTATTCCAATTAGTAACACATACACAATATTTCCAAATCAGTCAAGAGAAGGTGAGGCAAAAAGGGGTAAAACTAAATTCAATAGTTTCCAAAAAAATATATTAATTAAAAAAAAAATTAGTGAACAGTTCCCCCTTTCCTACAAGACTAATTACAGTGCTATTTCCACCTTTCTCACTCAAAAACACACTCCTTTTCTGATTATATTTTCCTTTCTATCTCATTAACTACTCATTAGCAACAACCGGGCCACACTACTGGGGTCCAGGGAATATGTGCTGAACTGAAGTAGTGAACTGTTTTCTTCCTCTTCATAAGGAATGATGTTGTGGAATTGACTATGGAAATATTTGATACCTACAGTGATAAAGAATACACATTCCCATAGTGGAATTTTTTAAAGGGACTTTTGATACAGATCTTGTTAAAGATGACTTCCTCCTTCAGAGTTATCTTGGTTATTACTTAACTTGTTCCTTAACAACAATTATTTCTCTTTAGCAATGTCACTTTCAAGTAGAATAGGGGCACATTATGAATATTCCTCCACTCTGCCGAATCTTTAGGGAACAGGGATGCAACATTTCAGTTTTAGTTTCTCCATGTTTGCCATTTGTTTGCTTTTGGTTTGGAAAGCTAAATTTAATCCTTTTTTTTTTAAATTTGCTAATCTCATATGGAGTAGAAACCATAGGTATGACCTGATTAAGAGGGAAGAGATAATTTTCAATATAAAATTAGCACAAAGTGACATTTTCTTTTGTGATACCATTTCTCATTAGTAGGTTTAGAAATTTAAAAATTGTTTACTGTCATTACATCATTGCTTGCAGGAAATGAAAATGGGAATTTGGAAAGATGTCCTGCTCTGGCATAGCTGACTAATAGATTCTTTAGAGGTGGAAGAGGCTTTCTGTGTCATTGAATATAGCTTCCTTATTTTACAGAAAACAATATAGAAATCCAGAGAAATAGTTAACCTGCCCAAAGTTACACAGATGGTAGATGGTAAAGCTCAAATTTGAACACACATTACTTTCCCATTATACCATATTATTTTTATTCTGCCATGCCAATATTTGCTTAAAATGGTAGTGACAGTATAGATATATGGTTATATATTCTAATCAATCTCTTTATGTGACTCAAACTTTATAATGGATTCCGTGACCTAGAGCCATGTAATACCTACAAAAGAAGAACAGTGCTAGAAATATGGTCATAAAAATAAAAATATTTTAATTCATTGTTTAATTTAGTTAAGCTATTTGATTTTTCCTTTTAATTTTAAGGATGGCTCTCAGAGTATGTGTACTGAGAAATAATCAAATAATCAATAAAAGTTTATTAAGAGCCTACTATGTATCAGGTACCATGCTAAGCTCTGGGGATACAAAAAGAGGCAAAACACAGTCCTTTCCCTAAAGGAGTTTAAAATATAATGAAGGGGACAACATACAGTGATAGATAGATAGATAAGATAAGCTGCATATAGCATAAAAAGAAAGTAACAATTGCAACAATTGAGATGCATTATGTAGTTAATATCAATAATTTCAAAAGTACTTACTTTCAAGGACACATGATTCAGAATGTAATGAATTCACCAAAAAGACATATAGGACAGAGTAACACAAAGGAACATGGGATGTGAAATCAGAAGACTTGGATTTACATTTTAAATTCAGTACTTGCAAGCTATATCCATGAGGGGAACATTCAGTTTCTTTATCTGTAAAATGAGACTAATAATAATTGCACTTTGAATTTCAAAGGATTTTATGAATAATACGTTGTGTAAATTTGAAAAAAATATTATAAAAATGTGAGCTGTTAGTACTATCATTACTGAAGTTCCCAAAGATGGTGGTTTGGGTTAGCTAGGCCACATAAAACATCATCTATAAAATGAGCTGAAGAAGGAAATAGCAAATCACCTACAATGTAAAGATGTTCCCCACCTGTTAATCAATCTCAGATTAGGGAAAGCTTGTTAAGAAGGCCCACACCTTTTGTTCATTAATGAGATCCTGGGTCACTAGGGTCCTGATGCCCTCCGACTAGGAAATTTTGTTTTGGGGGCTTACTCTTTGGAAGCAGGTTTCTGTGCCATATGAGACTCTGGATAGCCATTAAGGAGCCTCCTGTCCCCCAGATTTGAAAATCCAGATGTTGTGTTTCTTTCTCTGGTGACTATGTATGTATGTAATGGTCAGACAGTTGGATCTGTCTGTTGATCTAAGATATATCTATTGCTTACAGTCAGACACTTACAAACACTGTCTGTTGCTCTTTATTTCTCTGCTTGTATTTTTTTCTATTGGTATGTAGTTAAAGAAGATTGTTGACCCCTCAAAGGTTGCTTTCCTTTCTGATGAGCATATCTAAGAACCTGTGCTAGCAGGCCATCCTGGATGTGTTAGGGTGCTTGCTGCTATGCCACCCCAGCATGTGTGCCAAGAAAACCCAAAATTCAGTCATTAAAAACTTGGACATGACTGAAAAGATTGAACAACTACAATAACAACATATGCCAATCACTGAGTTAGATATTGGAAATACAAATGCAAAAGCATGGTAGTCCCTATTCTCAAAAGCTTTAACAGGGGGAGAGTTTGGAAGTATACAAGACATTCACTGTCCTTGGAGTGAGTCCATGTTTCAAGCAATCGACCAGTTGGAGCCTGAGGGTTACAACTTTTAGAAAACATTGTTTTGTCATGCTCAAGTAAAAGCAACACTTGCAGAAGAAAAAAGTTATTTATAAGCAGTTAAATATAGCCTAAATGAAGTTTTTTAAGGTCTCAGAAAACTCTTAAGTGATAGACTGGTTCCTCTATGTTCCTTGTCCAAATGGCCCACAGGTAGGTTTTAGGTGAACTCAATAAGGACCAAAGGTAACCGAAGGTGCTCTGGGACTATATTATCACATCTTGTCCCACAAAACTCAAAGATACATTGAATGGAAGATATAAAAAATACAGAAAATGATTTTAGAAGATAGGACACAAACACCTGGTGTATTATTGAAAGGTCTTTTTGAAGGTGGCAGCTCCTGAACTGAACATTGTAGGGGGTTAACAGTTCTAAAAGGAAGATATTAGGAGGAAAAGAATTAGAAGTGGGGGGTCTGGGAGAGATGGAATGCTATGGATAGGAAATAGGAAAAAGACCAAATGGGTGGCAATGTTACTTGTTTGATTGATGTGGAATAATGACGTCAAATTCAAATACAAATGACTCAAATTCAAATAGAAATTAAATCATACATGAGGATCCCCATGGGGTAAAAATTGACTTAGAAAGTCATGTTAAAATTATTCAATTTCTACTGTATTTTTATTTATTTTGTTAACTATTTCCCACTAACATTAGTGAAGTTCCTACAGTCTGTCAAAGAATATATTTGAAGCCTCTGTGATAGAGTATGTGAGTAAGAGTAGGCCATTATCAACTGGCAAAGCTATGTAGACTGAGGATAGAATTGGAAGAATAATTAATGATAAACAGGAGTTTGTATTTGATCCTACATCAGTGTTTCTTAACCTCCAGTCTGTGAACTTTAAAAAATGATAACTGTATATCAAAATAATTTATTCCCTTAGTAATCTTCTGTATTTTAGTTTTATACATAAAATATGCTGAGAAGGGGTAAATAAGCTTCATGATGCAACAGAAGAGAGTCATGACCTCCAAGATTTTAAGAACCACTCTCCTAGAGATAATAGGTAGCTATGTAATCTTCTTGAGTAAAGGAACAAAATGATGAGAAGCATATTTTTGGAATGTCACTTTGGTAACTATGAGGAGGAAAGACTATAGCTGAGAGAGACTTGGGGTAGAAAGACCAATTAGGAAACTTTCAATAATTCACATGTGAGTTGATGAGGAGAGAAGGTGACAGATAGGAGAGCAGAAAAAAGAAGCACATAGAAGAGTGGTTAAGAATGGTGGAGGAATGGCTTGATTTGGCAAATGATTGTATATTGTACAATTATGCAAAAATATATAATAAAAAGATATTTTTAGAAATGGTGACCATTTCCTAAAATAATTTTAAATGATATGATACTACGGCCACAACAAAGTATCCCAAATTACATGGACAGAGCCATGTCAGTCCACTAACACTTAATCTCTTTGACAAAGGCAACTGAGGGACTAGACAGAAATTCAGAATATCAATTTAGAATATTAATCAATTTGCAATATCTTATGGATGAATTTAAGAAACATTATGAGCTGTGTTCAAACATTAAAATGAGGTGATGGAAAGTCTACTCGAAATTTGAGATGGGATCTGAATAAGTTAAATCATCTCAAGAGTATTTAAAGATTAAACAAATAAATGAAAATGGAAAAGAAATATTTTTTAGTATTTCTATAATGAAACATTTTTATTATTAATGACAGAATTACCATGTTTGAACTCTAACAACTCATGTGTTATTTTAGTAAATCGAATTAGAGAGCAAAAATGATAAAAATTGGAGTAAAACAAGGATACACAGAAGAAATCTCGTTGGATGTGATACAAATGTCAAAGCTTCAAGGGAATGATTCTCTAGGTATCTTATCATACATTTTCTGAATAATACCTTTTATGTCACTTTGTGAACAGAAGTCCGACTTCATTTTGTGATAAAGTCTACTTACATTCCCTGTAAGTTTGTTTATTGTCCTTTGTTCACTTGAGATATTGATTATTCAGAGATTATTCTGTTATGTGATTCACAACCAATTAATGTTATTTTGTCACTTATATTTCTACTAGTCATCTAGACATACTTGAAACAAGTTTTTCAACAATCAACCACTTCCCATATTATCCTACATACACACACTTATTTATGCAAAATTATTTTTCTTGTAAACAAAACTATTTGATCTTTTGTAATTGTTTCTATCTCATTTCATTAATTCACCTCTTATAGTTGTGAAAATTAGATAATTTTCCCTTCTAAATTTTCATGTTGTGAACTTTGATATTCAGGCTGTTTGTCCATTCTGAGTATATTGTCATATATGATGTAAGTATAGTTCTGAATATAATTTCTGCCAGACTGCTTTCCAGTTTCCCAAAAGCTCTTATCAAATAGTGAGCTCACTCCTAGGTAATTTGTTTTTCATATTTTACAAACACTGGATAATTGACTTCCTTTATTTTTAATTCTCCTGTGTCTTGTATTAAAGAGTTTTGATGATGCCTGCTTTGTAATGTAATTTCATGCTTAGAAGTAATAATCTCTGTTCATTTTCATTTTCTTCATTACTTCTTTTGACATGCTAGATTTCTTGTTCCAACAAATGAACTCTGTTATTACTTTATCTAGTAGTCCTTTGGTAGTTTGATTGATATGTACAGCATTAATTATGTAAATTCATTTTGGAAATTTTCTGTTTTTAGTGTATTGGCATGGCCCAGCAATATATACTTGAATATACTTCCAGCTACTTAAATTTATTATTTTTTAAAAATATTTTAGAATTGAATTCATAAAACAATAGAGTATGATTTGTAGCTTGACTTTCAAATACTTTGTAATTATTTTGAACAGAATTTCCTTTTTCATTATTGCCTGCTGGATTCTACTATTACATGGAAGTGTTTTTGTTTTTTTACTGATAAGCATCTTTATTTTTAATATTTACATTTGGTTATTAAAATGTACAAATGACACACAAAATGTACAGATGAAACACAAATAAATCAAGAACTTTTACATATATACATATGTATATATACAATCCTCACCATTTCTAAAAGATACAGACTAAAAATAAAAAAAAAAAAACTTCCTGTAAAACCTAGTAAACATGGAGAATGAAGATGGGGCAGAGATAAATATGGACAACAAGTTATTCTCATTTTCTTCCTCCTAAACCTCTAACACCTCACATGAGTTTTCAGAATAGCTTATAAAACCTACAAATGCAGAACTGTCTTCACTGGTTTGAAACAATTCAACTAAATAGTGTATTGATGAATTACAAATACCATTTTCTCCATTTTTAGCAGGAAATTCTACTTTATTCTTTAAATGTAATTCAATATTTTTCTTCTTGTTCCTTTTTTTTTTTTTTGTTTCCGCCTAATACTATTTTTACTTTTTGAGGCAGCTTCCTAGAAGCCAAACTCTATGTACTTTCAATATCCACATCTTTTGGTTCTTTGACAAGATGACTATGGGATATTATCTTGGCTTGACCAGTAAGTTGCTCTGGTGGATTGCTAAAACTAGAATAGTTACCATATGGGGAACTAATGCCTTTTTTGTTCTGAAGGGTGTCTGCCAGGCCTAGAGGCCTGAGGGCTACCCGAGTCTTACCTTACCTGTCCCAGGTCTTCGGTTGGCCAAACCAGATAAACGTATGAGAGAAGAGACTTTCCGGAGTCGAACAAGGGTTAGGCTTTATTCAGGGTCCTGGTTACATGTGCAGGAAGAGCTCTTCCTTAGGAGGGAGAGAGAAATCTCCCAAGGAGGCAAAGATCTTACGGTAAGAGATTGGAAGTAGAAGTGTAAGTGGGGAGAGAGGGGGAGGGGAGAGCGAAGAGAGGAAAAACGGAGCCCTCTGTCCTGTAAGGGCCCCTCCCGAGCTAAGAGCACCTTCAGGCTTTCCTGATCCTAATTAAGCTCTCCGGCCACGTAGTTTGCACCTGAATACCGTGCCTGTTAGATAACAATAGGTGTGCCCAGATCCGGGACAATCTCGAGGGCAGGGAGAGCTCTCTCCCATCACGTTTCTCACGGGAAGAGGCGGAAATACACGAGATAGCTCAGTCTCACTCCTCAATTCCCTGCTGTTTTCTGGGGGGCCTCATGAGAACTCTAAGATTTAGAAGTTCCCACCTTTACTGGCCCGAGACTGTCCACATGGAATTGAGCTTCCATCCCCAACAGGTGTCTGCAAAATTTTACTATCTGACTTTCATTTTAGTTGAGACACATTTTCGTCTCGTCAAAATCAGAAACATGCATAAATGTCTCTAGGATATATGGGCAGCATTCTGTTTTTAGTTCTTATAAGTCTTTTTAATTTATAATTCCTTTATAGTCAGAAACTTCAGGAGTATATTTCTGCATATCTTTATTCAGAGGTAGTTGTACCAAATCCAGTTTAATGTCCTTCTTCACTGGATTTTTTATAGAAGATTTTCTACAATCCAAAAGGTTTCTGAGTTTACTTGTTGAATTGCAAGGACATGGATTGCATAAAGCAAATGAATCTGTGGACTCTGAACTGAAGGTAACCTTGCATGAAGAATTCCTGCTTTTTTGATATTGGAAATCCTGTTTTATCCCCAGTTTGGTAATATTTTCCTGAGAGTCATTCCAGGAAACACATACAATTCTAGCTGTTTTTCAGCAATCCTTATTGTTTTCTAATGATTTCTAGAATGTGTTTCGTTTCTTTTAATAGCGTTTTCAATGATGAGGGCAAAAGATCCAATAATGCACTGTACTCTTTTGGGTATATTGCTTTTGTATTCTACAAAGTCATACACCAACTTGGATATGATATCAACAACTTGATACTGAGTACTTTGTGCAAAATTTCTGTGTTGTTCACTTAGAAGATGGGCCTGTAGTGTCTCATATCTCTGGAAGGAGCACTCTTAGTAGCCCTTCTTGTTCTCTCTGGGGCAGGACTGTGCAGGAGGGCATGCCCTTCCTTGGCTTCACAGCCCTTTCTGTTCCTTTGTTTAGTGTGAGTTTGTTTCTGCAGAGTAGACATTTTATACAAATCAAAAGGACTGCAGAGCTCAGGAACAGAATAGTTTATAAGAAGTATGTTGGACAGCTGAAGGTAAAATGGTCTATAAAGTTGGTTTGAATCTTCCACCCTTACAAATGCCTTTTGAGTCTTCCTGGTTTTGTTTTCTGAATACCTAATCATTTTCCCACCTCTCTTGGTGATGTGCTTGGCTTCTTGATCAGATACAATTCTTTCATATTTTTGTTGAATATAGTGTTAAATATCATCAATATGAAGAATTTTCACTCCCCCGGGGTAAAACCTTCAACAGGATACTACCTGAAGGGATGAATTCATATTTCCTGATAGCTTTTTCAACTGATAATTTTCCTCTGTTCATACATACTAGATCTGGAGACTTGAATGAACTTCTATCCCACCTAGGATGAGGTAAAGTATTTCCTCCTGTATATGTTGCTTCTGGACTTGGGACAGAAGAAATACACCCCAATGTCTGAGCATATTTTGTTTCTTTTTTACTTGAAGTTAGGTAACATATCTTTGATGAGAAATTCTTTAAATCTCCCTCCTAGTTCCTTGAAGTCCTTCTTCAGTCTTTCAGAGATAATGATAGATAGTAAATCAAGATAAAATACTTTTCCCCAGAGTGGCATATTTAGACTTTTCTGATTTGTTATCATTTTTCACAGTTTTCAAAGATGTTCTATATTTCTCATCTTTTTTATTTGGATAACACGTGCTGGGTGACGGCCTTTGCTGCATTTCTTCATGGTGCCAGCTTTCAAGGCCTCTGCACTGCTGTCCACATGCTTTGGCTGGCTCCTGAGGGTTGGCTGCTGCTCTAGCCAGATGACTTCCACTGTCCGGAAGGGATTGGACCAACTTGGCTGTCTCTTTTTCCCACAAAAGTGCTTTTGATTGGGGAGGGAAGTTATTTTGTAGCCTGCTCTTTGAAGAAGGCATTCTTTAATTTTAGCTATATTTACAATAATCAACTCCGAGTTGCTTCCTGAAAAAAAAAACAACACTTTAAAATATTCTTCTCTGTATTGTACATGCTTATAAATTGTGGAAGAGTACAATCTCTGAAGAAACTTTGATGACTCAAAGTTCAATAATGAGACATATGACACTATCATCAAGGACTTCTACAGAAGGAGTGTCATAAAAACATCATCTAGTAAATATATGATTGGAAAAAAAGAAGCAGGAGGGTCAGTCCTCAAATAGCCAGAGTGAGGAATAGCAGATGGACAACTAGATCATTTATCTAGTAACCATTCTATTGCCTTTTAAAAGTTGTTTTGTTTTCAAAACATGTATCACTTGGCCCTCATAGAGGAAACTTTCTGATTCTTCTGAACTGTGGGACTTTAATCAATATCTCCCAGATATGATTATTGGCTCTCAATCTACAATGACACAGTGTTTAGGTGTAAGGAAAAGATCAGTCATTAGAAAAGAGATAATTCTTGAACTTAATTAAAAGGTTCAGAGGGATGAATGTTATCTAACTATTATAGATAATCTAGCTCG
The DNA here is from genome assembly GCF_028372415.1 of Notamacropus eugenii. NCBI lineage: Eukaryota > Metazoa > Chordata > Mammalia > Diprotodontia > Macropodidae > Notamacropus > Notamacropus eugenii. The sequence continues at coordinate 256,877,264 of NC_092875.1, read as the reverse complement.
ATATGTTATGACAGTATATGATGTAGTAATATGTTTGCTCACATTGAAATAACAGTAAATTGGAACAATCAGATCTCATTCTTTTTAAAATAATTTTGATTGATATCATTTTATAACATTACCTAGATTTTGCCATGTGTCTTCCTCTTCGTCTTGCTCTCCAAGAGCCATGCTTTATAGCAAAATAAATAAAACATGAGAAAGAAAAAAAAGGAATGAGAAAAAAATCAGCAATACTGATCAATGCATCAAACTCTTCTGACATTATATGCAATTTTCCACAAGTGCCTCTGCCCTCCCACCTATGCAAAAAGGTTTGAGTAAATAAATTCTTTGATCTCTTCTATGAGACCAATGCTGTTCTTTTAAATTTTAAAGCATTCATCTTGGATTCTTTTGTGTTTTCTTTTCCTTTCCTTTGTCATTTCCTTGCTCTTCCGTCTGCTTTATTCACTTTGAGTCAGTTATATCAGTCTTTCCATGATTCTTTGCACTGAACTATTCCATTATATTCATGCAAAGCAGTTTGTTTAGATATCTGATAAGCATCTAATTTGTTTCTGAGTTGTGTTTTACTGAGAAATATTATCTCACTTTATCTTCATAACAGCCTTGAGAGGGAGGTGCTATTGTTAATCTTCTTTTATAGATAAAGAACCTAAAATAGTCAAAATTTAAGTGACTCTCCCAGTAACTTAATCAGACACAGTAATTTTCTAAGACTGGATTTGAACTCAGATCTTCCCGTCTAGCACTCAGAGCTCCATGTTTAGCATTCTCTCCACCACATCACTTCATTATTTCCCCATAAACAGAATTGTTGTTGGATTTGCACTTGGGTAACTTGTTCTCTGGATCCAGCCTATTTCCTAATGATTATTTCCTCTGATTGCATGGATACTTGCTTTTACTAATGTCACTAAATTGAAAATCAAAATAGATAGAAATATTTTTGAATGGAACTGCATAATAAAACACAAATCATTTCTTTCATTGAGATGCAATATGGTATATCAGATAGCATACTGTCATTTAAGTTAGGGACACCTGAGTTAAAGTCTTGCCTCTGACACCTACTGTGTACACACTTCTGATATATACTCTATGTATGACACTAGAAAAGTAACTTAACCTATCATTTTGGAATATATCTTACTAAGAGAGGGGCTCTTTACTCTCAGTGTGTGTACTTGCATTAGTAGAGAGATTTCTCCATGAAAACACTCTTTCCTAATGAAAATATTGGTCTTCTCCCAAAAGTGGGGTCAGTGGTAGCTCTTGTTTACCACCTATATCAGAAAAAAAATGGGAGATTCTAAAGTACAAGAATTTTCTTAGAAGGAAAACTTAATAACTTAAAGTGGGAAAAGCTCTTTAGAAGGAAATATGAGATATAGGCTTTGATATGAGCTCTGCCAATGTCAGGAACTGTAACCTTGGAAAAAGTCTTCCATTTCTTTAAGGCTATTTTCATTTTTTAGAAAGTGAAACTACATGGCATCCTGGGTTCCTTCTAGTTCTACAGTGCTATCTCTTAATAAAGTGTGTGTGTGTGTGTGTGTGTGTGTGTGTGTGTGTTTGAGTGGACAAGCAGTAGAGTGAAGATCTTTTTTGACTCAAAAATTCTATAGCATGATATATACTGTTATTAATATCATACTCTATGATGTCATTAGGGATAATTCCCTTTTACTTAGTAAGAACTATATTATTGAAAACTGCATAGAGAGTGCTTATCTCCTGTACTCACATTTAGAAGAACTCTAAGCAATTGAATTCAGTGATTTCTGAACCTATAACATTTAGTAAGAAAACAGACAGATATCATGAGAATCTATGCTTCAAAAAAGGCTTTAGACATCTACAACAAAGGTTTTACTAAGTTTAAATGATATTTCAATTCATTAATTTTTCACAGATATCTGTGTGCCCATTTTAAACATTGCATTGTAAGTGTTTGTACAGTAATTGCTTCTATGGGAAATAGGGTAAACCATTTCAGAAAAAAAATACAGTTTTAGAGTGAAGTAGACTTAATGCATTAACATTGGGACAAGAGGCAGAGAGTAGTGGAAAGGATTATTCAATTTTACACAGCAAACAAAAAAGAAAATATACTGTGATATGACTTTTGAGAGAAATGCAGTTTAAACTGAACTATTCATTGTGACCTCTAACCATCTTTTCCTTCCATATATGATCCACTGTCTGTGCCTGCCAAGAGTCTATCTACTTTTGCCATGAAATACTAAGAAATGGTTCAAGTTATGCTTTGACCTTGAAACCCATCCTTACTTGCCTCCTCAAAGGAGTAAGAAAGAATCATTGCAAATCACTGTTTTTGACCCCAAAACCAATCAATTATGGTATCATGTAGCTTGTAGTCCTCATCAATTGCATTTCTTTAAAAATTGCCAAAATGTTGAAAGTTTTGTGAGCAGTTGGGGAAAAACTCAAACTGCAAAATGTGCATTGCTCATTTATCCTGACAAGTCTACTTTAATTTTAATGATTCATGATTACATGTTATAGCACTGTAGTAAATGAGCTATTGAACATTCTTAAGAGAGTTAGTTCTTTACAATACAAGAACTCATTAAAGTTGACTGTTATTAAAATTGCTGAAAATTTGTGGGGCAACAGGAAGGCTTTTGCAAAATAATCTTTTTTTTTTAGATTAAGAAATAGAGTGTTATCTAATCTCAGGGATAGTTGAGTCTACATAGCCTTGTGGAGTGTGAAGTGAGGGATTATAGATGATCAGTGCTGGCAGGCATATTGGTGGATACAAAGACAAAAAGTCATGTGTATCCAATAGTATTTCTGTATTGCCAACATTGTCTATATCTGCATCAACTTTTTACATTGTCACTTATTATACATAAGGAAACATACTACTCCTTTGGTGAATAGTGGATTTGAATCCTTTTGCATTTCATATGCTTGTCCTCCAATACCAACTACCATATTTTCTATAACTTTTTATTGTGTTATATTCTTTCTTTCTTTCATTTTCCAACACTCACTAACCTACTTTTGGAGGATGAATTGTCTCAATGCATCATTGCTCCTGTCATTTGGAGACATAGTCTGGGAGACAGTAAAAGTGTTAAAGTATAGTAGGCAGATAAGAGAACAACATGGACAGGAAAACACAGACACCTGTAATTTATCCCATCAGACTTGTCCTCATATCTACCAATTCTATATATCAAAAGTTTAGTTTTACTCAAAAAAAACTAATAAAATACAAAGTTACGAAATGTTTTGAAAACATTTGATAATAAAGTGATGCAATTATACTGTTAATGTGAATGGGAGGAATTTGCCCCTAAAATGGAAATGGATAGCAGTGTAGATTAAAAAACAGAATCCTATAATGTGTTGTTTACAAGAAACACATTTAAAACAGAGACATGCGCAGAGTAAACATAAAATGTTGAAGCAAATTTATTATGTTTCAACTGAAGTTTACAAAAAAGCAGAGATAGCAATGATGATATCAGAGAAACTAAAAGCAAAAAATAAATGTAATTGAGACAAAGAAGGTAACTACATCTTGTAAAAGTTACCATGGACAATGAAGTAATATCAATACTAGATATATATGAACCAAATGCTATAGGATCCAAATTTCTGAAAAAGGAGTTGAATGAATTACAGGAGGAAATACACTGTAAAACTATGCTAGTGGGGGGCCTCAACTTTCCTTTTTCAGAATTAGGCAAATCTAACCACAATACAAATAAGAAAGAAGTGAAGGAGGTGAATAGAATTTTAGAAAAGTTAGACAAGATAGTCCACTGGAGAAAACTGAATAGGGATAGAGAGGAATGTGCCCTTTTGTCAGAGGTACATGGAATCTACACAAAAACTGACCATGTATTAGGGCACAAAATCCTCACACTCAAAAGCAGAAATATTTGATGCATCCATTTTAGATCATGATGCAACAAAATTAAATTTATTAAAAGACCATGCAAAGATTAATTAAAAATTAATTGGAAACTAAGGTAATCCTAATTAATAAGTGGGTCAAAGGAAAACCCAGAGAAACAATCAATAATTTCATCAAAAATCATGCCAACAATGAGACAATATAAACAAATTTTGGGGATGCTGCAAAGCAGTCCTTAGAGGAAATTTTTCATTTCTAAATTTCATCAATATAATGGAAAAAAGAGTAGATCAATGAATTGTATATACAACTAAAAAAATCTAGAAAAAGAATAAATGAAAATTTCCCAATTAAACACCAAATTTGAAATTCTGAAAATCAAAAGATTGATGAATAAAATTAAAACTAAGAAAACGATTGAAATAATAAATAACTGTGACAAGTCCCATGAAAGAAAAAAATGAAATAGATAATCCATTGGCTAATTTGATTTTAAAAAAAGGAAAGAAGAAAATAAAATTACCAGTGTTAAAAATGAAAAAGGGTGGATTCACAACCATTGAAGAAGAAATAAAAACAATAATTAACAGCAATTTTGTACAATTGTGTGGTGATAAATCAGAAAATCTAAGTGAAATGGATGAATAAAAAAAAAATAGTTGCTGAGATCAACAGAAGAGGAAAGGGAATATTTAAATAACCTCATAAAAAAATTGAACAAGTCGTCAAAGAACTCTCTAAGAAAAAATCCACAATGCCAAATGGAAATACAGGTAAATTCTACTGAAACCTTTAAAGAACAAATTAATTCCAATACAATATTAGCTATTTAAAACATCAATTTTCCTAATGAAAATTTGATGCAAAATAATTCAAACAAGGTACTATATCACCAAAGTAATATTCACAGCACTGGCGGTGACTATGAATATGCCAGCATAGTTCTCAATTGCAAAGTATAAAAGACTCTCCATTTAAAAGGCAAAAGAAAAACATTTATTTAGACACCAGAAAGCCAAATCCCAGAATCAGAAAGTTAAATCTGTCATGGTAGCCAAAAAGTCAATACACAGGATTACTGGAAGGGGCAAAGCCATTCCCAAGCTTCCACCCTTCTGCAGGAGCCTTCTCACAAGCAAACACTCATGAGCCTGAGCCTTGCCATGCTTGCCTGCCTGAATTCACTCTCCTCTGTCCAGACCACTCCCACTCATTTCCTCCTGGTTCTGCTCCACCTTTCCTTTTCCACCTTTGCAGCAAGTCCCTCCCACCACATGTGACTTAGACTTTTAGGTGATTTAAGCAGGGCACATGAACCTATTAATGAATGAGAAAGATCTTTCCATTGAAATCACTACTATAGGTACTAACAAGATTATTGCAATATATCAAAAAATCATATACTATAATCAGGCATGATTTATACCATAAATTCAAGATTGATTCATTATTATGAAAACTATTAACATAATTGATCATTGTAAATAACAAAACAAACAGAAACCATGTGATTCAACCTATGGAACTGTATAAACAAAATTATAAAAAAAACACATTTTTATAGAAATTCTATCAGGTTAGTTAATTAGAGAAATGTTCATTGTTCATGGGCAGTCAGTACCAATGAAATAAAAATGGCTAATTTATATGTTTAATGGCATTCTAATTAAATTACCAAAAACATTTTACTGAATTAGAAAATAATATAATTAATTTTGGAAAACAGTCAAGAATATCAAAGGAAATAAGGGAAAAAATGTAAAGAAAGAAGTTTTAACAATAGTATATCTTAAACTATATTCTTAGGCAATCATTATCAAAACTATCTAGTATGTGTTAAGAAATACAAAGGTAGAAAAAAGAACTTCCAAGATGGTGAGTAAGAAGTAATTTACTCTTATGCTCCTTTATTGACTCTGAAAGGCCAGAAAGTATTACACCAGAAAAACCTTGGAACAGCTGAACAAACAGAAAGATGAGGTGCAGCGGTCTTGTGGCCCTGGAAGCATTGGGGATTAACAGGAAAGGCCCTTCTTGCTCTGGGGGAGGAGGAGTAGTACAGGATAGAAAGTGTCCCAGCAAGCCCCAACTTAACAAGCCAGGGGGAGGCCCTGAACCCCAGGGTGGTGGAGGAGGCAAGTGCCAACACCAGGACTCCTGAGTTTCAGTAATGCTGACCCCAGCTAAACACCAGGTAAGTTGCCAGACCACTATAACCTCCAGCTGCTATGACCTGATGCTCAAACACAGAAAGCCAATGACCAGGCCTTGGGGTTCCAGCACAAAAATCTTGGGTCAATTTTCCCCTCTGCTCCAGTAGGATTGCTCAACTTTAAAAGTCAGGAAATAGGCAAACAACATGGACAAAAAGCACAAATGGACAAATCCCATAGATTGTTATTACTGGGACAGGGAAGATCAAGGCACAAATTCAGAAAAAGACAACACTGTCACTATACCCATATCAAAAACCTCAAAGGGGAATATGAACTGGTCTGAAGACCAAAAAACTTTCTTGTAAGAGCTCAAGAAGAATTTTAAAGTCAAATAAGAAAGGTAGAAGAAAAATGGTGAAAAGAAGTGAGAAATATGTAAGAGAGTCAATAGTTTGGAAAAGGAAGGACAAATATTGACTGTCAAAACAAGTTCTTAAAAAATACAGTTGGTCAAATGGGAAAAAAATACATTACAGAAAACAGCTCCTTAAAAAGTAGAATTGGCCAAATGGAAGAGGAAGCACAAAAACTCAATGAAGAAAAGAACTCTGTTAAAAGTGAAATGGACCAAAAAGAAAAGGAGGAACAAACTTTAATTGAAGAAAAAAATTTGTTAAAATTAGAATTGGGCAAGTTGAAGCTAATAACTCTATCAGATACCAAGAATCAGTTATGCAAAAATAAGCAAATAGAAAAAATATAGGGAAATCTAAAATGCCTCATTGGTAAAAACAATTGACCTGAAAATAGATTCAGGAGAGACAATCTAAAAATTATTGTTATACCTGAAAACCATGATGAAAAAAAGATCCTTGACAGAATCTTTCAATATGAAATCAAGGAAAACTGCTTTAAGGCTCTAGAATAGGGCAAAATAGTCATGAAAAAAAGTCACTGACCATCTTCTGAAATAGATCCCAAATTGAAAACACCAAGAAATATTGTAACCAATATCCAAAATTATCAGGTCAAAGAGAAAATACTGCAAGCACCCAGAAAAAAAGCAATTTAAATATCATGGAATCACAGTCAGGATTACACAGGACCTTGCAATTTCTACATTAAAAAATCAGAGGGCATGAAATATGATATTCCATAACACAAATGAATTTGGATTACAACCAAGGATCAACTGCCCAGTGAAACAGAGCATAACTTTTCAGGCAAGAAGATGAATATTCAATGAAATAGTGAATGTCCCGACTTTCCTGAGGAAAAGACCAGATTTCAACATAAAATTTGATCTTCAAATACAAGACACAAGTGGGGCATAAAAAGGTAAATAAGCAAAAATAACGACTACATGTTCATAATAAGTGCAAAATGTTTACATCCTTCCAAGGGAAGATGACACTTGCAACTCTTGAGAATTGTACATTATTACATTTACAAGTGTTATACATAGAGGACATGGGCACAAGTTGACTTTGATGTGATGATAACAATCTAACGAAGTGGTGAAAAAGGAATTGTGGTAGGGGAAAAGGAAAGGAGGAGCCAGTAAATTACATCACATGAAAAGGCACAAAAACCTATTAAAGAAAGAAAAGAGGGAGGGAGATGATAATTGAACTTAATCTCATCAGATTTGTCTTAAAGAGGAAATAACAATCAGTTAGCTATAGAAATCTAATTTACTATATGAAAAGTAGGAGGAGGAAGGGGAAATGAAAGGGAAGAAGCTGATAGAAGAAAGGGCAGAGTGAAGGAGATGTTGGTCAAAAGAAAAATTCTAGTGTACAGGGAAGGAAGAAGGGAGAATCATAAATGGGAGAGTAGAAAGGAGAGAAAGATAAAAATAATAATCATAACAGTGAAGTTAATGGGAGGAACTCTCCCATCAAGTGGAAGCATATTGAAGAACCATAATAAGAACCATAATTCCACAATATGTAGTTTACAAGAAACACATTTGAAGCAGAGAGATATACAAAGAGAAAAGGTGAAAGGCTGGAGCAAAATATATTATGGTTCAGCTGTAGAAAAAAAAAATCAAGAGTAGCAATCCTGATCTCGGACAAAGGAAAAGTAAAAATAAATCATTAAAAGAGATAAAGAAGGAAATTATAGCCTGCTAAAAAGCACCACAGACAACAAAGTAATATCATTATTAAACATATATGCACCAAGTAGTTTAGCATCCAGATTCTTAGAGGAGAAGTTAATGAAGTTACAGGAAGAAATAGACAACAAAACTGTACTAGTGAGGGACCTCAAAACTAGATAAATTCAACCACAGAATAAACAAAAAAGTTAAGGAGATGAATAGAATTTTAGAAAAAGTTAGACATGGTAACTGCTGGAGAAAATTGAATGGGGATAGAAAGGAAGATACCATTTTCTTTTTTATTTCATTTTTAAAATTAATTTGTTCTGAGTTTTTAACAATCACTTCCATAATTCTTAAATTTTCTCCTCCTCATTCCCCAAATTGAAATGTAATCTTATATTGGTTCTACACATACCTTATTATTGAACGCATTTTCACATTAGTCATGTTGCACAGAATAATTAAAATAAATGGGAGAAACCATGAGAAAAATCATAACAAAACAAAACATAACACAAGAGAAAATAGTTTCATTCTGCGTTCCAATTCTATAGTTCTTTTTCTGGATGTGGATAACATTTTGCCTCAAGAGTCCTTTGGGAATGTTTTAGGTTCTTGCATTGCTGTGAAGGGCTGGCTCTCAGAAACTGTCCTCACACACTGTGACTGTTACTGTGGACAATATTCTGCTTCTGTTCATTTCACTCAGCACTAGTTCATGTAAGTCCTTCCAGGCCTCTCTAAAGTCCTCCTGTTCATAATTTCATATAACACAATAGTATTTTGTTATATTCATATACCACAACTTGTTCAGCCATTCCCCAATTGATGAGCATCCCCTTGATTTTCATTTCCTGGCCACTACAAAAGAAAATCTAGTATAAATATTTTTGTATATGTGAGATCTTTACCAATTTTTATGATTACTTTGGGATACAGCCCTAGATGCAATACTGCTGAGTCAAAGGGTATGTATATTTTGTAGACTTTTGGCTTAGATCCAAATTGCTCTCTGGAATGCTTGGATCAGCTCATAGCTCCACCAACAATGAATTACTGTTCCAACTCTCCTTCATCTCGTCTAACATTTATCATCTTCCTGTTTTATCATCTTAACCAATCTGATAGGTGTGGTGTGGTACCTCAGAGTTATATTGATTTACATCTCTCTGATCAGTAGGGATTTAGAGCACTTTTTCATATGACTATAGATAGTTTTAATTTCTTCCTCTGAAAACTGCCTGTTCATATCCTTTGACAATTTATCAGTTGGGGAATGAATTGTATTCTTATGAATTTGACTCAGTTCTTATTTAGAAATGAGGCCTTTATCACAGACACTAGTTGCAAAAATTCTTTCCCAGTTTTCTGGTTCCCTCCTAATCTTGGTTGCATTAGGTTTGGTTGTGCAAAAAATTTTCAATATAATGTAATCAAAATCACCCATTTTGATCTTCATAATGTTGTCTATCTCTTGTTTGGTCATAAGTTTCTCCATTCTCCATAAATCTGACAAATACAGTATTCCTTGCTCCCCTAATTAGTTTGTAGTATCAGCTTTCATACCTAGACCATGTATCTATTTGGGCTTTATTCTTGTACACAGTGTCAGGCATTCATCTATGCCCAGTTTCTGCCACACTGTTATCCAGTTTTCCTAGCAGTTTTTGTCAAACCATGAGTTCTTATCACAGAAGCTGGGCTCGTGGGGTTTATCAAACAGTAGACTGCTATATTCATTGACTACAGTTTCTTGAGTACCTAACCAATTCCACTGGTCTACCCCTCTATTTCTTAGCCAGTGCCAAGTGGTTTTGATGATTGCTCCTGCATAAATCAATTTGAGATCTGGTAGAGTTAATACTCCTTCCCTAGCATTTCTTTTCTTTAATTCTCTTGATATTCTGGAACTTTTGTTTGTCCAGATGAATTTTGATATTATTTTTTCTAGCTCTAAAAATAAGTTTCTGGGAATTTGATTTGTATGGCCCTGAATAAGTAAATTAATTTACATAGATTTGTCATTTTTTTATTATATTAGCTTGCCCTAACCATGAACAACTGATTTTTTTTTTGGTTGTTTTTTTTTTTCCCAATTCCTTAGATCTGACTTTATTTGTGTGAAAAGTGTTTTGTAACTGTGTACATATAGTCTCCAGATTTGTTTTGGCAGATACACAGCCAGATATTTTATAGTGTCTACTCTAGGGTTAAATGAAATTTCTCTTTCTATCTCTTGCTGTTGGGCTTTGGTAGTAATACGTAAAAATGCAGATGATTTATGTGAGTTTATTTTGCAAAGTTGTTTATTATTTCAAATCATTTTTACTTGATTCTCTAGGATTGTCTAAGTATATCATCTGCAAGGAGTGAAAACTTTGCTGCTTCTTTGCCTATTCTAATTCCTTCAATTTCTTTCTCTTCTCTTATTGCTAAAGCCAACGTTTGTAATATCATATTGAATACAGTGGTGATAATGGACATCCTTGTTTCACCCCTGGTCTTATTGGAAATGCATTAGCTTATACTCATTGCTTATAATGCTTACTAATGGTTTTAGTTAGATAGTTTATTATTTTAAGGAAGACTCCATTTATCCCTATGATCTCCAGTGTTTTCAGTAGAAATGGGTGTCGTATTTTGTCAAATGCTTTTTCTATACCTATTGAGATAATCATATTGCTTTCCATTAGTTTTATTGTTGATATGACCAATAATGTTGACAATTTTCCTAATACAGAACCAGCGTTTCACTCCTGGTATAAATCCTACCTGATCATAATATATCATTCTTGTGATAAGTTGCTGTATTCTTTTTGCAAATACCTTATTTAAAATTTTTGCATTTATATTCGTTAGAAAAATTAGTCTATAATTTTCTTTCTCTGTTTTGGCTTTTCTTGGTTTAGGTATCAGAACCATGTTTGTATCATAAAAATAATTTGGTAGGACTCCTTCACCAGTTTTCCCAAATAGTCTATATAGTAGTTGAATTAACTGTCCTTTAAATGTTTCATAGAATTCACTTGTAAATTCATCTGGCCCTGGAGATTTTTTCCTAAGGATTTCATTGAGGGCTTGTTCAATTTATTTTTCTAAGTATTTAAGTATTTAACTTCCTCCTCTGCTAATCTGGGCAATGTATATTTAAAAAAAAAATTCAGCCATTTTATTTAGATTATCAGAATTACGGGTAGAGTTGGACAATAGTAATTTCTAATTATTATTTTAATTTCCTCCTCATTGGAGGTGAGTTCACCTTTTTTGTTTTTGATATTGGTAATTTTGCTTTCTTCTTTCTTTTTAAAAAATTAATTGACCAAAGATTTGTCAGTTTTATTGGTTGAATACACCTTTTTATGAGTGGTGTATGGCAACTACAGAAAAAATTGCCATGTACTATGGCGCAAAAGCCTCACAATCCAATGCAGAAAGGCAGAATTTTGTGATATTAGCTTATCTGATAGGTGTGGGTCAAACAACAAATCATAGAAACAATCAATTATTTTTTCAAAAAGAATGACAATAATGAGACAATATACCAAAACTTATGGGATGCAGTGAAAATGGTTTTTAGCAGAAGTTTTATACATCTAAATGATTGCATTAGTAAAAAAAGGAAAGAGAAAATCAATGAACTCAGCATGCAATTAAAAAACTGAAACAAAAGAACAAATTTAAAATTCCCAATTAAATATCAAATTAGAAATTCTGAAAAACAAGTGAATGATTAATAAAATTGAAATTAAGAAAACTGAACTAATAAATAAAACTAAGAGCTGATTTTATGAAAAAACAATAAAATAGATGAACATTTAGTTAATTTCATTTTAAAAAAGAAGAAAACCAAATTACCAGCATAAAAATGAAAAGGGCAAATTTATCACCTCTCAAGAGGAAATAAAAACATTAATTAGGAAGTATTTTGCCCAATTTTATGCCAATAAATTTGATAGTCTTAGTGAAATGGTTGACTATTTACAAATATATATATATAAATTGCTCAGATTAAGAGAAGAAAAAGTAATTGAACAAGTCATCAAGGAACTCCCTAGGGGGAAAATTATGTAGATTACATTCTAACATATATGGACTATTTTCTGTTCTCATTTTCACCCTCGTTTATTTTGAATCTGTGCTAATTTTAATTATCCCATATGATTTGACTAGACTCCTCTCATGTCAATCAAAAAAGATGGTTTTATTCAAGGCTCCACTTACAATTCCGCCTTATTGATGAAATATTTTCTTTTTCCTCTTCTTGGTGAAATGGTTTTCTCTTTCATCAAGTTTCTTTTAGAAGTTTCACTGGTTCTGCCTTGCCACCATAATATTCTGCTTCGTTCTATATCTTATTTATGTACGTTTTGCTTTTTTGCCTCATTAGACTAAATTTTTTCAAGATTAGGAACAGGCTTTTTAATCTTTATAACCCTATCACTTTAACACAACTCTTTCAAGCAGACTCTTTTTTTTTTTAATTGAATTCTATTGAATTGAACCAAATTAAATGTGATAGAAGAGTAAGGAACTTAAAAACAATAATAATTGACAGCTATTTCTGTGAATGGAGGCATATGGAAAGAAGCCAGTGAAGCAGGACAAATAAAAAATGTGGGAGGGAAAGGGTTTCCTGGATTAGATAAACTCAAGGGTGAAAGGATATGGATTACAATAAGTGAGGTGTGTCAGAAATATTTCAGAGACAGGAGGTGAGGGAGAATTGATGATGCTGCTGAGAAATTTTTAGGAGGGATTTAGAAAAAAAGTATCTTCTTTGAATTTTGTCCTTAATCTCAGGAAAACAAAACTTAAATTTTTCTGTTGTAAATAATGTTAGAGTGAGGATAAGTCATTGTCTGAGGTTATGCAAACAAAGGGAAAGTTATCATTTTTTTCATCTGGAATAAATAACCAAGTCAATAATAATGAAGTGGAATGATGTCTAAGCATAAATTTCTAGATCCAGGAAAGATTACACGTAATAATTTTTAGTAGGTAAAATTAGCTTAACTTTGAACCTTTCCTCAGTAGAGTGGAAACAGTATAAATTCTGGATGATTGCTATTCTCTAGGGCTAAGAGATAACCAAGAAAGGTCAGTGACTTGGGAAGGGTAGCAATGAAGAATTCCAGGGCAAGGTCTAGTGAATAATTAACATGAAAGAAAAAGATTCTGTGTGGAAGTAAGTAAAGCCGAATATGTGGCATGATGATTCAAGAGAATTGTGAAGAGCCAAAAGTCCTTGTGTCATAAGAAGGGCAAAAATTATGTTCAGAGCAAGTTAAGGAGCAGGAAGGAACAGAAGAATAAGAGATTATGGTTGGGGAATAGAACTTCTGAGTATAGATGGTGCAGTTCTGTAAGATAAAGTCTAAGGTGTTACTATAATGATGCATGAATGAAGTGGAGTGACTGTAGAGATCATTGATATTGAGACTATAAAGAAATTTTATGATTAGGGCGATTTTATGATTAGGTCATGAATGTGGATATTATTATCAAAGGACCGGAGAATGATAATAAGAGTAGAGGGAAAAAATCATGAGCCACTTGCATTTTATGATATATTCAACATATAAAGATTCCCTATATTCTAATTCCTTAATCATTTACACATCCTGTTGTAAAATGGTCTTCTATTTAGGAGGTTTCATACACCTCCTTAGATAGATAATCCTATCCATGGAGTGTGGATGGTTAATAGTTTTATGAAAGCTACTGTTCCTTTCCTGACTAGGATCGCCTTTTTTCCCCTGACAATAACTACTTTGGTATATCTTGTGTTCTGTTGCACTGTTGCAAACAAATGTGCACTTGTACATGTGTCTGCATTTAAAAGAGATGTGTTAGATTTATTCTGCTACCTTGGGCTAAGAGACTTGAATTTTGCCATCAAAAATAATCCTTTTTGGATATTTTCAATGTGATTGACTCTAAGCTTTCCTTCCATTAGAAGATACAAAGTTAATTTTGAATTAAATCTTTCCATCAATATTTCTTTACTTCCCTTGAACTCAGTAGCTTGAACCTATAATTCAATTTTCTCTGGTAGACTTACAAGTATAATTAGATTTAGTCCCCTTCTCAGTAATTGTAAAACACTTTGTTGTTAATGTAGGACATAGTCAGATGTCTGTATTTCTATCTGTCTACCTGCTTTGTTCTTTTTGATCTTTGACCTATGGCATCAAATCTATATCCCACTAATTTTGGAAAGTTGTATATTTTAAATATTTCCTCTCTATTTTTATTTTCATTTCTACATTATAGTCTCTGCTATACTTTCTCTGTGCCATGATATAGTAAAGAAATAGTAAATGCTTCCTACTTAATAAGATGACTATGACTAAAACACCTTAGCAACACTCCATCAAAAGGAAATGAAATATGAAGATCAGTTAAAGTTATTTGGTTACTGCTCTTTGCTTTGTATGATTTTCATTCTGAGGATAGAAACCATAACTGTTACTTATCATCAGGCCTAAGCATTTTGCTAGGCCAGATTTTTCCTTATTTTCAAAGTGAAAGAAACTGATTGAATTTTGTATTAATGACATGTATTTATTTCCACCTGATCACTGAATTCTCACAAAATTCAGCATCATATTAGTTTGAAATTTGAATTTGAAATCAAAAGACCTACATATGAATCCTTACTGGCCTTCTATTTGTGATTATATGTATAATTTCAGAAAAATAATTTCACCTCTCTTTGACATAGTTTCCTTCTCTTGGAAACATATTTACTAAGGTGTTCAATGCTAAAGCCTATAAACCAACCATGGCTGCTTTACAATGAAAACTGTAAAACTTATTATAACCTTAGGAAATTAATTCATGTTAGACTCAAATTTTCTTAGCTTATTTAATTTATATTTTTTGATGCCAAATTTAATTTATTTATTTAATTTTTAACATTCAGTTTCACAAAATTTTGGGTTCCAAATTTTCTCCCCATTTGTCCCCTCCCCCCACCCCAAGACACCGAGCATTCTGATTGCCCCTATCACCAATCTGCCCTCTCTTCTATCATCCCTCCCTTCCCTTGTCCCCATCTTCTCTTTTGTCCTGTAGGGCCAGGTAACTTTCTATACCCCACTGCCTGTATTTCTTATTTCCTAGTAGCAAGAAAAGAACTCGATAGTTCCTAAAACTTTGAGTTCCAACTTCTCTTCATCCCTCCCTCCCCATCCATTCCCTTTGGGAAGGCAAGCAATTCAATGTAAGCCATATCTGTGTAGTTTTGCAAATGACTTCCATAAGAGTCATGTTGTGTAAGACTAACTATATTTCCCTCCATCTTATCCTGCCCCCCATTGCTTCTATTTTCTATTTTCATCCTGTCCCTCCCCAAGAGTGTTGACTTCAAATTGCTCCCCTCTCCCATTGCCCTCTCTTCCATCATCCTCCCCACCCTGCTTATCCCCTTCTCCCCGACTTTCCTGTATTGTAAGATAGGTTTTCATACCAAAATGAGTGTGCATTTTATTCCTTCCTTTAGTCGAATGTGATGAGAGTAAACTTCATATTTTTCTTTCATCTCCCCTCTTTTTTCCTCCACTAAAAAGTCTTCTGCTTGCCTCCTTTATGAGAGACAATTTGCCCCATTCCATTTCTCCCTTTCTCCTCCCGATATATTTCGCTCTCGCTGCTTAATTTCATTTTTTTAAGATGTGATCGCATTCTATTCAATTCACTTTGTACTCTCTGTCTCTGTATGTGCATATGTGTGTGTGCATGCGTGCATGCATGCTTGTGTGTATGTGTATGTGTGTGTGTGTGTGTGTGTGTATGTGTGTGTGCGTAATTCCACCAACTACCCACATGCTGAAAAGCTTCAAGAGTGACAAATATTGTCTTTCCATGTGGGAATGTAAACAGTTCAGCTTTACTAAGTCCCTTATGACTTCTCTTTGCTGTTTACCTTTTCATGCTTCTCTTCATTCTTGTGTTTGAAAGTCAGATTTTCTTTCCAGCTCTGGTCTTTTCATCAAGAATGCTTGAAAGTCCTTGATTTCATTGAAAGACCATTTTTTCCCCTGAAGTGTTATACTCAGTCTTGCTGGGTAGGTGATTTTTGGTTTTAATACTAGTTCCTTTGACTTCTGGAATATCATATTCCATGCCCTTCTATCCCTTAATGTAGAAGCTGCTAGATCTTGTGTTATCCTGATTGTATTCCCACAATACTTGAATTGTTTCTTTTTAGCTGCTTGAAATATTTTCTCCTTGACCAGGGAACTCTGGAATTTGGCCAAAATGTTCCTAGGAGTTTCTCTCTTTGGATCTCTTTCAGGAGGTGATTGGTGGATTCTTTGAATACTTATTTTGCCCTCTGGTTCTAGGATATCAGGGCAATTTTCCTTGATAATTTAATGAAAGATGTCTAGGCTCTTTTTTTGATCATGGCTTTCAGGTAGTCCCATAATTTTTTTTAATTTTTTTGAATTAATTTATTTAACTTTTAACATTCATTTTCACAAAATTTGGGGTTCCAAATTATCTCCCCATTTGTCCCCTCCTGCCCCAGAACACCAAGCATTCTAATTGCCCCTATCACCAATCTGCCCTCTCTTCTATCATCCCTACTTTCCCTTGTCCCCATCTTCTCTTTTGTCCTGTAGGGCCAGGTAACTTTCTATACCCCATTGCCTGTATTTCTTATTTCCTAGTTGTATGCAAGAACAATACTCAACAGTTGTTCCTAAAACTTTGAGTTCCAACTTCTCTTCATCCCTCCCTCCCCACCCATTCCCTTTGGAAGGCAAGCAATTCAATATAGGCCATATCTGTGTAGTTTTGCAAATGACTTCCATAATAGTCATGTTGTGTAAGACTAACTATATTTCCTTCCATCCTCTCCTGTCCCCCATTGCTTCTATTCTCTCTTTTCATCCTGTCCCTCCCCAAGTGTTCACTTTAAATTGCTCCCCCCTCCCATTGCCCTCTCTTCCATCATCCTTCCCATCCTGCTTAACCCCTTCTCCCCTACTTTCCTGTATTGTAAGATAGAAACCTATCTTACCATACCAAAAAGAGTGTGCTTTTCATTCCTTCCTTTAGTTGAATGTGATGAGAGTAAACTTCATGTTTTTCTCTCACCTCCCTTTTTATTCCCTCTGCTAAAAAGTCTTATGCTTGCCTATTTTATGAGAGATAATTTGCCCCATTCCATTTCTCCCTTTCTCCTCCCAATATATTTCTCTCTCACAACTTAATTTCATTTTTTTAAAATATGATCCCATCCTATTCAATTCACTCTGTGCTCTCTGTCTCTCTATCTTTCTGTCTCTCTGTCTCTCTCTCTCTCTCTGTGTTTCTGTTTGTGTGTGTAATCCCACCCACTACCCAGATACTGAAAAATTTCAAGAGTTACAAATATTGTCTTTCCATGTAGGAATGTAAACAGTTCAACTTTAGTAAGTTCCTTATGACTTCTCTTTGCTGTGTACCTTTTCATGCTTCTCTTCATTCTTGTGTTTGAAAGTCAGATTTCCTCTCCAGCTGTGGTTTTTTCATCAAGAATGCTTGAAAGTCCTCTATTTCATTGAAAGACCAAATTTTCCCCTGAAGTATTATACTCAGTTTTGCTGGGTAGGTGATTCTTGGTTTTAGTCCTAGTTCCTTTGACTTGGGAATATCATATTCCACGCCCTACAATTCCTTAATGTAGAAGCTGCTAGATCTTGTGTTATCCTGATTGTGTTTCCACAGTACTTGAATTGTTTCTTTCTACATGCTTGAAAAATTTTCTCCTTGACCAAAGAACTCTGGAATTTGGCCACAATGTTCCTAGGAGTTTCTCTCTTTGGATCTCTTTCAGGAGGTGATTGGTGGATTCCTTGAATACTTATTTTGCCCTCTGGTTCTAGAATCTCAGGGCAGTTTTCCTTGATAATTTCATGAAAGATGATGTCTAGGCTCTTTTTTTGATCATGGCTTTCAGGGAGTCCCATAATTTTTAAATTGTCTCTCCTGCATCTATTCTCCAGGTCAGTTGTTTTTCCAATGAGATATTTCACATTATCTTCCATTTTTTCATTGTTTTGGTTTTGTTTTGTGATTTCTTGGTTTCTCATAAAGTCATTAGCCTTCATCTGTTCCATTCTAATTTTGAAAGAACTATTTTCTTCAGTGAGCTTTTGAACCTCCTTTTGCATTTGGCTATTTCTGCTTTTGAAAGCATTCTTCTCCTCATTGGCTTTTTGAACTTCTTTTGCCACTTGAGTTTGCCTATTTTTCAAGGTGTTATTTTCTTCAGCATTTTTTTGGGTCTCCTTTACAAAGGTGTTGATCTGCTTTTCATGCTTTTCTTGCATCTCTCTCATTTCTCTTCCCAGTTTTTCTTCCACCTCTTTAACTTGATTTTCAAAATTCTTTTTGAGCTCTTCCATGGCCTGAACCCACTGAATATTTATTTTGGATGTTTAGGATACAGAAGCCTTGACTTTTATGTCTTTCCCTGATGGTAAGCATTGTTCTTCCTCATCTGAAAGGATGGCAGGAGATATCTGTTCACCAAGAAAGTGACCTCCTCTTGTCTTATTTTTTTCCCCTTTTCTGGGCATTTTCCCAGCCAGTTACTTGACTTCCAAGTTTTCTCTCCACCCCCACCTTGCCTCCAGATCTTCCCAGCCAGCGCTTGGGGTCTGAGATTCAAATGCTGCTTCCCAGTCTCAGGGCTTTTGACAGGGGCAGGGCTGCTATTCAGTGTGAGATTAAGTTCAGCTGCTCAGGTTGGGTCAAGGATGGCACACGGGACTCAGTTCCCTCAGGGGGTTTACGTGGAGACTTGAACAATGGATCTGAGCTCTTGCCTGCTTTGGGAGCCCTTGTCCGCTGCTGCCTCAGCTGCTGCCTCCCGAGGGGCCCTGAGTTATGGGGACACCCCACTCCCCTTTTGGACAGCCAAAAAGACCCTCCCACTAACCTTTGGTGCTTGTGGGTGGAGGGAGCTGTGCTTCCACTGGAGATTCTGTCCCTGAAGCCTGCTGGGATCTGCTCCTCTAGGTGCCACATGGCCAAGGCAGGACTGGGCTCTGCTTTGGGTCTGGTGCAAGAGGGACCTTTCATGTCAATTTTTCAGGTCTCTCTGGAACAGAAATCTCCTCCACTCCATTGTTCTGTGGCTTCTGCTGCTCAAAAATTTGTTGGGAGTTCCTCTTTACAGATGTTTTATTGGCTGTGGGTGAGGAGCTAGCATATGTGTGTATTTCTACTTCACCATCTTGGCTCCTCCTAGCTTATTTAATTTAAATAGAAGATTAATTAAGCTATTGATTCAATTCAATTAACATTAGATCATAATTTTTTAAGCTACTTTTTAAATATCACGTATTTACTTCCATGTTTATATGTCACTTAATGAAATATAAAGTATCATGCTTGAGGTTCAGGACTGTTTTTGTTGTTGTTGTTGTTTTGCATTAGTACCAAAACCACTTGGCAGTCTCTGGCACATAGTGACTGGAATACAATTAATTTTTGTTTCTTGTTTTTTTTTTTGAGTGGGGGGGGGTTTACTCTTTTTTAGAAACTTTATTTTTTAATTTTCAACATTCATTTCCACAAGATTTTGAACTCTGAATTTTCTCTCCATCTCTCCTCTCCCCCAACCACAAGACACCATGCATTCTGATTATCCCTTCCTCCAATCTGCCCTCCCTTCTCTTACACCCCTCCCTTCCCTTATCCCCATCTTCTCTCTTTTCTTGTAGGGCAAGATAGATTTCGATACCCCATTATCTATTTCTTTTTTCCCAGTTGCATACAAAAACAGTTCTCAACATTTGTTCCTAAAATTTTGAGTTCCAACTTCTCTCCCTTCCTCCTTCATATCCCCACTGAGAAGGCAAGCAATTCAATATAGGCCATACATGTACAAGTAAGCAAAAGACTTCCATAATAGTCATATTATGAAAGGCTAACTATATTTTCCTCCATGCTATCCTGCCTCCATTTATTCTATTCTCTCATTTGACTCTCTGTCCCTCTCCAAAAGTGCATTCTTCTAATTATTCTCTTCTCATATTTGCCTTCCCTTCTACCACCTCCACCCATTCCTCACTTATTCCCTTCTATCCTACTTTCTTCTAGTGAAAGACAGATTTCCATACTAAATTGACAGTGAATATTATTCCCTCCTTAAGCCAAATGTGATGAGAACAAGCTTCACCTTTTCCTTCTCACCTCTCCACCTGTTTTCATCTCCATTGAAAAAGGTTTTTCTTGACTTTTTTATGAGAGATAATTTGTCCAATTCCATTTCTTCCTTTCTCTCCCCAATATATTCCGCTCTCACCCATTAATTTTATTGTTTTAGATATCATCCCTTATTATTTAACTTACACTGTGTTCTCTGCCTATATATGTGTATATATGTATACATATACACACACATAAACACATATATACATAATATATATGTAACATATACATATATACATCTGTACACATTATATATATAAAATCCCTCCAACTACAGAAATAGTGAGAAAAGTTTCAAGAGTTATAAATATTACATGTCCATGTAGGAATGTAAACAGTTCAACTTTAGTAATTCCTTTATGATATCTCTATCCTGTTTACCTTTCCATGCTTCTCTTGATTCTTGTGTTTGAAAGTCAAATTTTCTATTCAGCTCTGGTCTTTTCATCAAGTATGCTTCAAAGTCCTCTATTTCATTGAATGACCATTTTTCTCCCTGACGTATTATACTCACTTTTCCTGGGTAGGTGATTCTTGGTCTTAATTCTAGTTCCTTTGACTTCTGGAATATCATATACCAAGTCCTTTGATCCCTTAATATAGAAGCTGCCAGACTCTTTGTTACCCTGATTACATTTCCACAATACTCGACTTGTTTCTTTCTGGCTGCTTGCAATATTTTCTCCTTGTCCTGGGAATTTTGAAATTTGACTACAATATTCCTAGGAGTTTCTCTTTTTGGATTTCTTTCACTAGGTGATCTGTGGATCCTTTCAATATTTATTTTGCCTTCTGGTTCTGGAATATCAGGTCAGATTTCCTTTATAATTTTGTGAACGATTATGTCTAGTCTCTTTTTTTGATCATGGCTTTCAGGTGGACCCATAAATTTTGAATTGTCTCTCCTGGATCTGTTTTTGAGGTCAGTTGTTTTTCCAATTAGATATTTCACACTTTCTTCTATTTTTTCATTCTTTTGTTTAATTTTTTTTTTTGTAATTTCTTGGTATGTCATAGAGTCATTAGCATACATCTGCTCCTTTCTAATTTTTAAAGAACTATTTTCTTCAGTGAGCTTTTGAATATCCTATCCCATTTGTTTAATTCTACTTTTTAAAGCATTCTTTTCCTCATTGGCTTTTTGGATCCCTTTTGCTACTTGGATTAATATATTTTTAAAGGGGTTATTTTCTTTGTAATTTTTTTGGGTCTCTTTTTGCAACCTGTTCACTCATTTTTCATGATTTTCTTGAATTACTCTCATTTCTCTTCTCAATTTTTTCTTCATCTTTTCTTACTTGATTTTCAAAATCCTTTTTGAGCTCTTCCATGGCCTGAGATCATTGCATTTTTTTTGGAGTTTTTGGATGTAAAAGCCTTGACTTTAAGGTCTTCCTCTGATGGTATGGATTGTTCTTCCTCATCTGAAAGGATGGAAGAAAATACCTGTTCATCAAGAAAATAACCTTCCATAGTTTTATTTTTTCCCTTTTTTGGTCATTTTTGCCAACCAGTTACTTAACTTTTGAGTCCTTTGCCAAGTTGTGGGTATACTCTGGAAACCTATAAGTTCTTAGTTCCTCCAAGGCAGCACAATCAAGGGACAGTAATTTACTCCTCTCCTGGTCTGTGCTCTGGCTTGGGAGCAACCACAAATTCTCTTCTACCCAGGATCTGCATGTAGGTTTCCCTGTCCACAGTCACAACTAGCTCCACCAGTCAGTCACCCCAGGTCCACCACTCAGGGCTGAGATTCAGATTCGTGGTTCAATTCCCCCATGGTCTTTATGCTGAGGACCGCAGAAATGGACACTGCAGCCACTGGGGCTGTGGCTTGGGCAGGACCCTGCTCTCTTCTCACCCAGGTGAAAGAGTTTTCTCGCTGACCTTTGAAGCTTTCTTTAGACTTTGTGGTTTGAGAAATCTGGAAACCACAACTGCTGCCCGTAATTCTGTGCCTTGAAGTCTGTTCTAGTCCTGTCCATGCTGTGCTCTACTCTGAGCCTGGTGTGATAGACCTTTCTTGTTGGCCTTCCAGGCTGTCTTGGGCTGGGAAATCTCTTTTACTCTGTCATTTTGTGGCTTCTGCTGCTCTAGAATTTGTTTGGAGTCATTTTTATAAGTATTTTATAGACTTTGGGAGGAGAGCTACAGCAGGTCTGGTTTTCTACTCAGCCATCATGATTCCACCCCTGGGTTGACCATTAAGGAGCCTAAGCATTTGTAAAGCTTGTATTAACAAAGGGGTGAGATAGGATCTCAGCCTGAAAGAGTCTGAGCTGGATTGAATATGAGCCTATTGTTTGTTTATAATGTGCTACACTGGTTGCCCATATGAAGAAAGTCAAATCATAGGCTTTGTTCTGCAGGTGTTTAGTATCTAATTTGGTTGGATGGTTTTCTTTCATGTTCTAAGAGGATCAAAATGACAAGACCAAGTCTGGATCAAGAAATAGTGTCTAATTGGGACTAATCAGAAGAATATGAGTTAGGAAGGTCAGGCCCAAATAGTTTATATGAACATTTGGAGTGGAGGTGTCTATACATTTTCACATTTCACATTTCATCTGAGCTACTGCAATTCCGCATTGCTTATAGAGCACAGTGCCTTCTTTGATGTAAGAACACCATTCTTGGCAATCCCATGTGTCTGTGTCTCCCATGTCTCAAAATAAATTCCAAACTTTTTCAGAAAGAACTTGCGTTCTAATAGCACTTCTTCTTACTTTCCTGACCTCCAAGTACTCCCTTGCCTTGGTAGAATTTTCTGTAAAATAGTCTGTTAGGCAAACTTTCACTTGGCATTCAAACAATGTGGCCAGCCCAGCAGAGTTGCAATCTCTGCAGTTTGAATGTTTAGCAGTTCACCTCAGGAAAGGTTCTTAGGTAATGCTACTTTTTCTTGTCATCTAATCTTCAGAATCTTTCTAAGACAATTCAAATGGAAGTGCTTCAATTTCCTGGCATGGTGATAATATACTATTTAGGTTTCACAGGCATGCAACAACTTTGGTAGGCAGTCTAATCCCTCCTCTTTCACACTTTCCTTCAAAATCTCCCAAACAATGAGCTAGCTCTGGCAATGTGTGTTAACTTCATCATTTATTAGTATACCCCCAGAAAGTATACTGCCAAGGTAAATGAACTTATACAAACCATTCAAAATTTTTCCATTTGCTGCAATTAATGTTTGCTCATGTGGCAATGTAATGCTGGCTGCTAGAGATCCTCTTGTTTCCTGGTGTCATGTCAGGCCAAAATTAGTGCAAGCAGCAGAGAATCAATCCTGTCTCTGTTGCAACTCAGTTTCAGAGACTTCATTAAGTGAATGATCATCTGAAAAAAAAGTCAAACCAATTCTCTCTCCATTTTAGTCTACATTTGTAATCTTTTCAAGTTAAATAATTTACCATCAGTGCAGTAACCTTGCTGCAATTTCAGTCCTCATTGAAAACTTCTGAGAACATTGCTGAAAACATCATGCTTAAAACCATAGGAGCAAGTACATAGCCCTGATTGACTTCATTGGTGACTGGGTAAAGGAAAGAGCATTGCCCATTATTCAGAACCCATTCAAGCATGCAATCATGGAACTTCTCTCCTACACTTTGACTTAATTCATGATCTAATTAAGGGAGCAGAAGATGGAATAACTATATGAAGAACTGTTTTATGTGAGGAAAGCATTATAAAGGGAAAAAGAAATCCAGACATATTGTTGTGGAAAAATTGGTGTGAGGGAGAGCAATTTCAATTGAAGGACATAGGGAAAGCTTTATTAAATATATGTGTGTGTATGTATGTATATATATATTTGTACATGTATAAATATGAATCAGTTACTTTTTTAAAAAAAGAAAGGTCTTCAAGAGAGCCAGAAGAACAAAGGAAATACATTCCTAACATCAGGGAGGGAAACATGAGCAATGGCATAGAGAAAGGAGGAAGTAAGATGAGAGTGTAACTATGGTTAAATTGAAAAACAAAATATCATATATACCTATTTTTTTGGCTTCATTAAACATATTTTTCTCCCTTCCAACTATTAAAAATGGTAAATACATGTTTCTGTCACATTTAGCTTTACTTCATTTTCTGTTTTTTAATATAATGTCCCTCAGTTCTAAAAGTGTTTAACATACAGTAAGGGCTTTAAAAAGTTTTGAAGGGAATTAAATTTACTAAGTAATAAGATGAATAATTATTATGAATTCTAATAAATTAAAACCATATGAATTCAGAATATTTTATAAAAATTATATGGATATTTGTTGGGTTAGTTTTACCTCTATATTATTCACAGTTGGAAGGAATAGAGAAGTATTTTCCAAGAAAATAAATAATAGAAACAAAATTTCTCTGAACATATTTACAAGCATTGGTTTCTTTAAGTCATGAACTATTTACAAATAACTCTTACTTCTCCATAGCTGCCAAAATGATATTCTCAAAACGCAAATCCTACCATGTCACTTTCCTTCTTAGTGAACTCTGATGATTCCCTATTACTCCTGTGATATATATTCATATTTCTTTGCTTGCCATTTAAAGGCCTTCAAAGTCTAGTTCCAATTTGCCTTTATAGAAATCTCCATTAATACTCTTAGTTTCAGCCAAATTATAAATGATGTTCTTACATTCTTTGCTGTGTTTTCCCCTATAAGTATAGACATAATTTGCCTCATTTGAATATAAGTTCCTTAAACATGGGGGTTGTTTATTTTTTGTTTTTGTATTTCTATGTTCTTTGATGATGGAATTCTTTTAATAAGTATTTGTTGATTGATTATTCCTTGTATTAGAAACCACGTCGAGTGTTCACATCTTTGTACAGGCCTGGATGCACTATTTCCTCACCTCCCTCACTAATAATCCTTAGTTTTCTTTAAAGTACCCCTTAAGCATTGCCTCCTAAACAAAGCCTGTATTTATCTTGTGGAATCTAGTGTCTCTCTCCTTCCCACATTATCTTAGGTGTATTTTGCATATATTTGTATTAGTACATATTTTCTTCCAGGATGGAATGTAAAGTCTTTGTAAGAAAGAGTTATATCACTATTGTATTTGTGTCCCAAGTGCTTGGTAGACACTTAACAAATGGTAGACAATACATTCATGTTGATTGTTGGACATATTTTTAAACAGTTCCTAGGATGACTTTTGGTGGTACTTAGCATAAATACCCTTATTCTAGGTAGTTGAAATAGTTTATCTAAATTTCTTCAAAGTTATTCTCTAATTTTTTTTTAAATCTAGTATTAATTAATTCGTCTGAAGAAACTCTCTCCTCAAAATCCCTGTAATTATACATATCTACAATTTTACTTTAATATATAGCCTTGGACAGTTCTAAAGGAATCTCAAGAACAAACTACTAACCACCTCCTGAGAGAGAACCAACAAACTCTTCACACAAATTGAAGCATATCTCTTCCACACTTTATTTTTCTTCTTTTTCTCTGTTTTCTTTTGCAACATAGTTAATATGTAAATATGTTTTGCATGACTTCACATGTGTAATTGATTTCATATCACTTATCTCCTTAAGAAACGAGGGAGGGATTTAAAGAAGGGAGTGAAATTGAGCTCAATTTGGAAAAAAAAATATGGGTGTTTTCCATATGATTAGGAAATATTTAACAGATTAACTTTAAAAATCATATCGAACAAAAAGTACAGTCTTCCAAATGGATGGGGTTCATTGAGAAATAAAATATCTTATCTGTGGTGACGCAGCTAGTACTAGGGGGGTATAATTTTTTCTTTTTTAAATTAATTTTAGCATTATTTCTTAAAAATTGACTTTCAAATTCTATCACTTACTCCAGTCACATGCCCATCCATTGGAGAAGACAAACAATGTGACACCAATTATATATGTGAAGTCATGTAGAATATATTTACATATCAACCATGCTGCAAAAAAGAAAAAAAATAGTGAAAAATAGTATGTTTCATTCTATACTCATAATTCACTAGTTCTCTGTCTTGAGGTAGAAAGCATTTTTCATTGTGAGTCCTTGGAAATTATTTTGGATCATTATATTGCAGAGTATTTGAGTCTTTCACAATTTATCATTGCTATAATACTGTTATAATATTCTTCCAGTTTTGCCCACATCATTTTGCATCATTTCATATAAGTCTTTCCATGTTTTTCTAAAACAATTACACTTGCCATTTCTTATAGCAATAGAATTCCATCACAATCATGTACTTCAGCTTGCTCAGCTGTTCTCTGGTTTATGGTCATTCCCCTCAGTTTCCTGTTCTTAGCCATCATAAAAAGAATTGCTATAAATATTTTTATACATGTAAGGCCTTTTCCTTTTTTAGCACTTTGGGATAGAAATCTAGTAGTAGTATTATTGTTTTAAAGGTTATTCCCAGCTTTATAGTCCTTTAGGCATAGCCCCAAGCTGTTCTCCAGAATGACTGAACCACAACTCCACCAACAATGTATCAGTGCCTCTTTTTCCCTATATTCTCTTCATAATATTTAATTTTCCTTTTCTTTCAGTCTAATTGGTATGTAGTAGTACATCAGAGTTCTTTTCATTTTAAATTATTTATTAATGATTTAGAGTATTTTTTCATGTGACTAATGATAACTTTAATTTCTTGCCGAGAAAACTTCTTATTCATATCCCTTGACCATTTAAAATCTGGAGAATGGCTCTGATTTTTATAAATTTGTTTCAGTTCCTCCACATATTTGAGAAATTTGAACTTTGTCAAAGAAATTTGAATATGACTACTATTCTTCAGAGACCAGACTTAAGTCCAAATCTCCATTACACTGTAACCTAGCACCCTATCCATGACACCATGGTCACTTTCCTATAGCTCACATACTTCCAATTTATCTGTATTGCCCTTTCCAGTTAAACTTGATTAATGATTTCAGAATATATGTTACTTAAGAAGTACCTGCTGTACTGGTTGCTGTGTGAAGTGGTCTTCATAAGGGAAAATATTGCTCATGCATTAGAAGAAATATTTGCTCATGCTCATCTTTCCACTGTTAAACCAATCCATATTGGCTACAAATAGTTGCTACTTGTTACCCACCTTTGATTTTAAAAAAGGAAAGACAGTCATATTATAATTATAAAAGAAATTACTGTAGAAAATTGAAAAATAAAAGATTTATGTTGAACTTATGATCAAGGTAATATATAAATGTTTTAGTATCCTATTAATTATGTTGAAGGACATACACATCTGATGTACATTTTTCCCTTTAATATGATGGATGAAGTTAGCAACATTTACAATATCAGAAAACATTATAGTCTAATCTGAGCTTCCTAAAGAAAGATGTTGGTACTCATATCCAACATTTCCTTTCCCATCACTATCCTGTTGTGTACCCATACTCACTGCCCCCAGGAAATTGCTTTGTATTTATTTTGCACGTTATTTATATTTACTTATCTGTGTACATGCTATTTGCACAAAATAGAATATACGATCCATGAGGGCAATAGCAGTTGAATTTCTCTCTTTTTATCTCCAGTACCTAGTATATACTAAATATATAGTTTTTGAAAGAATAAATGAAAATACAAATCATTAGCAATATGTTCATTTCATTGGCTGAATGAAAACAGGAAAATATTTCTCTTCTACCACCGAATGAATTAGGGAATTGACTCTATTGTGCTCCTTATTAACATAACTGTGCCACAAGACCGTGAATATCTAAACTATTTTACTTTTGACAACAGCGGGTTTATTGTTCAAATCAAATTGCTCCAATCAATCTGTTATGTGTGTGTTTATAATGTGTATACATATATATATATAATTTATATGTGTGTATATACATACATACATACACACATTTTTATATACATATACATATGGATTTATGTTGATCATATGTTAAGGTAACATTTTAGGGTTTTATTTTGATTATGTTACAATATTTCACATTATATTTGAGCTGTATACACTCATACATACATGTACAGGCATATGTAAAATATTGGTGGTTTGGGTAATAATAAAATGGTCCAGGTGGTGTGACTGACTGAATTTATGTGATTCCTATGTAATAGGTAGTTTCAGGATCTCAGTCATCTGGTGGTGGCTATTAGATCTACCAAATACTGTACAAGTAAGGGTCAATGCACATCATAAAAAATCAACTTATAAAATGCCTTATACGTCAATGATGAATCCATTGATCTTAATATAATATAAGCATACATTAGTTTTTTTATATGAATTACAAAGACCATATTGTAAGGACTCACAAATAGAATTCAATACTTGATGATGACTATCATGTTTTAGCCTGTTGTATTCTAGGATAAATTATATGTAATTTTCCTATATTGTTTCTATAGAGATAAGCTCAAGAGGGACACATCAGATAAAAGTAATCAAAGAAATAATAATCTTTATGACACAATCCACTGCAACCCAAGGATACACTCATTTGATTGTTAAACAAATGAAAAAGGCATGAGCATCTGCAATTCACAATGAATACTGAGACAATTACAATGGTATAGAAGGGCCAGGTAAATAATTGTCTAATATGTCCATGAATTCTGCTTTTCTCTATCTGTCTTTACTGGCTACAAAATATATGTCATATTAGGATTTCATCATTTTGTTTTAAGGGCTACAAGTTCTTGTGATATACATATGTAGACATGTATGTATATATACATATATATGGTACATATCTTTATATTTGTTACATATTTTCACCAAAAATAGAAGAATCCATCCTAAATCTGTGAGGCTAATGTCATGAATAATGTGTTGCTTGGGATAGCTACCTTAATTACTAACATCTGTATCTGATAAATGACAAATGCTAATGATTTCTGCACACATGATAGCAACCTGCAGACTTGAGGTTTCTAAGCTTCACATTCTTTAAAATTTTAGGAGGTAGAGTCATACTTGAAAATAAGCTAACCATAAGCAGTTTTCCTCACTTTTTATATTTTAGATCAATAGAATTTGATAAGTGGTAATGAACTAATGGCCTTGGAACATGAGACTTACACTTTTTAAACCAAAACTTAAATATTCCATTGTCTATTTTTACTTAGTGTTTTGCCTTTCATCCTAAGCAAACTTAATCTGTATTATTAGTAACTGTCAATAGCATATTTTGAGCAGAAGGCAAATACAATAGGCAGTTTAAAAAAAATAGCTGCAAAGAAGCAAAACAAATGATTGCCAGAAACAGCTAATTCAGTTATGCATAAATTTACGATAAATTAAAATGCATGTTAAGGTGAATGCTGACATAAAAGGAGATAAATTGACCAATTTCTATTATTAGATCATTTGCCTGAAAGCTAGAGTGGTAACACCCTTCAGTCTTCTAATTACTTTGATTCCTTAAATGTGATTTACCTAGCAGTTCTGAGCAATTAGATATGAGAAAATAAACCTTATGGTGTGCCTACCTCTGTACTTTATTAGCAGTTTTGAAAGCTTTACTTTGGCCTCAAATCTATAAATTTTCCTTTGACATTTAGGCACCTAAGAGTAATACCAATCTTAGCTACATAGAAGTTAAGGTTTATTTTTTTTTTAAATAGGAAATGGGCATAATGGTTATCTCTTCTTCTGAATTATGTTATATTTTCAATTATGTTCATACACTGAGAAAATAAGCCTATTTTTCTCCTTCCAGATTAGGTAGGTATACACACACACACACATGCACACACACACACACACACACACACACATACAAAAGATGTAGTTAAAATCATTACGATTTAACTTTTATCTATTCAGGGACATAAAAGCCATCAGGAGTAATAATTTTTAAAAAGCATTGATCTGTGGAATAATTACACCAGATTCTTAGCAGTTAAATAAGAGTCAAGAGATAATGATATTTAGGTCATTATTAAGAACTTATAACACCAAAGAGAGACACCCAAAGACCACGTGCAACTTAAACCTACGACTCCCAAAGGAATTTTTACAGCATTTGACAAATTGGGGGAAATGGAGGCACAGTAACTTAACAAGAGAAGAACTTAGAATTTAAGTGTAAGCAAATGAAAGAAAAGGAAAATATTGGTAACAGTTAAAAGACACACTGGATTTGGGATGAGAAAGGGAGTTAGAAATGTTAATTAATTAATGATAAATAAAAGATCATGCTACTAGGAAGAATTGGACTAGTCATGGAGTTGATACATTGCTGGACTCCAAGGCGGGAGAATATGAGTTTAAAATCCTTGTGACTGCTTTCATCATGGGTCACAGGAGGACAGTAGTAGCACCCATACCCCAAGTTTGTTGTGAAGATCAAAACATCAGATAAGACATTTGCATAGCATTTTAGAAACCTTAAAATGGCAACGTGAACACTTCTAATGAAGACATAAAGAAGATTTGGCCAAAAAGACAATTAGTTTACAGAAGAAATTTACTAACCAATTCAGATTAAAAGCAGAATGAAATAGACAAAGTAGACATGGAAGACAGAAGTAAAGCTAAGTAACCAAGATGATGAATGTGAGTGGGACACCATTCTATGAAATAGTACTAGTAACGTTAAAGGTCCTAATGTATTGTACTGACAAGGCAATCCGAGGAGGGAAAGGTGGTTATTTTAAAGTTACATTGATATAAAAGGGAGCATCATAGAAGGTAAATAAATGGCCATAGCCTAGGGTGAATGGGATGATGATAACTGATCCTCAGTGTTTTATTTTCCCTGTCTTCTCTGCAAATGAGGATGGCCTTTTCTTTGGAATGTCAGGGAAAAAAACATTTGAAGGGTATTGTCATACCAGATTAGTTAAAGGATGCCTAGCTGTTTTAGATAAATTCAAGTAAACTTCATCCAGATGAAATATATCCTGTTGTCCTGAAATAACTGGAATATGTAATTGCCATAGAATTGGTAGTCATATTTTGAATATCTTGAAAATAAAGGAAAGGGACAACAAGATTAGGACAAGACAAGTTATTATTGGAAATGGAAAAAAGAGAGAGTCTGCAAATGATAGTCCAGTTATCTTGACTCAGGTTCTAAGGAAAATTTGTGAATGGATCATTAAAGAGGTGATTGGAAAGTGGCTAGAAAGTAATGCAATCACTATAAAGAGCCATCATGGCTTTATCAAGAAAAAGTCATGTAAGGCTATCATCATTTCCTTTTTTCACAGAATTGTTATGCTTGACTGGCATAACTAGAAGATATGGGGTATAATTTGGCTTTTGGCAAGCATTTTGATAAAATACTTTATACTTTTGTAGAGAATATGGAGAGATATGTGTCAGGAATATACTCAAATGGAGTTGAAACTAATTTGATAGCTAAAGCCAATAATTGTTTAGTGGTTCAAGTGGTTCAAGTGTGACAAGAGGGCTGGAGTTGATTAACAAAAGTGAGTTGCATGTGACAATGTGCTATTTATTTTTATCAGTGACTGATTAAAGTGTAGATGATATGCTCACCGAATTTGTACATGATACAATTATATGAGAGGTAATTCATGCACTGGATGGTAGAATCAGGGTTCAGAAGAAGCTGGGCCAAGGCAACCTTCATTATGCTGAATTTTAGAGGACGAAGTTCAATGGGGATAAATGTAAAATCGTAAACTTGAAGTCAAAAAAATAAATCAGTGGTGTAAGTATAAAATGGGAAAGACCTGACTGAACAATCACTTTTTAAAAAATAGAGGTTTTAGCAGAATTACAGTTTAATACTCACAAGTGATGTGTTGCAGCAGCCAAAAAATAAAAGAATGTTAACCTGGGTGACACTGAAAAGGACAAAACTTCCAGAACTAGGTATCTGATTATCCTACTAACTCATCATACATCAACAGGAGAATGGTGCTAAGCTCTGGAAATGATTACTTAAATAAAATTACTGTAAGCTGGAGAGTCTCTAAGATGGATGGAGAAGGACCTTGAGTCCATGACATGTGAAGATTAGGTGAAGACACCATGTATGGTTAACTTGAAGAAAAGAAGACTGATTCAGGGAGCATATGATAACTGTCTTTAAATATTTAAGGGCTATTGTGTAGAGGAAAGATTAAATTTATTATATTTGGCTACAGAGAAGTGAACCACACATAATGGGTAGAAGCTGTAAAGTATGAAATTTGGGACTGACATCATGAAAAAAATTCATACCAATTACAAGTGCTTGAAAGTAGAAAAAGCTGTCTGTACAAGTGATATACTACCCCTCCTCAGAGATCTTGAAACAGAGGCCAAATGGCAATTTGTATAATCTGGTTATGAGGCAGCTAGGCATACAATGAATAGAACACTGAGCTTGATTCAGGATTACCTGAGTTCAAATCCAACCTTAGCACTTACTAGATTTGTCACACTGGTCAAGTCATCTAATCTCTTTTTTCCTCAATTTCCTTGATAATAAAATAGAGATACTAATAGCACCTATCTTGTGAGGATTTTGCAAAAATCAAACAAAATAATATGTGTAAAGTACCATTTAGCACAGAGCCTGGCACATAGAATTTGATGTATAAACAAATGTTTATTCCATTTCCTCACCCTTAAGTGATATATTCTTTTTTTTTTTTTAAATTTATTTATTGGCTGGAGTAAATGAACTCTAAAGTCTTTTCAAAATCTTCTTAATCTGTGATGTGTGTGAGAGTTTATTTTCCTTTCTAGAGCCATTCCCTGAACCTGCATTCGCAATCAAGGTTGAGCTTCCCAGGGCCCTAAAGTTGTTTTTATTTTTCCGTTGAGTCCATGAATAGCATCAGGTTTTGTTGAGTGGGGCCATGATCTTTGATCTTTTTGCCATCATTGGGATTATCTTTCTGAATCCTTTTTTCCTCAGTGTATCACTCTGCTGATGGCTAACTGTTTTCTCCTATTGACCCTCTCTATATAATCATACCTGGGTTCACAGTGTGCTACTGTTTGATTCTCACTGAGGAAATGATCTCATGATGATATGATGACATGGGGTAAGAGGGAGGTAACAACTTCCTCTTACCTCTATGAGGTATGTCCCCTAATGATCTGGTTCCAACTCTGGAATCTTTTACCTCCAAACTTGAAACCCTCCACCAAGGAACTTGTTCATCACTTGACTGAATGCTATATTTAAACATAATCCCAGAAGTGTGTATAAGACTTTCATCTAAGCACATCTGCTTTTGTTTTTGTTTTTAATTTTTGTTCTGTTGTGCTTCATTTTCATTTTGTTTTGTTTTACTTTGGACTGAACCTGAAGATATGGAGCATATGATGTGACACTACTTATATCAGTTCCAATTGGCATCTTATCTGCAGTTTAGATTATTAATGAGTTGTGTAGAGGTGCTAAAAGATTAAATGACATGCTTGGATACACAAATTCAGGAGTATTAGTGACAGAACTTGAGCCTAGATCTTTTTTCTAGACAAGGTTTGTCTCTACCATGCAATACAGCCTCTCATATATTCATATATTCACATAAATTATATATTCATGTGGTTTTTCACCCTGTTTTTTGTTTGTTAGGTAAGCCTTACTTTCTCCCATTGCACTATCACTGTCATGAGCTCTCTTTTTATGTAAAATATCATGTAACTACAGAACTAAATGAGGAAGATTCCTTAGAAAATTAAGATAACAGCAATAATCAAAATAAATATATTTAGACCAGTAAAATTTTAGCATCTTAATACCCTACTGAATCACAGTTAAATAAGTTACAGGTGGTAATAAGTTCCTTTAGGGCAAGGAATACACACATATGTACATATGTATATTTGTATGTGTATATATACATATATATACACACATATGAATATAATTTGTG
Organism: Notamacropus eugenii; assembly: GCF_028372415.1. NCBI lineage: Eukaryota > Metazoa > Chordata > Mammalia > Diprotodontia > Macropodidae > Notamacropus > Notamacropus eugenii. The sequence continues at coordinate 256,843,094 of NC_092875.1, read as the reverse complement.
CCCCTATTCCCTAGAATATAGTAAGTTCAACACATGCTAGTTGGCTTATTTTTTTCTGAAATCAGTTTAACATTTATTTACCTGTGTAATATCCTTAAAATCTTATTGCAGTTTAAGTTTAAATAGTTTAAAATTGTTCTAAGACTTTTGGGACATACTCTATCTCTATCAATCAAAAAACCTAGATAGATGGATAGACAGACAGATAGATAGATAAAAATAGATATGTCTATGTATGTATGTATATATATATATATAAAATGTGTGTATATGCATGCATGTATGTGTATATGTATGTATGCATCTTTATCTATATGTTTATCTGGTTGAAGAAATATTCTAGTGAAATTTAAACAAACATTCCAACGTCCCTGAATCAGAAGTAATTAAAGTTGACTAAAGTTGAGACAATAGATAGAAAGCTAAATTTATAACCTATTGTACTGTTTTAAGAGGAGGGACTAATGAGGTTTCAGAATTTGTGTAAGCATCATCATTTCTGAGATTACACTATAATAGTTTTTCTCCTTAAAGAGCTGTAAGTATGGCATCTAAAAGTGCTCTATGAAGTCTAGACATTAAAGTAGGAGAAAATGTAGGCAAGCCAAAATAGGCTATCATTTAAAGGACCAATTTATTAGTAATCATTACAAGAACTAAAGACATATAGGTTGAGTAAGTGATTGCTATGAGAGTTATCCAAAATTCTTTATTTGACAAGCAGAGTGTAGTGGAGGTAGAGATATAACACCTTTGAATAAAGTGGTATAGCTTGAAATAGTTGGAGAAGATTTTGGAACAAAAATATGTTTCCAGTTAAAAGAAACAATGTATAATAGTATCTTTTTAACATCATGAAAACATTCACAGAGAATATGGCTTATAAATTGAAAGATATAAAAGAACAGAGAAACATTTCTAAAATACCCAGTTGAGAACAATCCTTTTCTAGAATTCTGATGGATCATATATATTTTTTCCTGTCCTTATCTTTAAATTGTATTAGGAATTTAATGTCCTCTTTAAGATATATTTGTTAGATGAAAAAATCTACTCTTTCTTCTTCTGTCTCCCAAAGCTACAAAGTTTTAAGTGGTAAGAACAGTTGCATTTTGCCACAATTATTTTGATATGTGCAATTTCTTTGTTAGTTTATTGTAAGCAGATGGTAAAGCATGTCTTTTTATATCCTTTTTTGCAAAAGAAACCTGGAACCTTTCCAAATACTGTTTTAATGGAAAGATTAGTAGAATTTAGAACCAGAAAACTTGCTGTTTTTGTCTTAATTCTACCTTTTTTTAACTGTGACCTTTGTCAATTCATTTAGCCACTCTGAATCTGTTATTTCATAAATGAAGATGATAATTATAAAGTCAATTTATTTAACAAAAAATTATTAAACACCACTATGTTTCAGGCAGTATTTTAAGTGCCAGACATGCAGAGACAACAATAACAACAAAATAGTAATTGTCCTCAAGGAACCTACACTCTTTTGGAGATTTCCTACCTAACCAATCAATTTTTTGCCAACCCTTATTTAACCTGAACAAACCTTTCAGGTTACCCACTAAGTTTTCAATTTGATTGTATGATCTGGTAATATTTCCTCTTATAACAAAGATCTGTGAACATGGACAAATGAGAAGTTTTCTTTAAGAAAAACATTCTTGTAGTATGCACACAGTTCATGTGAGACAGACTCACTAGAAAAGTCAGCCTGGATGCTAACAGTTACCTTTTCAAAGAGTTAGTTTTCTCTCTAAGGTTCTGGCCTGCTGGCTTGTAGCATGTAATTTCCTTTCTACTCATTGAAAAGAATTAGCCTATGTCACTATAAAACTGTTTCCTTTCACCCAGACAGCTGACTTCTTCAAGCAAATGGAGGAATATAGTTCCCTCTTTGTGTGGCTTCTCCATCTTATTCTTGGAAAGTAGCAAGTGCTTCATAAATTCTTATTGATCAATAGATTGGCTGGAACTTGTTTTCAATTCAATCCAATCTAATCCCAATCATGAAATATTTTTGAAGTATATAGTGTGTGAAAAGCGCTGTGCTAGGTGCTAGTCATATATATATATACATATACATATATACAAATATGTATATATAAGTATACATACATACATACATATATATGCATATATATGTGTGTATATATATGCATATGCATATGCATATGCATATACATATATATATATATATATATATATATATGGTTGTTGTCCTTCATCTTCGAAGAGGATCAAAATGACATCACTATGATTGAGTAAAATTTCAGTGTGTCAGAATGTGCCTAATCAGACCAATATGAACTAGGAATGCTCTACCACAGGTTGGACACAGATAGTCTGTGTGATTATTTGGGGTGGATATCCCAAATTTGATCATCCTGCATTTACTTTGTGCTGTCCCAATTCTGCTTTGCTCAAAGAGCACAGCACCCTTTCTGATGTGGTCATGCCATGCTGAGTGGTCCTGTACCAGTGTCTCTCATATTGCACAGTCAAATCCAAAGTTCTTGAGAGAGACCTTGAGAGTGTCCTTGTGTTGTTTCTTCTGCCTGCCCCATGCCAGTTCTCCATAAAATAGTCTTTTTGGCAAGCGTACATTTTGCATTCGAACAATGTGGCCAGCCCATCGGAATTGTCCTCTCTAAAGCATAGTTTGAATACTTGGCAGTTCAGCTCGAGCAACATCCTCAGTGTCTGGTACCTTATCCTACCAGATGATCCTCAGAATCATCCTAAGACAGGTCAAATGGAAGCGATTCAGTTTCCTGTCATGGAGCTGGTAGACTGTCCATGTTTCACAAGCATATAACAATGAAGTCAGCACAATGGCTCTGTAAACCTTCAGTTTGGTAATCAGTCTATTACCTCTTCTCTTCTAAACTTTTCTTTGGATCCTCCCAAACACTGAGCTAGTTCTGGCAATGAATGCGTCAACCTCATTGTCAATGTATGCATCCCTGGAAAGTTGATTACCAAGGCAAGTTAACTTATGCACGGCATTCTAAACTCCATTTGTTGTAACCTATGGTTCCACGTATGGATGATGTGGTGGTGACTGATGGAGCACCTTTGTTCTCTTGGTGTTAATTATTAGGCCAAAATTAGCACAGGCAGCAGAGAATTGATCCATACTTTGCTACATCTAGGTTTCAGAGGATGCACTGAGTGCACAACAATCTGCAAACAGAAAATCTTGCACCAACAAACCCTCAACTTTGGTCTTGACTTG